>NC_054479.1:129226760-129826760 GCF_017639515.1 Carcharodon carcharias
ACTGAGTCAGTTGAAGCTGTTGAATGGATTGTCGACCTTGTCATCGAACTATAACTGGTTTCCCAGCCGTACGAATGAAAAAAACATGGTTTTTGCTCAATCTATGAGCTTTAAGTAAGGAAACTCACTTCTTAAATAACATGAGAAAGAAACACAACAGAATTCAAGGCAGGATTACAGGGGGAGCTGTTCAAGCGTTGCTTAAACTGTGTGCATTAATGGGCACAAGATGCATAAAATAGGCCCAATCAATACAAAACACATTGGGTCCCCATAGACATCAACCGAGAATGGCTGAGAAGCAGCACCTTGGAAGTCTGGTGATCAATAACTTAATATTGTCCTGGAGCAATGTAACATACATCTGCACAGTGGGTAACCGGTGAAGCAACAACACCAATAATGAGGGTCCAGCACCTACTAATGGAATTTTAATTTGAGCCTAAGTAGCCACTTAAACACTTGCATAGTGTGGAAGGGCTGTTTGCTTTGATTCTGGGGGCTATTAATAATCAAATAACCAAATTTGGTGACCAGACATTGGAAAGAATGGAATAATGCTTACAGCGGACCAGTCAAGATAACTCTCAGCCACCTTAATGGCATCCAGCAGATTAAAAAGGTGAATGTGATGAAAAGCACATCTCTGCCATATTTATCTCATTCTATAGAGGGGCCCAAGTGAGTCTGCTTAGCATCAGCCTTCCTAAGGTGCTGCTTTTCAGTCATTCTAGTTCGATGTCCCTAGGATAGTAGGCCCAATGTGCTATGTACCATCGTCGGCATCCTTCCATTTATGTAAGATGATGGACATGCAGCACATACATGCAATAGTTTCATGTGGTGCACTTTTGCTGATAGCTGAAGAGACTAATCTGTGACAGGCAGATTCTGCCTCAAGTGTTGCATATGAGCTGGTTATCAGGGGTCATTGTGCTGTTTTCGGCATCGCCATCTTGTCAAGCTGCTATAGCCACCAATTGCCATGATGATACACAAAGGTAATGTCACCATTTGCCTCTATCATTGGCTAGTGTTTCCCACATGTGAAAATCCATGTTTAGGGCCTTTATGTCATGCTCGCAAGCATTCTTCAAGCAGAGCTTTGGGCATCCTCCTGGTCTTCTTAGTCATCATGGGGTGGGTAAGATCAGTGACAACAGACAAAGACTTCCTGTGTTTGCACCAAGAGTGAACTCTGCATCACCAACTATTATTGGTATGTGGTTCTCTAACTTACTTAATAGTCAAGGATAGCTGGCTGTATCTAAATTTTTAAAAAATCATTCTTGGGATATGGGCTTAGCTGGCTGGGCCAGCATTTATTGCCCATCCCTAATTGCCCTTGAGAAGGTGATGGTGAGCTGCCTTCTGAACCACTGCAGTCCATGTGGTGTAGGTACACCCACAGTGCTGTTAGGAAGGGAGTTCCAGGATTTTGACCCAGCGACAGTGTAGGAACGGCAATATATTTCCAAGTCAGGATGGTACATGACTTGGAGGGGAAATTCCAGGTGGTGGTGTTCCCATCTTTCTGCTGTCCTTGTCCTTCTAGATGGTAGTGGTTGTGGGCTTGGAAGGTACTGTTGAAGGAGCCTGTTGAATTTCTGCTGTGCATTTTGTAGGTTGTACACACTGCTGCTACTGTGTGTCAGGCTGTTGCTTGACTAGTCTGTGAGACAGCTCTCCTAATTTCAGTACTAGCCCCTAGATGTTAGTAAGGAGGACTTTGCAGGGTCGACAGGGCTGCGATTGCCATTGTCGTTCCGGTGCCAAGGTCAATGCCGGGTGGTCTGTTCGGTTTCATACCTTTTTTGTGACTTTATAGTGGTTTGTTACAACTGAGTGGCTTGCTAGGCCATTTCGGAGGACATTTAAGAGTCAACCACATTGTGTGTGGTTTGGAGTCACATGTAGGCCAGACTAGGTAAGGGTGACAGATTTCCTTCCCTTTAAAAACCTATCATATTAGTTCCACTTCTCTGCTCTTTCCCCAAACCCCTGTAATGTTTGTTTCTTTTATAAGTATTTATTCAATTATCTTTCAAAATTTACTGTCGAATCTGCCTCAACTGCTCTTTCAGGCAGTGCATTCCCAATCATAACAATTTGCTGTGTTTAAATAAAAATTCTCTTCATCTCCCCATCAGTTCTTTAGCCAATTAGCCAAGAGCTGTACCCTCTGGTTATTGAACCTCCTGTCAGTGGAAACGATTTCTCCTTTGACTATTATCAAAACCTCTCAATTTTAATCATCTTGATTAAATCTCCCCTTAACCTTCTCTGGTCTAAGCAGAACAATCCCAGCTTCTCTAGACAATATAACTGGAGTCACAGATCCTCGCTATCATTCTAATAATTATCATATGCAACCTCTCTAAAACCTTAACATCCTTAGTAAAGTATGGCACCCAGAAATGGTGGAGGAACTGAATAGGTACTTTGCGTCAGTTTTCACAATGGAAGACATGAGTGACATCCCTAAAGTTCAAGAGAGTTGGGGGGAAGAGGTGAGTATGGTGGCCATTACCAAGGAGAAGGTGCTACGAAAACTGAAAGATCTGAAGGTGGCTAAATCACCTGGACCAGATGGATTACACCCCAGAGTTCTGAAGGAGATAGCTGAAGAGATAAAGGAGGCATTAGTGGCAATCTTTCAGGAATCACTGGAGTCAGGGAGGGTCCTAGAGGACTGGAAAATCGCTAATGTAACCCCCCTGTTTAAGAAGGGGGTGAGGCAAAAGACGGGAAATTACAGGCCGATTAGCCTGACCTCGGTCATTGGTAAGATCTTAGAGTCCATTATTAAGTATGAGATTTCAGAATACTTGGAAGTGCATGGTAAAATCAGGCAAAGTCAGCATGGTTTCACCAAGGGGAGGTCATGCCTGACAAATCTGTTAGAATTCTTTGAGGAGGTAACGAGTAAGTTAGACAAAGGAGAGCCAATGGATATTATCTACTTGGACTTCCAGAAGGTCTTTGACAAGGTGCCGCACAGGAGGCTGCTCAGTAAGATAAGAGCCCATGGTGTTAGAGGCAAGGTACTAGCATGGATAGAAGATTGGCTATCTGGCAGGAGGCAGAGAGTGGGGATAAGGGGGTCCTTCTCAGGATGGCAGCCGGTGACTAGTGGAGTTCCGCAGGGGTCAGTGTTGAGACCACAACTTTTCACTTTATACATTAATGATCTAGATGAAGGAACTGAGGGCATCCTGGCTAAGTTTTCAGATGATACAAAGATAGGTGGAGGGACAGGTAGTATTGAGGAGGTGGGGAGGCTGCAGAAGGATTTGGACAGTTTAGGAGAATGGGCAAAGAAGTGGCAGATGGAATACAACGTGGAGAAGTGTGAGGTCATGCACTTTGGTAGGAAGAATAGAGGCATGGACTATTTTCTAATTGGGGAGAGAATTCAGAAATCTGGAGTGCAAAGGGACTTGGGAGTCCTAGTCCAGATTCTCTTAAGGTTAACTTGCAGGATGAGTTGGTAGTTAGGAAGGCCAATGCAATGTTGGCATTTGTTTCGAGAGGACTAGAATATAAAAGCAGGGATGTGCTGCTGAGGCTTTATAAGGCTCTGGTCAGACCACATTTAGAATATTGTAAGCAATTTTGGGCCCCATATTTCAGGAAGGATGTGTGCTGGCCCTGGACAGGGTCCAGAGGAGGTTCACGAGAATGATCCCAGGAATGAAAGGCTTAACATATGAGGAACATTTGAGGACTCTGGGTCTATACTCGATGGAGTTTAGAAGGATGAGGTGGGATCTGATTGAAACTTACAGAATATTGAAAAGCCTGGATAGAGTGGAGGTGGGGAAGATGTTTCCATTAGTAAGAGAGACTAGGACCCGAGGGCACAGCCTCAAAGTAAAGGGAAGACCTTTTAGAACAGAGATGAGGAGAAACTTCTTTAGCCAGAGAGTGGTGAATCTATGGAATTCATTGCCACAGAAGGCTGTGGAGGCCAGGTCATTGAGAGTATTTAAGACCAAGATAGATAGGTTCTTGATTGGTAAGGGGATCAAAGGTTATGGGGAGAAGGCAGGAGAATGGGGTTGAGAAACTTATCAGCCATGATTGAATGGCGGAGCAGACTCGATGGGCTAAAAGGCCTAATTTCTGCTCCTATGTCTTATGGTCGTACGGTCTAAATGCGAACAATACTCCAGCTGAGGCCTATTCAGTGATTTTATATAGATTTCCAGTAATTAGTGCGTTGCTGTCTATGTCCTCCTTAAAATAGTGCTCTTACCTTCACCTTTACACCATGGGATGAAGTACTTCCATTCTGGTATACATGAGCTAAGCCCAAATGACCAGGATCTGCTGTATCTAAATCAAGTTCTTCTACCGTCCCTTCCACTTCAGGGAGAGGCTGGCTAGATATGTCATACTTCAGAGATGAACCCTGTACCTATACCAAAGGGAAAACAAAATGTCCTGGTTAGGATGTACCAATAGGGCTGATTCTACTGGCAAAATAATATTTTTAAATTAATAATTACTAACAAAAAAAAAATATGGACATTGGAGTGAATGTGGAGAATAATGGGTATTGGAGTGAATGTGGAGAATAATGGGTATTGGAGTGAATATACAGGGAACAATGGGTATTGAAGTGAATATACAGTGAATAATGGGTATTTGAGTGAATGTGAAGGGAATGATGGGTATTGGAGTGAATATGCAGGGAATAATGAGCATTGTGGAATTCATGGTAATAAACATTGGAACTGCAACCCCTCCTCACCCCACAAAAACCATATACCTCAGACAGAACTTGTTTGAACTCACTTTTAACTCAGCCACCTGTTTTAAATCCTGGATTTTCCTTGTGGTTTTGTCTTTCTTAGAGCTTGAGAGCTGCTGCAGAACCTCCTCCACGCCACTTTGAAGAAGCTTATCGATTAATTTCTTCAAAAGAGACAGCTGCAAAACAGATCTCACTTAGTTAATACATGGTTTCAGGAACGAATATTGACCATACATGGAATATAAACTTGATTGCATCGCAGGGTTTGTTAAACAAAATACAGAAAATGTTGTCAGATAATCCTTGTTTATTGTCTTGCTTTTTAATTCAAAGTTCTTTTCTCCTTTTTAAGAAAATAATCAAATAATGATATTAAAATTAGTTCAAGACTAAGGGCCAGGATGTAAGGTCCCAGCTTAGTGAGTTCTTATCCCGGCTGCTTTATTTTTTGGCAGTGACCTTGCAGTGAGTCTCTACTTCGATACAGCCACTTAGAAAACGCTACACTCAGGACATTAGCAATGCTGGCAAGGTTGCATTTATTGCCCATCTGAAGTTGCCTTTAGAAGGCGGTAGTCATCTCTTCCATGCTCCAGTGGGTAGCCTTGTGGCTTCTCACCAAAGACCAGCTAATGAAATAGGAATTAACATTTTAAAGAAAATACTTGCATTTATCTAATGCCTTTCATAACCTTGGAGAGTTCCAAAGCACACTATGACCAATGAAGTACAGTTTATGAACATAAATCACAATTGTAATGTAGGAAACGTGGCAGACAATTTGCACACAACAAGATCCCACAAACAGCAATGTGATAATGGCCAGATAATCTGTTATATGTGATAAAAGCAGAATTCTGCAGATGCTAGAAATCTGAAATAAAAACAGAAAGTGCTGGAAATACTCAGCTGGTGTGGCAGCATCTGTGTAGAGAGAGAAACTGAGGTAACGTTTCAAGTCAAATATCACTCTTCTTCAGAACCCTTGAAACTCTTCTCAATGCCATGTCAGTTGATCAGTTAGGCCCCTTGACTGG
This sequence comes from Carcharodon carcharias, assembly GCF_017639515.1. NCBI lineage: Eukaryota > Metazoa > Chordata > Chondrichthyes > Lamniformes > Lamnidae > Carcharodon > Carcharodon carcharias. The sequence goes on from NC_054479.1 coordinate 129,232,557, forward strand.
ACCTATCCCCTGTTGAAAATAGGTCTAGAGCAAAATCTACTCCAAGTTCCCCTTTAAACATTTGGGCAGTTGAACCTTGATTTTGATCTTGACTTCAGGCTAACAGACTGCCAATATCTGTGTTACTATCTAGATTTTGAATATACCGCTGCAGTAGTTACGGTGGTTGGTTAAGTATCACTAGTTTGTGATACTGAACCATCTACGTACCTTTATACCATAAATGTCAAAAAGCTTTTCCAAATCCTGTGGAGTGGAAAGAAAAGTTAATAATACTGACAGAGTTAACAGGAGATAAGTGGTACTGTACAGCAGGCAGGTATATGAAGAAAAATTTAGCACTAACAGACATTTTCCACCTTTCCCTCTCTCCTGCTGAACGCCAGTCTGAAGCATGCTAACTGGTCAATTGTCTCCATAGCAAAAGGGTACAGAAACCAATTGTGATGTCTAGGCATCTGGGGAGGTAAGCCAATTCACTGTTTTTATAAACTAAATGGTACAATTTTAAAGAAGGTTCATAAACAGAGAGATCGAAGGGTACACACACACACAAGTGGCGGAATGTTGGTGGCTGGAGTCTCGCCTGCCGGCTGGAGGGCTGGCAAGAGCCCCATGGCACCCCTTTTGGTAAGACCAGCCACATCAAGTGCCAATCAGGCACTTAACTGGGCAGTGGGGTCCTTCCCCATAATCAAGGGCCCTGTGAGCGGCAGTCCTGCTGCCAACAGCTACCAAGCAATCAGAAGCCTGCAATTCTTCATTGCTTGGCAGTGCCACCAGGAAGGCAGTGGCTGCTGTCAGTAATGCCAAGGGAATACCTTTGAACACAGGACCACCCACCAGCCCCCCCCAACTCATGGAAGTCAATAAGCAACCCCGACAGGGTTTGCTTCACAGGCTTCCCACATGGGAAGTGTCCTGCCCGCTGCTGGGTGAATACCAGTGGCAGCAGGATGAAGCCATTAAGTGGGCAATAATTGTCCACTTAAGGGCCTGAATTAGTGGTATGGTGGGAAAGCCATCCACGAGCCTTCCCATCACAGACTGAATTGGGGGTGAGGCGGGAAGACAATGGGCCCTCCACCCGCCATTCTCCCACCTGATTAATTGCCTTCCCTGGCACCAAACTCGCCACGAGGGAGGGAATTAAATTCTGTTCAAGTTTTGAGGATGGCAGAATAAGTTAAGAAGACTGTTAAAAATGCTTTCTAAATAGAAGAATAGATTACAAAAGCAAGTAAGTTATATTAAATCTTTATAAAACACTGGTTAGGCCTCAGCTGCAGTGTTGTGTGCAATTCTGAACGCTGTATTTTATGGGGGATGTCAATGCCTTGGAGAGAAGGAAGAGAAAATTTGCCAGAATGATGCCATGGATGGGAGACTTCAGTGAAATGGAGAGACCAGCAAAGCTCTGTTCTCCTTATAGCAGAGAAGGTTGGAAGATTTAATAGCAGTGTTTAAAATGATGAATGGCTCCAATACAGTAAATTAAAAGAAACTGTTTCTACTGGCAGAATGGTCAGTAAACAGAAGTCACAAATTTAAGATGATTGATAAAAGAACCAGGAGGAGCAATAAAGAGAATTTTTTTGCTCAGCAAGTTGGAATGCACTGCCTGAAACGGTGGGGCAAGCAGGTCCAATAATAACTTCCAGTAGAGAATTGGATGGATGTTTGAAAAGGGCAGCTTTGCAAGGAGATGGGGAAAGAGCGGGGGGCGGGGTGGTGGTGTGAGACTAATTGGATAGCTCTTTCACACTTTTGCGTTCTACGATCAAAGACCAGGGAGTGAATTCTAATCTCAGCTGGAATTTGGCGGACAAATCTTTGGGAGCCAATCTGTAGTTTCTCACAACTTCCAGTATTTCTGACAGGAATTAACAGATAGCATCGAATTTGTTTTATTCAAATGTGGGCAGAATAGTTAATTACATTGCAAATATCTGAAGTACGTCACACAACATCATTTCCATCTTTTGCCGCCTAACAATTGCTGGAACATTGGTCCTGCTTAAAATTGTGGAGCCCAATTCTTTACTTGTCCTCGGCGGCTGCCTAAAATGGTTTGTTCGGCCCCTTCACGATGTGAATTAGGGGCCTAATGTTCATTGAAAATAAGTCCAACGCAAAATCTACCCCAAGTTACTCTTTAAATTGTGAGCAATTAGACTTTGAGTTTCGTTCCTATTTTTCCTTCAATCATTCAGCAGATAGGGGATAATGCAAAATTGAAAAGGTTGCTGAAGAAGGGGTCCAGCCACAGCGTTTACAGCACAAGTAAAATTCCATCAAAGCAGGAAATCCAAGAAGGAGATACAAGTAGGTGTGGTGATTGTTGCTTTAAGGCCAGCCTACTGAGTAAGGGTCACATAGTCAGAACAGCCAATCAGCACCAAGCACAGGGAAGCTTATAAAGGGCAGAGTTTTCCAAGTCTAGAGAGTATATTGTAGCCTTATTAGAGGTCTGCAGCTAATCCAGCAGCTCTGTTAATAAAGTTTGTTGTTCAACTAAAGAAGCCTCTTGATAGTACATCTCTACTGTAGGAATTAATAAGGCAGCTTTTAAATAAATGAAAAAAAATTGTGACACAATTCATCGGAGCAGCAGTGAGTCACATTATAAAATAGTGGGATGTGGGGATGCACCTATGATTCCCCATAAAGGAAGATCCTGATCTTTTCTAAACTACTGTGGGAATGCTGTGCTGTCCACAGAGGGAGATAAGAATCAACCACAGGCTGCAGTCATTCACCTCTATGTAGTAGCACAGATGGACTCCAGAGGCAGATAACCACCTTGCCATCTTCAACAAGGAAAATACAGGACAGAGTGGACTTCAACAAGGTAACTGAGGGAATTACAAAATTGGCCAAAGCAGTAAATGAATAAGTTGCTTCTGGGAAGCCCTTACCGTAGGCAGAAAATGGTTCTTCTGAAGTCCTGCGATAATCCTTCTACCTTGAAGAGGCTATAAGGATGCTATTGGTGCCAAAATAATGTCATGCCCAGAATGTAATTCCTCATTATAGTCTTCTAAGGGTTATCTCACAGGACAGGATGAGACCACAGATTCGCGTAGAAGCTAATAGTAAAATTTCCATCTCTATCACTTGATGTCAAAGGAAACTGAAATACGTTGAACTTGATATAGGGGGATTGCAAAGTCTCTGTATATTATATAGTGTAAAGCTATTTCAGATAGGGCTTATTCATTATATTATTCTCTTACCTTGACATCAATTCCTTTTCCTTGTGGTCCAGGGTCACCCTTAAAAAAATTGGTTATGCATTAGAATATCAGATGAATAAATTGAAAGTGAAAGAGGGATGCTCATTCATGCAAACAAGGAACATAACATAAAAGGCAATTTTGCCTTTGGCAATTGGGCCCAAAGTATTACCTGGAAAAACTCAGCAGGTCTGGCAGCATCGGCGGAGAAGAAAAGAGTTGACATTTCGAGTCCTCATGACCCTTCGACAGAACTTGAGTTCGAGTCCAAGAAAGAGTTGAAATATAAGCTGGTTTATGGTGTGTGGGGTTGGGGGGGGGGTGGCGGAGAGAGAGAGAGAGAGAGAAGTGGAGGGGGTTGGTGTGGTTGTAGGGACAAACAAGCAGTGAAAGAAGCAGATCATCAAAAGATGTCACCAACAATAGAACAAAAGAACACATAGGTGTTAAAGTTGGTGATATTATCTAAACAAATGTGCTAATTAAGAATGGATGGTAAGGCACTCAAGGTATAGCTCTAGTGGGAGTGGGGAGAACATAAAAGATTTAAAAATAATGGAAATAGGTGGGAAAAGAAAAATCTATATAATTTATTGGAAAAAAAAAACAAAAGGAAGGGGGAAACAGAAAGGGGGTGGGGATGGGGGAGGGAGCTCAAGACCTAAAGTTGTTGAATTCAATATTCAGTCCGGAAGGCTGTAAAGTGCCTAGTCGGAAGATGAGGTGTTGTTCCTCCAGTTTGCGTTGGGCTTCACTGGAACAATGCAGCACGCCAAGGACAGACATGTGGGCAAGAGGGCAGGGTGGAGTGTTAAAATGACAAGCGAAAGGGAGGTTTGGGTCATTCTTGTGGACAGACCGCAGGTGTTCTGCAAAGCGGTCGCCCAGTTTACGTTTGGTCTCTCCACATTGGTCTCCTCTACATTGGAGAGACCAAACGTAAACTGGGCGACCACTTTGCAGAACACCTGCGGTTTGTCCGCAAGAATGACCCAAACCTCCCTGTTGCTTGTCATTTTACCACTCCACCCTGCTCTCTTGCCCACATGTCTGTCCTTGGCCTGCTGCATTGTTCCAGTGAAGCCCAACGCAAACTGGAGGAACAACACCTCATCTTCCGACTAGGCACTTTACAGTCCTCCGGACTGAATATTGAATTCAACAACTTTAGGTCTTGAGCTCCCTCCCCCATCCCCACCCCCTTTCTGTTTCCCCCTTCCTTTTGTTTTTTTTCCAATAAATTATATAGATTTTTCTTTTCCCACCTATTTCCATTATTTTTAAATCTTTTATGTTCTCCCCAACCCCACTAAAGCTATACCTCGAGTGCCCTACCATCCATTCTTAATTAGCACATTCGTTTAGATAATATCACCAACTTTAACACCTATGTGTTCTTTTGTTCTATTGTTGGTGACATCTTTTGATGATCTGCTTCTATCACTGCTTGTTTGTCCCTACAGCCACACCAACCCCCTCCACTTCTCTCTCTCTCTCTCTCTCCACCCACCCACCCCCCCCCACCCCCCCACACACCTTAAACCAGCTTATATTTCAACTCTTTCTTGGACTCGAACTCAAGTTCTGTCGAAGGGATATGAGGACTCGAAACGTCAACTCTTTTCTTCTCCGCCGATGCTGCCAGACCTGCTGAGTTTTTCCAGGTAATTCTGTTTTTGTTTTGGATTTCCAGCATCCGCAGTTTTTTTGTTTTTATGGGCCTAAAGTATTGCTTGGCTGAAGCTGAAGGGGAAACTCTGCCTGGGAAAGTCACACACCTGTAACACAACCTGACTGGTTTTCCTTCATGTGTTGTGATCAAGCTACGTTGAGCAACACATAAATTGTCAAACTTCAATTTCAGAAACTCGTACCAAATGCAAAATGGCTCTTTATCACGGAAGCATCGTTTTACTGTAGCCTTAATCTTTCTGGTCCCACTCTATTTTAGGTAATAGGTCATTGCTCCTCTGACCTTTCATCTCTTTCTCTTCTTATGCTCCAAACATAACATTCTCATCCTATCCCATCAAATGATATGCTTTGCAATCATTTCCCAAGTTTCAGATTTAGCATGGAAACAATTATTTCTGAAAAGATGGATCTCATGGTGAGCCTTAAGTCCTTTATTCCTTTCTCAATTAATTTTTTCTTCACACCTTTTAAATCTCCACATTAAACATATCTTCCCTGGAATGAAAGAGGCATAGATGACCCGTCCTCTGCTAATGCAACCTATAGTGGGGTTATTGGTACTAAGGCCAGGATTTTGCCCTCGTTGGACAGGCTCGCCAGGAGCGAGTGGGCGCAGTCGGGAAGCCGACCGCTGCCTGTGATCGGGGCCCGGCAGCAATTTCACGGCAGGCCAATTACGACCCGCCCAGCATGAAACGTGTGCTGCAGCGCTCACTGCTGCCTGTGTGGGGGGGATGTGGGGGGTGTGAGGAGGGCAAGAGGGGAACTTTGCGCATGCACGTGGGTGCGCGCAGGAAAAGCTCCCTGAGGCACAGAGCTGCCTCAGGGAGTTGAAGATTTTGAAAATTAAAAATAAGGAATTTTAAAATGTTATAAATGACTCTGTCACATGAGCAGGGACATGTTATTAATGAACTATTAAAATTTTTATTTAATTTTTAATAGCTGTTGGAAACCTCATCCCGCGCATGGATGAGATTTCCTAAAAAACCCAAAGGCCGCTTGGCCTTTTCGCCTGCCCCCCCAACGGTAAGATTGGATGGACAGTGAAAAACTTAATTCAATTATTACTATAATGCTCTTAATAGGCCTTTTAATTGTCGGCGGGCACGCCGCTGACTCCTGCCCGCTGACTGAAATAACACGCGAGTGTGCAATGACATTGGGACGCTTGCCCGCTGTCATTGTGCGTCATTTGACACTTATTCAGGTCGGGAACGCACCTGCCCGACGGACCGAAAATCCTGGCCTATGTAAAAGTGGGCGGGGTTGACTCCCTCACTTTGATGAGGTCCCTGACTTCTACTGTGACCTCCCCACAACTGCACTGAAGTCAACAACCAATGTCTAGCATTCTACAGTGCGTCAAAAATTAATTTTTAATTTGAATCAGCCTTAAGAAGGAAAGTTAAAAGGAAAGAACTTGCATTAAATAGAACCTTTCATGACTTCAGCACATTCCAAACGCACTATAGCCAATGAAGCACTTTTGAAATGCGCTGGTACAATTATCAGATTTATAAGATTATGCTTTGGGACTGTGTCTTTAATTTAAGATAAAGCAACTTGTTCTGAAATAAAAACAGAAAATGCTGGAAAAACTCAGCAAGTCTGACAGCATCTGTGGAGAGAGAAACAGAGTTAACATTTCGAGACTGTATGATCCTTCTTCAGAGCTCTGAAAAACGTTCATGGTAGTGGGTTTTCTCGGTTGTGTTAAAAGTTCTGCTCTGTAGCTTAAGGCGTACAAAAAATGATGTTTAATAAAGAGTGGCTTTAGTCTGTTTGTTACAGTAAATGTCTTAAAATGTGAAATCTTGTCATGTCAGCCATTCAGCTATTAACTGGCAGTTCAAACTTATTTTTCAAAGTTATTGGTCTCTATGGAGATCGTAACACTGCTCACTGTTGTAAAGAGGGAAATGCAGCAGTCAATTTGTGCACAATAATCACCCACAAACGGTAATGTCATAATGACCAGATAATCTGTTTTAGTGATGTTAATTGCGGGATAATTGCTGACCAGGACATTAGGGAAACTCTTCTGTCCTTAGGGACTTCATAGTCTCAGTTAAACGCCTTTGACTTCAGTAATTCCCTACTCATTCTAAGTATCCCAAGACCTTATAGTAAACTCTAACAAAATGGCTCATCTCCAAATCCAGTGTCTAAAGCCTGTTTCCCAATCCCCTTGTTCAAGGTTGCTAAGGATTAACCCATCTTTACCAATAAGCAATGCCACTGATATCTACAGAACTGTATAGGACTTCAGTTTAGTATCTGCAAGTATGATATAAGCAGTTATTTGTCAAGGATCCTCTGCATTGTACCAAGACTTCTGAAAAATTGAACTTTTTCTGCAATTCAGTAAAAGAAAGCAGACATGAATTAACAAAGCTTCTTACTTGTTCACCTTTCAGCCCCCTTTCTCCTTTCTCGCCCTATGGGTCAAAGCAGAAAAATCCAAGAATTTTAGGCCTGCAACGATTGTAGTTATCACAACTTGTTACAAGAGCAGTATATTTCAGGAGCTGTGTATTAAATGTGTATTGCAGGTGAGATTATTGCAGGAGCATGGATTTCATGACTGTGTATTATAGGAGTGGATATTACAGAAGCTGTGTATTACAGGAACTGTGTATTACAGAAGTGAGTATTACAGGAGCCATGTATTAAAAGTGCAGGTATTACTGGAGCTGTGTATTACAAGAGCTGTGTATTACAACAGCTATGCATTACAGGAGTAGGGTATTACAGGAGTCATGTATTACAGGAGCATTTATTACAAGAGCAGATATTACAATAATGGCTATTACAGGAGTGAGCATTACAAGAGTCTGTATAACAGGTGAGTGTATTACAGGAGCAATATAAAAGTAGCAATCTTCATTCCTTATGACCCAGGAATTCAAGGTAGTCTCTGCTCCCAAAAGAAGGAAAGATTATTCAGGAATTTATTTCCCTTGAATCAAACATCTAGTTTTTGATGGTGAGATGCTGAGTAAGTTGGGCCTTCACTCTCCTGAATTTAGAAGAATGAGAGGTGATCTCATTGAAGGTACAAATTCTAAAGTGGCTTGACAGGGTAGACCCTGAGAGGTAGTTTCCACCGGGTGGATAATCTAGAACGTGTGGGCACACCCTCAGGATAAGGGGTCAACCAGTGGGTGTGGTGTATTTGGAATTTCAAAAGTCTTTTGATAAGGTCCCACACAGGAGGTTGGTAAATAAATTTAGAGTGCATGTGATTGGGGGAAATATACTATTATGAGTTGAGAATTGGTTAACAGACAGAAAGCAGAGAATAAGAATAAATGGATCCTTCTCAGAATGGCAGGCTGTTACTAGTGGGGTACCGCAAGGATCAGTGCTAGGTCCACGTCTTTTCACAATCTATTTAAATGATTTGGATGTGGGAATCAATTGTAACGTTTCCAAATTTGCTGATACACCAAACTGGGTGGGAACATAAATTGTAAGGAGGATGCAAGGAGATTTCAAGGGGACTTGAACAGGCTAAGTGAATGGGCCAGAATGTGGCAGATGGAATATAATGTGATCAAGTGTGAAATTATCCACTTTGGTAGAAGAAAACAGAAAGACAGAATATTTCTTAAATGGTGAGAGGTTGGGAAGTGCAGGTGTCCAAAGGGACCTGGGTGTCCTTGTTCATGAGTCACTAAAAGTTAGCAGGCAGGTGCAGAAAGCAATTAGGAAGGCGATTGGAATGTTGGCCTTCATCAGGAGGGGGTTTAAGTGCAGGAGTAAAGATGTCTTGCTGCAGTTGTATAGAGTCTTGCTGGGACCTCACCTGGCATATTGTGCACAATGTTGGTCCCGTTATCTTAGGAGGGATATACTTGCCATCGAGGGAGTTCAATGGAGGTTCACCAGATTAATCCCTGGAATGGCAGGATTGTTTTATGAGGAAAGATTGGGGATACTGTGTCTGTATTTCTTAAAGTTTCGAAGAATGAGGGATGACCTCATTGAAACGTACAAAATACTTACAGGACGTGAAGGGGTGGATGTAGATAAGATATTTCCCTTGGTTGGTGAGTCTAAAACCAGGGGACATAATCTCAGGATAAAGGGTAGGACATTTAAGACTGAGATGAGTCGGAATTTCTTCACTCAGACGGTGGCAAATATTTGGAATTCTCTATTCCAGAGGGCTGTGAAAGATCAATCAATGAGCATGTTCAAAATAGAAATCAATAGCTTTTTGCAAACTACTGACATCAAGGGATATGGAGATAATGCAGGAAAGTGGTGTTGAGATCCATGATCAGCCATGATCTAATTGAATGGTGAAGCATGCATGGTGGGCTGAATGGCCTACTCCTGTTCCTATGGTGCATGATCTGCTGCACTTGGTGATGGATGAGTTTGATGAATATCAGTGCCTAAACGCTATGACTTACCGGTATACCAGGGGGTCCAGCCGGCAAAGGAATGAATGGCAAATCTGTATAATTGAACCCAGTCTCCTGCAATGACAAGTTGGTCAGTGCCATACTCATTGTTAACCTGTTGCAGTATCCCTAATGAACATTTATAAACGTCATTCATGCCGCTTTTTCTCTTATTTTTGAACCTTTGATTGAGTAAATGCCTCCAACCTACTTCCTCTCCCACATCCCCCAGCACCCCCCAACTCCACACCCCCATCTATTCCTTTCAAATGTAAAAGCAGTAACACAGAGGTATACATCAATGAGGGTTCAGGAGTTCATAATAATCAGAAGGTGATGCACGTTCGGTCTTTACATACCTCATTGAAAGGTATGGGAGGTCCTGGGAAGGCTCCTGGTCCAGGAGGTCCAGGCAAACCAGATGCCCCTTTCTCTCCTTTCACACCATCTTTTCCCTAAAATGAAAAGAGAAAGACCAAGAGGAAAACCATTTGAGATCCACAACACAGCCCTTGATTTCTGAAAGGCCTTCACAGTCATTCCAGTCATTCATTCTAATTAAAGAACAAATCCAATCAGTACTTCAACTTAACATTCTCTTTACATCGGGCCAGATTCTTCTGGAAAAAGGACAACACATATTAATGCACTGATTGGCCAACATGTTAAAGGGATTAAGAGATAGGTCACAAGTTCTAAATCTCCAGATCTTGTTGTATGATCACACTCCTGTTTGCTTCACATAAGCAACATCTTGCCCTTAGCCTCTCCCTTCATCACTTTTCTCTCTCTCTCTTAATCCAATCCTTTTTTGCCTTTCCTCTTTTCTCTTTTTGTACCTGTTTTGACTTGATCTCACTCTTCTCTGTCATTGTCTGTTTCTTTCCATAAATCTTATGAGTTCAGGAGATAACACTGTTGGTCCCACTCTTCATTGAGACCCCAGATGTTCTCATCACAACATTAACAGCTCATGTTTCCAGCAAGTTGCAGTGCAAAAGATTTTTGAGCTAAAGGATACAGGAGAAAATCTAACTATTGGGTCACAATGTGAGATGCCCCACCCCACAAGATTTAAGGCACATTTTGTGGTCCAACAATGCGCCTTAGTCCCCGTTTCACAGGAATATTGCCTAGTGTGCGACTGTTTTCAATTTTTATTTCAGATCTCCAGCATCTGCAGTATTTTATTTTATCCACATAGAAATGTGAATGATGTTCTGCTGAGAGTATTTGCGTAGTTAAGAGTCCAAATTAAAATGCAAAACCTTAAAGGTGATAATCTCTGGATTGTTAGCTAAACCACGCACTGAGCAGATTACTGAACTAAACTTGTGGCGCAGAGTGGTGTGGGACTCACTTTTAATCAGGAAAGAGAGCTGTTCCATTGGGATGAACACCACTTAAATTTAGAGAATCGTATAACTGGGGCTATGGATAGGATCTTAAAATAAGAGTGGATCGCAGGAGAGGGTGGAGGGAGCATTCAGGTGAAGGTAGATTTAGAAGTCTAAAAAGAAAAAGTCAAGGTAATAGAACATCTAATAAAAAGTACTTGGATCTGCTCCTAAAGTGCTGTTAACTGCAGGGCTATGGGCCGGGTGCAGGAAGGTGGGATTAGAAAGGGTACCTGGGTGTCCTCAGGCTGGCATGGACAAGATGGGCCAAATGGCCTCCTTCTGTGCTGTAACTTTTCTATGAATTTTCTGTCAACGGAGAACCAAACTGTGGGTGATTTTATGTGCTCATATCCACTGGGAAGTGGTTTTAGAATGTTCAATCTTATTTCACACATGATTGGAAAACAGAAAAGCTTAATCCTGCTATTGTGAACTCTATTCAATCACAGGCTCGGGAGGTGATTTACAGCATGCTAACTCACTGCGCCAATTCCTTCAAAATTTCTGTGTCCCATTTTCTCTGGGTCCCTACTGCACCCGCCACCCTCCCCACCTCCCCCACACCCAGACCACATTACTAACTGTGACTGAAAGCAGGGTGACATGCTCCCAGGTCTCCTCCAAATGGTGCTTTACTGCAGCCTCAAAAACCCAGGGATAATTCCTCTCCAATTTCTTGCCCTGCCAAAGATTTGTGCCGTAGGATTTTTTACACGCAGCTGAGGGGAGCAAATGGTGGCAATTTAACATCAACATCCAAAAGGCAGTGCCTCCAGTAATCCCTCAGTACTATTGAATTATTAGCCTAGATCTGGTGATCAAGTGTCAGGAGTGGGCCCTGAACCCACAGCTTTTTGACTTAAAGGCAAGAATGTTTCTGCTGGCCATATCTACATTCGCATTAATGCTGTTCTGTTGTGCAGCATCTTCATGTTAATTCTTGGTGTTGCTCTCAGTAGCTGGTTTCAAGCCATGGTTGCCAACTCTAGGTGGGCATATTTCCCTATCCCCAATATTTTTATACCTAAGAATGGAAACAGTTCAAAGGAAAATGATGAAAACACAACTTTTTTTGAACAACCCTAATGGTTTTTCACCTGGGTTTGCTCCTAGTTTTTTACCTCCAATTTTTTTTGGATCCTATCTTGTCCAATCTTCCAACTCAGGCTGGGTGAGATCTGAGCAGTGCTGCGCGTCTCCGGATCCTAGCATCGAGGGCAGCTCTGTCGGATGCAAGGAGGCCACACCCTCTATTTACAGCACTAGCTGCTGTAATCCAGGTAAGTCGAAGGTCCAGCCAAGTTCCAAGACTGGGGGAAGGTAGGTGTATAAGGTAAGTGGGTAGAATTTTAGGGGGGGCATGGGATATGTTCAGGCCTCAGGGCAGGGGAGGTCAGGTCATGCCTTGGAGGGGAGTTTGAGCCTTTGGGGGGGTATTCAAGTCTGGTCAAGCCTTGGGGTTGGGGGTGGAAGTCAGGCCTAGCAGGGAGGGGAAAGAGTCCCTGTGGGGGTGGAGGAAATCAGGTGGTTGCGGAGTTCCTGTTGGGGATGTAGTTCCTTGGGGGTGGGGTGAGTTCCATTGGTGGGGGGGGGGGGGGTGGTGGAGGGAGACCCTTGGGGGAGGGGGTCAGTGTGGATCTGTGCAAAAGTTACCCAGAACTTAGAAGATGTTATAGCTCTTCTAACTTTTTCTGGGTAACTATTGACGTAAATCAGCCAGAACCATCCAAAGTTTGTGATTTAAATCATAACTTCGGATGGTTCTCAGTGCAGGGCAATTGCCCAGGAGAATTATGCACTTTGGGCAATTACTGTGCAATCCTTACCTGGGAAATTCCAGGGGTGTGTTCCCCAGCGTATCATTGGGGTATCCCCCCTCAACAATATGACACCTTGGAGCTCAGAAGTTACAGCCCAATGTTTAATTCCTGAAGACTGCCCTGGAGGTTGGAAACTGGTCAAGAGTTGCTGTGCTCTGGAAGCAGGTCTACCTATCTCTCCACTTATTGCCTACAGTCAAAACCGGGAGAGGGATATGATAAAGGGAACCCCTGCTTATTCTCTGATTCTAAATTTGGCTTCTACTCAGAAGTAGACACAGATGAATACAAAATATTTCCCCAGTGTAAATCCACCGTGGGCATTGACCAAACAGAGCATTTGCATTTGAATTTTAAGGTGACTTACATCAATTCCCGGCAATCCACGGACACCTTTTGCACCCTGCAGAACAAGAAGAAACGTTGTTTAACTTTTCTTTTGATGATCTCTCATTTAAATCAATGGGTGAAAAATCGCATGGGTTCCATTGTGAGCATGTGTGCACTCTATAGGCTCAGCCCAGCTGATCCTTTGCATTCAAGCACAGGCTGATGTATAGAATCGTAGGATGACACAGCACAGAAGGAGGTTATTCAGCCCATCATGCCTGTGCCGGCTCTTTGTAGAGCAATTCAATTAATCCCAATCCCCTGCTTTCTCCCCATAGTCCTGTATTTTTTTCCCTTCAAATACATATCCAATCCTGTCCAACCTTCTTTATGTAACATCTTGAGTATCTACTCTGGTGATGTTCATGAACCTTCTCAAGGGCAATTAGGGATGGGCAATAAAAATGCTGGCCTAGCCAGTAACACCCATGTCCCATTAAAATAATGTTAAAAAATGAACCAGGGTTGGGGGAAACAGGGAAAAGCTATTCTTATGATGGGGTAGATCTTGACTTGGTGTGATGGTTCAAAAGAAGTGATAGAGAGTGGCCAGCTCATTTTACATCATTCCCGAAAATATAAAGTGGAGAGATGTAAAGTGGGCAGCCAATTTATTATCAAACATTTTACACCATTGCACAAATTCAAGATCCACCTCAGTGACTTGCTGAGCCCTGCTGTTCCATCAGCTGGGAGACACTGAAAAGCCAACTCCTTCCTTGTTTGGAAAGAGAGAGAACATCAAAGGCATGGTCACCCCGCGCTGCTCTCTCTGTATCAATAGACCACCATCGATAAGATTTAAAAGCATTTGATCTGCTCACACCCTCACATTGGGCTGGCTCCTGGTAGGAGTTGAGAGCAGTGCAAGGGGAGGGTGGGTGAGGTGCCCCAACAAAGAGCTCACAACAACATTTATGCCTGATTTCAGGAGTAGAGTCAACGGGTAAAATGAGCTTTCTTGTTGCATTGTTATGCCTTCAGGTGGATCCATTTTGAAGCGCAGTAAACTTACATCCTTCCCAGGTGGTCCACGCTTTCCATCTGCTCCTGGCTTTCCCTATAACAGAGTATCAAACTCACTGTTTGAACAATCTTAAATAATGTGAAGATAAGTGCTCTCAGATATAAGCTTCATTAAGATCAAGATACACCGAAGCATTCCCATTATAAAAGGATTCCAGTCACACAAGGTGTGAAAGGTCAGGTACAAATAAAGATTCCCAATGATGCCACCATAAGCAGCCAACAACAGGAAAGGTTCCTTTTCCTGTTTCTTGAGACTCATCTGCTGGAAATCCACACTGGGAAATCTTGCTCAAATTTTCCAGCCCCAATGCTGAACTGCAGGCAGTGCGCTTGCGATTTCCCATTCTGCCAACAGTGTTTGGCTCATTGTCATCACCTGCTCCTCAGAAAATGAGCTCTCGCATTGTGCCTTGCAACAGAATTTAGTGTTCAGGTTTCACAACACAAACGTTACACAGTTCTACATGCTTTGGCTAGCAAATGTTACGGACAGAACAGAAGGAAAAATAACTTCATTTATGTAGCACCTTTCAGAATCTCAAGACATCCCAAAAATGCTTTACAGCCAATGAAGTAATTTTTGAGGTGTAGTCAGTGTTGTAGGAATCACAAGTACCAATTTGCACACAGCAATACCCCACAAACAGCAGTGACTGGATAATCTATTTTGTTTTTACAGATATTGTTTGAGAGGTAACTATTGGCGAGGACAACCCTGCTTTTCATTGAAACAGTGCCATGGGATATTTTACGCCCACCTGAGGGGGCAGATGGTTTAACGTCTCTTCCAAAAGATGGCACTTCTGACAGTGCAGCACTCCCTCAGTACTGATCTGGAGTGACAGCCTAGATTTTGTGTTCAGGTCTCCTTCCATAACAAGATTGTCTCAGACATAAATGGGTAAGTCCATGGTCTGGAGTATTTAAGATCTCAGATAGAACCAGGTCCAAGCATCGTAAGGGAAAATGACTATGGAAGGGAATGCTGGGATATAATTTATTAAATATAATTTATTAAAAACGTAAAAAATAAATAATGATCATTGTTAAAACCCTTTAATAAGGCAGTTACAGCTACTTCTTAAGGAATGACTGGAGCCCAGCAAGCGATATGAAGTGGAGAAGGATATAGTGAATATACAACATTGTACTCACAGGAATGCCTGGAACACCAGTGGCTCCTGGATGCCCAATAGCTCCAGGGTAACCCTTCTGTCCGGTTAAGACCTGGAAGTAACATTAAAGCATATATGAGATCCTGAAAGTTAACATCTTTCCTTCCTATGCCTACATCAAACAAGCGTACTTATGGTGTTAACCACACGTGTCTTGAATACGTGCTTTTTGCCAAACAATGATTTTTAATCTACTGGTTTGGAACATGAATTGAACTTGTCTTTAAAAAAAACACATGCTTTTTAAAAACATAGATGAAAAGTGACTTGAACTCACAGCCAAGATGGCCACTTAATTTGCATTATTGTACATTCGGCATTCCAATCCACATTGAGATAAAGATGGCATGCCTGCAAAACCCATCAAAGACAACGGGTGGGATTTTCTGGCCCCACCCGCCACTGGAAATGCTCTGTCCTGCCGAAAGTCAATGGACATTTGGCTGGGCCACCACTCTCCTGCAGTGGGTCCCGCCACAACGAAGCCAGAAAATCCCAGCGAATGTCCCCACGGGAGTGTGAAGGACTCCCATCCCCTGTTTCATTAGCAAGGCATCTGTGGCAATCAAGTATTCAACTGTTAGAGATGGGCAATTAAGACTCCTCACTCGAACTTTGGCTAAGAGGGAAATTCCTAGACCTGACCTAAGCAAGTTACATTTAGAATACACAATCATGTTTGAATTAACGGTTAGTTGGGGAGTGTGGTCACATGATAAGCCAACCCCTTTGTGTGTTTTAAGCACGTTTTTTTTCTGCAGAACAGAGTAAGCAGCTCAGAAGCCGAGAGTGATCCTTCCTCCCTCTCTCTCCCTCCATCCAACTTGCAAGCTTTTGGGCCCTGTCTACTATTGTTTGGCTCTCTCCATGTGCAGCAGACAACATTTTAAAGAAAGAACTCAACTCCTCAGCCATGTCTCCAGCAGAACAGAGAGATCATCCATCTGTAGTTTCAAACCACCTTGATAATGCAAGCAAGACCACCCAGTCCAGCCTGAAGCCAGCTGAGTCAGCAAACTATAGTCTGTGAATTCCTTTTAACTTTTCTGGACCCTAATTTGACCAACCTGTCCTTCCGCTGTATTTGTGTATGTGTGTGGACTTTGAGGGCACAATCTTGTGATGCTCCTGGGAGTGGGAAGGAGGGGTGGGAGAAATTAATTTAGCCAGAGGCCAAATATCAACTTCCCAATGGCAGGATAAACTTTTGTAATTAAGTTCAGGGAAGTTTGAAGGCATGTTGATCTTCCTGTTGGCAAGCGTCAGGAAGCACATTTGCTGCATCTGCATGCCATACATGCTCATTAAAAGGCCAGCTTGCCAGAATTAAGTTCCCTTCTCAATTGAGTTATCGGCGAGTGAGCAATATATGCCTTCAGATCCACAACTGCACATGAGTGGCATGTAGCAGGCAAGGTAGTCAACTTGCTGCAGTTGGAGTGAGCAGTCACTTTTGTTTGGGGAGCATTGTTCAACAAGGTGATGATCAGGTGGTGACAGTCTAAGGGGCATGGGGCATGGGGCAGGAAGGCTGGTTAAACGAAGGGGTAGTGCAGGGCAAGGATGAAGCCAGGGAGGGAAGGCAAGGGTGCAGGGATGTGGGAGGGAGGGAAGGGCCTTGCATGATGGGTATGGGGGACCTGTGGATGGGTGGGGAGGGGCGTTTCCTCAAGAGCAGGGTTGATGTCGTCTATGGAGGTTGAACTGAGGGTACTGGGCAGGGAAGGGAACAATCACAGTGACAGGAGTTCGTGGGATGCAATAGGGTGACAGGTCCAGGATCATGGTCAGGTAGCAGATGGTCTCATGGAATGGGGGGATGGGGGGGGGAGGGGGCATGGATAATGGGAAGGGTCAAGGTGGGATGGGGGCTGTAGCTTGTGTAGGCTCAGAGGGGAGAGAAATCAAGTGGAGGGTGATAGTTATGGGCCCAAGGGTAATGGGTCAGGTTCAAGGGTAACAGAAGAGAAAGGAATGATTATAATGAGCGGTTTAAGGGTAAAGTTGGTGGGTGACAGGGAGAGAGTAGAAGGTGGTGGAGTGTGTCTGGAAAGTTCAGCACACCATTTCTAAAGACTCTTCTTTACAACACAGTTGCTCTGTAAGTGTGAATTCTCAAAGTGGGAAGGGGGTCTTTTCAGGCAGATGGAGTTAAAGGTGAACATAATCAGGACCTGGGAGAGAGGGTGCAGATGGTGACGAACACCAGGGCCCGCAAACTGGGGGAGGCACTGGCTCAGTTTTTTAAATGGAAGTCTCAAGTTGTCCAGCCAGAACTTCAAATCTGAAAAAACTCGGAACTGTCAAGCTGAACACTCGGTTTTTTTTGTCCAGCCAGTCTGTCAGCGTCAGGTCAATTTTATTTGTTGCTACGTGGCTGCTTCCAGCCTTCCGGCATCTTCGTGTTTCTGAGTTCTTTTTTTAAAAAGCCTGCCAAAAAAACCACGTAACTGCCTGAAGGTCAGCAGCAGCAGTGCAGCAACTGGCGAGAGAGTGTCCTCCATTCAAAAATGGCAAGTGAAGTCCCTGCAATTTTTCAACTAATTGGAAATTGCCAGAAAAGGTGTGCATAGTAGGGTCTGTTAGGCAAAGTTGGGGGGGGGAGGAGGGGGTGCAGGGCAGTAATTAAACAGCACTAACTTCTCTCACCACCCTTCCATAAACAGAAAAGTGTTTTTGATTTGTTTCCTTCTTTATAAGTGGTGGCATATTTCCCAACCCCTCGGTTCTGGTGTGATCCAATTTTCCATTAATAACCCCACAGCAAACTCGAGATAAAATGAACACACCCAAAACACAGAAAAAGGGTTGCAACATTGCCTCCTTTGCATTCATACAATAAAAGAGGGATGAAAAAAAGGTAGATCCACAGTGTAGAGAGCACAGAGAAAATAAGTATTGTTTCATGTGAGTTCCAGAGTCCAGAATCAAAATCCAATGAGATATTCCTTCATGGAGGTTGGCAGGTTAAAAACCAATGCTGTATAGCTCACTTTTCTGGTGGTGTTGACTTTGCACGATGAGATAGGCACACAGAGATTAATCAGTCTTGTAGGCGATGGTACAGAATTTCCAGCCAAAGCAGTGTAGATGGGGCCAGGTGTCCAACCTGGGCCAGAGCTCCTGGTCTGTGTTGCTGCTAGGCAGGTAATAAAAAGGCAGACTGGGACTTTGCAGTTTAGCAAGGCAATATTACTTGTTCCACAAGCCAGAGGCCCATGTCACATGACTCCCACCTCGCCACATTTTCTTTGACAAAGGACATGTACCCCTCGTCTGGGTTCCTGAAAAAATATCTCAGCCATTATGAATTGAAAGGAAGTTTGCAGGGCCCTTTATCTTAGCAGATGAGCAGTCTCCTGGTGGCCAGCTTGGGTTATGAAATGCAGATGACCTTTGTATAGCTCTCTTTGAATTTAGTCACACAGAGGATCGTCAGTGGTTCTTCAAGGATAACGATATGTGAGTTTCCCCAATACTGCCAGGTAACATCTTTTGTTTGGGGTCACAGGCAGAAATAGATTCAATCATTTTAGGTCTTTGTCCAGTTTGAAATTTTTAGAGATAGCAATGGGCATATCTCTACATATTTTATAAGAAAAATACACAGGGTGAGGTCTTGGTCTATCACAGCTCATAGCGAATCAGTAAACTATTTTACACTGTACGTGACTGTTATTCCATTGACTTCAATCTTGTCTTTTTGTCTACTTGCCTATTATCCCACCCTATCTTGGTGTTTTTTTATGAGTTTTTGAGGTATGATAAAGTTGTATTGCATTGTAGATATTGAAAATACATTGTGATGAGAAGCAGCAATCAGCAGAGTCTTCACGCATGCTGATCAAGAAAAAACATATAATTACGAACCTTGCAGTTTTTGTCCTCTGCCCTCTTAAAAGCTGTGTCTCACAGAGACACCTGAGGGTTCCAATGCATCTCACTGACAGTGAAGACCTATGTTATTCAATTATTCCACTTTGTTGCTCAGGAGTCATTTGATCTTTCTACCCTGAGAGATTACTGATAAAACAGAGTCCAATTACATCCCTTGTATGAAATACTTATATTGAATAATATCATGCATCCAGGCAGAAGAAAGTCTTCTTCTACTTTGATAGAATGGAAAAGATCTTGTGCAGTTTATCTGGGTTTCAAGTATTGAATCTTTTTCCCCAAAAATGAAATTACTGTCACCGTGGCTATATGGTACAATGTGCAGAACATGTTAATGAGGGCTGAGGCAGTAACCAAAATCAGTGTTATCATCTGCACATTGTTATAAATAGCTAATAGAATATTTTCCTGTCAAATTAACAATATTGCACAATTCTGTCAAAATAAAATGCATGCTCTTTGGTTTGTTTAATAGTCACGGAGAGGGGGATCACCTATTGGCTGAACACAAACTAACACTGCAGTATATCGTCGCTGCTCTTAATTTTAATGACCCATGCTGCATATATATCGGACAATATTTGTAACCAGTTGTCAACAATGGGTGTTATCACTTTACTAGGATCTTTCTGTGATTGATTGGTGAATCTTGAAAGGAGAAAAATTATCATGCATGATTGGGGGGTCAAAGTGGAGGGGGGGGGGCGGTGGCAATAATGGGCCTGGAAACAGAAGAAGCACCAGGGCCCATGATTTCTCTCCCTGGTCCTGAACACAATTGACTGACTAAAGGGGCACCCTAATGATTATGAGTCAATTGCATAAAAACCCTGTCCAGGTGTGCTCTCCTCTCTATGGTGAAGTCCACTCAGCAGCAGGTTTACTTATTGATTCATGGCTCTCATAACATCGAGATCCCAGCAAGATTGAGAGCTGCAGTAAAGTCTGCGCTGAAAGGCAATTCAAATTGACGAAGGAGTGGGGGCGGAGGGGGACAGGGAGGCATGGAAAGAGGGAGGCAGGGGTTAGCGCCCTGAGGAGGGCGGGAGAGGGGCGGGGTGAGACAACAATGTGCCGCTTTAGAACCTCAAGGGTCCTGGGTAGATGCTCATGGCTGATAATGGGGTGGATGGTATGTCCATAATGGCAAAACAAGGACCTTTCAAATCAGGGTGTCTCAAGGGTGATGGAGAGAAGCCCAATAATATTTGAGGGAGGGTGCACAGTCATGGCTTTTATTATCCCGGTCAATGCTGCAGTCTCCATGCACATGGATGTATGTGGTCCTCCTGGATGGGCTTCACCATGACGGGGTGGTGGGGAAGGCCAGGAGTAGACCGATGCTCAGTACAGGGCTTCCCATTGACTGAAATGCTCAGGGCTGGAAATAAAATATGCTGACTAGGTGGATTACTGCAATTTGTTCACAGATCACCTCAGGTATACATGATGTTGGCTCCAGGAAACCCTGCACTTCTACTAGCTATTGTCCAGCTGAGGAGGAAGTGGCATGGCTGTCAACATCCTGTCCGCCCTGTCACAGGATTCACTATGCTTATCATGCATCCATATCCAATGAGCTGACCAGCAGGAGATCACATGTGGCCAGCTGTCCCACACCCAAGCAGAAATCATTCTCCTTTCCACCTCCCAACTTATACTCTGAGTGTGCGTCTGTGTGTGTGTGTGTGTGTGTCTGTGCGCGCGCATGTGTGCAAAAGTTGGTGCGCATTTTATTATTTTAGTTAGATCAGTTTAAGTATAATAAAATAAACCGCTTTCTTTGTTAAACTGAAGAAAACCTGTCTTATTGGTTCTTTTATGATCACAGTGCGTAAACAGTTAAGTACTCACTGAATTGGCAAGTATGGCTTTTGCAGACAAGAAAAAGTTTGTTGTGGTCAAATGTTGAGAGGGCAAAGAGGGGCCATTCAGCCCCTCCTCACGTGGTCATAACACTATATTATCTTTCATAAGGAATTGAACCACGACAAGCTATTCCATCTTGTCCGGAACAGTAAAGCCAGAAGGCATGGGCTGCAGTTGAAGGGTAGGAGTAGGGGATAAGCTCAAAATTAATCTCTGGAAAGTGAGCGAGTGGCCAATCCATGAATCAGGCTCATGAGTATTGATTCATTCAAATGTAACTTAGGTAGACTTCCTTCAGAGAATAAAATTTTGGGATACAGCATAGGTGCAATCTGAGACACAACATGTGATAACAACAGCATGCTAAAGGAGGTCCATATGACTTTGGACCTATGATTCCTAAAGCTTTCCACCATTGGAGCTTTTCACGCTCCATGTTTGGGTCTGTAGGTTAATTGATGAGATTTTTTAAAATTTATTTTTTCATGAGCTGTGGGCTTTGCTGGCAAGGCCAGCATTTGTTATCCATCCCTAATTTCCCTTGGAAATGTGGTGGTGGGCCATCTCCCCTACCAGAAACATTTGGCATCATTCTGTGCTCAACAGTGTTCATTTGCACTCATTTGATCTGCATTCTGAAGCGATCATTCAGTCATGATTTGTCATCTAAAAGCAATCAAATGAAATCACTGGCCTGAAATGAAATCACACAATGCTCAAACTGCATCAATTGCAAACATTTATTTGCCTTCAAAGCAGTTAAAAGCATTCAACTGACATCAATGATGATCAAATGCCATGGAAGTGAAGCTGAAACAATATGATCAGCGTCAAAGTACTTAGCAGAAGATATTCAACCGACACCTAAAGTGGTCAAGGAACTCAAGCTCTATAGTGATCACAAAGTTTCAGATATCAAATTTTTCTAAGTCCCAGCTGATGCAGTATATGCATGCAGTGTTTAACACAGGGTCAGTGCACAAATCACTACAGTAATTATCACAGTGGGGATGTGAGGATAGTGCATTAAACAGATTTGGGCATATTTTCCAAATAAACTTACTAACTGGTTCACAAAACAACATGAATGTGAATAAATATAGAGTTTTTAATATAATAAAAATTTTCCAGGAACATTAACAGACAAAATTTGACGGAAGTCTGCATTTATATTAGATCTCTCAGAAGTGTTCTAAGGCATTTTTCATAAAATCACATCTGAATGAGAACATTGTTGATAATACACAATACTGCATTGGATTATTATATTATGTATTGAAATCCAGGAGTGGTACTTTTGAACCCACAGATTTAATTTTATGCTGGAAAAATGTGTCATTTATTTAATAATTAGAATCTTAAAGGGGTCACTGGTCTATTTCATGATGAGTGACAGCTCCCTGACAGGAATATGAGAAATTAAACTAGATTTACATATTGTTAAACATTGGGATGTATCCCAGAGGTACCCCGGAATATGTGTGAGGGAGCCCTGGACGTCCCCCAGGCAAGGACTGCACGGGAATTGCCGGGGAAGTTTAAACTTTTGATGGGCAATTACCCTGCACCTGGAACCCTCTGGAACTCTGATTGTGCATCTTGTACACAGTATACACTGCTGCTATTGTGCGTCAGTGGAGGAGGCAGTGCATGTTAAGGTTGGTGGATGGAGTGCCGATCAAGTGGGCTGCTTTGTCCTGGATGGTGTTGGATTTCTTGAATATTGCTGGAGCTACACTCATCCACACAAGTGGAGAATATTCCATCAGACTCTTGACTTGAGCCTTGTAGATGATGGACAGGTTTTGGGGAGTAAGGGGGTGAGTTACTCTCCACAGAGTTCCCAGCCAATGACCTGCTCTTGTAGCCACAGTATTTACATGGCTAGTCCAGTTCAGTTTCTGGTCAATGGTAAGCCCCAGGATGTTGATAGCAGAAGATTCAGCGATGGTAATGCCATTGAATGTCAGGGGGCAATGGTTAAATTCTCTCTTGTTGGAGATGGCCATTGCCTGGCATTTGTGTAGCACAAATGTCACTTGCCACTTATCAGCCCAAGCCTGAATGTTGTCCAGGTCTTCTGCATATGGATACAAACTGCTTCAGATCTGAGGAGTTGCAAATGGTGCTGAACATTGTGCAAACATCCCACTTCTGACCTTATGAGGGAGGGAAGGTCCTTGATGAAGCAGCTGAAGATAGTTGGGCCTAGGACACTACCTTGAGGAACTCCTGCAGTGATATCCTGGAACTGAGATGTTTAGCCTCCAACAACCACAACCATCTTGAATCCAACCAGCGGAGAGTTTTCCCCCTCATTCCCATTGACTCCAGTTTTGCAAAAGGTCCTTGGTGCCACACTTGGTCAGCCTCTGTCTTGCTGTCAAGGGCAGTTACTCTCACCTCACCTCTGGAATTCAGCTCTTTTTGTTTATCCCAGGCTGTAATGAGGTCAGGAGCTGACTGGCTCTGGTAAAACCCAAACTGAGCATCAGTGAGCAGGTTATTGCTGTGTAAATGTCACTTAATAGCACTATCGGCAAAGTCTTCCATCACTTTGCTCTTGATCGAGAGGAGGCTGATGGGCTGATAATTGCCCAAATTAGATTTGTCTTCCTTTTTGTGTACAGGACATACCTGGGCAATTTTCCACATTGTCATTTAGATGCCAGTGTTGTAGTTGTACTGGAACAGTTTGGCCAGGGGCATGGGTAGTTCTGGAGCAGAAGTCTTCAGTACTATTACCATAAGGTTGTCAGGACCCATAACCTTTGCAGTATGCAGTTCCTTCAGCTGTTCCTTGATATCATGTGGAGTAAATCAAATGGGCTGAAGACTAGCAAACTTAGGAGGAGGTTGAGATTGATCATCCAATTGGCACTTCTGGCTGAAGATAATTGAAAATGCTTCAGCCTTGCTTTTGCATTGATGTGCTGGACTCCCCCATCATCGCGGATGGGGATATTGGTGGAGTTTCCTCCTTGTGCTGGCTGTTTTAATTGTCCGCCACCATTCATGACTGAATGTGACAGCAATGCAGAGCTCTAATCTGAAGTGTTAGTGGAATGGTTTAGCTTTGTCTATTGCATGCTGCTTGTTCAATTTGGTATGCAAATAGTCCTGTGTTGTAGTATACCAGGTTGACACCTCATTTTTAAGCATGCCTGGTGCTGCTCCTGGCATGCTCTCTTGCACTCTTCATTGATTGCTATGATCAGTCAACAGCTCCATTGTTGTTGCATCATGCACCTATCAGTTTGTTTGAAAGTGAACTCGATGGACTTCGGTCTTTTTTTCATCTAGCAATTCCCATGGGCCCACAAACAGGCAGCAATTAATAATTTATTGTAACTGATTGCATTGAATCTGTAGTTTCTTTCCTGTCATGGTAGGAACCAGAAAGATGTATTCAGATGGGGATGGGGTGATTCCACAACACCATGCTCCCAACGGGCAGCAAGTCAAAGATGGAGCTTCAGTGATGACTTCCTGACTTGCAGATTCATGTGCTGGGCAAGGTGGATTGCAAAAGCATCTCTTTTGAGACAGGCTCTTAACCCAGAATTTTTACAGTAACATTAGAGCATGTTACAGTGAGTAGCCTACAATGAGGAAGATTTGCAATCTATATTGTTGAAGGTCCATACTCTCAAAATTGATGAAACGGGCTGAGCTGGAATGTGGAGAGCTAAAACTGAGAAAATGTGATGTGTTTGAGAAGATCTGAACCAATAACTGGTGGACCACTCAGGCAGCTAGAGGCATTGGCAAAGGGATCTTTCAGTACTTATAGACAAACTGGATACAATGATTGATTGACAGAACCTGAGCTACCTTGAACCCATCAACCTTGAAACAAGATCTAAATGTGCTGGGATACCTTCCATTCCATCAAAGCTTTTACTGGGAATAGGATTCGGAATATTGGGCATTCAGATACATACCTCATCCAGGAGCGAAAATCAGAAACTCTCGAATAAATTAGATTTTTTTTTCTTAATGAAACGATCTGTATCAATTTGACTTAAGCCAGATTCTGGCCTGGTCTCAGTTTGAGTGTGACTGACTTTCTACTGATGCTCACAAATCTAACATTCAATACAAAGACCCTTTCCCCACCCCAATGCAACACTGAAGGTGTTACAGGAACTTACGTTCTGCCCAGCTTCACCTTTCATTCCAGGATCACCCTAATTGCAGAATTTTAAAAAATAAAAAGGAAGTTAAACATTTGAAGAAGCAGAATTTTTCAGAAATTGGTTAACACTTGCATTTTTATGGATAAATGTCAACAGTTTATCTTGTGCCAAACACTTCTCTTCCTCTCAACAACTCTTAACTCTCAAGAATGCTCAAAGTCTGTTCTAGACTCCAATCCTTTCCCCATGCCTGGGAAGCTCTTCTAATCCCTCCCTGACACTTCAAGGTAGAGTACAAGAAAAAAAACTACTGGTCAATCTTAGCACTCCCACCTCTGAGTCCACAGGTTATATGTTCAAGCCCCACTCCAGGTACTTGGGCACATAATCTAGGTTGGCACTTCAGTGCAGTACTGAAGAGATGCTACATGACCAGGAATGTTGTCTTTCAGAAGGGATGTTAAACCAAGGCCCCATCTGCCCTTTCACATGGACATAAAATATTCCATGACAACAATTTGAAAAAGAATAGGGACTTCTCCAAGTGTCCAATACTTATCCCTCAACCAGCACTAGATGGTCAATGCTGTTTGTGGAATTTTGCTCTGCACAAATTGGCTGCTAAGTTTCTTAATTTGCAACAGTGACATGTTGCAAGTACCCCATCTGCTGTAAAGTGCTTTGGAGTATCCTGAGATTGTGAAAGACTCCATATAAATGCAATTTCTTCTTCCTTCAAGAGTAGCTTGTTACATAATCATTTAACTTCTTGTAATTATACCACAGTTAAAAATAAAGTCCCATCCCCTGCAAAAAACTCCTCTGTATATTCCCACTCGTTGGATCCCATGTCTTAATGTTCTTCATTTCACTCAAATCTGGATGTTTTCACTACAGATTCTGGTGGAATGAAGGGCATCAAAAAGCATGGATAGGAAACCTTGCTTTTTCTTCATCTCTGAAAATGTGTTTTGTTGTATAATCACCTTGATATTTTTCATACATTCCTTCCCTTCCCAGTTGCCATTAGTTTCCACAGTGCACTTAGCCTATGTGGAAGCATAGTGGCGAAACATACGCGGAGACGTTCTCAGAGTTCGAAGGGCCATTAGGAAGCTTTCCCTACTAGGCATTTAGTGAGGGAAAATGAAAGTGTGCTATGCACAGCTTTAAAATCAATGGACAAAGAACTGCATACACTGTGCATCTAATTTCTCAATGTGCAAGAGCAAGTCACAGAGGAAAATCAACCCCATATTCACAAGTGGCTGAGCAATAGGGAGCAGGAAGATGCACAGACCATTCCTGCATCATAATGAACTAATTGAACTAGTTGAAAAGGAGCAATTAATGTCTTCAGTCTACTGGTGCCAAAGATTTCTCTCCCTTGGTCACTACTTAGTGACCCTTTCCTGAACCTCGTGTGTGTTAAGATCAAGTGAGAACTGTAGGGTGGGGGTAGGGTCTCAGCCATGATAGCACCACCCACCTGGTCAAGTAAAAAAGCCCATTCATCTCAGTAACAAAAATCAAACATCCATAATGGCCAATTGGGAGAGCAGAGGAAAAGCACCCACTGAGACACTAGAGAAGCTGGGATTGTTCTCAGCAAAGAGAAGGTTCAGGAGGAGATTTAATCGCAGAGTTCAAAATTATGAGGGATTTAAATTTTTTAAATTAATTTTATGGGATGTAGGTGTCACTGGCTAGGCCAGCATTTATTGCCCATCCCTAATTGCCTTTCAGGTGGTGGTGGTGAGTTGCCTTCTTGAGCTGCTGCAGTCTCTGTAGTCTAGGTACGCTTAAGTACTGTTAGGGAGGGAGTTCCAGGATTTTGATCCAGTGACAGTGAAGGAACGGCGATATATTTCCAAGTCAGGATGGTGAGTGGCTTGGAGAGGAACTTCCAGGCAGTGGCATTCCCATCTATCTGCTGTCCTTTCCTTCTAGATGGTAGTTTTGAAAGCTGCTGCCTAAGAAGCCTTGGTGAGTTTCTGCAGTGCATCTTGTAGATGATACACACTGCTGCCATTGTTCGTCCGTGTTGGAGGGAATGACTGTTTGTGGATGGGGTGCCAATCAAGCAGGCTGCTTTGTCCTGGATGGTGTCAAGTTTCTTGAGTGTTAATGGAAATGCACTCATCCAGGCAAGTGGAGAGTATTCCATCACATTCCTGATTTACGCCTTGTAGATGGTGGACATGCTTTGGGGAGTCAGGAGGTGAGTAACTCATCACAGGATTCCTAGCCTCTGATCTGCCCTTGTAGCTACAGTGCTTATATGGCTAGTCCATTTCAGTTTCTGGTCAGTGGTAACCCTCAGGATGTTGATGGTGGAGGAATTCAGTGATGGTAATGCCATTGAAAGTCAAAGGTTGATGGTTAGATTCTCTCTTATTGGAGATGGTCATTGCCTGGCACTTGTGTGGCGCGAGTGTTACTTGCCACTTGTCAGCCCAAGCCTGGATATCCCCACTTCTGACCTTCTGATGGAAGGAAAGTCATTGCGGAACTCCCGCAGTGATGTCCTGGAGCTGAGATGACAGACCCCCAACAACCACAACCATCTTCCTTTGTGTTAAGTATGACTCCAACCAGCAGAGTTTTCCCCTTGATTCCCATTGACTCCAGTTTTGCTAGGGCTCCTTGATGCCACACTCGGTCAAATGGTGCCTTGATGTCAAGGGCAGTCATTCTCACCTCACCTCTGGTGTTCAGCTCTTTTGTTCATGTTTGGACCAAGGCTGTAATGAGGTCAGAAGCTGAGTGACCCTGGCAGAACCCAAACTGGGCGTCAGTGAGCAGGTTATTGCTAAGCAAGTGCTGCCTGATAGCACTGTTGATGACCTCTCCTTTCACTTTACTGATGATTGAGAGTAGACTGATGGGGCGGTAATTGGCCAGGTTGGATTTGTCCTGCTTTTGGTGCACTGGACATACCTGGGCAATTTTCCACATTGCCAGATTGGATATGGAGAAACTGTTTCTATTGGCAGGAGGGTTGGTAACCAAAAGGCACAGATTTAAGATAATGGACAAAAGAATCAGGGAGGAGATGAGGAGTTTTTTTTATGCAGCGTGTTGTTTTTGAAATCTGAGGACAAAATGGCACAGGTAGGGTGTGCCGAACGGCCTCCCTCTATGCTGCATAATTCAGTGCATCTCAACAAGGTGTCAGGCGAGGAGAATAGGATCTCAAATTGGTTAGAATTTGAGTGATGCTTAGTGAGCTGCATGGTATAGACATGCATCTCTGGACAAAAAGCACCTTTTCATACATTGGATAAGACTTGGAACTTACCTTCTCTCCCTTCACACCCTTCACACCTCCATTCTTTTGAGCGCCATGCTGGAAAACAAGTAAATTCGGTTCAGACCAAGTTTCAGTGAATCAGCACTCAACAATTCTTCTCTCAGAGTTCTGATGAAAGGTCATCGATCTCAAACATTAAACTCTGTTTTTCTCTCTCCACAGATGCTGTCAGACCTGCTGAGTATGTTTAGCACCTTCTGTTTATAATTCAGATTTCCAGCACCTGCAATATTTTACTCTTATGTGAAGGTTAGTAACACAACAAGCAGTGTGTTTGGGGACTGTGCTTACACTGGGAAGATCCAACCTGAAGGAAAAAGAAGATTCCACTTTTCAGTAAAGCTAATGACAGTCCCAACTTACCGTTCTGTAAGCAGGTGGCCCTGGAGGGCCTGTTAGACCCTAGAACATAAAAAGATAATCATTATATATTATGAAAGAAACTATAAACAAATAATATTATATATAAATATCACAGCAGATCTAGTGGAACCTGCACTTCAATCATAGATACATTTAAAGGGAAGCTAGATAAACACATGAGGGAAAAATCGATAGGAATATATGCTCATAGAGTGAGATGAAGAAGGGTGGGAGGAGGCATAAATGTTAACATGGACTAGATGGGCCAAATGGCCTGATTCTAAGCTGTAGACTCTTTTGAAATCTGCTTGTGAATTCTCTTAAGTTTAAAATGTTCGGTGAGAAAAATAATTGTGATTGAAACAGGTTTTGCTTTCTGATAAAGGAGGAAAGACTAAAGCTGGGATTTTCTGGTCCCACCCGCCGTGGGATTGGAAATTCCCGCCTGAAGTCAGCAGGCCTTTGGCTGGTCCTTCAGATTTTCCGTCTCGCCCGCAAGATTACCCCCACGCACGAGACCGGAAATTCCAGCCCTTGGTTGCTATATGCGCTGGTTAGCTGGTACTCAGTCTATGTGGAGCAGTCCTGGACCAAAAGGACCAGGAAGTGGGGCTGGGCTGTGTTGAGTTTTCTTAGACAATTAGATAGGGTAAGGATGACAGCCACTGTTAGTGTCCCAGGGCTAGAGAAGGGTATCCAAGGAAGTGCCTGTACCATCCGATATATTATTAGATATCTGTCACATTCCATTGAGAAGGTCGCGTGTAACCCTTTCCCAAGGCATCATCCAACATGGCAACCATTTTTGGTAAAGGGAAGCAACTCAGACAAATACCAACTTTGTTTCTAAAACCATTGTTTAAAATCTAATCTGAAGGAAAGTAGTCCACAGTACTTTTTTTTCTGGAGCCTGGAGCATTCCTGCCGTGCCTGACCCTATGCACAAATATATGAAATGAAAGAAAATCTTGGGCCCACCTCTTTAAGGGTCTACTTTTCCAAACAGGCCGAAAAGCTGGCTGCCAATCAGAAGGGAAGGGCCTTTCTAAGATGACAGCAGCTGGATTGCCTGTGTGAACAAACTGATCAGCATCCCATGCACCACCTTGATCATTCACTCCTTCCACCACCAGCTCACTGTGGCTGCAGAGTGTACCATCTAGGCAGCATTTGACCGAGTGTGGCTTTAAGGAGCCCTTGCAAAACTGCAGTCAATGGGAATCACGGGGAAAACTCTCCACTGGTTGGAGTCATACCTAGCACAAAGGAAGATGGCTGCGATTGTTGGAGGTCAGTCATCTCAGCTCCAGGACATCACTGCAGGAGTTCCTCAGGATAGTGTCCTAGGCCCAACCAACTTCAGCTGCTTCATCAATGACCTTCCTTCCGTCATGAGGTCAGAAGTGGGGACATTCACTGATGATTGCACAATGTTTAGCATCATTTGCCACTCCTCAGATACTGAAGCAGTCCATGTCCAAATGCAGCAAGACCTGGACAATATCCAGGCGTGGGCTGACAAGTGGCAAATAACATTCGCACCACACAAGTGTCAGGCAATGATCATCTCCAACAAGAGAGAATCCAATCATCGCCCCTTGAAGTTCAATGGCATTACCATCACTGAATCCCCCACTATCAACATCCTGGGAGGGTTACCATTGACCAGAAACCGAAATGGACTAGCCATGTAAATACTGTGATTACAAGAGCAAGTCAGAGGCTAAGAATTGTGCAACGAGTAACTCACCTCCTGACTCCCCAAAGCTTGTCCACCATCTACAAGGCACAAGTTAGAAGTGTGATGGAATACTCCCTACTTGCCTGGAAGAGTGCAGCTCCTACAACACTGAAGAAGCTGGGCCCGTCTAGGACAAAGCAGTCCCTTGATTGGCACCACATCCACAAACACTCCCTCCCTCCATCCCCGATGCACAGTAGCAGCAGTGTGTACAATCTACAAGATGCACTGCAGGAATTCACCAAGGCTCCTTAGTCAGCACCTTCCAAGCCCAAGACCACTACCATCTAGAAGGACAAGGGCAGCAGATAAATGGAAACACCACCACCTGGAAGTTCCCGTCCAAGTCACTAACCATCCTGACTTGGAAATATATCACCATGCCTCACTGTTGCTGGGTCAAAATCCTGGGACTCCCTCCCTAACAGCACTGTGGGTGTACCTACACCGCATAGACTGCAGCGGTTCAAGAAGGCAGCTTACCACCAGCTCTTCAAGGGCAACAAGGGATGGGCAATAAATGCTGGCCCAGCCTGCGAAGCCCACATCCTGTGAAAGAATTTTTTAAAAATCTACAATATAACATGACAACAACTCGCCAGAGCTTCTTCAGCAGAACCTCCCAAACCCACGACCTCTACCACCTAGAAGGACAAGTTCAGGAGCCGCAGAGGAACAGTCTCACCTCTCAGTTTCCCTTCATGTGGGACACCATGCTGACTCGATGTTCTGTTATTGGGTCAAAACTGTGTACCTTAACCACATGGACTGTAGCGATTCAAAAATAAGGCCCATCATCACCTTCTCAAAGGGCAACTAGGAATGAACAATAAATGCCGACTTTACTAGTGACACCCTCACTCCGAGAATGGATAAAGAAAAAACAAATCGACTGTCCCATTCATGCCGTGTAGAGAGGCTTAAAATTGGGCTCACTACCCTACCATATAAATGAAGTCCGATGGAGTACTAGAGAGCAGTCACTGCCTACAGAGCCATGCAGAAGTATGCATTAAAAAATGTGACCATCCAGCAGTAATTGTATAATCCACTCACCCTTGGTCCAGGAGGACCAGCGCTGCCAGGATCACCTGGTTCTCCCTTAAGACCCCATTCCCCAGGAAGTCCAGTATCACCCTGTAGCACAATAAGGTAAGGGTTAATTTCATTTTAACTGGAGACTGTACTAATATATAATGCTTATAATATTATCTTTATTGATGCCATTGGCAAAATATCTAAGGGCAAATGAGGAGAACTGTTTTCACTCAGTTGTTGGGATGTGGAACATTTTATCTGAAAAGCTGGTAAAAGCTGACTTCATAAATAATTTTGAAAGGGAGTTGGAAGTAGTTGAAGAGGAGGAACTTACAGGATTATGAACAAAAAGCAGGGCCTTTCAAAGGGCCAACAGAGGTACGATGGGCCGAATGACCTGCTTTTGTGCTGTGTTATTCAATGATTCTATGTCGATCTGAAGGTCCCACCTGTGATTCCTGGTTTGCTTTGAGTTGGCTGTAGCGAAGGGTTAGCAGTGCCAATATGAGACAAAATCTTTAGATGTGGAGGAAGGGGAATTGGGAGCATTGTTCTCTAAAATAATGGACGATCCAATTCTCATTCACCAAAGTGAAGGATGTGACACAAACCACCTTAGGTGTCCCCAGGACTGAGTGCAAAAGCTTTCTGAACTTGCTTGGCCACCACAGGGTTATTAGTGACACAGTCAACATTAATAGGCTATTTTCTTTTTACCTTTTCACCTTTAATAATAACACTGTTGTTCAGGGAGGTGACCTGAAATGTGAAAAGGAAAGTCATGAAATGAACCACGTGTAATACAGTGCATTTTAGAACCAAAACTGAATGTCAAACTACATTAAAGACACAGTGAACAGGGTCAATCTCAGAAGAGGGAAGGTGACCAGATGGTTTTGATATAACTCAGAACGTAACATAGGGCAGAACTGTCCAGTCCCGTTGGCATCGGGCGTCATGGCAAGCGGGGGTGGGGGTGGAGGGGGGGGTGGAATCAATATGGTGAGAAGGCCAAAAATCAGTTTCATGCCATCGGGAAACCAGTTTGTGATCGGCTGCACCACCTGTCAATGAAGGGCCGTGTCTACCGCTGCCGCGCTTCAGGAACCTAACTTCAATACTTTAGCATCTCATTATAAGCCCTGCTCACCAGAATCATACCCCCACACTGGATCATTTGCCCACGTCAGTGTGATTGCACGCCGACGTGTTTCACAATTGTACATAAGCGGTGTGGACCTGGCGAGCTGCACTTTGCTCGGGACTTCGAGGTTTGTTTGCCCACCTTGCTTCGAACAGCACTTGCAGTCAGCAGTGCCAGGCTTCACAGGCAGCACCACATCACTTTTAGGGGTCTCACGGGCAGGTCTCTTCCTACCAGACCAGCCATAAAGTGGGGCTGGCTTTTCAATGTCTGCAGGGCTAGGGCTTGCTTGGGGAAGGGGGAGAAGTGGCCTCAGGCAAGGGAAGAGGCTGCAGGATGAGGGCTGTACTGGGGAAGGTGGGTATTTTGGTGTGTGGGGGTACATGTTGACCTGTGCAAGTGGCCTCAAGATAGTGAGGGCTGAGGAAGCAGTCTCCAGAGCAGATGAGGCCAGATAGGGATGTGAGGATGTGTGTGAGAGAATGGGTGGTGATGTCCTTTGAGCTGGCAGTGAGATGCCAGTGAATGTGTGATGGCCCTGTGAGTGAGACAGTTTAGAGTGATGAGATGATTACCTTTCCCGAGTGGCACGGATGAGATCATTCATCCGTTTTCTGTACTGGATGGCCAACCTCTTATGTGCAATATTGGCACTGACGACCACTGCCACCGGCTCCTAAGCTGGAGTGCTGAGATTGATGGGCCTGCTGCGGCCAGAGTGGGGGTAGAGGATATCGTGGCGGACCTCCACGGTGTCCAGAAGGCGCCCCAGTGATGCGTCACTGAATCAAGGGGGCTGCACTCTTCTTGGCTTTTGGGGCCATGCCTTTACCGGAGAACCGTGTACGCGGCTGCAGTTTAAATATGGTGCCCTGCATGAGGAAGCGGCAAGGTAATTGGAGGCTGCCTGCCAGCGAGATGGCGTGCTTCTTGTAGCTGCATAAATAATGAGGCGGGAAGGGGATGATTTGGCGGGAAAACCCACCATTGCAGCCGGTAGGTAAAATGTCTTTTCTCCGTCCACTACTGCATTTAGTGCAAATCTGGGGCGATTCTACCCATGGAGTTTACAGCGCAGAAACAGGCCATTCAGCTTAATTTATCTATGCTGGTGTTTAAGCTCCTTACAAGCTTCCTTGCCTCCATATTCATCAAACACCATCAGAATATCTTGCTATTCCTTTCTCCCTCATGTACTTAGCTAGCTTCCCCTTAAGTGCATCTGTGCTAGTCGGCTCAACTACTCCCTGTGACAGCAAGTTCCACATTCTAACCACTCTCTGGATAAAGAAGTTTCTGCTGAATTCCTGATTGGATTTATTAGTGACACATATTTATATCCATCAGTTTTGGAGCACCACAAGTGGAAAAATTGGGCTGAATTTTCCTGGCTAATGAGCAATGGGAGGGCTGGAAAAATGTTGGAGGGAGGCATTAGGAGGAGAGCCCAAAGTTTTCCTGCCCCATGCCATAGTGCCAACAGCAGGAAACTTTGCAGATCAACTGCCCACTGGGTGGCCAATTAAGCCACTTAGGTGGCCAATTAAGGGTCACATTCTGCCACTGTGGGCATTTTGTTGGCAGCAGGAGGCTGTGCCACTACATGGGGGATCAGCCAACTAAATCCTGGCGAACTCCCAGCGGGTTCTGGTGAGGGTGGGGGCCTCTTTTATCGCTGCTCCATGGCCCACGGAGGGTTCCCCGAGTGGCAAAGACTCTGCCGGTGCTGCAGGACTCCACCTCCCCAACCCCAATTGCCGAGGTCTTGCTGTGGCTTCTCCCAGCCATTGAGGCTCCTCGATGTTGCAGCAGCTGAGTGATGCTGCTGAGGCTGCCAGCCCTCTGATTGGGCCAGAAGATTTTGGGGATGGGCCAGTATCATCCTGAATTAAACAGTGGCCCCAGCAGTGGCCTCCTAAGTGACTGCCACCCAGGGTCCTGCTGCTGGCTGAAGCAGGGATGCCTCCTGCTTGCAGCCCTGACAGCAGGAGTTCACCATCACAGACAAAATTCAGCCCCTTTTCTCCCTGTTTATCCTATCAAACCTCTTTCTGTTTTTAAAGACCTCTATCGGGTCACCTCTCAGTCTTCTCTTTTCCGTAGAAAGGAGTCCCAAATCTGTTCAGTCTTTTCTGATAGTTGCACCTCCTCAGTTCTGTAAATCTGGCAAGTTCACTGAAACTAGGGAAACAGACTGTGTTGATAACATTTGAGAAAGAACTGGATAGGTATCTGGGAAAGGAAGCAACTGGGAGGTATTACAGCATATGTAGTCTATGGTATTTTATGAACCCACCCAATGATATCTCCCAGTCCCGCTCATCCTTTTAGCTTTTCCGTCCAGGTGAGCATCAGTTTGCTGACTGATTATGCATCCACTCATTTACGTATAGTCGGTCAACTATTGAGAAAATTATGGGGTTGTTATTTGGTTTCTCAGACAGTTGTGAGCCTCCAGTATGTACATCTAGATTTATTCAGTACATTTTTTACAAATACTTACAGTTGGTCCAGGCTGTCCAGGCAGCCCCGGCCTGCCCTGCAATGATACAAATTCTAATTAGAACACAATTAAAAGGCCTATTTAAATTCGCTTTTGTCTGTCAAGATTGGACTGGCTCCAGGAGGAAGTAATATTTGTAAAGAACCTACCGCATCGCCTTTATGTCCCTTTGGACCAGTTACCCCCTGAAAGAGAAAGGAAAAGTCACTGACCACAGTTTGAAATACAATTGCTTCTTTTGCATAATGCTGTTATATGGGCTGAAAGTTCGAATGCCCAACTCACGAGTGCTTATCAGGAGCACATATCATTTCATTGCAGTTTCCCGAATCCATCATTTTTCATCATTTCAAGTTAATGCTTACAAAATTGCAGCAAGAAAGAATGTAATTTTACCACTCCCCCCCCACCCCCCCCCCCCCCCCCCCCCAACCAAAGGAAGGAGGAAGTGGAATTTTTACAACATTATATCCAGCAGATACCTGCCTGGGCCTTATTTGTGAATCTCCTCGGGCAGGATTTTGAGTTCACCGTGCAGGCGCGGTGGGTGGGCCTGGGAGCAGCCTGGAAATGACCATGATTTCACACTGGCCAGCTTGCTGGCCAGCAGAGGAATCAAAGCAGGTGGCGACCCGACTCTCACTCCAAGCGATGACAGGTTCACCCTTTTGAAAGCTTGCTCAATTGTGAATTTCCCAGAGATTGTGAGGCAGGTAGGCTCCTGAAACCTGTGTGAAGTCCACCAGGTCGGTCAATTTGTGAACATTGGGGGAAGCCTCTCGTAGAGTCGAGAGCCTTTTGACAAATAAGTTTAAATGCTATTGCCAACTTCAAGTGTCACTATGTAATGGTGTATGATAATTTAAGCATATTTTTAATGCAGTGATTGATCATAGAGCTCTGTCCTCAGAAAGTAAGTGACCATTAAATTGACCAGCACTGTATCTGTTCACACACTCTGTCCAGTGATTTGATTTATTTAGTGGATGCAAATCCCTGAAGCCAAGCGATAGCCTCCTCATTTGCTGATTTTAAGGTGATTAGTTAGCCACTTAATCTGTAGAGGGGACATTCCTCAGTAATGTGCAGCATTATTTGTGTCTTCCGACAATTACATAAAGTATAGTGGATAAAGTGCTCTTCTGCATTCAACAGTATTGTGAATGCAGAAGAGCATTTTAATGCATCATCTGGACACTGCTTTGTTTTTTACATTGATTTAAAGTCCAAATATCTTTTAAACCTTTCAAAAAGCTGAAAAGGGGCCAGACTTCTTTGATTGCAAGTCCATCTGTTGAGCCCTTGAAAAATATAAGCAGATGGCTGGCCACAGAGCTAGCAGATGGTATTAAGCTCTCCAATTCTTGTTTATTCCATTGAGCAATAGAATCTCATTATGAATGCATGGCTGAGTACCAAACCCCACTAGTGGATTTAGCTCAGCAGGCGTTGTTTACATAGCTGTGAAGGGGACTGTGAGCTTTGTTTGATAGATAGTTTTATGAAGAGCTAATAGTATTAGAGTGTTTTGAAGAGGTTTTTGAATGGCCGTTTGTTTATTTTGACAAGATATATAAAAACTTGAGAATCTTTTGTCAAGGGAACTGTGAATGACTGTGTGTTGGATTGAAAGGTTTACAACCTTGGAAAAGAACATTTTTTAAGGGGTGTTTGAATGTATGATTGTTTATTTTTTTTATTTCATGAGCATTTCAAAAAAAAAGGTTCCTCATCCAGATTCTGGTTCATGACACTTCCGGGGTGCCATGAATCATGAGTCCTTTAAAAGCTGGCCCGAATCCCTAAACATTGTGGAGGACTAGGACATGCCTATCCCAGTTATGGATATGGGCAGATTGGGAGTGCAGGGTGCGGGCTCACAACCCACAGCAGCCTGCACGCTTAACCCGCACTAGTGAAAATTGGAAGCCTTGGGAAAGGGGTCGGGAATCCCGGAATTGGGTCCCGGCCACCATTTTCACACCTCCACAGTCTCCCCGACTCCATGCAATCCAGCTCATAGTCTCCACATTTTGTATTCACTGTATTGGAATCATCTTGTTTTCCCTCTTTGAACTGGGTTTCAATCCAATCTCAGCAAAATCTCCTTCATCTGCTGGTTTTTAAAGGGTTCTTCAAAGTCTCCTCAACCCATCGATGGAAAAATGTCTTGGTCGTGCAACAGGAGGCACTGTTCTGAAGCTGAAGTCAAGACAATACCGGTGGAATTAGGCCCGAGCTGGAACTCAAGCAGGTCCAGGTGAAATGAGTAAACTTTAGTGATGAGAATTTCTGGTAATCAAGAACAGGTTCAACTAGTTGGAAAGCAAGCTCTCTTCAACATGGGAAGCAATGGTTTACCTTCACAGCACTCTTACTCTTCCTATGATCGGAAAGGAATGTTCTGTGTAATGTTTATCACCTACCATATGTCCAGGGTTTCCAGAATCTCCTTTGTGTCCCTTCTCTCCAGGCCGGCCTGGCAGGCCTAAGGGTCCCTACAAAATATTCAAGGAATATTTAAAAATAGTTAACTGGCATTGCTTGTTTTATTTTTGCGTTTACTGTGCCATCCATTGATATTTGCTTCACCCTAGGTGCCTGCTGACTCCTCCTCTGAGGCTGTCATTATCACCTACTCTTGGCCAACGATCAGGAAGTCCGTGAAAAGTGATCACCCTTTCCTGCACAGAGTTGCCTGCTGGAGACTCAGGAGGTCAAAATATCAGAGCTATGTCCCGAGCTCCACTACATTATGCCTGGTAACTTACCAGGGCTCCTTTTGCAGCACCTCCCAAAACTGTGACCTCCGCCATCTAGGACAAAGGCAGCAGTCTCACTGGAACACCATTATCTGCAAATTTCCCTCAAAGTCACACACTATCCTGTTGTATGTTGCTTGTGACTGGCTAAGGAATGACTGCTGAGACATTGCTATGTCTGAACTATAACAGGTTTATTGGTTAAACATAACTATAAACACATATCAATGACTAGGTGTTACTCAGTCTAAGCCATAAGCAATTTCCTTCTCAACTCTTGGTCACTTATATCATCATATGGGTAGCCTAATGCTACACATCCCAACTTGGAAATACACCACAATTCTTTCATCCTCACTGAGTTACTATCCTAGTATTCCTTAAATTATAGAGCTGTGGAAGCACTTTCAACATACAGACAGCAGTGGCTCAAGGAGAAGGTTCACCACCACCTACTTAAGTGTAAGTAAGGTTGGGGAATGACCACTGGCCTTACTAGGGTTGTCTAGATCCAACATTCGTGCTCACAGATAGAAAGGCCTGTAAGTGTCTCTGGTAAGTTATTTTTCCATTATACTGTCCACCAGATAAAGTTCTTGGTACAATTTCCATCATTGATCATCAACCAGCCGAGGAGGTTTTAGCAGCAGAGCACTGGATATATAGTCCGGATGCCTAACCTGAGATTCATGCCTTTATAAATATTCCCACTCAGCTACCCACAGTGGGTGAATCCTTTTCTGTCTGGACCACTGGTTGGAGATGGTCTGCTGATGGAATCCTTCAGCTTGCGGACAAAGAGAGGTGAAAGAAAAATAGATGGTACTCCAATAACCTTATATATTTTATCTGTTGCACAAAGAATTGCAAACTCAAGTGAGGTTCGGAGATTAAAGGACTCGGACTTCTGTCAGCTGTCATATCTTCCCTTTGACAAGCAAAGTGCAGGCTTCATTTGCACAAGTTTTTCTTCCCAGTGCAGTACTTAAATATGAATCATTCCTAAAAGAGCTATAAAGCATAAACTCTGATTTGATGTGCAGGGCCTGCTTGTACAATCAGTGGTAAAACAAAAAGAAAATAATTTGCCCAGATCGATCCCTGATCTATTTTTTGTTAGTGAAAGTTATGAAGCATTATGGAATCAAAGCAGGGAGATAGATCAGCCACGATCCAACTGAATGGCAGACAGGCTCAAAGACTGAATGGCCTCCTCCTGTTCCTATGTTCCTATCCCAGAGCTCCCAGGCAGCTATTTTGGCATCGTCAACCAGTCAGGTTATTTTACCTCTCTCTGCCTGGAGAGAGAGAGAGGTTGGAACACCATGTCCAGGATCAACATGCCTACTTTATAATCTGTTTAGATGTAGTACTAATAAACAAATGTTAAACAAATACTAGAGTATGACACTGTCTATTTATTAACCAAGTACCAGGCCTAGTGTCCACTGACCATCTCTGAACATGGTGGTGGCAGTGGAGACATCAATGTAAAAAATACATTGGTATTATCGAAGGAACCATAGAGTGAAGAAAATCTTGTTAGCAGCTCGTAATGAATTGATGGAAGGAGGAGGCACACTGAAGAGAGGTAACGGTGACCATACCTGGTGAGTAGTCTCTACCCCTACCCTGCCTCGAGGGCCTGCAGAGAGGCCAGCAGTGGGAATTACAGAAAGACCTTTCACTCCGGTATCGAACAGCATCAGACCTTCACTCTAAACAGCAAAAGCATCAAGTCAGTTCCTTTCTTTATGCTGTAGGTCCAGCGGCAGACGGTGTTCTCCTGAGGCAGATTGTGAAGGAGTCCAGACTTTGAGACTGTAATCAAAGCCTTTGACACTTATTTTCGCCCAAAGCCAAACTTAGCTATAAAGATCAAGCATGTTTTAACCGGAGGTCACAATGACATGGGAAATCGATTGAGTTATTTCTAACTGGCCTATATCGCCCAGATAGCACTTGTAGCTGAGGGACAAGCCAATCCATGATTGCATAGCCATGGATGTCCAAGATGAAAAACTCTGATTTTCTGCAGACAAAAGATAACCTTACTTTGGATCAAACGATCCAGTAGGTGAGGCAGGCCCAGCTCAGAGAATTTAATCAGGCTATAATTCGGTGTGATTCTGAGGCTTCACATGATTCCATTGACTGGGGTTAGGCTCATGCACAGTGGCCGCACTCACAGTAAAGTCTATCAAACCAGATGAAAGGGCGGGAAACTCCACACCGGCAGCCGATTTGGGGTGCTTGCATTGTGGCATGAAAAACCAATATAGATGCCAGGACTGCGCAGCAAGGGGTGCGGAATGCTTTGGGTGTGAAAATACTGGACATTTCAAGGCCAGGATTTTGCCCTCAATGGGTGGGCTCGGCAGGGACGGGCAGGAGCTGACTGCCGCCTGCGATCAGGGCTGGACTGTGATTTCATGCTGGCAGGCCAATTAAGGCCCGCCCAGCGTGAAGGGTGTGTTGCAGCACTCAGTGCTGCCTGTGTGGGAGGTTGGGGGTGGGGGCGAGGAGGTTGAGTGGGGAACTTCATGCATGCACGCAGGGAAAGCCCCCTGAGGTACAGAGCTGCCTCAGGGAGCGGAAGATATTAAAAAATCAAAATAAAGATTTTTTAAACGTTACAAAACATGCCCCCTCATGTGACTCTGTCCCATAAACAGGAACATGTTATTAATGAGAAGTTAACATTTTTATTGTATTTTTAATTGCTGTTGGAAACCTCATCCCACCCGTGGATGAGGTTTCCTAAAAAATGCAAAGGCCACTTGGCCATTTCACCAGCCCACCAACCGTAAGGTTGGGTGGGCAGCGTAAAATTACATTTAATTGGTGCTTTAATGGGTTGTGTCTTCCTCCAATTCAATGGTGCTGGACTGCAACGCTGGACTCAGGAGACAGTTGCGCTGCCTGGATCTCACCCAGCCTGAGTTGGAAGGTCGGGCGAGACAGGCACAGAAGAAATTTATCTAAGTGGACATGGAGTGGCAATCCGACGCTGTTGCCGCTTTGAGGAAGTTATGGCCCATTGTCTTTCATGGAACAATATTCAACCTTTTATTTAGAACCAGTGACAATTCAGCCTTCAGGAGCTGAGGAAGTTTATTCAATCAGCAGCAAGCTCCTTTCTATTATTGAGACACCATCCACTGGACCCCAGGTGGAGATTGAAGATATGAATCTCTCAGTTCTTCATGAAGTTAGGCCAGAGGTGGCAGATATAGAAGACACTGCAGCAGACAGT
Source organism: Carcharodon carcharias (assembly GCF_017639515.1). Taxonomy (NCBI): domain Eukaryota; kingdom Metazoa; phylum Chordata; class Chondrichthyes; order Lamniformes; family Lamnidae; genus Carcharodon; species Carcharodon carcharias. The sequence continues at coordinate 129,273,742 of NC_054479.1, forward strand.
AACCTTCCCCATGAAGACCTGCTGGACCTAAATTGGCTCTTCCTAGAAGACAGTGATGAGGAAGAGGTCCTTGCAGCACTGAGTGATATTTTGGAGGTTGAGGCCCTAGAGGATGATTCATCTTTCCAGTTGATTGACACACCATATGAATTCACTGTTTTTAGAGGATTCAACTGCTTCTAGTGGCTGAGCTGCATTCAGATCTTTGTTCTACTAAACCTACCATTATCTTGTCTGGTTCATCTCTCATTGTCCACGAAGTCTTCCAGAGAGGATGCCTTGCCTGAGTCCTTGTCAGAGTCCAGAGAGAATCACACTGCCAGAGTGCTGGACCTTCCAGGGTGAAAGTCAGATGACATCCATACATCAGTCCCAGCTGAACGTCTTCTTCCCTTCAGAACTGGAGGTCAGCACAGAGGCTGCAGCGCAATCTTTAGCACTTCTGAAGCTGCAGAATCCCATACATAAATTTTGTCCCCAAGTTTGTCGTCTACAGGAAATTTGTCTCTCACACTGTCTTGGCTCCATATTCTCATCAATTTTTTGCAATGCCCAGACTTAAGCAACCTCATACAGAGAGAAGTGTGGCTCTCTTACCACTGCCTACAAAAAGTAGACAGTTCTTCCGAAATGTCATTTGGAAATCATCTCTTTATCCTTTCCTGAGGTTCAAAGCTTAAAGCTTGCCTCTGCCATGTGATTTCCAGTAAATCACTTGCCTTTGCCTTCACCAGTTTTTCCCCATCATTTAAAGTGATTGCAGTTCAAAACAAACAAACAGTTCTTCCCTCTCAAGTACAATGCCGGTCAGGTGATTTCTTGGAAAACACAAGTTTGTTGACAGTTCCAAGATGAGTTTATGACCGTTTTTTTAAAAACAAACTCCAGGTCAGCATCCAAATGTCCACATAATGAATGGCCGGAATTTTCCGGCCCCTTTGGCATCGGGCATCATGGTGGGCGGGGAGGGACAATATGGTGAGAAGGCCAAAAATCAGTTTCACACCCATCGTGAAATCAATTTGCAATCATCTGCCCCATCCGTCAATGGCGGGCTGCGTTTCCCACCACCGCACGTTGGGAAACTAATTTCAATTCTTTAACATCTCATTATCACCGGAATCAACCCCCCATATCAAATTTACCACCCACGTCGGCACGACTTCAGAATGGCGTGCTTCATGACTTCCTTTAAAAGGCATACTGCTGACGACCTGAACTTTGAAGGGAACTCGGAGGTGAGTGGACACAACGTTGTGCAGCACTCACAAGCGTCACCTGTAGGACATCAAGTAAGAGGCGCCAAGCATTCGCGGGGGACACCGGCAAGTCGCTTTTTCCCCAGCTGGCTTTCAGTGTGGTGCCCGGGCAAGGACTCCAGTGCAGGTCAGGCCGAGAGTGCAAGGCAGCATGGACTGTAGGAAGTACTCAAGCACTTGGAGGGAGTGAGGGGGGGTGGGGGGGGAGTGGGGGGTGAGGGGGGTGGGTGGTGGTGTGGGGTGAGGGAAACGGCCACATACCTGGAAAGGCTTGTCAAAAGTGAACATTCTTCTACAGCTGAGACTGTTCAGCTGTAGCTCCATCGACATGTTTGGAGTCGGGCCTCTGAAGTTTTTCTGCCTATTCAAACGACGCAATAGGATGAAAGTGCCACCAAAAGCTCCAGAACCTATCACCCCTCGGGCGCAGACTGAAAATTAATGTGTGTTTTAGGGGGCAGCAGAGCAACTGGTCGACTGGGCAAGTTGTAGAATCCCCTTACGAAAGGTGACCATGGAGCAGTCGCTGGTGGAAGCACTCACAGCCCCTTGTAATGCTTTTAAGGTTTAGACCAGTATCCCTCAAAGCTCAAGCTAACAGAGCAGCCTTGCTGTGCGGGTTAGGAGAATGCCTGTGCCTGAGCTGAGAGCACAGCATGCAGGCCAGTGGACGAAGCTGCTGCCAATTGGTCCAGTGCAGTGGGTTGAAGGTGGGGGCGGTTTCCGACAGCCAATGAGCGCACTACACACTGGCCATCCAAGTGGTGGCCAGCACTCTCCTGCTGTGAAGGGGCCTTCAGATTAACCAAGAGAAGTTCTTAGGACACATATGCTAACCCACACATCTTTCTCATTGACCCTGCAGGAGGAGAACATCAGGATTATAGAGCCTAGTGATATAGTGATATGCTGCATGGCTTACAAGAAGCAGAGAAGAAGAAGAGAGCAGCAGAGGCACCTGCCTCAGCAAAAAGGGCACCTCCCTCAAGATGAAGGGGCAGCAGGGCTTGCCACGCAGACAGCATAAGATACACAGCAAGCCATTGCTCATATACACCTCACTAGACTCAGGGTCTATAGACAATGCTCGTCATTCCTGCAGGTGACTGAGAACCAGTGTCGCGAAGACTGAGCATGTCTAGGGAAATGGTCGGTCACATTTGCAACCTGCGGCAGGATTTGGCGCCACGGTGACATGGAGGGCATCCACTACCAGTGGCCGTGGAAGTGACCGCTGCACTCAATTTTTACACCAGTGGCTCCTTCCCAGGCTCCACAGGTGACCTATGCAGGATCTCACAAGCCTCCACACACAAATGTATCCAGCACTAGCACAGTGCATTTCGCCTGGGATCAGGAAAGCCAGGAAGCAAGAGTGCTGGGATTTGTGCAGACCTCAGGTTTCCCACAGGTGCAGGGTGCCATCGACTGCACTCACATGGCATTTAGATCTCCATGGCAACAAGCAGTCAACTACGTCAACCGCAAAGGCTTCCACTCGCTGAATGTTCAGCTGATGAGCGACCACCACAAATGCATCCTACAGGTCTGCGCATGATTCCCACAGAGCGTCCACAACTCCTCCATCCTCGGCAGGTCTCAGATCCCTGACATCTTCCAGGGTCCAGGGAGGCAGCAGGGTTGGCTCCTGAGAGACAAGGACTACCCACAGAGGACATGGCTGATGACACCCATGCAGCAACCTCAGAGCAACGGTACAATGAGGCTCGTCCCGCAACCCGGACTTTGCTGGAGCAAATGATGGGCATTTTGAAAATGAGGTTCTGGTGCCTCAACAGGTCCGGTAGCTCGGCAGGTTCGGTGGAGACTGCAACACAGTCACGCATCATCGTAGCTTGCTGCATGGTCCATAACCTGGCACTACAATGGGGGGAGGACCTGGCTGAGGTGGAGATGTACCTCTCCTCTGATGAGGTGGACGGCGAAGTGGGAGGCAGTGATTAGGTCCTCGAAGGCAAGGATGCCGATGATGAGGCCATTACACTGGCCAGACAAGGCAGGTGTGCTTGGGAGGCCCTCATAGCCGCAAGATTCGTGGAGCATGATGGCGAAATGTAGTGCGGACAGTCCTGACATCCTCATCTTGCATCTGTGAATGTTTGAATCCTTTGTGGCTGATAGCTGTGCACATACTCTCAGTGCTTAGGCTCATGTCATGGAGGCGCAGCGGAGGTCCTAAAACTTGCTATATTCCAGGAGGATGACAACATGCAGTGAGGACACTCCCTGTGTTACACTTGCCTCTGTGAATGTCTGGCTCCTGTGTGGCTGAGGGCAACTCACTTGGGCTCTGTGCTCAGGGTCAAATCATGAAGACGCAGCCGTGAAACTTTAAATGCACCTGATCCTTTGGCAGCCTTCAGCACCTGTCTCCTTCAGGAGCACAGCATCACCAGACACAGATGCTGAAGAGATGGGGGGCCAACCCCACCTCAAAGTTGCTGAGAGCACAGAGAGAATGACGGAACTCGGTGACACCTGTCCACGACATTCTGCAGCAATGACCAGCACTATCGAGGTGCAGGCATCACTAATGTGTCCAGTGAGTGTGAAACTGGACCATCAGTTTGGTCTGAAGGTTACACACTGAGCAGGGAAGAAGCCCCAGACCTGCCTTTATCTTGTGCAGGAACCAAGGTTTCACATCTGAGTGGCATGAACACTGCTCATCATAACAAGGGGTCATAGGCAAGGAAACATTCATGGGAGTTTATTTACAATAGTGAAAATTATGTCCAGGTGATTAACACCTGTACCCAGACTGTGCAACTACATCTTATTTGGGTGTCTGCCGGCACTCTCGAGGCCTTCCGTGCCCGGTGGGCACCGTGGGGACTGGGGTGTTTTATCGATCCCTTTAATCACATTTTGGTTTAAAGTTGTAAGTTTCCTTTAAGCTTTGTTCTTGGTTTTACAGCTGACCTAAATTAGGGGCTGTGCCTGATTTATCCCAATTTTGTTAATTTAATTTGATTGTTTTAACTCAATAAGAGTTACATCTTATTTGGGAAGACATTAGCGTAGTGGTAATGTTGCTGGGCTTGTGATCCTGAGGCCCCCAGCTAATTTACTGGGGAGGTTGTTTCAAATCCTACCACAGCAGCTGGTGGAGTTTGAATTCAATGAAGAAAATCTGGAAATGAAAGTTAATCTTAGCAATGATAATCATGCTTGTGCCAGCTTGTCCTGCATGAATACAGATGGAGAGAGTGTAAGCAGGATGCCTGCCAGGCCAGATGAGAAGGATGCCTGGCATGTGTGGGTAGCGAGTGACCCCATGGACGGGATGAGGAAAATGAAGGTGTGTGTGAGAGAGAGTGAATGGTGATGTCCCTTGAACTGGCAGAGAGTGAGGGCCCTGTGGATGTGTGATTCGTTTGAGAGTGTGTGAGGTGAGAGTGACTTATCTTGGTGAAACGAAGGTGATCATTCATCCTCTTTTGGCACTGGGTGACTGTCCTCTTTTGCAGGGTTTTGGCGCTGACCACTGCTGCCACTGCCTCCAATGCTGGATTGGTGACCTTGTTTGCTGGTCTTCGCCCAGACCGGGGGGTAGAGGACTTCACAGCGGGCCCCTACTGCATTCAATAGGCGCCCGAGGGAGGCGTCGCTAAATTTAAGGTCAGCACGTTTCATCCCTTTGGCAGCCATGACTTTGTGGCAGCTTCCGATGCCTTAGAGAGAGCTAGCTGTGTGCAGGGGAGCCCTTTAAATATGGTGTCCGGATTACTGAAGGCCTGGGATGACAGCGGGGCGGGCAAAGCAGAGGCTGCCCTGCCAGCGATCCGGCGTGTTTCCCGGGAACGCATTATTAATGAGGTAGTACACACCGGGAATGGGGCGATACGGCGCAAAAACCCAGCATTGTGGCCAGAGCGGAAAACAACTTTTTTCCTGCCCGCTACCACACTTAGATGATGATGTACCTCTTGACGCCAGTGAGTCACATGTTAGACTGTCTCCCTCTCTCTCTCGGGAGAGAGAGAGGTTGGAACATATGCCCAGGAGCAATGTGCCTACTCTGTAACCTGTTTGGGTGTAGTACAAATAAACAAGTATTAAGCAGATACCAGAGTGTGACTACAGTCTGTCTCCTAACCAAATACCATGCCTAGAGTGCACAGATAGAAGGACCATCTCAGAACAATTGCTTCAGTTAGAAAGATTGCAGATCGTCCCCACTAGTGGCAATTAAAATAACAAATCAAAGAAATTATATAATTCTCACCCTAATTCCTCGCTCCCCTGAGTAACCTGGTGGACCCATTTCACCCTAATTAGGGAATAAATCAGTCAGTTAACAGTGATATGGAAACGGTATCAAATCATTAGCGATATATTAACATAATACAACATTCTCTGCAGTGAAACAGAAGTTATATAAGCTGACAATACCTTGCCTGGTTCACCCTTCTGCCCTTTTATACCCTGTTAGAAACAACATATGAAGGTTAAATCAGACTTCTTGATTGTTGGAACAAGCTATAGAATCATCCTGATATAAAAGCAAAATACTGTGGATGCTGGAGATCTGAAATAAAAACAGAAAGAAAACAGAAAGAACTCAGCCGGTCTGGCAGCATTTGTGGAGAGAGAATCAGAGTTAATGTTTTGAATCCAATATGACTCTTCCTCAGAACTCTGAAGCTCTGAAGAAGAGTCATATTGGACTTGAAATGTTAACTCTGATTTTCTCTCCACAAATGCTGCCAGGCCTGCTGAGTTCTTCCAGCACTTTCTGTTTTCATGCCATAGAATCATTCTGTTTGTTTCGAGAGCATTTGCCTTGATTTTCCCACGCTTTTGTCTGCTTTCATTATTCCCCCATCCTTGGTCTAGAAGGCAGCCAGGAGTGTAATCCCAGGGCCCTTTCTAAATTTGAGTGATTTCTAGCTGATTGAACAAAACAAGCCCATCGAGGAAAAGCAAGTAGCAGAGTATATTTTCTTGCAGGAAAGCTCGATGCTTCTAAAGACATTCTTTTCCCTGACTTCTGGGGTAGGATTTTCACCCTGATATGGGGGCAGATACTGAGGAGACATAATCTTATGCTGCCAGCTGGTGTGCTGGTTTGCTGGCACAATCTTTTCCCCGGGCCATTTTCCCAGAGGGAGGAGTGGGGGCAGAACAGCTACCTGCCCGCACACAACGGGGAACCCTGTTAAGATAATTTAAAGGCCAATCAGAGCCGGTGATTAGAGGGGCAGCCTCCCAGCAGTAGAACAGGGGTCACCTCTCCAGGATGCCTTTCAGGCCACCACCCATGCTGCTGCACCACCCCGCCCCCCCCCCCCCCGCCCCCCCCCACCCCCCAACAACATCTCAATCCCCGACCCACTTGGTTCCCTCTCCACAATGGTGGCGTGGAAGCTGTAGCCCATTTTTATTTCAATCTTTTTTAAAGTTGCTTTAAGTTAGTGACGGTCTCTCTGTCTCTTTCTTTCCCTTACCTGCCACTGCAGGCCACAACTGCTTACTTTCTGGACGGCCTCCTACTGGCCCCCAAGTTTTGAGAGCTGAGCCTGCCCTCTAACCACAATTGGCCAAGCAAGCAAATCCCATGTCAGAGGGGGAGTAGTAGTATTATCACTGGACTGGTAATCCAGAGACCCAGGGTAATGCTCTGGGGACCTGGGTTCAAATCCCACCATGGCAGATGGTGAAATTTGAATTCAAAAATAATCTGGAATTAAAAGTCTGATGACCATGAAATCATTGCTGATAGTCAGAAAAACTCATCTGGTTTACTAATATTCCCTTTAGGGAAGGAAAATCTTACCTGGCCTGGTCTGGCCTACATGTGACCCCCAGACCCACAGCAATGTGGTTGACCCAGTAATGCCCACATCCCATGAACGTGCTGCAGGTTGGGACCTACATTTGACCCCAGTGTTGGGTCCTGACCTAAAATGCAAAATCCTGCCCCTGGTTTCAATACACTGAAAGGGTGAGCGAATGATTCATGCTGGACCTCTGCTACTGTTCCACTATATTAACCAACTACTAGATGGTATGCTATGCAGAGCAACACTGGACAAATTTCCCCCTGAACTTTCCCAGTCTTGGCATTCATGCATCCTCATCCCACCTCCTCTTTCCACTCCCCTTTTCTCACCTACCCTTCCCCTGCACTGAAGGCATGCCTCACCACATGAATAAACATGGTCCCCCATTCACATCATCAGAAAATGTTACTGAAGATGGAGATTTACATAAAAAATATCTGCTGCCGGGCTATCTAGCCAGCAGTTTTAAAGCATCAAACTCAAAAATAAAGAAACCCAGAGGGAGCCGTGAACATAGAGATATCATCTGTCATAACTTACAAGACAATGTGAGAATGCCAGTGAATGTTTTCCCTTTAAACTGAAGCTGTTGTTCTGGTGATTTGAAGGATTGTGTTAAAGGAAGTGTCAAATTCACAAAGACTATGAAAGCATTCATTGTATGAGGCGGCTGACAGATGAAAGCCAACAAAAAGAACTTGCATCTATCTAGCATCTTTCAGAACCTCAGGACATCCCAAAGCACTTTACAGCCAATTAAGTACTTTCTCAAGCATAGTTACTGTTGGAATGCAGGAAACCTGGCAACCAATTTGTGCACAGCAAGCTCCCACAAACAGCAATATCATGATGACTAGATAATCTGTTTTGATGATATTAGTTGATGGATATATATTCACTAGGACACTGGGAAGAATTCCCCTGTCCTTCTTTGAAGTAGGGCTATGGGATCTTTTACATCCACTTGAGAGGGCAGACAGGGCCTTGGTTTAACGTCCAATCCAAAAGATGCTTTATACATTTAGAGAACTGTATGCTTCATGAAGTGAGGAATAAATAAAAAAGAGACACTCTGGCTGGAAGTCAACACCTTGGTGTATTGCTGAGAGTCTGAAGGCACAAAAGCAGAGATCTAAAGTTTTCAGAACGTCCTTGCAGGAAAGATGTTGTGAGATTATTTGGAAAAGATTGAATGATCAACATAGAAGTATTGGAAATTAGTTCTCATGCAGTAAACAGAGTGTGCCATGGTAAGAAGATTGTGGTGGAAGGGTATCTGTGCCACAGAACTGAAGATCACCACTTTAAGCTAGCGATTGAAAGAGTGTCAACTGGAAAAGGAAAAGTAAATGGTTGGTGGGAAGACCTGAACAGTAGGAATGACAGCTAAGGAACTACTGAACATGGAAACAAGGCGTTGTGGTGCCAATTGCTAATTAGTTTAAGCAATAGGCTAATAATAGTGAATTGTTATGATTTAGAAAGCACTACTAGAAAGTTTGCTGAAAGGGGTTTCAAATAACATTCAAAAGGGAACTGGATAAATACTTGAAGGTTGAAAATTGATGGGCAAAAATTGAAGGGCTATGGTGAAAGAGCGTGGGAGTAGGACTAGTTGGATAACTTTACGAAAGAGTCAGTATAGTCAAGATGGGCTGAATGACCTCCTTCTGTGCTGTATCATTCATGACACTACTACTAGGAACACTTAACTCCTTCTGATTTATTTTTTGTAACATTTCTGTTTAAAATATATCAGCTTTACATTTTAACAATGAGTACAACTCACATCATTACAGAAGCCAGCTGAGGTACAAAACTGAACCTGACGTTGCAAGAGACTTGAATTAATGTTAGAGCAGGTAATCATTAAGTCTACATTTGATCTATCCTTTCAACTGCACGTTGTACATGATCCTATCACAATCAACCACTCCTCCAAAAAGGAATAGACAGGAGAATGTATTTGCGCCATGCTGCACATGTTCAGTAGAGTTCCCAGTGCTTGAAAGATCATAGAATAAAATGGATGACAACAGCAGTAGCCAGAGCAGTGGCACCATGGCTCTGTTGTTCAGCAGGGGTGGGGGGGCGTCAAAGCACAGAAGAGCAATTGTCACAGGGGACTCTATAGTCAGGGGCTCAGATAGGCGCTTCTGTGGTCATGAAAGAGACACCAGGATGGTATGTTGCCTCCCTGGTGCCATGGTCCAGGATTTCTCTGATCAGGTACAGGACATTCTGAAGGGGGGAGGGAGAACAGCCAGAGGTTGTGGTACACATTGGTACTAACAACATAGGCAGGAAGAGTGGTGAGGTCCTGTAGTGAGAGTTCAGGGAGCTAGGCAGAAAGTTAGGGTTGTAATCTCAGGATTACTCCCTGTGCCACGTGCCAGTGAGGCTAGAAATAGGAAGATAGTGCAGGTAAACACGTGACTGAACAGATGATGTAGGAGAGAGGGTTTCCGATATCTGGATCATTGGGTTCTCTTCCGGGACAGGTGGGACCTGTACAAGGACGGGTTGCATCTAAACTGGAGGGGCACCAATATCCTGGCGGTGAGGTTTGCTAGTGTCACTTGGGAGCGTTTAAACTAGTATGGCCGGGGAGTGGGAACCAGAGCAATAGGTCAGCAGCTGAAATAAATGACTGGGAACTAGTGAATATGGCCAGTAGGACTAAGAGGAAGAGCAGGCAGGGAGAAATAACTGAACACAGTGGGACTGGGGGGTCTGAAATGCATTTGTTTCAATGCGAGAAGTATAACAGGCAAGGCAGGTGAGCTTAGAGCTTGGATTAGTACTTGGGACAATGATGTTATTGCTATTACAGAGACTTGGCTGAAGGATGGACAGGATTGGCAGATAAACGTTCCAGGACTTAGATGTTTCAGGCAGGATAGAGAGGGATGTAGAAGAGGTGGGGGAGTTGCACTGCTGGTTAAGGAGAATATCACAGCTGTACGACAGGAGGACACCTCGGAGGGCTCATGCAGCGAGGCAATATGGAAAGAGCTCCGGAATAGGAAGGGTGCAGTCACAATGTTGGGGGTTTACTATAGGCCTCCCAATTGCTGGCAGGAGATTGAGGAACAGCTATGTAGGCAGATTTTGGAAAGATGTAAAAGCAATAGGGTTGTTGTGGTGGGTGATTTTAACATTTCCTATATTGACTGGGAATCACTTAGTGCTAGGGGTTTAGATGGTGCTGAATTTGTAAGGTGCATCCAGGAGGGCTTCCTGAGACAACATGTAGATAGTCCAACTAGGGAAGGGGCAATACTGGACCTGGTATTAGGGAATGAACCCGACCAGGTGGTCGAAGTTTCAGTAGGGAAGTATTTCAGGAAAAGTGACCATAATTCAGTAAATTTCAAGGTACTGGTGGATAAGGAAAACAGGAGTCCTCGGGTTAAGGTGCTTAATTGGGGGAAGGCTAATTATAACAATATTAGGCAGGAACTGAGGAATCTAGACTGGAGGCGGATGTTTGAGGGCAAATCAACAACTGACATGTGGGGGGCTTTCAAACGTCAGTTGATAAGAATTCAGGACCGGCATGTTCCTGCTAGGATGAAGGATAAGCATGGCAAGTTTCAGGAACCTTGGATAACAAAGGATATTGTGAGATTAGTCAAAAAGAAAAGGGAAGCATTCGTAAGGGCTAGAAGGCTGGGAACAGATGAAGCCATGGAGAATATAAAGAAAGTAAGAAGAAACTTAAGCAAGGTGTCAGGAGGGCTAAAAGGGGTCATGGAAAGTCATCGGCAACCAGGATTAAGGAAAATCCCAAGGCCTTTTATACATATGTAAAAAGCAAGAGGGTAGCCAGGGAAAGGGTAGGCCCACTCAGGAATAGAGGTGGGAATCTGTGTGTGGAGCCAGAAGAAATGTGAGAGATACTAAATGAGTACTTCTCATCAGTATTCACCAAAGAAAAGGACTTGGTGGTCGATTTGTCTAAGGAAAAGCGTGTAGATAGCCTGGATCATGTTGAGACCAAAAAGAGGTGTTAGGTGTCTTGAAGAATATTAAGATGGATAAGTTCCCAGGACCAGATGGGATCTACCCCAGAGTACTGAGGGAAGCAAGGGAGGAGATTGCTGGGACCTTGACAGAAATCTTTGTATCCTCACTGACTACAGGTGAGGTCCCAGAGGCTGGAGAATGGCCAATGTTGTTCCATTGTTTAAGAAGGGTAGCAGGGATAATCCAGGAAATTACAGGCCAGTGAGCCTTACGTCAGTGGTAGGAAAATTATTGGAGAAGATTCTTCGTGACAGGATTTATTACCATTTGTAAGCAAATGGGCGTATTAGTGAGAGGCAGCATGGTTTTGTGAAGGGGAGGTCGTGTTTCACTAACTTGATTGAGTTTTTCAAGGAAGTGACAAAGATGATCGATGATGGAAGGGCAGTGGATGTTATCTACATGGATTTCATTAAGGCCTTTGACAAGGTCCCTCATGGCAGACTGGTCCAGAAGGTAAAGTCACATGGGATCAGAGGTGAGCTGGCAAGATGGATACATAATTGGCTTGGTCATAGAAGACAGAGGGTAGCAGTGGAAGGATGCTTTTCTGAAATGGAGAGCTGTGACTAGTGGTGTTCCACAGGGATCAGTGCTGGGGCCTTTGCTGTTTATAGTATATGTAAATAATTTGGAGGAAAATGTAACTGGGCTAATTAGTAAGTTTGCAGGCAACACTAAGGTTGGAGGAGTTGCAGATAGTGAAGAGGATGGTCAAAGGATACAATGGGATATAGATCGGTTGGAGACTTGGGCGGAGAAATGGCAGATGGAGTTTAATCCGGACAAATGCGAGGTAATGCATTTTGGAAGGTCTAATACAGGTAGGAATTATACAGTAAATGGCAGAACCCTTAAGTGCATCAACGGGCAGAGGGATCTGGGTGTACAGGTCCAGTGGTCACTAAAAGTGGCAACGCAGGTGGATAAGGTAGTCAGGAAAGCATATGGCATACTTGCCTTCATCGGCAGGGGTATTGAGTATAAAAACTGGGAAGTCATGCTGCAGCTGTATAGAACCTTGGTTAGGCCACACTTGGAATATTGCGTGCAATTCTGGTCGCCGCATTACCAGAAGGATATGGAGGCATTGGAGAGAGTGCAGAGGAGGTTTACCAGGATGCTGCCTGGTCTGGAGGTTATTAGATATGAGGAGAGGTTGAAGAAACTTGGATTGTTCTCACCAAGCGACGGAGATTGAGGGGCGACCTGATAGAAGTTTACAAAATTATGAGTGGCATGGACAGAGTAGATAGTCAGAAGCTTTTTCCCAGGGTGGAAGAGTCAATTACTAGGGGACATAGATTTAAGGTGAGAGGAGAAAACTTTTGAGGAGATGTGCGGGGCAAGTTTTTTTACGCAGAGGGTAGTGAGTGTCTGGAATTCGCTTCCAGAGGAGGTGGTGGAAGCAGTTATGATAGTGGTGTTTAAAAAGCAGCTTGACAAATACATGAACAGGATGGGAATAGAGGGATACGGACCCCGGAAGTGCAAAATGTTTTAGTTTGACAGGCAATATGATTGGCGCAGGCTTGGAGGGCCGAAGGGCCTGTACTTTTCTTTGTTCTTTGAAATGAATAGGCTGAATAGAGGGATCTGGCTTTTACTGATCTCCTGGCCTATTTTCAGCATTTACGTTGTTCATTCCAGGTTTCCGTCAATCTTCCTCTGGAGTTAGGCTGGGAGATTAGAAGGATGCCTGTGGAAACTCCAGGTGAAAGTGAGATGCTTACCAATTGACGCTGGAGAGAACTATCTTTCGGTAGCTTACAAACCTCAGGCAGTGAGGAGGTCAGGCCAAGGGTTTAAGGAGGGAGGTGCAGAGGTCACTGGGCATCATAGTTGAAAGAGCACCACTCTAATGGTGGTGAAAACTATGAACCTAAAGGATGCCAGAAGTAACTGCATTTTCTTACCAATAAATTTTTGGAAGGGCTCTGATGGCGAGATTTCCTGTTTAAAGATCAGACATGGCCTTTAACTTTTACTTACATCTTTACCTCTTAGTCCTATTGGCCCTAGGCTTCCTGGAGCTCCGGGTCTCCCTTGCTCTCCGTCCTTGCCGATTTCACCCTATTCAAACAAGACGACTTTAGCTCTGTTATTGATTGGCCACTGCAAACCATTGTTGTCAGCAGAATAGAAAGCAGAGTTTCATCGAGTAGGAAAGGAACATTTTGAGCTTACCTTCTCACCCGGTCGGCCCGACAAACCAACATTGCCCTGTTGAGAAAACATGAACTTACAATGTCATTGAGAGAAAAAGGCTAATTTCATAATAAACTAAAGTGTCACTGATGCCCGTAAAAACTAGTGAAGCAGAGTTTTGCAATTTTTTTCCATAAGCATATGATTAAATTATAATAGAGCCAATTAAGTCCCATATTGTCATTTCCATAATATTTGCCCATTGTGAAAACGTTAAACACAATACCTATCTCTTTCACTTTATAACAACATAAACTTGTATTTACATAGCAACTTTAACACAGTAAGATGCTTCACAGGAGCATCACCAAACAACATTTGATAATGAGCCACAAATGGAGATATCCAAAATCTGGGTCAAAGAGGTAGGTTTGAAAGACCGGCTTCAAGGAGGAGAGAGAGGAAGAGAGGCGGAATGGTTTAGGGAGGGAATTCTGGAGCTTAAGGCCTAAGCAGTTGAAGAAACAGCTGCCAATGGTGGAACAATTAAAATAGGGGATCTGCAAGAGGCCAAAAATGGAGGACTGCAGAGATCTTGGAGGGTTTAGGGCTGGAGCTGATTACAGAGAAACGGAGGGGTGAGACCATGGAGGGATTTGAAGACAAAGATAAGAATTTTAAAATCAAGGTGTTGCGGAACTGGAAGCCAATGCAGATCATGATGGAGGTGGAGGTAGAGGAGGAGGAGGAGAGTCTTCGCCACATGGACTGCAGTGATTCAAGAAAGCAGCTCACCACCCCCTTCTCAAGGACAATTCGGGATGAGCAACAAATGCTGACCTTGCCAGTGACACCAACATCCTGTGAAAAAAATTTTAAAAGCCAACAAGTATTTATATAGCTATTTTCACATAATAAAACATCCCATCATGCTTCATAGGAGCATTATAAAACAAAACAAATCTTTCAGTGCCATAACTTTTCTATGCTTATATGGTTCTAAGGTATGACATGGATCCACATAAGGAGATATGAGGTCAAATGACCAAAAGCTTGGTCCCTCCAATTAGGTTTCCACCCTGTCCCAGTACTGAAACAGCTCTTATCAAAGTCACAAATCACATCCTATGTGACTGTGACAAAGGTGAACTTTCCCTCCTTGTCCTTCTTGACCTGTTCTGCAGCCTTTGGCATAATTGACCACTTCATCCTCCTCCAACGCCTCTACTCTGTCATCCAGCTGGGTGAGACTGCTCTCACCTGGTTCCATTTTTATCTATCTAATTGTAGCCAGAGAATCAATTGTGATGGCTTCTCTTCCTGTTCCCACATCGTTAACTCTGATGTCCTCTAAGGATCAATCCTTGGCCCCCTCCTATTTCTCATGTACATGTTGCCCCTGGGCAATATCACAGCGCTAGTTTTGATCCAAAATCACAGCGTTGGTTTTCACATCTATGCTGACGACACCCAGCTCTACCTAACCAACACATCTCTCTCTGACCAGGGCCAGGATTTTATGGCCCATCCCGCCCAGTGGGATATTATAGTCCAGCCGAACTGAATGGAGATTGAAGTGGCTCACCGCATCCACCAGGGGGAGACACACCATAATGGGGCAGTAAAATCCTGACCCAAGCTTTTTGGTCATCTGACCTAATATCTCCTTATGTGACTCAGTGTCATACTTTGTTCTATAATGCTCCTGTGAAGCACCTTGGGATGTTTCATTACATTAAAGGCGCTATGGAAATAAAAGTTGTCATTGTTGATCAAAGAGGAAGGTTTTAAGAAATGTCTTAAAGGAGAAAAGTGAGATTGAGAGGTGGACTGGTGTAGGGAGGGAATTCTAGAACTTGGGGCCTAGG
The DNA here is from genome assembly GCF_017639515.1 of Carcharodon carcharias. Classification (NCBI taxonomy): domain Eukaryota; kingdom Metazoa; phylum Chordata; class Chondrichthyes; order Lamniformes; family Lamnidae; genus Carcharodon; species Carcharodon carcharias. Next base: position 129,288,853 of record NC_054479.1, read on the forward strand.
CAACTAGAAAACAGCCACCAAATGGTGGGGTAAGTATAATTGGGAATGCACAAGAGGCCAGAATTAGAGGAGGGCAGATATCTCGGAGGGTTGTAGGGCGAGAGTGGGGGGAGGTGAGGTGGGGGCAAGGTCATGGAGAGATTTGAAAACAAGGATGAGAATTTTAAAATCAAGACATTGCTTGACCACTGGCCAAAATGGGTCAACGTGCACAGGGTGATAGAAGATCAGGACTTGCCATGAAAGACACGAGCAGCAGAGTTTTGGATGACCCCAATTTTATGGAGGTAGAATGCAGGACACCAGCCTGGAGTGTGTTGGAATAGTTGAGCCTAGAGGTAACGAAGGCATGAATAGATTTCAGCAGCAGAGGAGCTGAGACAGGGGTGAAGTTGAGCAATGTTATGGAAGTGGAAATGGGCAGTATTAGTGATGGCTGAATGGAGGTCTTGTGGCACAATGGGTAGTGTCTTTCCCTCTAAGCCAAGTCCTTCATGTTCAAGTCCCACTCTAGGACTTGATGGCTAAGGAAGATGCGTTCATAATGTGGTCAAAACGTTGAGGATCAGCCTGAAAATCCTTCCAACACACACAGGCAGTAAGGGCAGGAGAGATTCCTGGTCAACCATGTGATGGAAAGAAATTTGGAGCGTCTGCCAACACTATCCATAGCTCCAGGCTACAACATGTATGGAAAAGTGTATGTTGCCACTCCTTGGAAATGCTTATGGGAACATCCAAGTCATTTCCATAATTCCTCAACTTCCCAGTTCTATTTCAGTTGAGATCTTGTACCTTGGCACAAACCAGTGATCAAACCTGTAATCTTCCTGGTTAAAATGCTTAGCACCAAACAAGAAGTACCACTTACCCACTGAAACATCAAGCAGCAGATGATTAATAAGGTCAAACTATTTCTCCTGTGCCTCTGCTGGTGTCAAACACTCCTAGCATTGAGTAAAACTCCCAATCTCAGACGAGTACCTTTTACCTCAGCATGTCACAGTTCCATTTTCCACCCAGCCCCCCAATGGCTGCCAGTGAGTACTAAATAAATAGAGGTTAGTACTAAATCGAGATATGTATTAATTTAGAATGTTATTTAGTATCAATTAGGTGTCAGTAGTAGAGGGATGGAGGTCTTATGGCACAGTGGTAGTGTCCCTACCTCTGAGTTCAAGTCCTACTCCAGGACTTGATGGCCATAGAAAGTGCATTCATAATATGGCCAAACAGGTCAGCCTGTTAATCCTTCCAGTACACCTGATGGCAGGTAATAACAGCGAGAGAGTTTCCTGGTCAGCCATACTACAGAAGGCAATGGCAAACCACTGCAGTACTTTGCCAAGCATAAACATGGACCAATCCAATAGAAGTCCATGGTTGCCATCCTCTTAGGGCATGGTGCCTGGAGAAGGAGTAAAGAGGGGCAGTTTTGTTTGATGAGCCCACATTTATTTGGAATAAGGTTTTGACTGCTCAATCTCATTTCCCATTGGTCCTAACGTGAGAAAAGAGGAGACTTACCTTCATTCGCCTGAACTGTATCCAAATTCAGAAATTACAGCAGACAGCACACAGACTACAACTTACAATTTCTGAACAGGTTCATTTCGCAGGGACATAACAGGTACATTTAGCAGATCATGAGATGTTATGGGCTAAATGCAAAGTATGTGATACTATCAACTAGTAGGTCAGAAAGGTTAATCCACAGTATACACCTCATTTCTCTTGGAACAAAGCTGTCTCCCTGTTAGTGTGTTTCTACTACTCACCCTTTCACCTGGCTCTCCTTTGAGGCCGGGCTGGCCTGGAATTCCAAATCCTGGGCTTCCCTTTCAAAAGGTAAATGCATGACAATTTTTTAAAAAAACATGCAGCTTTTACAGATAATTTAAATGTGTCAGAATGAAAGGATTTTAGAAAGTGTTGAGAAGAACAGTATTCCAAATGGAAAGGGTGTTAGAACATTTGAAAGGGTTTAATTCTGACTGCCAGGTGGGAACCTCACACCCTGGTTGTGCAACTCAGGGATCACTGGCAATGTAGTCGTGATTTCCTTAAATGCGTGCTCACAGAGTGGGCTTCCCACCAGCAACATGCACAATTGAAAATCATCCTCTTACCTTCACAATGATTTTCAGCTGATGTTGTTGTTACCCCCTAACTCTGTGCTGCAGTGTGGGCTGATGAACAACTGTCTCAAGACCTTGTTCTCTGCTGAATTGCAAAGAACAAAGAGCTTTAAATTTTGGGGGGCTGGAGTAATATTTAGAGTGCTGGGCCCCACTGTGCATGTCAGCTAGGCGTCCCAGTGCAGCACAGGGTTTTGGGAGGGCAGGTATGTGGATAACTTCTATGCTGAGCCACCAAAAGGCCTGGGGTGAGGTGTGAGCAGGCAATACAGGAGGGGGAATGAACCTCAGACACATTATAAAAAAGATATAGAGGCACTAGAGAAAGTACAGAGAAGGTTTGCAGGATGATACCAGAAATGCCTAAGTATACACATCAGGTAAAAATTGGCAATCTGGGTCTCTTTTCTCTTGGAAAAAGAAAGCTGAGGACTGACCTAACATAGATCTTTAAAATTATGAAAGCTTTTGATAGAGTGGATACAAAGAGAATGTTTCCTCTTGTGGGGAAGAACATAACTAGAGGCTATCAAGATAAGATAGACATCAAGAAATTCAGTATGGAATTCACAAGAAACTTCTTTACACAAGAGTGGTAGTGTGGAACTTGCAGGTAGAAGTGAATAGCATAGATGCATTTAAGGGGAAGCTAGACAAGCATTTGAGAGAGAAGGGAATAGATGATTATGATGGTCGATGAGAAAAGGTGGAAGGAGCTTCAACACCCCATGTACTAGTTGGCCCGAATGGCATGATCCTGTGCCATATATCCTATGTAAGGCAGGAGAGAAGCAGCTCAGATTTTTTTTTGTATTAGGTCCAGGTTGCACTGTTCCATGAGTGGCCTCTAGTGGTCCTTAGACTGCTAGTTAGGCCACTCACCGCCTTGAACAGAGGGCAGAAAGGGTGCCATGCCCACTTGTAACTCTTTCGAGTACAAACCCGTTTCCATCTGTTTCAGATGAAGTTACATTGTTTCATAGTTTGCCATTGTGAGATCTGAACTCTTGATACTCTTTTGAGTAAACCTGTTTCCATCTGTTTCAGATGAAGTTACATTGTTTCATAGTTTGCCATTGTGAGATTTGAACTCTTGATCTTGGGGTTACAAACCCAGTACCATAACCACTTGGCGCCATGCCCACTTGTACGTCAACTGTTTCAAGGATTAATCTAAATTGCTCATTACAATTTAGATTAATTGTCTAAATCTAATTGCAATCAGGGTCCCATGTGTATCCTTTGCATAAGTAAATGAGGCACCTTCCTGATTCACATTGCAAAATAGTAGCAGGCAGGTTTAGATCACAATGGAGAGAACAGTAAATGCAGCACTCTGATTAAAGAGTCACTACAATCCTGTTCTGCCAGATTAAGATCAGCTAAAATTATCTCTCTGGTATCCTGGCAACTCCTTGTAAATAGAGCCTACATATCACCCACAACTTGGCACAATGCTGTTGTTACACAGACATTTTTAGCTTACACTTGCTGGTCTAGTGAACTTGTGCTGTCACACATTGTATCAAGCTGCTGAGTGAGTTTTACTTAAATTTGTGTTTAGACATCATGGGCAGAATTTTCTGCCTGGCGGGCGGGTGGGCAGAGTGGGAGCAGGCACAGACTGGCACGGATCCAATCAGCATCCCCGATCGGGTCCACGCTGCCATTTTATGTGGGCAGACCAATTAAGGCCTACCCAGCGTGACGCACACCCAGAAGCGCTGTGCGCTCCCTGTGCGGGCGGGGTGGGGAGCTGCCTGAGTCAGGAGTGCACTCTTTTACAGGGAGATCAGTTCTAAATCCAAAAAATTTGATAAAGTGGTGAGAAAATTTTATGACATGTCCCCTCATGTGAAACTGTCACATGAGCTGGGACATGTGCATTAATTTCAATAAAAATTTTTGTCAAAATTTAAAATCATTCATGAAACCTCATCCCGCCCGTGGATGAGGTTCCATGAAAAATGTGAAGGCCGCCTGGGCTCCATTAATTATTTTAATTGAGAGTTAAATGGCCTTAATAGGCCTTTGACAGTTCAGCGGGCGCAAAGCTGACTCTGGTGTGCGCCTGCCAAACTGAAAGTCTGAATAACGTACCATGATGTCAGGACGCGTGCCTGACGTCACCATGCATCATTTTCTGCCTCAGCGAGCGGGCCCTGCCCCCACTTGCCGAGCCGATAATTGAGCCTCATGTGTAAAGACTATTCAGTAATTGGATAAATGATGTCAATACCTTTTCACCTTCAACTCCTTGAATCCCCTGGTCACCTTTGGGTCCTATGGGTCCAGGCGGTCCAATATCTCCCTAACCAGAGACCAGAAACAAATCTTTATCATCAGCTGATAGGGGAGAAACAGATTGAACATTAGCTTTCAAAGTGATTCGGACAAATACTTAAGGAGAAAAAAAAAAAATCGCAATGATATGGAGAAAGCAGGGAAGTCTCTTCGGAAGAGTTGGCAGAGACTTGATAGGCTAAATTATATCCTTCTGTGTTGTACTATGCTATGATCATCAGCTGCTGAACTACTGAATGTTGAATGTGTGTTTTGAGCTCATACCCATATTTAACTTTCTGCTCCAGTGTATTGCTATGATATGGACCACTAGCTTGTTTTTATGGGAGTTTCAATGCCCAGTTTTGTAACCTAGCTGTTTTTGGTTTGCTTGTCTACATATGGTCGAGGTCCCACTGATTCCATTGAGAAGGTGGCAAACAAGCCCATATTGAACTTACATTGCATAGGTAAGGAGAATAGTGCTTACCAATAGTATTCCCACATAATTGCTATCTTCTTGGATTGTTTTTGACCAGTGACATGTCAGTAAGCCATGACAGAAATCATGAACTGTGTAAATGAAACTTTTATTATTTTTGCTTATTTAAAAATGGACTTTTCTGAACCAAAATATAGCTGCTACAGATCACATGATTCACAGGATTGGCCAGTTTCTGGAAACTTCCAACAGCTGTTACAAGGACAAAAGAGTTCCACCCTTATCCTTGTGGAATCTCACACCTCATTTTAAGAACCCATTACAATCCATGAAACCAGAGGAATAACAAAGCGAGAGATATGAAAACTCATTATACCTGTAGAGGTACTAACAGCCACCATCCCACGCCTGGCACTGTTAAAGTCCATTTCAGGGAAGGGAAATAAACTTACACTTCTGGCAGATTCTGAGGGTCTACCAAGATAATAGCTACCTGGAACAGGGTCATTAATATGGAAAATGACACTTTCAGAAGCTAGTGACTGGGGCATTATAAGCCATAAAACAAAAACAGGGTCCAGACGCCAGATAAACATCCCTGTATGCAATAATTGTGGAGCAAGGAGGTCACGTGGCTTGAGTCACCATTTTGAAATATCTATATTCAGTTGAGAACTCAGGAACAAGCAGTCTGCTGATTACCTCCAACCTGCAAGACCAACAGCAGGACTCCAAGTTGACTAAGCAACCTGCAACAAGTCCCAGCTCCTCAAAGCCTGTTTATTTGGAAGCCTCTGACCTTTGCCTGCCAAGCAGACCAAGTCCATGTACAGCAATCTTATTTTGCTGCATCACCGTCCACTTTAAAGAGATTCTGCGCTGCTGTCTTCTGCCTGGAACCCACCGGAACTGGAACTTCTCCGTGAATGAACCACCCCCCATCCCCCCTCTAGACTTTGACTTTTTGGACTCTAGAGATCACGTGAACTGATATCCATTTCAGTGGTTCTTTTACTGTTAAGTAACTCATGGTTGTAAAACCATTTTTTTCTATCCCCCTTACTGTATATTTGTGTGTGCGTGTGAAGTTATGATCAGCTTCCAAGGTTTGAATGTGAATAAACTAACCTTCTGATTTAATCATAACAAGGGATTGTTGCAAATTACTTTAAAAATTGGACAGCCTATTTTTAAAACAATTAAAACACCTCTGAAAGAGGGTAAAGGAGTTCAGTTTACCTCTCTCTCCTGTCCATAACACCAGTCAGAGAAGTTGAAAGGAGGAGAGGACAACATTTCAAATAGTGACTTAAATTAACTTTGTCATGAAGGTTGCAACATCTCCAGAAATTATAGATTGATCTTTTGTACGCTACTGACAGCAAACCCAGAAGGAACATCATTGGGGACTTTAAAATAAACTGCATTTATTTTTCATTTTCTTTGAACACTTTAATTTATTAATTATGATATTACTGGAGACGATAGAGAGACTGGGAGGGAGGGCACAAGATTAAACTTCCAAGGATACATCCAACCAGAGTTGGTTACTCTATTTGTCACACACCAACTAATTAGAATTCCCTTTTATGAACCTTAGTAATCTAATAAAGAGTAATGCTGAACCCATTATAGCGGGCTATACCCATAGACCTATTGGCCAATTTCAACATTTAGCGCAAAGAATTAAACTATACTTACCCGGACACCTTTATTCCCGGTAGGTCCTACTATCTAAGTTGAATAAAACATTTAATTAAAAAGCTTTATATTAATATATTTATTTCTTGTTGCTGATTAAATACATCTATAATACATCTGTAATACACAAGGACCCTTAGATGACGTTTTCAAAAGAGCCCATTAGGTTGTTGAGAAAATGTAAACTAGCCATTTGACACGAACTGTGCACACAGAACGAGAGGGCAATGGTTTAAATTAGGGGTTTGAGAAAAGTTTAAATTCTCTTGCAGGAGAGTGGACATGTGAAGTGGACTCCCACAGAAAGGAAATGAAGCTGTGATGACTAACTTCTACACTGGATCTGGATCTCATTCCACGGCACTTTACAGGAATACTATGAAACAAAATTTAACGCCAAGCTGTATGTGGACATAATAAGTTGCGTCACCAAAAGCTAGGTCTAAAAGGTAAGTTTTAAGGAGTGTCTTAAGAAGGAGATAGAGAGTTGGAGATATAGAGAAATATCAATTAATTAAGTGTGTTATGAAACACAGTAGTTACCCCTTTTGCTGGATCACCTGGAAAGCCTCTATCTCCCTGTCAGAGAAACAAATGGAGCAAAAATGATATTCCAGTTCAGCACTCTGATTAATCAGTTCAATCCAAAAATAACATTGAGCAATTCACTTACTGTATTTCCTTTCAAACCTATTGGGCCTGGGAGTCCCTGTCAAAGAAGAGAATTAAGAAAGATTGGGTGAGGGAGAAGTGTTAAAAAGAACCAGAAAACTTTAAGGACTTTTCTGAATAAAATGTACAGTAGCTCAGACCTACAGCAACAGTCTGAATTGTAAAATATTCAGATGCAGTAAATAACAGTGCTTTTTGTCCTGCAAATCATAAATTCCTGCCACTTGATCTACTTCCAACAAGGGTCTTGGCAGAATGCAGGCTGGCTCAGTAAAGTGGAGATACATCATGAGATGTTATCCTCCTTACTACAATCTGAAAAGTCCCATCCTTGACTTTCCCACTGTATTTCACACCACTTCCCCCCACCTACCCTGCAAATTGAGGCAACCCAAAGGATCATCAGTCAATGGGAGAATCTCAGCTTCAGTGACTGCAGATACTACACACTGTTTAAACCCAGTAAATCATCTAATTCACCCTGCCTGCTCAATCTTAACACCACTCTTCCTAGAAGTGGACCTCAGTACCAAGATCTACCTCTTGGCTCCCCAAAGCCTGTCCATCCATCTACAAGGCAAAAGTCAGGAGTGTGATGGAATACTTTCTACTTGCCTGGATTGCAGTTCCAACAATGCTCAAGAAGTTCGACACCATCCAGGGCAAAGAAACCTGCTTGACTGACACCCCATGAATCACTTTAAACATTTACTCCTTCCACCATCGACACACTAGAAGCAGAGTGTACCTCTACAAGATGCACTGCAGCAACTCACCAAGGGTGCTTCAACAGCACCTTCCAAACTCAACCTCTACCACCTAGAAGGCCAAGAGCATTCAATGCATGGGAATATTCCCACCTGCAAAGTTCCACTCCAAGTCACATAACATCCTGACTTGGGACTGTATCACCGTTTCTTCACTGTTGCTGGGTCAAAAACCTGGAATTCCATTCTTAACAACACTGGGTATGCCTTCACCAGATGGACTGCAGCAGTTCAAGAAGGCGGCTCACCACCACCATCTCAAGGGCAATTAGCAATGGCAATAAATGTTGGCCCTGTCAGCAATGTTCACATCCCACGAGTGAATAAAAAAAAAGGAACCTCAAACTATATGCCTGCAAGTAATGAGCATTGCAGTCTATAATGTTACAGACACAACTGGAATCAAAATGAATAATATTTTCTCACAGCAATTCCTTGTGGTCCCAGCTCGCCTGTATCTCCACGGTTTCCCTATAGGTATCATCAAAAAATATTGAGAATTAGTGCAAAGTTTTCCATTACTGGCCAACAAGATAGTTCATAGTCTTCTCTACAGTATCAGTTATCAGTCAGTGTTGCTTAACATTGTGTTAACACTGCTCATTGGGTGAACTGTTAGAATTATGACTTGTTCAATACCTTACCTTTTCTCCTCTATCTCCTTTAATTCCTCGTTTCCCCTACATGATTCAAAAAGAGACATTAGATTCACTGACAGGCAATAAACGCTTCTTCTCTTCAATCAGCTGAGCCATGTTTAATGAAACTGAACAATTATACATTAGGGGGTGGATAATCTGTCAGAGTTTTAACATCCAAACAGTGAACATGATTGTACCAAATTCCTCTCTCATCTGAGGCTGTGTGAGAGCGCGAGGCAGAAGATCCAGGAGCAGGAGCACAAGGAAGGGCAGGGACAGGAATCTGCTGGCCACAGTTTGGGTGGTGAAGTGTGAGTAATCCCGGAGGGGGTGGAGGGAGTAGGGCCCCAAGCTCCATCTATGGACACCCCTGTTCCATCTACGCCCTCTCCACTCCATCCCTGGCCACCCACAGCTCCATTCGCAGCCGCCCCAACTCAATCAGTCCCACCCATCCCGACCCTCCCGGCTCAATCAGAGCCCTACAACCACACTGTCCCCCACGACCCTCCAGGCTCCATCAGTGCCCTGCCACCACCCCCTCCCCCCCCCCCCCCCCCCCACCCTCCCAGCTCAATCGGTGGCCTGGGACAGTAGCTGAGCCCCTGCAGGCTGTCAGGAAAGGGTCCAGGCTCCGGAGAGAGACAGAGAAAGACAGAGTAGGAAAAGAATGAGAGAGAGAGAGAGAGAGACAAAGTGGAAAAGGAAACAAAAGGGAGACAGAGTGGGAAAGGGGAGAGAGACAGACAGACAGACAGACAAGCAGACAGACAGAATAGGAAAGGAAAGGAAAGAAAGAGGGAGTGGGAAAGGAAAGCAAGCAAATAGTTGACTGAGTTGCAGGAATGCTGTTGGTGAGACACAGAAGCTGTGTTATTCAGGATTTATTTGGGTGATTTAGTGTTATCTAATTAGGATTTATTTAGTGTTTCTGTTATAGCCAGTGATTTGTTTCACTTTGCAAGTTATTCCAGCTAGCAATGCACAGTGCTGTACATCTACAGTATAGTATTTCAAATTGTACATTGGTTTCCCAGGCAAGAAATGTCCTAAGGAACCTAACTCCGACTTTGACATTGATTCCTATGGGAATCCATGATTCACTTAAAGTTGTTTCACTTAAAGTAGCAACTTTCAGGAACGCAACCACGACTATAAGTGAGGACTTATTGTATTCAATTTTCACTGCGCTCTTAAAGAAGGCTAGGTGGAGGTGCTTAGGGAGGAAGTTCAAGAGTGTGGCGCCTAGTTAGCTAATGGCACAGCTACTAATTGTGTGATGAAGACCAAGTGGATGCAGAAGAGGCCAGAGTCAGAGGAATGGAGAGTTTGGGGCACAGCATCAAGACTGTAGAGCAGGAGGAAGTTACAGAGATAATGAAGGATGAAGTTTTAAAAAGATTTACATACATGGGAGATAAGTTCAAATTTGAGGCACTAGGTAACTGAAAGCCCATGTAGAACAGCAATGTCATACATATATGTGAATTAGGAGCAGGGGTAGGCCATGTGGTCCCTTAAGCCTGCTCTGCCATTCAATAGGACCATGGATGATCTGGATACTAGATCAACTCTGGTCAGGATACATTACAGGCAACAGAGATTTGGAAGAGGTGAAGTTTTCAGAAGGTTTAGGAGGGGAGGTCAACCAGGAGAGTTTGGGAATCAAGACCTCCACCTAGCCTTCATTAAGAGCGCAGTGAAAATTGAATACAATAAGTTCTCACTTATAGTCGTGGTTGCGTTCCTGAAAAATGCTACTTTAAGTGAAACGACTTTAAGTGAATCATGGGTTCCCATAGGAATCAATGTCAAAGCTGGAGTTAGGTTCCTTAGGACATTTCTTGCCTGGAGAAACCAATATACAAGTTGAAATACTATACTGTAGATGTGCAGCACTGTGCATTGGGCATGGATAAGAGTTATGTATGAAGGATTATAATGCTTCTAAGAAAAAGATACTGCAGTTATGTGGGAAGCTGGAAGGAAGACAATATAAGTGGCTTCAAACAGCAACTTGATGCAAATCTGAAAAGTGAATGAATGTGGTGAGATAGAGTCAAGGTCAATCAAAAAAAGGAATATATTGTTGAGCCAAGTGGCCTTTTCACATTCTGAAAGGTTCTTATCTCCTTACATTATGAAATGAGGTGCTGGTCATTACCTCAGTGCAGCTAACTCAAAGCTAGATGTCACACTGACATTATCTCAATCACCTATGTCCAGAGCTTCTACAGGTGCACAAGTTTCCAAAGCTATCAGCATAACCAATGCTGTGATTTACCTAATGCCTACACAGCTCTTACCTTTTGGCCAAGCTCTCCATCTTTCCCTTTGTCCCCTTGACTGCCCTAAAGAAACGAGAATTAAACAATAAAATGCTGGACCAATAAGTTTCTGAGCCTTGAGTGAATGAGAATAAATACAAGGGGCCTGAAATTCCTTGAGGAAGGATTTAACCATCCTAACACAGGGATATGGGAAACTTTGGCACCTGGGATAGACAGTCAAATCTTCTGTGGAACTCTATTCTGTTTCTGTTGTGTCAGCATCACAGACTTTCATCCAGATTCTGCCAATACTTATGAATGAAAATGTAATGTGATAATGACCAGATAATCTGTTTTTTGTGATGATGATTGAGGGACAACCATTGGCCAGGATACTGGGGATATAACTCCCCTAAGTCTTGTTCAAAATAGTGCCATGGGATCTTTAACCACCCAAACAGTAAGTTTGGACCTTGGTTTAATATCTCATCCAAAGGGCGGCATCTCCAACAGTGCAATGCTCCCTCCATACTGCACGGAAATACCATCCTTGCTTTTTGTACTCAAGCCCTTGAGAATCTGGAACTTAATGATTCAGAAGCAAGTGTGCTACCAACTGAACCACAACTGCAAAAGTGAAATACCACGCATGTTGGAAATCTGAAGTAATAACAAAAAATGCTGGAACTCTCTAGTTCCTGTGCAGCTGGCCGCATGAAAATGGTGTCTATGAGATACACCAGTGGAACACAGAAGTAGATTGAACAAAACATGTTTTAAAAAAATTCTTTAGTGGAGGACCACAGTGTCGTACTCCATCCAAGTTGGAGAGGAATGGGATAGAAGCTGTGATGTTGGCTGAGGGATAACTGTGGCTTAGACACCAGGGAGAACTCTCCTGCTCCATTTCTTTGACAATGTTTCTGAATAAATATTAAAGACTTGCCTTGTAGCCTGGGATTCCTGGGGGTCCAATCATTCCCTAGAAATGACAAAATGATCATTCGCTCCTTATCAAGGAAAAATCGCTGTAACCAAAGATTTATTTCACAAGTACAATAAGCGAAGGCAGTTCTGCAATCAAGGGCAGATTAATCCTTGGTCTATCAAATTCCAAAGACCAGGGACAACTACAATCATTACCAGAGCCTTTTCCTGTTCAACATGCAGAATATTCATCTGGTTGATATATAATGGATAACAGGGTTTACATGGCGGCTTCCCCATATGACGAATGGCCACCCGCCGCTGGTAAAATGCAAAGGCTGGCAGGAAGAGGCCCTTAATTGGCCATATAAATGGTTCAGTTGGCCTCTGGGCAGGAGAGGCATCTGCCACCTTCCCTGCCACTGGCAAATTGGCATGGCAGCAGAGAGACAACAGGCAATTCAGTTACCTCACCATTTTATGGGCCACCCTCTGCCTCCCTGCCCATCTACAGAGGGCTGGCACTTCACTCAATAACCCCACAGGCTGGATTTTGGTTGAGGAGGTGGCATGTGGGAGATGGGTTCATTTCTGGGTCGCAAACCAACCAGAGAGGAAACAGGTTAAACTTCCTATTTTGATTTAGGCAAGGTGTTAATTGGTGAGGAGTCGGGAGTGGTGGCCAATCCGTGGCCCGGGGTGGGAATGGAGGTAGGCCACATTCTGAACATTCAAATTGGTCAGGCCAGATGGAGAGCTGGAACCCAGGACAGGGTAGGGAAATATTAATGCTATTAAAATTTCAATGCTGTGGAATAGATTTTCTTCAAAACTTCCACCTTTCTCAATCAATTTTTTTTCCTACATTGATGACCCTGTTCCCAACAAATTGGAGCTGATAGCTTTACATTGCTACTAATGGTCTCCCAACCCCATGAAAATTTTGAGACCTTAGAAGGCGATGTCTAAGGGGACTGCTTAATTATCTAAATGTGCCCAATTAACAAGAAGGGGGACTTTACTTTCCCATCCCTCCACCCGTGCCCCCTCCCCCCTGCCCTCATAAAAATTGTCAGGGTCAGGAATGGGGGGCTGGACATTGTATGCATGACGCTGGCAACACTATTTTTTCGTCACACCCCCTCCATTCTGACCGGTCCCAGCAATGCAAACTGGGTCCCAGGAGTACATTCCCCAGTCTCACAACCCTCTCTAAAGAAATTTCTCCTCTGCCTTAATCTCTTACTACTGCACTGCAACCTGCATTTAACATAGTAAAAACATCTCCAGATGCTTCATAGGAGCATTATCAGACAAGATTTACATTTAATCTTATATTAATGTCTCCTCATTTTTGGCTACTCAATGACTTAGAGTATTTAGACCTGTATGTGTAGGAAAATATAAGAAAAAAATGTGCAAAGAGTCAGGATGAAAATATAAGAAAAGCATGATCTCTATCCCATGAATTTAAACATTTAAAGATTTGTTATCTGTCTTTCAATTAATGACGGCTTTTTCCAGGATGACTGTCCAGGCACATTAAATCACAGGCAGCGTGCCCATGATTTGCTGATGGTGATGGTGACGAAGGTTTGAGCTGTAGAATCCGTTGTTTTACCTTCTCTCCCTGTAATCCATTCTGTCCTGGTCTTCCTGGGATGCCAATCCCAACAACTCCCTTAAAAAAAAATCAAAATTAATTTTCTTAAGCCAAAACATCCCTCAGCACTGACAAACTTATCAATTGTGCAATGTCGCCGTAAGGGAATTCGCCAGTTGAGGGACAACCATTCACCAGGGATGTTCAGCTCAAGAGGTCACATATTGGCCCATATCTAATCTCAAAAGTGAAGTCACCCAGTCAGATTGTAATACACAGCACTGTTTAAAATAATTTTACAGGAAGAATCAATAACTATTACTTCAAAATTAAACCAGAATCATGGAGGCAGACATTGATTATCCCATCTAAAATTTAAATGGCAGATTGACTGTGTTCTGGCCAAAAGCTGTTGAGCTGTGGAGGAGATGGACATTGCCATGTTGGCTTTAGATGGTTCAGACCCAGTAGATAAAGACTGAGGTTGAATTTTACAGCGACGGCAGGCCTGGGGAGGCATATACCTGCTGGTGGACATCCTGATTAAGAAAAGCGGCTCACCCCTATCCCTAGCGCCCCCCGGCCCCACTGACAACAGTCAGCCCAATCACAGAGCTTGCTGCTCAGTGCCCTCAGCAGTGCAACTGCTCGCAATGGCCACTGCTGAGGCTGTACCTGCGAGGAAAATATGCCTCAAAAGCAGAGACACACTCAGGAAAGGGTAAGTGCAGTTGAGGGATGCTGGGGTCAGGCCTGGCAGTGTTAAGTGGAAGGGGCTGTTGCATTGTGCAGGCAGTTCCTTTGCCTTGGAAATGGACTTTGTCACCTGGGAGCCGATACATGGGTCATGGAGTGCCCAAAAAGAGGGCTGCCCTCCTCGGAGCTCAATCAGAGGCTGCAAGGTTTCACTGGATGGTCTCTCCACACCAAGGCAGGCCCTTCCAAGTGGGGCAAAATGCCTGCGGAAGCAGGAAGAGGACTTAATTGACTACTTCAGTGGCTCAGTTGAGCTTCTGGCAGATGGCCGATTTGTCAATTTTCCTGCCATGATCAGGAAGATGTCAGGCACCATTACCCCACCCCCACCCCATGCTATTCTGCACCATTTTGCCAGCCTTCCCACCTCCCAGCCTATTGCCAATGGGATGATAAAATTCCGACAGTACATATCTGCTTATGTCATTTAGTGTCCTTCCCATTTCAAGAGATGACCTTCCCATTATGTGGCACCTTTCATTGCCTCGGGGTAAACCAAAGTGTTTTACAGCAAATTAAGTAGTTGTGAAGTGTAGTGGCTATTCTTATTATGTAGGAAATGCAACAGCTAATTTGTATACAGCAAAGTTTTAGTGATACTAGTTGAGGGGTAAATATTAGCCAGGACTCTGGGGAAAACACCCATCTCTTCTTCGAATAGTGACTTGATTTATTTTACGTCAGCTTGAGAAGGCAGACAGAACCTTGCTTTAATGTTTCAACCAACAGCACCTCTGACAGTGCAGTGTTCCCTCAGTACTGCACTGGAGTGTCAGTCGAGATTATGATCTCAAGTGACTGGAGTGAGAATTGAACCTACATCTTTGTGTTTTAGAGACACAAGTGTTACCCACTGAGCCATTGCTGACATTCTGAAGCTGTTAACTTGTGCTGGAGTGGAGGGGTAAATTCCATATACCAGGCACCCTTTTGCCCTTTGCTCAAGTGACCAATCATCACCTGTGCACCTGGACCATGAGAATTGGCTGCTTACTCAACTATGAAGGATCTGCGAGGGCTTCACACATACGTCTGATCTCCACCTCCCTTATACACAGGCAGATATCCCATCTCAGCAGGGTCCCCGGAGACCAGTCAGTAAGGCATTCCATCTTGCCAGCCCTGAATCGTCATTATAAGGTCCTCACCAGTTATGACTGAGATCAGTTCATTCGGCGGAGACCAGGATTCTTCCTGGTCTCTATTGCTCAATACTACAGGAAGGAAATGCATCACTTAATCATGCAAGGATATTAAGAGCTACTGAACCATGGCAGGTAGAATGGAGGTAAGATACAGATCAACAATGATCTAATTGCATAACGGAACAAGCTTGAGGGGCTGAATGGCCTCCTCCTGTTTCTACGTTCCTACCTAACCGCAATATGAGAAGAAATGGTCACAGTTTCTGAAAGAATAGTGAGTTGTGCTCCATGAATATGAGCCCTAGTTAATAACATGCAAATGTATTGAAACACTGGAACCAGAACAGAGGCTGTTACCTGTTCTCCTTTGGACCCTGGGACCCCAGGGACTCCATCAAGTCCGATTGGTCCAGGCAATCCAGCAATTCCCTGAACAGAAAAATGAGCAACAAACAAACAATTATCCTTGCAGTGCTTTGCTCCCTTTCAAGTCCTCTATATTCAAAAGCTGTATTCTTCATTGCTAGTCTTAGCTCAGGTTACTCTGTGACCAACCACTAACACAATGACTCTGCTCATGGCAATGTCAGAACATTGCATCTCCTCATTCACCAATGAGAAGATCCTATAAAGTGAGATACTTACAGGAATTCCAGTGTCTCCCTTGTCACCTTTAGGACCAGGTTTCCCACGTTGACCCTGTTGATTAATCAGTTATTTAATTATGATTGGATGAAGCGTTAAGTGAGTGGTATGTTAATTATATTGTTAAGATACACAGATAAAGGACATTGTTTAATTAAGTACCTAGAGCACTTCTGTGACCAGTGGGCACTGCAGGGGCTGGAGCACGTTATCAGCCCCCAAAATGAGATTCAATTCTGTAGAGATCCTTTAAATTTTTTTTAGTTACAGTGCCTTGTAAAGGGCTATCAATTGGTCCAACTGGCTTTTATTTGTTGGTTAATTAGTTTTTGTTTAATTAGTTTTTGTTTTCACTGGTACTCAAAAGAGTATGAATTGTGACGTTTCTGCCACCCGTGGGCTGGAGTGCTTCATGGGTCCCAAAAAACCACATTTTGATCTGGTTAGTTTTGGTTCTGTTACACTGCCCCTTTAAGGGGCTATCATTTTAATTTAAATTAGTTTGTTAATTCTCCTATTTACTTATTGCAGTCCTCAGTAGTGTTAATGGATGACCAGGGGAGATGGTGGCAAAGGGGTTGTATCACTAGATTTGTAATCTCAAGGTCCAGGTTAATGTTCTGGGGTCCTGGGGCAGAATTTTCTGCCTGACAGGTGGGTGGCGCTGGAGCGGCTGTGGACAGGTGTGGACCTAATTGGCACCCGTGATCTGGTCCGCGCTGCCATTTTACGCGGGTGGGCCTTAATTAGCGGCCAGGCTCATCTGACAATGTTAAGCTGCTTCAAACAGAAGGCCCTGGAGCTTGAGAGGTGCCATGCACCCAGGTCAACTGGTGTCGGTGAGGCTGGGGTGGAACGGCCAGGTATTTGAGGTCAACAGTGAGATCCACTATGTCCTCCTAACATCCATAGCACTGATGATTGTTTAATTTGTTATTGTTGCAACATTGCTTGGTCACAGACTAATAGAGTCAGGGGTGTGGATCAGAGAAAAAGGTCCTTCGGCCCTTCGAGGATGCGCGCGTCAAACACCTTCCTAAGTTGCCTAATTCCATTTCGCAGCACTATCCCCATGGCCTTGTATGCCATGACATCGCAACTGCACATCCAAATACTTATTACATGTTAGGAGGGTTTCTGCATCTACCACTCTTTCAGGCAGTGTGTCCCACATTCCCAACACACTCTGTGTGCAAAGGTTACTCATCACACCACCTGTCAATCTCATGCCCCTTATCTTAAATCAATGCCACCTAGTTACTCATCCCTCCTCCAAGGGATGAGTTCCTTTCTGTTGACCCTATCTATGCCCCTCATAATTTTATAAACCTCAATCATGTCACCCCTCAATCTCCTCTGCTCCGGGGAAATAACCCCAGTTTATGCTATGTCTCCTTTTAAGTCAAACTCTCCAGCCCAGCCAGCATCCTGGTCAACAACCTCTGCACTCTCTCAACTCCAATCACATCCCTCCCATGAAGTACATTTCACAACTGCACACAGAACTACAGCTGTGGCCTAGGCAGCGTTTGCTACACTTGGAAAATTACCTCCCTGCTCCAAATTCTATTCCTCGGCTAATGAAGGCAAGTATGGCATTTACCTTCTTACACACCTTATTTGCCTGTCCCGCTACCTTAAGGGACCTGTTGACATGCACAGCAAGGTCCCCCTGATCCTCCTTACTTTCCACGGTCCTACCAATCATCATGTATTCCGTGCCTTGTTTGTCCTGCCCAAGTGCATCACCTCACATTTATCCACATAACATTCCATTTGGCGTTCATTAGCCCATCTGACCAGCCCGTCCATATCCGCCATTCTTTAAGGCTATCCTCCTATTATTTGCCACCCCACCATTATTAGTCTCCATAGGTTCTGGAAGGTTGAGCGCAGAATGAGTCAGGGGAAAGGGATGACATGTGTCACTGTGTGCATGCTAACTGATTCACTGTCCTTGTTGTTCATTTCAGCATCATCAGATCATGGCCGCCAGGAGGAACTGCAGATGCCCCATCTCACACCTGAGGGCCCTCAAGTGTCACCTGCGTCACACCATTTCTGTGAGGCAGGCACCAGCGCAGATACTAGCACATCGGTGGCATTGCGACATCGGCTAGTGTCCCGGGGCACAGTGGAGAGGGCACTTCACATTCACTGGAGGAGCTGGCAGAGACAGAGTGCTGATGGCTCCAGCAGTTGGAGGACTACACGGGACCAGGCACAGGCTCAGTTGGTGCGTGATGATGTGCCTCTGGAGTCGTTTGCGACGCAGCAGCTGCAGGAAATGCGGCCAGGTGTGCGGGAGCATCTGGGAGTGATACATGAGACTATGCTTCACTTGGTGTTCGTGATGGAAGAATCCATGCAGAGCATCAGTGATGCAATGAGCCTTCATGCTTCCTCCATGGAGAGAGTGAACACTCCTGTGGAGAGGCACCTCCAGGAGAACAAGCAGGTCCTCCTGGGGTTATGCTCAGACCTGCAAGCCCTCAGGACCAGTGGCCACAGCTGGTCAGTGCCAATGTGGGCGATGGTGTGGGCTTCAAGCTTCCCAGCTTGTTGCCCATCCATCCACGGTGAGCAGGAAGAGTCCGAGGTGACCTCACGTCGGCGCAACAGTTGCCCGTCATCTCTGTGGGCACCTTTCATAGTGCTCTGGATGAGGGCACCAGCTGCTCCGCCCCTCTCCCAGTGACCGCTTCATTGGGTGAAGCTGCGACGACTGGGGAGATGCCAGCTGTGCAACTGGCCGCTCCCTCCCAGGCGGGACCAGCACAGGCTCCACGGGCCAGAGGACGACCGCCAGGGTCATCGAGGCCAACAGGACAGCAGGGTGAGCAGGCTGGCTCAGATACCACTCCAAGCGATGGGGCGGCACCAAGACGTAGCACCCGGAAACTAAAGTATAAGCCACCTTAGGCACACCACGGGTTTCTCACTGGTGCTTTTGTGTGGGCCCGAGATTAGGTACTTATGAATTTTTTCTGCTTGATTAAAGTCTTGTTTTGGATTTGTGAGAACTTCTGATGGTTAAAATACAAACCAGATGTGTTACCATGGCTGAGGGTGACTCCTTAGTTCTCAATTTGTATGTTTAAGATAAATGTCATGAGTGTTTGTTTGGACATTCAAGTTTATGTCCAAAGCCCTTAGTTGCAGCTCATGACCTGGCAGATTTGGCACTTAGGTGCCGAGTATGGAAGCACCAGGCAAGGCTGGTCCTGCTGATCCATTTGTGTTGAGCTAGCTGAAGGTTTGTTGGATTAAAGCCTCCCGGGTGTCCCTGCCTCCTTGGTGTAGTCCAGGGTCAGTGTTTAGCCCCTCAGCATTCCCCTGTGCTTCCTCATCCTCAGAATCAGTGCTGGACACATCGTGTGCAACCGCATGTGCTGCGTCAAGGTGTTCATCGTCCACTGTGTTCCCCCTTTCCAGCGCAAGATTGTGAAGAGTGCAGCATGCAACCACTATCACCAACACATAATCTGGAGGGTACTGGATTGTCCCCCCCGAGCTGTCCAGGCATCAGAAGCGCATCTTGAGAAGACCGATGGCTCTCTCCACCTCAGCCCCTTGTGGAGCCGTGACTCCTATTGTACCGCTGCTTAGCTTCTGATATTGGATGGCGGAAAGGCATCACAAGCTACCTTCTGCGGGGATATCCCTTGTCACCCATCAGCCATCCATCCAGCAGGGCTGGAGCACTGAAGTGCCTTGGCACCTGGGAGTGTCTGAGGATGTAGACGTCGTGGGAGCTGCCTGGGTACCTTGCACAGACTTGTAGAATCAGCATCCTGTGATCACACACTATCCGCACGTTCATAGAGTGGAAGCCCTTCCTGTTGACGAAGGCACCGGGCTCACCTGCTGGTGCCTTGATGGCCACATGTGTACAGTCTATAGCACCCTGGACACGGGGGAAGCCAGCAATGGCCGCGAAGCCTCTGGCTCACTGTGGATGACTTGCCTGGCCCCAACATAAGTGGATGAAGGTCAATGCACGCCTGAACAGAGCATCTGTGACCTGCTTGACATAAGTGTGGACAGCTGATTGGGAGACACCGCAAAGATCACCCACCAAGCCCTGGAAGGAGCCAGAGACATAGAAGTTGAGGGCAACTGTGACCTCCAGAGCCACTGGCATGAGGTGTCCGCCTACACGGTTAGGAGAGATCTCAGGGCCAAACATCTGACAGACATAGTTAACTGTCTCCCTTGACAGTCAGGGCCTCCTTCAGCACTGCACCTCAGACATATTGAGGTAGCTGCTTCGCCGCCTGTAAACCCTGGTAGCAGGGTAGTGGCGTCTTCTGCGACCTCTTCTGCCTCGGACAACCTCTTGGCCTTGCACCCCTTGTGCTTGCGCCTGTCCTCCCAAAGGTGACTCCTCTGGAGGTTGACTGTGCACTCCTGGCGTCCTCCTTGTTCTAGCCCTCCCTTCCTCCCCAGAGGAGCTGCCTCCAGTGGACATGTCACAACCCATACCCAGGCTAAGGGGAGGACCTGGAAAGCTGCAGGCCCGATAAAGATTACTGACTGCAGAGTGCTGAGCTGAACGTTCAAAGTACACAGGAAGCTGCTGGAATTCATTCTGAACTGCTGCAGATCACACAGGCAAGTTTAAAAAACTTTCTGCAATAAATACTTCACAGACCAGATTGACGACCCCACTGAGCCCTCTTATCCCGCCCGTGGATGAGGTCTATTAAAAAGTCTCTCACCCACCTGCCCGTTGCGCCCGTGCGCCGACCCGAAGAGCGCACGGTTGTCTGAAAATCACCATCAATTGACGATTTAAGGGCCTTAATTAGCCCGTTAATTAATGACGGGCGTGCGTTGAACTTCATCGCATGCCTGCCCCGCGAAATATCTCAATGGCGCGTGGTGACGTTGGCACGGTCCCGCACGTCAAACAGAAAATTCTGCCCCATGGGTTGATATCCACCCCCCCCCCCACCCCCCACAACCACCACCCCCACCCCCCCCCCACCCCCCCCACCCCACCGCCACTGCAGCTGCTGGAACTTAAATTCAATTAATAAATCTGGAATATAAAAGAAACTATTCTGAGCAATAATTTTGCTGCAAAGTGGTGTAGTGGTAATGCTACTGGACTAGTAACAGAGACCCAGGCTAATGCTCTGGGGATTTGGATTCAAATCCCACCAGGGCAACGGGTGGAATTCAAATACAATTAATTTTTTATAAAGCTGGAACATAAAAAGCTGCTTCACGCAGCAATCCTGCATATCTGCAAATAAAATGGCTCACGGACTCCCAAACTGCTTGTATTTTCTGCCAGCTTGAGAGGTCCATGTTCCGTGTGTACATAGATTGTGGGAGGTTGCAGCCCCTTTTTGGTTTCCTGAAGGGGCTGCTCCTGAGGTTTTGGCTGCACTTCAGCCCCATGCTCCTGATCTTTGACCACCCAGTGTGGTGTGGGTTGGGCAGTGAGGAGGACCTCCTCGTTAGCCTGCTCCTGGGCCTGGCCAAGGTGGCCATCAACAATTGAGGGGATCATCCAGCCCAATTGTCTACCTGTCTTATGTGGCTATGTTTGTGACCGGGTGTCCTTGGAGAGGAAGGACACAGTGTCCGCTGGTATGCTTGAGGCTTTCAGTGACCGGTGGGCTGGAGTGCATCATCGGCCCCCAAAACAACATTTTAGTTTGATTTGCTAAGTTTCTTGTTAAAAAATTATCTTTTTGTTACAGTGCCCCTTTAAGGGGATATCAATTTGTTTAATTAGTAAATTTGTTAATTAGTCTATTTTATTTGGTATACTCAAAGAGTATAAAGAGAGACCAGAGGGCAGTGGGTAGGATGGACGACCTCCTCGTGAACTTGCTCCTGGGCCTGGCCAAGTTAGCCATCAACAGGTCCAGGCAGCGGGCGATCGAGGGGGTCGTCTGGCTCGACTGCCTGCGCTTCTTCCATGGCATGGCTATGTTTGCGGCTGGGTGTCCCTGGAAAGGGAGCACAGGATGTCTGCTGACACCATCGAGGCCTTCCGTGCTCAGTGGGCACCAAGGGGACTGGGGTGCTTTATTGACCCCTCTAATCACATTTTAGTTTGATGTTTATATGTTTCTTTTAAGATTTTGGTTTTCTTTTTGCAGTATCCCTTTAAGGGGCTGCTTTTTACTTTGTCCCTTGTCCTGTTAATTTAGTTTAATTGGTGTTTAATAAAAGAGTCAAAAGAGTATAAAGAGAGACCAGAGGCGTTTGGGCAGGGTAATGCTACTGGACTAGTGGAGGACCTCCTTGTAAGCCAAATCCAGGGCCTGGCCAAGGTGACCAGTAATAGGTCCAAGCAGCAGGCGGTTGAGGGGGTCGTCCGGCCCAATTGCCTGCCCTTCTTCTGGGCTACGTTCACACCCGAACGTCTCTGGAGAGGGAGCATGCGATGTCCACAGGTACACTTGAGTCCTCCTGCAACCAGTGGGCACCGCAGGGGCTGGAGTGAATCATTAGTCCTCCAAATGACATTTTAATTTAATTAGATAAGTTTCCATTAAAGTTTTGTCTTTTGTTACGGTGCCCCTTTAAGGGGCTGTCATTTTGTTAAATTACTTATTTGTTTAATTGTTGTGCTCAAAAGATAATAAAGAGAGACCACTGGGATATGGGGTTATTTGGTAGGTAACAGACATATCTAATGCTGCATTCTGTAAATAAGCCTATTATCAAGAAAAGGATTAGTATCTAGTTTCATGCTTCGCCAACTGGCTTGGGATCAAATTATCATGTTACACTCAATACTGCAATTTAAATGCTCATATTTTGCTAGGAAGCTGAAAGCAGTGGACTTGTAATATAAGGAATGTCAATTTAATATAAGTCATAAATGTATTTAAGGAATATCAAGGATGAGAAAAGCCTATCAGTCCATCAATACCCATCACTTTAGTGCATTAACTCTCCCACATGCCATCTTATTGTATGCTAATAACCTCAATGCTTTGTCTCTGTTTTATATTGTTTGGTAGATTATTCCAATTCAGTAAGTAGTTCTTCTTGAAATCTGAAATAAATTAATTTATTAGTAAGTTCCATTTTTAACTTCTGGCGTTACACTTTGAATCCTTTAAAATCTATGTTGCATTGTCTCACCGAAAGAGAGTTTGACAAACATTTTAAGTAAAAAATCAACCTGTCTCAGTTTGATAAGGGTCAGAAGTTCGTTCAAGGCCTATTCATGGACTTGTGTATATAATCTAGCCTGATTTGAGAATTCCTTAAAGTAGGACTCATTACAATTTATTTTCTGAGATAGAAAAGTTGAAAAAGATCCTGGGAAGTTTCGCTGCCCCCAGTATCGTGGATGAGATATTATCTCGTGGGTAAATTTAACCTAAACTGCCCATCAGGAAACAACCAGTAGTCGATTGTCCACCATCTTAAACCGGGCACATCGATTTCAATTGGAAGTAGGGAGTAAAATGAGTGGCTATTCTGATCCTACTCTCACCAGTCAGATGAGGCTAAAATTACTCTCCTTGAGACCAAGCCAGACCAGGCCTTCTCTGGTATCCCCTAGCATAATCATACACCTACAAGCCCAGAGAAGATTGACCAGTGCTTCATCAGTCAGTCAATAATGTGAAGAATGGGTATAGGGATCAGAACTCAAAGGGAAAATATGGAAAATAAATTACTTACAAAATTAAATTTAAAAGAAAGCTGGCAAAGTTTAAAGTCTTCAAAACTGACTCCAGATTCTCAGGAATGACACTCCTCTCAGTGCTGATCTTAGTGACAGTCAACTTGAGGCTTTCCCCTTTATATTTCAGCTGACAGCTTTAATAAAACAGTCAGCAGGTTTCATCCCCAGGGGGAAGTTACAGCACAGTTCGTAATGAAAGTAAACAGCAAAGCTAAAATCAGTGATTACTTACCCGAGCACCTGAAGCTCCTTGCTCGCCCTGTAAAATAAAATTGACAGCTTAGGGGGTGTATGTTGAAAGATGATGAGGAATGAATGATGCAGTGGATGAGCAAAGTGGCTCCAGCACCTCTGGGACCTGATCAGGAATAAACCGGCACTCCTGAAAAGGCACAGAATTCTTTGTGATTCTCATGGGAAAAGGGTGGGATGGGGTGGGGTTGGAGGGAGGATGCTGATAATACTCCGCTATGTAAACCTTCATGGGGGCACTCGGGACATCTCTCTGATATCCTATATGGTCAGCCCACCTTTGGACCCGGGTCAAAGTGTAGCCCACATTGATGGGACAAAAGATCCCTCTCCTTCCAGATACAGGGATCCTATGCACAATGAGCCTACTGCTACTCAACCTATGGTTACGGGTCCACCTCACGAAGCTGGCTGCTATTTAATGACAATCACATTAAGTTGGAAAGCCCAGTCGGTGGGGTCATATGATAGCTGGCACAGGAAGTACGGTCATACAGTTTAGAAGGAGGCAATTTGGCCTATCGTAACTATGCTGGCTCTTGGAGCAAAATGTTTTCAATGGTGGGGTTTCCTGCCCAAATACGGTTACCCCACAGCCATTTAATGCCCCATGGAGTATTAATTGGCTGGAGGCGGGATTTCCACCCCTCACTCTGGAGGAAGTCCCACCTCAGAGAGCTGCGAGCCAGTTGGATTCGCTGGCAGCTCTGTAGTGCCAGTAGGAGCGGTGACCATGGATAGGACCACAAGCAGTTCAACCAGTCTAAGTCCTGGAGCCCAAAGGATCAGGTAGGTGCAGTGTCTTATGACAAGGATGGGAGGGGTGGCCCCGAGAGAGGGGAAAGAGGAATTGGAGGCCTGATGTCAAGGCCAGGTGGGAGGGGAGTACCCACAGTGGTGGTGGGGTGTGTGTAGGGAAAACATTAAGGATGGTGCCCAATCTAGAAATAGGGCCACTGATGGAGGTGCCAACCTCCACCACTCCACCCAAGGCCTAAGCAATGTGACCTGCTGGGCTTCCTCTGCCCCTGACGTCTTCCTACTTTCGTCAAACTAGAGGCCGGGCAGGTAGGGGCCCTTAAGTGGCCAATGGTTGATCACTTAAGGGCCTCAATGGGGCGAGTGCTGGTGGGCAGACCTAGGTCGCAGCAGGCAGGTAAGTGGTGGGAAGGCCACCTGGGGAATTTTACGGGCTCCCTGCCTGCAAACCCATTGGTAGGTGTCTGTAACATTATACCACTGGTAAAGGTATCTAGTTAGTCTGGCCCATCTCTTTCCCCATAGATCTTCAAATATCCCCTGTCAAGTATTTATACAATTTTCTTTTGAAAATGGCTGTTGAATCTGCTTCCCTACAGGCAGTGCATTCCAGATCATAACAACTCGCATCATTAAAGAAATTCTCCTCCCCCAGTTTTTTTGCCAATTATCATATCCTACCAACATCTCACTCCTGAGGAGAGAATTAAGGCTGATTGTTGGGGCTGAGCAGAGAGAAGTTTGGAAAGAGAATGCAGGAGTAAGTTCTTTTTTGTGGCAAATTTGATGTAGGAGATTTTAAGAATTTTATTTTAATACCAACCCAAATTCACTTGCATTAATTCAGAGGAATCTTGAAAACAATCTTTTTGAAAGGAAATACCCTCTATTATTGTAACACACTAGTCACTTCTCATGTTGTAGGGGGTTAACCTTTCTAGTTCCATTTCGACTGGGAGCTCAAAGAACAGCACCTCATCTTTTGATGTCGTACATTACAGCCTTCCAGCTTCAACAATTTCAGATTAAAAGCATTGCTCACATTTTTTCAGACAGCATCTACTGATAATGATTCTTGACTTTGTGCTAACAGGGAAAACAGGTGATAGTGTATCTGCCGCCCACTTTACATCTCTCCACATTGGCTTCAATCGTAATAAAAGTGCAGACAGATGGGAAACAGGCAGTCGATTCGGTGCCACCCGCTGTACACTATTGCACAGAGTCAAAATCCAGCCCAATGAAGTCACAGCTGTCTGGTTGTGTTCAGTACCAGATGGAGTAGATCACAATGTTAATTGGGGGCCTGTCAGCTGCAGAGTGAGAACTCTATCACAGCTCTGATAGATAACACTTTAGAGAGATGCAAACCATTAATGGAAGTAAAATTGCTTCTGCACTGACTATTCAATTACACCATTTTAAAGAAATCACTTGCCCTGACCCATTGATCGACTAACATGGCCCATGCTAATATAGTCCTATGGACAGAATGGTTTCCAACCCTCCAGGATTGTCCTGCTGTTTCCAGGAATTAAAAATTAATCTCCCTGACACTGCTACGGATCACATTCAGGAAAAAAATCAAAAGGACTTAAAATGAAATTGTATTTGTTATTTCTTTTCTTTGAACACTTTCAATTATCAGTTATTAAAATATTGGATATGGGAGAAAAGATAGTTTGCCTGGTGGTCAACAATCATCCAAGAAGATTCTTCAACAACACTTTCCAAACCTGTGACCTCTACCAGAGAGGAGGACAGCAGGCACATAGGAACATCACCACTTTCATGATCTCCTCCAAGTCACACACAATCTGACCTGGGCCTATACTGCCATTCCTTCATTGTCAAAGAATCAAAATCCTTGAACTGCCTACCCATCAGCACTGTGGGAGTACTAACACCAACCACACAGACTGTAGCAGTTCAAGAAGGCAGTTCACCAACCACCTTCTCTCTGCAGGGCAAATAGGATTGTGCTACAAATGCAATACCTCCATCCCATGAATTAATAAATCAGAGAGTCTTTACTTTCCAATTGGCATTGGAAGGCAGTACAGTGTGAGGGTAGAGGTGTTATGCCACTGACAGTGGGAGCAAGGGAGTAGGCCGAGAACTCAAGCAAAGAAACCTCCAGGAATAACTCCAACCTGAGTGGGCAATCCCAAACTTACAGTAAATAAACGTTCAGTATGATAATTACTTTGCACAGTTACTGACCTTGATAGAGAGGCCTGGTTGCCCTTGAGGCCCTGGCTGCCCTGGAAGTCCTGGTGGGCCTGACACCCCTGGAAATCCTGGCTCCCCACTCGGACCCTAAATATAAAAGTTGCTTAAGCAGTGAAGGCAAATTCTCATTAAAATGGAAGGGTCACCAGCTGAATTGCTGCAAAACTTAGTTGAGGTGAAGAAGGTTACCAGAGGCAAATCACTTTCTTAAGCTTCTTTAAAATAAAAGCAAAATATTGTGGATGCTGGAAATCCAAAATACAAACAGAAGATGCTGGAAAAACTCAGCAGGTCTGGCAAAATCTGTGGAGAGAGAAACAGAGTTAATGGCCAGAATTTTTCCATCAGCGAGCTGACACGAAAATGACAAGGGATGACTTCGGAGGGAACCCCCGATGTCATCCCGCCCCATTTAAATATTCAGGAAGGTTGGCGGACAGCGCAATCAGCTGTCTGCCCGCTGACCCGTCAATGGCCAATTGAGGCCATTGACGGGATAATTAAGCCAATTAAAGGCCCTGCCCGTCCAATCTTAAGGCTGGTGGGCAGGCCAGGAGCCCCAGCGGGCTTCTGAAAAAACATGAAACCTCATCCACTGGGCGGGATGAGGTTTCACATCTGTTTTAAAAAACTTTAATAAACTTTATGTGATATTTATTAACATGTCCCATCTCGTGTGATATTGTCACATGAGGGGGACATGTTAATAAGTTTTTTATTTTTCAAGTTTATAAAACTTTCAGCGCTCTCCCTGAGACAGCACTTAGTCTCAGGGAGCTGTGCGCCCTTTCATGCGCATGCGCGAAAGAGTGCACTTTGACAGATGGGGAATCCCTCCACCCCCCCCCCACCCCCCCCCACCCCCCCACCGCACAGGGAGTGCATAGCACTTCCCGTCGGGTGGCCCGCTGGGCAGGCCTTAACTGGCCCGCCCACTCAAAATGGCAGCGGGGCCCGTTTCAGCGGCGGCGATTGTCTGCCTGCCCGCCGCCGAGCTGGTGGGATCCACCCGCCCGCCCATCAAGGGCAAAATTCCGCCCAATGTTTCGAGTCAAGTGTGACTCTTCTTCGGAACTGTCACAACTTTGAAGCAACTGGGAGACTATAATCAACGCACCATTCATGTCTCTTAAAACTTTTAAAACCATATGGCAAATATATTTCTCTCTTCGGCAATTGTTTCTCACCAGTGCCAGCCAGAGAAAATCACCACCGTATTTATGTGTCTCCAAAATAGACAACTGAAAAATCTATATCAAGTAGAGTTTTTGGTCACCTTCATGCTTCATTTGCATGCATTTTAACCAATACTTACTGGAGATCCAGGTTCTCCTCTCCGTCCAGGAATGACATCAGTTCCTCCCAGAACATATCCAGGTTCTCCCTTTAAAAAGACAATGAAATCTGGTGATTGGGATAATTGACAAGATGCTAAGACTGGACTTAGTTGGTCCATGCAAAATAAGACCAAATCTGAAAATATTTTTGATTTTTTTTTAATTCATTTATGGAGTGTGGGCGTCACTGGCTACGCCAGTATTTATTGCCCATTCCTAATTGCCCTTGAGAAGCTGATGGTGAGCTGCCTTCTTGAACCACTGCAGTCCACTTGGGTGTGACTGAGTTCAGCTTTGTAACAGTTTCTCTCCTCATTTCAAGATGAATAACTCTCATGCTCTCCTGATCTTGTTGGTGCACCTCACCCCTAAAAGCAGCAGAAAATAGAGGAAGAGCAGGAGGCCATTCAGCCTCTCGGGCCTATTCCACCATTCAATTAGATCATGGCTGGTCTGTACCTCCACTCCATTTACCTCCCTTATCTCCATATCCCTTGATACACATACCCAACAAAAATCTATTGATCTCAGTTTTGAAGCTGAATTGTGCGTACCATCTAGAAAGTGCACTGCAACAACTTGCCAAGCCTCTGTTGACAGCACCTTCCTTTACTGTTGCTGGGTCAAAAACCTAGAACTTGCTTTGTAGCAGCACTGTGGGCATACTGTACATCACCTAGACTGCAGCAGTTCAAGAAGGCGGCTCACCACCACCTTCCCAAGGGCAATTAAGACTGGGCAATAAATGCTGGCCTTGACAGCGAAGCTCACGTTCCATATCCCCCAGCATCCACAGCTTTATGAGGGAAAAATTCTGGTTTTCTATTGTTAGGACTGGTCTGCCCTGTCGTATGTCAAGTTGTTTTGTGTTGTGTGACTAGAACCAATATTAGGACGTATCATATAATCAATAACAGCAGCCCCAAGTTAAGCATAGATTCATATAGCACAGAAACAAACATTTGGCTCAATGTGGCTGCATTTGGCTCCAAATAGCCATGCCCTCTCTACTCTTTACCCATAGTCCTACAATTGTTCTCCTTTTCACGTATATATCCAATTCTCTTTTGGAAGTTAGCATTGGATCTGCTTTCACTTTCCTTTCAGAATGTGCATTCCAGATCATAACAACTCATTGCGTAAGAAAATTAATTTCCTTATGTTGCCTCTTTTTTCTGTCAACTGCCTTAAATTTGTACCCGCTAGTTACTCACCCTCCAGCAGTGGAAACAATTTCTCAATATTGTAATCCTCATGGGACTGACTTCTCATTACAATTTCTGTAAATTGTTGTCTTTTTACAACCAGCCCACCAGCAACTGTAATACGTGAAATACCATACTCACTCTGTCACCTTTAGGACCTGGAGGTCCTTTAAATCCGTGGAGCCCCTAGGGGAAAGAAAGTCCACAGGTTACAGAGAATGCAGGAGAAAAATATGGAAGCAATAATGAGTGCCTCTGAATGCAACTCTGTGGGAAGCTGAGGGTAGGCAGGAGGTCTGAAGGATAAAAAAAATCCTTCTCATCCCTTTTTATCATAAGAACAGAAATGATAGCAATGCAAAGCAGATCTGTCATCATCTGAGAGAGATAGGTCGGCTTAGCATTTAGGGTGAGTTTTTATATCAGAACTTGTGAAAGGTACTGCATTCTGACAAAGGATACTGCATTCTGACACAGGGTCCCAATCTAAACCTTAATCTGTGTTCCCCCTTCGCACTCTGAATGAGTGGAGCACAATTCCAGCATTTTCTGTTTCCATTTCAGATTTTCAGCATGAGATCAGAAGAAAATTTTAATAATCTCAAGTCTTCCTGTCATTCTCTGGTGTATCGTGTTCAGGTATTCATCAGTGCTCTTCAATCATTCATCTTGTAAACATTAAAGGAGTTTAATTTCCATGGGGAAATCCTTGTTTACAGCAGATGCTAAAACCACCAGTTCCATTAGATTTGATATCAGGAATTTGGTATGGGAGCCAAGAAGTCAAGATGTTTGGTCCTGATATATGTGTCTGTATATCGTTGCTATGCTTTGGCAATCTGTGATGAGCTGTAGTATTCACAAGATGTGTCAGTGCTTTCTAAGGGGTAATTTTTCTGACTTTGCACCTTGTCAAAATATATCAACAGCTTCTGCACTTGCTGCGTATCAATTTCTGACCATTTACAATCATGGAATAGTACAGCACAGAAGGAGGCCATTCAGCTCATCAAGTCTGGGCAGGGTCTTTCAAAGAGCCAGACCCCTGCTCTCTCTCTTCACATCCCTGCAATGTTTTCCCCTATCAAGTATTTATCTAATTGCC
This sequence comes from Carcharodon carcharias, assembly GCF_017639515.1. Taxonomy (NCBI): domain Eukaryota; kingdom Metazoa; phylum Chordata; class Chondrichthyes; order Lamniformes; family Lamnidae; genus Carcharodon; species Carcharodon carcharias. The sequence continues at coordinate 129,319,399 of NC_054479.1, forward strand.
TTTTTTGGAAGTTATATTGAATTTAAATTAGTGGCTGGAGAATTGTGCACAGTAGATCACAGGGTTTCTGAGTTATGCTCATAATGGGCTAGGCCCCCAGCTGGGAGTGTACAGCTAGAAAATGACCCATTCAGAGCCAAAATTGGAAAGTTCAGGGAATCGAGAAGGAGACCTCAGCAGCAAGGGCGTTGGTTACCCCTTCATCATTCCGCCACATGTAAACACGAAGCAGGCCCCAGGAATTCAACTAAATTCCCAATTGACTGATATCAGCAGCTCCCGAGGGACTGGCAAGAGATGGATGGTGATTGGCATCAACAGGGTAGCATGACAAGCTCCCAATTCATTGATGATGGGAATAGGCCTAATTCTGGACTCCTCTTTCCTATCCAACAAAGGCCTCACTCCTTTCAGTGAAAATTTTGAAGCACTGTTCAGGCCTCTTCAGCTCTTGTTAAAAAGGATCCCTCATCTCCTGGTCCCCACCACCTCCTCAGTGGCAACAGGCTCTCACGGTGTCGAATATCCCACCAGGAGCCTGCTCCCCATCCCTGCTCCAGCATACATAATGAAGACAAGAAGGAAAACTAGGGTTCAGGGTCAGGCAGGTTGCGGTTAGCGGTATGCCCCCCCCAGAAATTTTCAGGTCAGTCCACATAGTGATCAAAAGGCATCTTCTATGAAGGGCTATGAAACACTAGTGGTTTACTAAGCGAGAAGCTGCATTCTATTCCAGAATTAAGTTAAATGAATACCACACATATATTTTAACAGATGAAATTAGATTTTGTTCCGCTACTTACTCTATCCCCTTGTATTCCTTGGGGGCCCTACAACACAAGAAAAATAATGCAACATCTTATTAGCTCTTTTTGAGATGGCTCCTGTGGATCCGTATTTATAACCAACTTTAGAAAAGATTGACAGTTGACAAAGCTTCAAGTTGATAATTCAATCAAGCATGTGTTTAAATTGTACTGTGAGATATCATCCAACAATCACATTGTCATTTCAGAGTAATTTGCTCTTTTGTTGGATGCATTAACTCATTTGTTTTAAATAGTTAACATCTGTGTACCAAACTTGTACAGCTGGACTTCACTTCAATAGAGTGTGACAAACAAGGAAGTGTTAACATGGCAGAGTTCTAATTCAATAACTGCACCCTTACAGAGCTTTCTGTTGAATTAAATCCAGTTTTAAACAGATTCTGGTAAGTTATAAACAATTCCATTATCATTTAATGAGTACAATGTTCCCTTTCAAGACCTTTAATCCCCTTCATTCAGCAACAGGAACAAAAATATTATGTTCTTTTGTTTGGGAAAGGTTAAATGGATGGGCTCAGACAAAATCAAATATCCATGAATAAATAACCAAATATCCATTCAGCTCCGTTTTTAAAGTTGTTTATCGATACAATATTAAAGTGGTTTTTTCCTTATCTCATATCCAAATGCCTAGATTCAAACCTTGAAAGGCCAGTCTTTTTACAAGGAAAATGAAAGAGAGGGGGCAGGATTGGTTTGTGATTGACTTGAATGCCTTACCCTTGGTCCAGGTGAACCAGGTGTGCCTGTGCGTCCTGGCCGGCCTGGGAGGCCTGGGATTCCATCTTTTCCTGGTAGGCCCTGCATGGTTACAAATCAGTTCAATCTTCACAAATAATTTTCAACCATCCAAAATAAAATTTCCTAATACCCAGGACTGAATAAAGAATCTCAAGTTCCATAAAATGCAATTAATGAACTGACTGCTGACTTGCTTATTGTTTCTTTAGCACAGCTTTTTGTTTTTACATAGAATCTGGGGTAAGTATTTGGGTTCTTATTTTACACAGACAAACCTCAAGAGGCAAGTCGAAGCCCACAGCCCAGGAAGCAACCAAGTCTGAAACAAAGAAAAGAGAGAGATTCGTAGGCCACTCGGTTCTTCGATCCTCTTCTGTCCAATCAACGAGATCACGGCTGACCTGTATCTTAACTCCATCAGCTCGCTCTGGTTGCTTAACTCTTAAGCCCCTTTGCCTAACAAAAATTTTATCAATCTCAGTTTTGAAGTTTCCAAATGACTAGCCAGCTTCAGTAGCTTTTTGGGGAATGGAAGTCCCAGATTTAGTGAACAGCGTGTGATGCGAACCTCAAGTATTAAGGGAAGGTCAGCAGATGTGAGACATTTCTAAATCTTCAGATTCTGGAAAACGAAATGAGTTAGAGCGAGTGCAGGTCAGTGCAACAAATTTTGATTTCAGCATAGTGGAGAACATTTCTTCTGTACATTTGATGTGGACATATCAGAAAGAGTCCGCTGTGGGAATTGTCACAGGTGGGACGGAAAACTTGACGGACCAGCAAAAGATCCGCTGGCTTCGGCCAGGAATTCGGTACCAGAAAATCCCACTGATATTCTTTATTTCATAGACAGAGGGAGCCATCCCCTACATTCCAGCGTATGGAGGATGAGTTGATCAGACTGCATCATTGAAGACTGGAGGCATTGGCCACAGTATTGATGGAAGAGATGATGGTCTGGATTTTCACCGAGTCAGGTTGACTGAGAAGCCTTTGAAAAAATGGCGAGCTGGTCCCAATTCTGGGATTTCTGACTCCATTCCCGGGCTGTATAAATTTTCAGGAGTACCTTTAAAGGGTACAGGCTGCTTCCGGTCAGAAGCTGGCATTCAGCATTCCCGACCTGGCTGGCTCCATTTGAGAAAAAATATCTCCTACTGATTAATTTTCATAGAGCTGGGCTAGGTTTTTAAAAAGTCATGATTCTCCACCCCTTGTGAACCCTAATGTGCATGAGAGGACCTTTAAAAAGGTAAGTTCAAAAGGGTCCCCCTCATATCTATGCCAAGTTCTGCCTTCTCACCCGCCCACTATGACCCCTCAAGCCCCCTACGCCGAGTTACACCCCCCGCAATCCCTATGACTCCTCGCCCTGCCCCCACCCCAAGGTCTGCCCTTCCACCCACCCCCTCAGACACTTCATGACCCCTATGCCAAGGTCTGGCACTTCCATGCCCATTGACCCACTGTACACCTCCTAGAACCAAAGAACACCACAGTGTAAAGTTGGATGTGTAAAAAAAAAGTTTTGAAAAAAATATAATCCATTGATTGCTATCTCCGATGAAAAAAAAAGTATGGGCAGCAAACTAATAAAAGTGTCAATCATCCTGGCCCTTTGAAGTTTCAAAAACCACAAACACAAAACTTGACTTATATCAAAAAACATTTTGAAATTAACTGCAGAGATCTGAGAGCCTGAACTGTCAATCAAACAATATTACTTCAGGGGGACAGGTGTTCTGTTATTCTGATAGATGTCTGGGCTTGGCTGAGACTCCAGACAGCTATTAGAATAACAGAATGAGGGGACATAGGTGTAGGTGGAAGAGCAGAGCCTGGAATAGGGGACATGAGGTGACATAGGGAGATGGCTGAAGGGCAGAGCCTGGCATTGGGGGCATGAGGAGGCATTGAGGTGGGTGGGGCATGAGGTGGCATGGATGGGGCATGGAGTGAGTATGGCGGTGAAGGGGGGTGAGGGTGAGGACTGGAGGGCCTTTCTTTTCAATGGGTCAAAGTCCCAAGGCACTGAGGTGGGCCTTTTAAACATAGGTATGAGAGGGACCCTTTTGAACTTACCTCATGCACACTAGGGTTCACAACTCCTAGGGGCTTGGCATGCACTTTCTCCCAAGGCGAGCAGGCCAAGCTGAGAATTTTCCCAACTCCTCCTACCCACCTCAAGGATGAAAATCCAGCCAATATTTGGAATAGAGAGACAGGTTGGGGCTAGGGGAGGGAGAGGACAATCTTAATCCTTTTGTGTATCCAGGAGCATGACAGATGATGGAGCAGCCACTACAGATGTGGACAGTGTAATACCGTCCACTCTAAATCCTGACTGTTGAAGGTTACAATCTAATATCTTGCTGTCATCGAGTCATTGAGTACTGAAGAACTCAAAGACAGCTTCAGCTTATGTAAACAGAACAAGCAGAATGATTTATGGAAAGAAAAAAAACTTGAATTTATATAGTGCCTTTCATGACCACAGGACATCCAAAAGCATTTGCCTCCCTGAATTCTGTCTATCTGTTAATCGATGAGAAATCGGCATCAAGAAGCAAACTGCAATTTGTGCTCCCAGCATGCACTAGCAATTGGTGTTTCAGATTTTTAATCTCAATGTTACTCAGTGTTCTTAAAGGGACAGGTTGAGATGAAGAACATCCTTCGTGTCTTTGATTTAATCTGCCCAGAAAACCAAATCCACTGCTCATTTATAAACACACAGATGATATAAGTTATATCCAAACTCACTGCTCAGTGACATTGCTGAGATATCACCTAATGCTCATTCTGTTTCTCCATTAAAAAAATTACTTTCCCAGAATAATTTCATGCTAAGGGAACACCTTTTAATGGTGTCACACTCACAATAAAGATAGAGTAGGGTCAGGGTCTGTCTGGGAACTGAGGACCCATGGTTTAGCAGCACCGATTGGATAGAGTAATTGAAACATACAGGACAGAGGGAGGCCATTTGGCCCATCTTTAGTAGAACTAACCAATTAGTCTCATTCTCCTGCTCTTTCCCCATAATCCCGTTTCGAGTATTTATCCAATTCCCTTTTGAAAGTTGCTATTGAATCTGCTTCCATCAATCTTTCAGGCAGTACATTCCAGATCACTCCATAAACAAAATTATCATCTCCTCTCTGGTTCTTTTATCAACTACTTTAAATCTGTATTATCTGGTTACCAACCCTCCTGCCAGAGGAAACCAGTTTCCTATTAATTCCATTACAACCCATCAGGATTTTGAACGTTCTATTAAATCTCTCCTTAACCTTCTCTACTCCAAGGCTGGCTTCTGCACTGTCATCCCTTGTATCTGTGTTATTTCTGTTTGCCCAAGGCTGGGAATGCGTCCTTGCTATTCAAACACATTCAGTAACGGAATGAAAAGTGAACTAATGGCAGTCATTACCCTTTCTCCTTTTTCACCCTTATCGGCGAATGCAAATGAATCATATCCTCCACTCGTGTGTAAACCCATGAAGCCTTGCTGGCCCTGAAATGTATAACAGTGCAGTATATTAATAGTGATCTGTCTGCCCACTGTTACCACTGTTACAGCTCTATTAACATAGGGCATCAAACAACTTTTCTTTAATTCATTCATGGGATGTGGGTAAGCACATCCAGGCCAGCAATTATTGCTCATCCTCAATTCCCCTTGAGAAGGTGGTCGTGAGCTGCCTTCTTGAACCACTGCAGTCCAGTAGGTACACCCACAGTGCAGTTAGGAAGGGAGTTCCAGGATTTTGACCCAGTGAAAGTGAAGGAATGGTGATATATTTCCAAGTCAGGATGGTGAGTGACTTGAAGGGGAACTTCCAGGTGGTGGTGTTCCCATTTATCCACTGCCCTTGTCCTTCTAGATGGTAGTGGTCATGGGTTTGGAAGGTGCTGTCTAAGGAGGCTTGGTGAGTTGTTGCAGTGCACCTTGTAGATGGTACACACTGCTGCTACGGTGCGTCAGTGGTGGAGAGAGTGAATGTTTGTGGATGGGGTGCCAATCAAGTGGGCTGTTTGTCCTGGATGATGTCAAACCTCTTGAGTGTTGTTGGTGCTGCCCTCATCTAGGCAAGTGGAGAGTATTTTATCACAATCCTGACCTGTACCTTGTACATGGTGGACAGGCTTTGGGGAGTCAGGAGGTGAATTAATCGCTGCAGGATTCCTATCCTCTGATCTGCACTTGTAGCCGCAGTATTTATATGGCTAGTCCAGTTCAGTTTCTGGTCAATAGTAACCCCCGGGACTATTCACCCAACAGTAAATGAGATGCCTATATTTCTATGTTTTTGTGGTCTCAGTTATCAATTTAGCAAAGTCACATTTTTTCATTGTTTCCTGTTAAGAAAGAAGGAGTTTGCATTTATCCAGGATCTTCCATGATTTCAGGACTCCCAAAGTGCTATGCAGTCAATGAAGTACTTTTTGAAGTTTAGTTGCTGTTATGCAGGAGACACAGCAGTCAATTTGCACACAGCAATATTCCACAAACAGCAATGAGATAAATGACCAAATGTTGGCTGTGGGGTAAATGTTACCCAGGACACTGGGAAAAATTCCTCTGCACTTTTTCACAAAGTGACATGGGATCTATTACATCTACCAGAGTGAGTGGTTTAACACCTCATCCAAAAGACAGCACCTTCAACAGTGCAGCACTCGCTCAGTACTACACTGGAGTATCAGCCTAGATTACACGCTCAAGTCTCCGGAGGGGGACTTGAACCCACAACCTTCTGGCTCAGAGGTACAAGAGCTCCCCACTGAGCCTTAAAACACTGCACATTAACCACTCTATCCATATAGTTCCAGTGGTTAAATGTTAAAAACATTTTGGTGCTGAGCTATACACACTGGAGAGGTCCCTGTTTAACTTGGTGCTGAGTTAGCTGATTCTGTCAAGGAAACCCTGGGACAGAATAATTGGCCTTGGTGGCAATATGATTATGGAGGAAGTGGGAATATCTGACAGGTTCCCGCTTCTGATCACTACCCAATGGGCCCTGCTGGAATGTGTAGGGATGTTGGGAGACATATTGGGCTTAGTTGTGATGCCCCTTCAGCCAAACTGCCTTCCAAGGCAGGTCACTCGTGCAGGTATGAAAGGGCAATCAGTGGACCCAGAACCAAATTCTAATGCGAGTCAGAAGAGAAATGGCAAAATAAATTAAGCAGACATAGTGGGACAACCACAAATAGATTATTTTTTATAAAAACCCAAAACTCAGGTGGGATATGAAAGCATTTTAATGGGATCTCAGAGTTCAATAGCTGTGTTAGAGAGCAGTGTCTGATCTTCTCAATGAGTTGGATATCTTGTAATCCCTTCCAGGAGTACAATATTGAGTGTTTGATCATCCTCGCTGCTTTGGTTGACTTTTGTCCATTGCTTAAAAAAAGTGCTTCTTATCCAATTAGCTCAGATTTAATAAACACTCACCGGATTTCCTGGGGGCCCGATTTCACCCTGCAATGAAGAATCAAAGACTTTAGAGAGACTGTCCTCCGTCACTTGCCTGTCTTTGTCAGAGGTGGTCCATGCTGGTGAATGCGTCAAGCTCAAGTTCAGGTTCGGTACAAGTCAGGTGTAGTGCAAAGCACTTCACCTCCAAGTTCAGAACACCCTCTTGCTGAACCATGTTTCCATTTCCCACTATTCTGGAGGAGATAAGTGTCCAAACCCCAAACCACTCAGCCTCTCTTACACCCCTGATATTCTTTACTTGCAGTGCTAGCTAGGGATTTTATTTTATTCAAATCTTAAAGCACGCTTTATTGTGTGGGGAACATGGATTGGGCTCAGAAGGGGGAGGGTGAATTAACAAAGGGTGATGACTGTGTGGAACGGACTTGTCAGTGAAACTGGATAGTATGTGGAGAAACTGAAGGTTAGTTTTTGGGAAGAAGATCCTGAGTGGTATAAAAGAGAGAATTTAAACAGCATTTTGTAGTTTAGGGACCATATATTTGGACAATAGTGTCCTTCTCTGGTCATATATATCTTTTTTAAAATTTGTTTTTGGGATGTGGGCATTGCTGACAAGGCCAGCATTTATTGCCCATCCCTAATTGCCCTTGAATTGAGTGGCTTGCTAGGGTATTTCAAGGGGGGGGACGATTTTCCCCTCATCGTGTGGGCCCAGGAGCGGCCGAATAACGGTCCGCTGCCTGTGATCGGGCCCTGACCGTGATTTCACGCTGGCTGGCCAATTAATGACTGAAACACTCAGCGATGCCTGGGTGAGGTGGGGAGGGCGAGCACGGAAGTCAGCACAAGTGCGCTCAGTGAAAGCCCCCTGAAGGCACAGAGCTGCCCAAGGGAGCTGAAGATTTCTAACATTAAAAATAAAGATTTTAAAATTAAGGTAAACATGCCCCTGTCACATGAGCAGGGACATGTTAAAAATTAGATTTTAAAATTTTTATTTTATTTTTAATTAACATCGGAAACCTCATCCCGCCCGTGGGTGAGGTTCTTCAGAAATCCAAAGGCCGCCAAACGTAAGGTTGGACGGGCAGGGAAAAATTCACTTTAATCCATTAATTAACGGGCGTAACAGCCCTCTTAATTGTCGGTGGGCGCGCTGCCGATTCCCGTGCGCACCCGCCGACTGAAATATCGCGCAAGTGCGTGATGACGTTGGGACGCTCACCCGACATCATTGTGCGCTATTTCACACTCGTGCATGTCGGGCGTGCGCCCGCTCGCCGAGCTGAAAACTCAGCCCAGAGGGAAGTTAAGAGTAAATCGACCACATTGCTGTGGGTCTGGAGTCACTTGTAGGTCAGACCAGGTGACAATGGCAGATTTCCTCCCCTGAAGGACATAGGTGAACCTGATGGATTTTTACAACAATCTAGTAGTTTTATTAGTATTAATAAATTATGATTTCATACTAAATTTATTAATTCATTGAATTTAAATTCCCCCAACTCCCACACTGGGATTTGAACTCACCTCTTTGGAGCATTACCAGATGGAAAATCCTGTGAAACTTTGAAATGATTGCTATTGGTCCAAAATGGAATTCCATTTTAAGGTATACAAGGCCGGTTCAGACCAGTCTTAGTCGTTTCCAAGTTTTACTGGATTTTCCTTAGTCCAGGCCTCCGGATTTCTAGTCCAGTAACATTACCATTTATGCTAACAATTCTCAGCTGGCAAGCTGGCAAGGGAAAAATATTTAGTAAAAACTTAAATATGACAATTTGGCAAGTGATTTAATGGGATGCAACATCCCACAAAATTTCCATTATTTCCTCCACTTTGAAATCAACGAAAAGGAAAATTAGGAGAGAAATCAGGAGAATTGTTTAATGGGACGGAGAGGGGCAGTGGTTAATCTGACATCGCCCATTTACACCATCGACATAGTTACATATCACGTTTAAAATGATTTGCTGCTCCACCAGCACATAGTTGCAATAAAAAGTCTCAAAGGCAGACAGAACACTAACTCCTGTACGATGGCATTCTCTGAGACTCTAGCCACAACACTGTTATTTGACAACATATTGATTACTGGAGCATGAGTATTTGATAGATTGAAATATAAGTGTGAGTGTGTGTATATATATATATAAATATATAAATATAGTTAGATAGGGAGATGGAAGGGAAGTTAGGCAAATATGCAGATATAAATATCTATAAATATGAAGAAATGTAAACGACTCAATTGGTAATTAATTAGGCCATAGTTAGCAATATCAGACACATGCCACATCAGTTCCATTATTTTGTTTGCAGCATCTATCAAGTATAACAACAACTTGGATTTATATAGTGCCTCTAATGTGGTAAAACCTCCCAAGGCACTTCAAAAGAAAATGCATTTGGAATGGAAAGTTCAGTGTGCATGCTGATTCTGAGGTGCCATTTGTCTGGTTTATTGTGCTTTACACAGTGCTACAGGATCAGGACTTGTTACACACCAGGCAGCTGAACTGCTCATATCAGCTGTGGTGGTAGAGGTGGGGTGGGGTTGGTGGGGATCACTGCAGAAAGACTATGGAGCAAGAGAGATATAAGGCAAAGAGAGGAACTCAATGTTATTCAGGAGTGAAGGAGAGACAGTAAAGGAAAGAGGGCAAGCAGGTCAGCTGCGAACAATGAAAACAGACTCAAGGAATGCAGACAGCAGGGAAAACGAGCCTATGTGAAACATTGCAAGTGATCATGTTGGCATAGAAATGAATGCAATGACATAAAAACACAGGACAGAGAAATAATTCATTGTAACTCAGTCACCAGTTTGGCTGCTACTTGGGTTAAAGAACTTTTTTTATTCATTCATGGGATGTGGGCATCACAAGCTAGGCCAGCAATAATTGCCCATTCCCAATTGCCCTGGAGGAGGAGGTGAGTTGCCTTCCTGAAATGCTGCAGTCCATGTGGAATAGGTACACCCACAGTGCTGTTAGGGAGGGAGTTCCAGGATTTTGTCCCAGAGACAGTGAAGGAACAGCGATATATTTCCAAGTCAGGGTGGTGAGTGGTTTAGATGGGAACTTCCAGGTGGTGGTGTTTCCATCTATCTGCTGCCCTTGTTCTTCTAGATGGTATAGCAGTCATAGGTTTTGAAGGTGCTGTCTAAGGAGCCTTGGTGAATTCCTGCAGTGCATCTTGTAGATGGTGCACACAGCTGCTACTGTGCGTTGGTGGTGGAGGGAGTGAATGTTTATGGATAGGGTGCCAATCAAATGGGCTGCTTTGTCCTGGATGGTGTAAAGCTTCTTGAATTTTGTTGGAGATACACACATCCAAGCAAATGGAGAGTATTGCATCACACTCCTGCCTTCTGTTTTGCAGATGGTGGACAGGCTTTGAGGAGTCAGGAGGTGAATTATTTACTGCAGTATTCCTAGCCTCCGACCTGCTCTTGTAACCACAGTATTTATATGGCTGGTCCAGTTCAGTTTCTGGTCAATGGTAACCCCCAGGATGTTGATTGAAAGGTCATATAATAATATTTTTTTAAATTAGAAAATATACAAAACACAAGATAAATATGAGAATACTCTTACCCGTTCTCCCTTCTGACCCTGCAAAAATAAATTATAAGGAATAATTAGTTATTTTAAAATCTTTTAAAAATGTACTTTCAGCAAGGACTTGACCCCTACTTTGTTTTGCCATTTTTCTTTAACAATGTTTGTATTGTTCTGAAAGTAAAGCCTATTAATGCTGAGGAAAGGAAGTTCTATGCCTCACGATATAAGTATCAAATGCTGCCAGATCAGAGCAGGATAAACCTTCCTTCTCGCTGACTCATTAAAGTGCCTTATTCCTAAGCCTCAGAACATTGCTTCAATGTGATGTTTACAATTTCCACACAAAGGTCTGTGTCTGGATGTACAGATCAAAAAAATCATGTCCAGAGTTCAACAGGCCACCCAAAGAACATCAATCCATTAAAATTAATGAGTGGAAAATCCTGTGGGGCACAATGACCCCCCATACCCAAATTCCCAATGTCAGGAACTCTTTGTTAGGAGCACAAATACATAAAATTTGCTTTTGTATTCCTCAATCCCTTGAGCCAGATTCTGAGGTTTCCCTTGGTAACATATTCCATGGCTATACCACCCTTTAAGATGGAACAGTTCAGTCTGACTTCACTTCTGATATGGTCAGTTCTGATGGTAGCAGATCAGGCACCCATTAAACACCCCATCTCAATGAATTAATGGAATGCAAAATGAGAGTGTGATGTGGGACTGTCAGTAGATCCAACTCCAATTTTATGCTCCAGCTGATGCTGAATTCTAACTCCATGACAGAGATCTGACTGAATATTGAGGATCGTGTCATTTAAAAATTCACCTTCCAGCACTGGGATGCACAGGGACCTTCGGGCTTTCTGACATCTTCAGGTTCATACTTGGAGGCTTCAGATATAGACTCGGTTTGTTGATTGTCTATGTAAGTCTTGGTTTCAGATCCACCTTGTTTAGGATACTAGAAAACACATAAGTGATCAGAAACCAGGCACTGCAACCCAAACAAAAAGCTGATGGAGGGAGAAAGTAATGCACTGAGAAGTAATATCATCAATTGCTCTAGTATCCATCTATTGTTGGCTGTATAAGTGTGTGGACTCATGAACAAAGATCAAACTATAGTACATATGAACGAGTTTAATGTTCAGCTGTTACACTTTCAAAAAAAGGCAAGTCAGGGTTAAATTGATAAGTACATCAGATCATTTCAGTTCAACAATGACCTTTGTAAGTAGTCACAAAGTGGGATCAACATGGACAAGTTCTCTGTACTGTACCAGGGCAGGAGGGCCAGGGGCTATCAGAGAAAGCCTCAAACTAACCATAACTTATGGAGCGACTGCTCCACACCTACGGGTAAAGGCTTCCCATTGCAAGATTCCAGCACAGAACTCTGCTGGAAACAAGTATTGGGAAACTACACTTATGGAAGCATGATGTTCCATCTATTTTAATTTTAATGGGCTGTCGGTGCTTGATTTCCAAATATAGGCTCCTAATAGTGAAGGCTGTATGCTGGCAGCAAACAGTCTGAAAGCATATCCACTGGAATAGATAAAATTGAAATAGATGGACATCATGGGATCATGAGTTCAGTTTCCCGATACTTCTTCCCAGCAGAGCTCTCTGCTGGAACAGACTGACACCGAGTGTGGTGGACACAGGCTCAGGTACAACACTGAAACAAGGCATGGATAGCTGGCAATCTGTACCAAGACAGGTCAAGGGAAATACAAAAGGAGTGAGTGGTCATTAGGGTGGATAATAGTATCATTATGAGTTTCCTGGATTGAATGTCCTATATACATTTTTAAATGCTTAATCTCAGTCTAGTCTCCATTGCCACATCTGTTGGGTACCTCTTCATGTTGACTCAACATACAGGGTATTACAGGTCTGAACCTATGCCTTGGCATTCCACCATCCAGCAGTTTGGATCAAACTTCCCTTCTGTCTTTGCTCCTTTGATGCCATCCTGAGGACTTATAGAATGTTACAGCATAGAAAGAGGTCATTCAGCCCATTGTGCCTGTCCCTGCTCTTTGAAAGAGCTATCCAATTAGTCCCGTTCCCCTGCTATTTCCCCATAGTCCTACAAATTTTCCTCCTTCAAGTATTTTTCCAATTCCGTTTTGAAAGTTATTATTGAATCTGCTTCTTTTCAAGCAGTGCAAGCTGGATCATAACAGCTGACTGTATAAAAAAAAGTTTCTCCATGTCACCTTTGCTTCTTTTGCCAATGACCTTAAATCTGTGTCCCTTTGGTTACTGACCCTTCTGCCACTGGAAACAGTTTCTCCTTGTTTACTCTACCAAAACGCTTCAAGATTTTGAACACCTCCAGCAAATCTCCCCTTAGTTGCTCTTAGGAGAACAACCCCAGTTTCTCAGGTCTCTGCACATAACTTATCCCAGTATCATTCCAATAAACCTCCTCTGCATCCTCTCTAACCTATTCTTTAACCCCTAACTCTCAGAGATCAATGTAATCCAGTTAGGATGGGACAAACTGAGCAAACAAGTGTTGGAAGATTGCAAGCGTGAACAGCTCCTACCTCAATCTCGGTAGCTTCAGTGCAGATTCTTTCTACCAGTTCTCTTTCGATCAAAGGCAAATCATCAAACGTGCTCGCGAAAAATACATTATTGCGTGGGCCACGGTAGACGATTCTTTTGAGTTCCTCCATATCTGCACTCGCAATCCCCACAGAGATGACCTTAATACCTGAAAGATGCAGGTTGTTTCATGCTTGAGATTCCATCTCATGATTTGTGAAGTCACATGGATCTTTTGATAAGATTATTTCCTCACTGTCAGTCTCAAACCCGCACTTTTTTAATTAAAACACCACTGTAATAATCGTGTAATATTATACAATATAGAATTTAGATTGTAAATCATAGCACAGAAGGAGGCCATTTGGCCCATTGTGTCTATGCTATCCAATTAGTCCTCACTAACCCTGCCCTTTCTCCATTGCCTTGCAAATTCTTCCACTTCAGGTATTTACCCCATAATCTTTTTTGAAAGCTATTATTGAGTCTGCTTTCACCAGCCTTAAAGGCAGTGCATTCCTGATCATAAAAAAATCACTGTGTAATTTTCTTTTTCTCATTTCACCTCTAATTTGCTAATTACCTTAAATCCACATCCTCGAGTGACTGACCTTCTGCCAAAGGAAACGTTTCTCTTTACTTACTCTGTCAAAAGTCTTCATGGAACTTTGAAAAAAGTGATACTCATTTCAGATAAGCAGAAACTTTTGTTTTATTTAATGTTTCTCCCTTGGCAGTTAATCTTCCCTCTTCCTTCTTTATGGCCTCTTGCACCATTCTCCCTCCAAGCTGGTAGCAGACATGATGTTTGAGTTCTATCCAGGTCTTCACCTCTCTTTGATTGGCTATGTGCACAACAAGCAACCAACTAGGTATAAGATCATAAGAAATAGGGGCAGGAGTAGGGCATTCAGCCACATGGCTGATTTGACTGCGGCCTTAACTGCACTTTCCTTACTGCCTTGTAGATCAAAAATCTGTCCAACTCAGCCTTGAATATAATCAATGACCCAGCCTGCACTGCTCTCTGTAGAAGAGAATTCCTAAGAGTAACAAGTTCTGTCCTTTCTGTAGTCTAGCAATGTTATACCGACTTCCTGATTTCCCTTTGACTGATGATATGGATGTGGAAGCCACTGTTTAGGGAATAACAGGGGTCTGTCCATATCATTGGCTCCATGACATTAGATCAATTAAAAGGTCAAAGGGTGAGATTGTTGGTGTCGAGGAAGGAACTAATCACCCTCCCTCTAATGCTGCCACAAGTCTAATACCACAACTTTTTGCAAATATTTTTCATCTTGCCAAGGTTTCTTAAAGAGCACTTCATAAGCTAGTGACTACCATCACCCAGGAGGACAAGGGCAGTAGACACAGGAACACCATCACCTTCAAATTCTGCTCCAAGCCACACACCATCCTGATTTGGACATACATCACTGTTCCTCTATTGTTGCTGGGTCAAAGTCCTGGAACTGCCAACTTAACAGCATTGCGGGAGTGCCTCACTGCAACCTCTACAGCAGTTCAGGAAGGTGGTCCACCACTAGGTTCCAGTCTAGATCCCAGTTCTGTACTGAGTTTGCCAAGTTGCTAGCAAAACTTTAAATTTCCCAGTGCATTGAGTGAGTAAGTCATCCAGGAGTTCCCATAGACTAGAAGCACTGAATCTATTAAGGGCCATTCTTGGGTCCTTTCCGAAGATATGAACTATCAACGGTTGATAGACTGTGTTCAAACAGACTCATACCTAAACCAAACGCCACCCTTGCTGGTAGTTCCACCTCATCCTGTGACCGTCCATCAGTCAGCAATACCAGAATGTGTGGGACATCCTGTCGCATCCCAGCAGTTGCCTGGAATAACTCCTTTAATACATAACCAATGCCTCTGGCTGGGAAAAAGAGAAAAAATAAAACACTGAACTAAGGATAAATATATAACATAGGAAAAAAGCTGTGGATAAGGTACATCTCAAGGACAGAAACCAGATAGTTCTGCAGAGTGTCACTCAGGGATCTCAAAGGAGGAAGCCCGCCTGGCATTGAGGAACTGAAATTTATACTAAAACCTCTTAGACTTCAAGACCAAGAGGAATGTGATGTGAACTATACAACTTTGACAAGACCAGTGGGAACTGTACCTAGTTAATAGTGCAAGGAAGGTTGGACAAATACATAAATGAGAGAAGATGCTGGTGTTGTAAATAGAATGAAGTTAGGGCAAGAAGATAAGCAGATGACCCTCAGGTAAATTTGCAAATGGAGCTTCTCAGCAACAGAGATTTTGCGTACAATGTAAAATTATTAATTCAAGACAAAGTAGAATAATACAGCCTAATATTGTTCTACACTGATTGATAATGGAGGTAGATAATGGGGGTGGGTAGATAATGGAGATGATTGATGAAAGGATAGTGGGGTGGATGATGAGAGGATAATGGAGGTGGATGGTGAGTAGCTAACGGAGATTCAGTGGGTAGGTGTATAGATCATAAACATCAGTGCATCAAGGAAAAACAGTACCAACAAAACATTTTGATCCTTCAAATACAGCAACCATCATGTTGAGAAACTAGATTATTACATCACCCAATTATACCCAAACCAGCATGAGACTATATTATGCAAGAAGTGAGAGTACACAATTCTTTTCTAGGGAAGAATCGCGTTATCCTCTACCACTGTCTGTTTCATATCGATAAATATCTCAAATGTTTCACCTGTTCTGGTGTTGCCTCCTCCATATTGAACTCCTCTGATGGCTCTCAAAACTGAATTCCTGTCCTTGTACTGATTGAGCTGGAATTCTGTCCTGGGATTGTCACTGTAATGAGCTACGGCAACCTGTTACATAAAACAAAGGAACCACAGGAATGGTTAATATCAACTGGAGACCAACTAACGACTTCAAAGCAAAAGCAAAAACCACAACCAATTGTCACTGGCTGGATAGTGAAAGATGAATCAACCAAGAAGGGGATTATCAGGTTTTCAGCAAGATTCTAACCCAATGAGAAATTCAACAAGCAGGACAAATTCTTAGTCTCCCAGAAAGAACATTTATATCTTTTTATAAGCAGAAGGTTAAATGACTCCACAGAAAAATGTGGAATTTAGCCATTCACCAAGAAGATTGCAGCTCAATAAATAGCCTGCATGCAGTCTGACAGTAGCACTGTCATAACTGGCCTCAGTGTCTCAGGGCTAGGTGTGGAAATGTTGACACCAATTCCTTCAAATCAAACCCTATGTAGGAAGGCAATAGCCTTGTTTGGTCAAATTGCCTTTTCTAACATTCTTCCATTCCAACGACATAACTGCACTAAGTAATATTGGCTCTGAATTGGTAATCTCCTCCTTGGCTAAAAGTTCACTAAAGTAACCAGACAATAGGGCATTATGGGAACCTCATTTAGAGATCTCCCCAACCTCAAGGAGTATATTTCATTACCAGACGCAGCACAGAGAAGGACAAGGAAGCCTAAGCACTGTGGAGATAGATGATGCCCCATGTTCTTATTTGCTAGAGAGAAAGAAGGGAGATAGAATTAGGGGGAATCTGATTCAGTTCTTTAACATTATTAAGGGGCTTCAATAACGTATGTGTGAGTAGATTGTTTAAGATGTTGGGACAAAGTAAAACAAGAGGCTACCCATTTAAATGCAGGTAGCAAGGAGCAAAACTAGATGGGAGCAATTTCTTTTCTCAGATGGCAATCGATCAGTGGGTGGCATTCCAGAGGTGACAGTGATAATGGAATTCTTTCAACTCTCAACACGGCTCTCAGAAAGGACTATCCAATTAGTCCAACTGTGTTGCTCTTTCCCCGCACTCCTGCACATTTTTCCTTACCAACTTTCTATCTAATTCCATTCTGAAAGTTACTATTGAATCTGCTTCTGCTAACCTTTCCAGCAGTCCATTCAAGATCACAGCTTGCTGAGTAAAATGTTTTCCTCATCTCTCCCCTGGTTTTTTGGCCAATTATTTTAGGCACGTCTTTGTAAAACTATATGATTGTGGCAGAAAGGAGATAAGATCTTAGGGAATAACCAACAAGTTGGGTTCTCTGTGGTTCACCTGACTGCCTTTGTAGCATTGGAGAGGAATTTTAACAGAGCATCCCTGAATTATCTAGAGGCCTCTGTTCTTTGCCTATCCTAGTAAGGGGGGAGAAAGCATGGGGATGAGTCCAACAAGATACTGGTATGAGTACACATGGGCCAAATGACCTTTCTCCTCCCAGATTGCATGACATAGCATTAGTAGAAAACATACAAAATTTCATTGAGTTTCTCCCTGCATCCACAGATTCACCAGCATAGAATCTTTCCACTTACCTGGGTTCCTGCAGGTCCAACCTTCGGGATGTATGAGACAATTCTGAAGAGGAAATCCCGGATCTTCTTAAAGTTATCCTGGCCGATGCTCCAGGATTCATCTACCAAAAACACTATGTCGGCCTTGGCTCTGCCACAAACTGACAAAGGGAAAAACAAAGAGTCCAGAGCAGGGATTATTAAATCCTGGTTGTCTACAAATCTCTTTGCATACCCTCTTCGTCTCCAAATTAGAGCAGCTGGTTGGCAAGGTGACAGAAGAAAATTTCAATTGACACAGCATTCACAGTCTTTTGTGGAATCAAGTTCCAGATTTTACAGAATCAGACAACACAGGAGGCCATTCAGCCCATCTTCCCTGTGCCAGCTCTTAGAAAGAGCTATCCAATTTGTCCAACTCTCTTGCTCTTTCCCCACACCCCTGCAATTTTTCCTTACCAACTTTATATCTAACTCCCTTCTGAAAGTTACTATTGAATCTGCTTCTGCTAACCTTTCCAGCAGTCCATTCAAGATCACAGCTTGCTGAGTAAATTTTTTTCCTCATCTCTCCCCTGATTCTTTGGCCAATTATCTGAAATCTGTTCAGTTACCAGCCCTGCTACCAGTGAAAACAATTTCTCAGTATCTACACTATCAAAAACCCCATGTGGGAGAACGGAGAAGGAGCAGCAAGTTCTTGAAAATCTGTCCCACTTTGTCTTCATGAACAGCTTTGGGAAACTTTGAAGGAGGAAGAAAGACCCTGTGTCATCTTCACCTATACAATATCATGAACAAGTCACTTGATGCATTTTGACATATTTGCATTCTTGTATCATTTGATTATAATCACAAAGTGAAAGGTTGGTTGACCATATTCCCCAGAAGGTTATTTCCCTTGCAGGTGGTTTAAGATGGATGACACATGTGCTGGCAGGTCCCCAATGGCTCAGAAGGTAAACAGACAGCCCAGTAAGAACTGAATCTTAGAGACAAGGGGTGTTGTTCTGAGTTAGCTAATCCCAGTTAGATCAGCAGTTAGGGTTCTACTTTTGGCCTTAGTGTTCTTGGCCAGGGCTCTTGCTGTTGAATGTCCTCTGGTGGCTGCATTCTGCTGGGAAGTGCTCAGGTGTGGGTGTCAAGTGAGGGCAGAATCTAACTCAGTGGTGATGGCCCACCCCACAAAAACTCAGTGTAGAGGTTCATGCATGAAGGGCTGGGCAAGCAGCCAGAAGACGGCTGAAGCTGGTGGAACCGTACGCCAGCAAGAAGCCTTTGCCCCAAGAGAAAAGGAGAGGAAGGCGAGGGGAGGAACATTGTTAGATAGCAACAGGGGAGGAAAAGTAACCACAGAGCAGGAGCAGCATAGGGTGAGCAGGCCTTGAAAACATGTTTGGAAATGTTAAACATTTTGAGGGTGATGAGAATATATTGAGGGAAGAATCTTGTGTCAATATCACTTATATCATGAGCTGTGAGGTAAGGGCATGATTTAATATATTTCATTGTTATCATAAACACATAGGACTGTTTAGTACCTCCAACTTTCTTCCTATTAAAGTGAACATCATTCGCTCTTATTAAACTCTCCTAATTCTTCTCGGAAATAGCAACAAGAGGTTGCCATTTAACCATTCAAACCTGTTCCACCATTCAATGAGATCATGGCTGCTCAATGTTCTAACTCCATATACGCGTCTTATCCCCATGTCCCTGAATATCTCTGGTGTTAAGATCTGGCTCCAATTTTTTATGTCCCCTAGTCCTAGACTCCCCAGTCAATAGAAATTGTTTCTCTCTATCAGGTCCACTTAAGATATTGGGCGGAATCATCTGTGCCCACTGTCACTGGGCGTGTTTGGTGGCATGAGCGGCCAATATGGCGAGAAGGCCAAAAATCAGTTTTACAATGTTGTGAAACCAGTTTGCAATTGTCCGCTCATCCCATTGATTGTGGGCCACATTTCCCATCATTGGATGTTGGGAATCTCATTGTAACATATCAGCATATCATCATTAAGGCTAGCTCGCTTGACTCATTCCCCCTGCCCGGTGAATTGTCTGCCCACCTTGGCATGATTGCACACCGACGTGTTTCACAACAGCATATAAAAGGTGTGCACTCAGCAGGCTGCACTTTGAGGGGAACTCGGAGGTGAGTGTACAATAACATTGCAGAGCGCTTGCGAGGGACACCTGTTAGACTTCAAGTTTGAGGTGCGTTGGGGAGGGGGCAAAGGTTGCCCTGCAGTTGAGGTGGCTTTGGGGGTATGGAGGCAAAGGCTGCCCCACAGTCGAGGCGACACTGGGGATGGGGGGCAAAGGCTGTCCTGCACTTGAAGATAGCGCACAAGCATGTGTGGGGTGGGGAGGGGAGTGGGTGAGGGAAGTGGCCACGCATTAGAGAAACCTTGTATAAAGTGACCATTCCTCTTGTAGTTCAGGTGCAGCCACATTGATATGATTGGAGTCAGGCCTCTAACTTATCTGCCCACTCAAGCAATGCAGAGGCATCAAAGTGCCACCAAGTGCTCCAGAGCTTTGCGCCCCTCGGGCACAGACTGCAAACTAATGAGCATTTTAGTGGACTGCAGAACAGTTGGACGACTGCACACGGTGTACAATCTCCTTGCTAAAGCTGGCCATGGAGCAGTCACTGGTGGAGGCACTCACAGGCCCTGCAATGTCATCATCCCGATTTGGACCAGCTTCCCCCATGGTTCAAGTTAACAGTGCAGCCTTGCAGTGCGGATTAGGAGAATGTCTGTGCCTGAGCTGAGAGCACAGCATGCAGTCCAGTGGGCAAAGCTGCCGCCAATCGGTCAGAGGGAGTGGGGTGGAGGAAAGTGGGATTTCAGGCAGCCATGCAGTGCACTAATCTCTGGCCATCCAAGTGGTGGCAGCACTCTCTGGGATGTGTTAAGGGCCTTCAGACTTAACCAAGAGATGTTCCTAGCACACCCATGCTAATCCACATGTCTCTCTTTTACATTCTGCAAGAGGAGTACATCAGGATCATGGAGCCTGGTGAACTTGCTGTTTGCCCCGTGGCATACAGAGAGCGAAGACAACAGAGATGAGAGCGACTGAGGCGCCTGGCTGCACAGAGGGAGGAGCAGCACCCTCTGGAAGAAGGGGCGGCTGGGGCTCCCACACATGCCACCGAAGAGCCACAGCGAGCCATTGCTGGTCAGCGCCTGGCTAGACCCAGGGTCTATAGAGGTCGCCTTTCATTCCTGCAGATGACCGAGAACCAGTGTCGCCGAAGACTGTGCACGTCTATGGAAATGGTCAGTCACATCCGCCAGCTACTGCAGGATTTAGTGCCAGATGGACATGGAGGGCATCGACTGCCAGTGGCTGTGAAAGTGACAGCGGCACTCAATTTCTACGCCAGTGGCTCATTTCAGGACTCCACAGGTGACCTCTGTGGGACCTCACAAGCATCCACCCACAAATGCATCTATGTCAACCACAAGGGATTACATTTGCTGAATGTGCAGCTGAATGTTCAACTACCCATAAATGCATCCTGCAGGTCTGCGCACAGTTTCCAGAGAGTGTGCACAATTCCTACATTCTCAGACGGCCACAAATCCCTGACGTCTTCCAGAGTCTACAGAGGCTGCAGAATGGCTCCTTGAGGACAGGGGCTACTGCAGAGGACATGGCTGATAACCATGTAGCGGCCTCAGGCTGCCGCAGAGCAAAGGAATAACGAGGCTCATGCTGCAACTCGCAACTTGGTGGAGCAAACCATTGGGATGCTGAAAATAAGGTTCCAATACCAGGACTGGTCTGGTGAAGCCCTGCAATATAGTTCACAGAGAATGATACATATTGCAATGGGGAGAGAGGAGCTGGCTGAGGAGCAGATGCAGGAGCTGGAATTCACCCCCGATGAGGAGGATGTTGACAATAATGAAGGTGAGGAGGTGCTTGAAGGAGATGATGATGGCAATGAGGCCCTCACACTGGCCAGGAGAGGCAGGCATGCTTGGCAGTCCCTCATAACTGCTAGATTTGTGGAGGATGATGATGACAGCATAAGATCCTCACATTGCACCTATGAACATCTGACTCCAGTCTGGCTTATGGCAGTGCACATACCCTCTGTGATAATGCTTCTGTCACGGAGATGCAGCGGACGCCCTAATAGTTACTCAATTGCAGGAGGATGATGATGATGACATGCAGTGAGGACACTCCATAGATCTTCACATTATCTCTGAGGATGTCTGACTTCTGTCTGGCCAAAGGCAGCTCACCTGCGCTCTGTGATCAGGGTCATATCATAGAGACACAGTCGTGAAACTTCCGAAAAGCATCTGATCCTTTGTCCGCCTTCAGCACCTGAGCCTTTCAGGAGCACAGCATCATTGGTCACAGATGCTGAAGAGATTGGGGCCAGCCCCACCTTAAAAGGTGTTGAGAGCACAGAGAGAATTACGGAACTCTGTGATGCCTGCCCAGGACATTCTGGCAGCAATGACAGGCACCATTGAGGTGCAGGCATCAGTAATGTGTCCAGGGAGTGTGAGGCCAGACCATCAATTTGGTCTGAAGGCTGCACAAAGCACAGGGAGGAGGCCCTGGACTGAGACACCTGCCTTTATCTTGTGCAGAAAGGTTTTACATCTGAGTGACAAGAACACTGCTCATCAGAACAAGGAGCCATAGGCAGGGACACATTCTTGGGAGTTTATTGACAATAGTGAACATTATTTACAAGTGATTAACACACATGCCTAGGCTATGCAATTACACCTCCTTAACTTTCCTAACCCTGCCTTGGTGCTCCCCGGACATCCACAGTGGAGGTGGAGGCAGCCTGCTGACTGCTATACCCTGTATGTGTTCACCTTGATGGGCACCCTCTGGAGGGCCGAGACCTGGAGGGCCCTGGCCTGTTTTTGGGGTTCTGCTATGAGGCAGTGGCATCATCCTTGGCCTATGGAGCTGGAGCTGCTGAGGTCACAGGAGGAGGAGAATCGGATGGGCTGGACACTTCTGGAGTCATCTGTATGGATGGCCTGGGGGTGGGGGGGGGGGGGTTACACCTGCTGATGCCCCTCCCTATGGGTGCCAAAGGGACCCAGGCTGACTCCTTGAGGAGAAGGGGAAGTTGGAGTGAGATCGGGCTGCCCCGCACCCTTCTCACGTACACACTGTTGGAGGCCAACTATGGCCTCAACGATGAAGTTAAGCCCGCGCAGCAGTGCAGGAGCGATGTCCTGGACCATGGCACCATCCTACCAGTGTTGACCTCGGTGCGTTGCCATGCTGGCACTAACACTCAACCTGAAGGCAGATGGGCTCCTCCATTGTGCCTTGCAATCTGAGGAGTTCAGCGAAAATCCCTTCCTGATGTTCCCGTGCTTGCCTTTGCAGCTCCAGCAACCATGACACGACCGCGTCCAGAGACTTGTCATCTGACTCGGACTCAGCAAATTTCTGGCCTCCAGCAGTCCTCCAAGTGCCAGACATCTGGGAAATCCCTAAGGCTGCCTGCTGCAGATCAGAAAGTGTGATGTGTTCACCAGATTGTGATCCCAAGGCTACTCTAAAGCTACTGAGGTGTGTGCCCCTGTGCTGGTGGAGGGTATGGGTGAGCACTGTGACAGGACTTCAAGTAGGGTGCCTTCAGATTCTTCTTCAGATGTTTCCTCGGGGCTTGATTGGAGGCCCTGGGTCATGGACTCCGTCGGATGTTTCCCAGATGTGCCTGCGAAAGCAAGGGGAGATAATTATTGCATGGCAGTAGCTGTAAAACAGGACACATCACTGAGCATGATTGTCTGATGGATGTTGCACTGCTGGATCCTTGCTTGGTAGAGCACTGCCGACCTCACCACCAGCACAGGACCGGTCCCAGTCATCACCAGCCAGCTGGATGGCTCTGTTTTCAAAGACCATGAAGACCTTGACTTCAGGCTTCCTTTACCAGTCTGCGACCTCTTCCTCTTGTTGTGTGCCAGCTTATCCTAAATGAATAGAGTTGAAGAGAGTGTAAGCAGGATGCCTGCCAGGCCAGATGATAAGCATGTCTGGCATGCGTCGGTGGTGAGTGGTTCTATGGATGCGATGAGGACAATGTATGGCACAAATGTTACTTGCCACTTGTCAGCCCAAGCCTGGATATTGTTCAGGTCTTGCTGCATTTGGACATGGACTGCTTCAGTATCTGAGGAGTCGCAAATGGTGTTGAACATTGCGCAATCATCAGCGAACATCCCCACTTCTGACCTTATGATGGAAGGAAGGTCATTGATGAAGCAGCTGAAGATGGTTGGGCCAAGGACACTACCCTGAGGAACTCCTGCAGTGATGTCCTGAAGCTGAGGTGACTGACCTCCAACAACCACAACCATCTTCCTTTGTGTTAGGTATGACTCCAACCAGCAGAGAGTTTCCCCCTGATTTCCATTGACTCCAGTTTTGCTGGGGCTCCTTGGTGCCACACTCTGTCAAATGCAGCCTTGGTGTTAAGGGCAGTCACTCTCACCTCACCTTGCGAATTCAGCTCTTTTGTCCATGTTTGAACCAGGGCTGTAATGAGGTCAGGAGCTGAGTGGGCCTGGTGGAACCCAAACTGGGCGTCAGTGAGTAGGGTATTGCTAAGCAAGTGCCGCTTGATAGCACTGTTGATGACCTCTTCCATTACGTTACTGATGATGGTGAAGCTATAACACAGGACTACTTGCGTGCCAAACAGCATAAGAAGCAAGTGATAGAGCTAAGCGATCCCACAACCAACGGATCAGATCTAAGCTCTGCAGTCCTGCCACATCCAGTCGTGAATGATGGTGGACAATTCAACAACTCACTGGAATAGGAGGCTTCACAAATATCCCCATCCTCAGTGATGGAGAAGCCCAGCACATCAGTGCAAAAGATAAGGCTGAAGAATTTGCTACAAACTTCAGCCAGAAGTGCCGAGTAGATGATCTCATCTCGGCCTTCTTTGGAGGTCCCCAGTATCAGAGATGCCAGTCCTTAGACAATTCGATTCACTCCACATGATATCAAGAAAGCTGAAGCACTAGATACTGCAAAGGCTATTGGCCCCCACAATATTCCAGCAATAGTACCGAAGATGTGCTCCAGAACTTGCTGTGCCCCTAGTCAAGTTGTTCCAGTACAGCTACATCACTAGCTTCTACCTGGCTTTGTAGAAAATTGCCCAGCTACGCCCTGTACACAAAAAGCAGGATAAATCCAACCCAGCCAATTACCTGGATCTGTTAGTTGGTATCCTTATGGATTAATATATGTTCTTTGTTCAGTTGATCCATAACCGGGTCACTCACTTACCAGGTCTATCCTGCACGGCCTGAGGTGCTGAGACTCTCCTGGCAGTGGCAGGACTGGCAGTGGCAGTGATCCACTTGACGATTGTGGTGATGGTTGTAGGCGGTGAGGTTGACTTGCCTTGGCTGCTGCTTAGTTGCCCAGCATCGGATCGAAATGTTGAAGCAAGGGCAGGTTTGGTTACCAGGGCGACAGGTGAAAGAGCCATTGGTTTTGCCGTGACTGAAGGTTTCTTCTTGGAGCCTGAGGAAAGATCAAAACAGAGGTAGATTATTTCAAACAATGATGTTAAAGCCTAGGAATTACTTTTTTCAGACAAGATTATTCTATTTTTAAGATCTGCCTTTACTTTGTGTACAACTTGGAGTTACTAATTATTCCTCCATTTCAATTAAGAAAAGATTGCAGCTAATTGACTTTTGATCTTTAACCTTCAATCTGTTATTAAACTATGTTTTTAAAATCTGATTTTCTGTCCACAACTTCCCGACCCAGCTCCCAAATTTAGTCCAGAGTATGAGTGGGTGACCAGGGATCTGGTACCACCTTCTGAATGGAAGTGATTCAGAGTCAAATCATTCCCTGATTCCGCAATATTAGGAGGAATTGGGACATAATTCCTCACTCCATGAGCTCCCAGTCTCTGCAATATCAGGGAGCAGTGGGATATAATTCCTCACTCCATGAGCTCCCAGTCTCTGCAATATCAGGGAGCAGTGGGATATAATTCCTCACTCCACGAGCTCCCAGTCTCTGCAATATCAGGGAGCAGTGGGATATAATTCCTCACTCCACGAGCTCCCAGTCTCTGCAATATCAGGGAGCAGTGGGATATAATTCCTCACTCCATGAGCTCCCAGTCTCTGCAATATTAGGGAGCAGTGGGATATAATTCCTCACTCCACGAGCTCCCAGTCTCTGCAATATCAGGGAGCAGTGGGATATAATTCCTCACTCCACGAGCTCCCAGTCTCTGCAATATCAGGGAGCAGTGGGATATAATTCCTCACTCCACGAGCTCCCAGTCTCTGCAATATTAGGGAGCAGTGGGATATAATTCCTCACTCCACGAGCTCCCAGTCTCTGCAATATCAGGGAGCAGTGGGATATAATTCCTCACTCCACGAGCTCCCAGTCTCTGCAATATTAGGGAGCAGTGGGATATAATTCCTCACTCCACGAGCTCCCAGTCTCTGCAATATCAGGGAGCAGTGGGATATAATTCCTCACTCCATGAGCTCCCAGTCTCTGCAATATCAGGGAGCAGTGGGATATAATTCCTCACTCCATGAGCTCCCAGTCTCTGCAATATCAGGGAGCAGTGGGATATAATTCCTCACTCCATGAGCTCCCAGTCTCTGCAATATTAGGGAGCAGTGGGACATAATTCCTCACTCCACGAGCTCCCAGTCTCTGCAATATCAGGGAGCAGTGGGATATAATTCCTCACTCCATGAGCTCCCAGTCTCTGCAATATTAGGGAGCAGTGGGATATAATTCCTCACTCCACGAGCTCCCAGTCTCTGCAATATCAGGGAGCAGTGGGATATAATTCCTCACTCCATGAGCTCCCAGTCTCTGCAATATCAGGGAGCAGTGGGATATAATTCCTCACTCCATGAGCTCCCAGTCTCTGCAATATTAGGGAGCAGTGGGATATAATTCCTCACTCCATGAGCTCCCAGTCTCTGCAATATTAGGGAGCAGTGGGATATAATTCCTCACTCCACGAGCTCCCAGTCTCTGCAATATTAGGGAGCAGTGGGATATAATTCCTCACTCCATGAGCTCCCAGTCTCTGCAATATCAGGGAGCAGTGGGATATAATTCCTCACTCCATGAGCTCCCAGTCTCTGCAATATTAGGGAGCAGTGGGATATAATTCCTCACTCCATGAGCTCCCAGTCTCTGCAATATTAGGGAGCAGTGGGATATAATTCCTCAACCCATGAGCTCCCAGATTCCAATGCTAGAGGAGAAGTTGAATACAATTCCTCACTCTCCATCATTTTTAGAGGCTAAAAGCTGAGAGATGTCTCTCCTTTCTTTTTGCCGATCCTGATTCCAGCAGGGAATTGGTCAAGGCCTGGGACAAAGCTGTGGATGCTGACATTCTAAGCCAAAGCTGACGTTAGCGCCTGGGAAGCCTTACACCAAAAACACCTTCAAATTAACAGATTGGAACTCATCTATAAAGTTACAAGAAATCAATCTCAATTCCAGATCAGTAAAATACAGAGTTTAAATGAATTTGCAATCATTTAATTTGGCAGATTAAACTGAACATTCCCTGCACTTCCTGACCATGGCACTGTTGAGCTTGGAAGGTCGCCTGTTCTCCTCAGTGCCCCCTGGTGGGTATTCTGTGGCGCTGCAGGTTGCTGTCTGAACCTGTCCCATCCTGAATGCTATTTATTTTGCATATTTATTCCAGTGGCGCCATTCCTGATTCCTATAATCCACGGTGGAGGTTTTCTAGCACCCTAATTAGCCTGGGTTTGATTGACAGAGCTTCAGACTAATGGAGGTAAGGGCAGGCCAGTCGAAGGGGCCACTTGGGGGAGCATCATACAGAAATGACCGTTATTGGTACGAGGTTCTTGGCAAGTGGACATTCATTATTTACGTTTTAATTATTTACTGAAATGATTCAATTACCACCTGTCTAATTAAGTTGTGTTGTTGGCTTAATACGGGTTGGAAGCTGTGTCGATCAGAAGTAGAATGAAGCAAAGCCTGAGCAGGCCTAGGGTAGGCTGAGTGGGTCAGTGATGCACTCCTGTAGAGGTTGAGAAGGCTGCAATGCAGAGTAAATGGGCCTGAGCTGGACTGTAGTGAAGATATACAGGAATACAACAATGCCTTAAACTGGCCTCATCTTCAACCTTGTGAACAACAGCAGGAGAGCTCTACTAATACGATTAAACCAATGGATAGTGATGCCTTCCTCTAAAGTAGACATAAACGCGAGATGGTGCAGCTGGGAAAGAGTCTGTGCATTTAAAGAATCCAACCACAGCATTTGAGGTCTATCCCTTGACCTAGTCTGGAAATAGTCTGGCTTCTTAAGCTACAATAGCGAGGGCACTCACGTGTCTGGGCTGAGACTACTATGGGTGTTCCATGCCTGCTTCCAACCATAGTCGAGACTCGGATGGTATATGTGGAACTCTCTTGCAATCCACTTATCACGTAAAGCATTGTATCTGCTGGGACAACTCTAGTCCTCTCAGGACCTCCTGGAGAGATAATTAAACAGGTGGTAGTGTGGTATTCTTTATTATTCTTGGTTCAATCACAGCACAATAGCTTGGAATCAGAGCTCTTCTTTCTCTATTTCTGCAACTTCGCCCTAAGTACAGTGGAAGTTGGGCTGCCAACTTTGCCGGATGCATTCCTGAAGGTTTCATCAAAGACTTTGTTCCAATCTTCAATATTCGTATAATTAATCATCAAAGTATTCAAGATAAATGAGAAAAAAAACACTTGTTCTTTTAAAGCCTCTATGATTTTCCTGCTCGGTTTGCTCACAGCAGTGTCCTGGAGATTAACCTTTCACTCCTGGAGACTCCAGGAAAACTTTGAAGGGTTGGCAGCCCCAAGCAGGACCCCTGGTTACAGACATTAGTGGGGTTTCCATCACACCACCAGAGGAATTTCAGGGCCATGGGCCAAATTATATGGGGCGCCATGGTACTACACTCTGGTGATGAGGAGGCAAGCTGCAATGGATCAGGACTTTGTAAGTGTTTGGGGGTCAACAAGGGAGCTGAGGGTTGTGGTTTGAGAGGCCAATTGTGGGAGGGAAACCTGGGGGAGAAACACCTTGGGGAGGCCCTTCTGATGGGCCCAGGGAGCCAGTTAAGGAGTGACCACCCCCCCCACCCCCCCCCCCCCCCACCCCCACCACCACCCACCCACCAGCCCACACAGGGAAACCTGCCAGAGAGTGCTTGGTGTGGGTCTCTCCCTCCAAAAGTTAAATGCCAGTGGCAGCAGGACGAGGCCCTTAAGTGGGCATTAATTGCCCACTTAAGGGCCTCAATTGGTCCACTGGCAGACAGGCCACCTCACACTGCCCCCACTGCTGATATAATTGCAATGGGGGCAGGGGTGGGTGGGTAAATGGTGGGCAGACCAACCATTGGATGTTATGAGCCCCTCTGACTTTTATTGACAGGTGTCCATAAAACCCAACCCCACAGCTCCGGGAAAGTTCATAACCAATAGCAAAATTACAGAGAGTTCAGGCAGCACAATGTCCATTCACACTCAGGGCTTGGGATAGGATCCAATCCAAGCTGGTGAATATCTCCCATCTCTCTACCCTTCCACCATTGGGTGGATTCGGCAACTTTATCCGGGTATAGAACTGAACCGTGCAGATGCAGCAAGGCTCAGGATTAATTCCCAAGTCTTTTTCTAAGTTAGCAGGAGGATGACATAGTGCTTCTGGATTTTGGAAACTGACCAAGATTCCTGTTCCAAATCATTATGCAGTGTTCTGTGCTGGATCTTTGTGTGCTTATTGAGGGAAGATGGAATTCGGCTCAGGGATATGTGATGGCCTCCAGGAGCAAGCAGCCTGTTGACATTCATTAATGAGGCTCAAGTGAGAATAGCAGTCACTTGGGCATTGTAACAGTGGGACTCTATTCAGCCATGAGTGAAAGCCTTCTACAGAGGAGGAACTGACTGGAAGAAACAAAGGGAAAAGTAACAGTGATACTGCAGGAGGCACTGTTCTGTCAGATGCAGGAAGCGTTGATCTGTTATAGGTAGGGAATACTGGACATTATTGAATAAACAGGCACAAAGCATTTTCCCCAACAATGCCAATCCTCATCATAATAACGGAGCACACACACACACACACACACACACACGCACAGACACATATACCTACAGACACAGACATGCACACACAGACACACACACAAGGCAGAATTTTACACTGGGGGGATTTTACAGTCCCGCTGAAGTCAAAGTAATTTTGACTGGCTCACTACATTTTACTGCCCCTCCCCCTTCACCGCGATGGGGCCATAAAATTTCGCACACACACACACACACACACACACACACACATACACAACACCGCCTACACAGAAACACATTAACATTACGTATATGTAGATAAGTTAGAAACTTGTTGATCTTTTTATGGCCAGACAAGTGACTGAGTTAGATGAGGCAGCTCCCATCAATGTAGTTTTCAAATGCCTGTCATGAATATCAGAAGTACAGTAATTCCAATCATGTGCCCAGAAGGAACAGTTTGATTAAAGCTATCCACCACTAGTGTATCCAATGTGGTCTTTGGACAGATCCTAGATCAACCTCAGACCTTGCTGAAGTGGAAGTATTTGCAGGATGGGAGGGAAAGAGCAAGGGGAGTGGAACTAATTGGATAGCTCCTTCAAAGAGCCAGCACTGGCATGATGGGCTGACTGGCCTCCTTCTGTGCTACATCATTCCATGATATGTAGATTAAAAGAGAAAAATAAACTTGTTTAACTATAAAATGGAATGGGAAATGGGCTGCAGGGTCACAAATACAATTGCCAAGTTCAGTATCAAAACCCCATTCCTGTCTCTCACTCCATGTTATCCAATACCACTTATATTGGCTGGGAATTAGAGGAGTTCATCTTAACTTGCAGGCTGTCTTTCAGCTGAATATGTTTGATTCCTATTAAGCAAGTATGTGAAGTATGTAACAGGCAAACACAGGTAGAAGTTAAACCCTATCTTACAAGAGTGTAAATGATCAAGATAAAAGTGCCTACCTCGCAGTAGAGCCCAAGATATTCTATATCCCGAGATGCCAGGCATCTTTTTCCAAGAGAGTTTTAAGCTGTTGGATCCAGTTTCTATGACCTTCAGTTCCTTCACTGATTGGACCTGTTCAGAATCTAGAGAAGCTGTAAGCGATGAAATAACACACTGTGGTTAAAAGCAATGGGTCCTGTACACTTTATCCATGTGTTCTGCAATAGAGCCTTTCAGTCAGAAGGAGACAGTGATTGCTGAGCACAAAATGGCTGCTGTGATTGTCTACGTAATAACTGCACTTTGAAAGTAATTCGTTGGTTGGGAAAGCACTTTGGAACGCAACCATCAGGAAAGATTGAGCAGGCTGAAGCCTGAGAGGAGGAGAGGGCTTTAAAGTTATAAAATGGGTGGATGTGGAAATACCTGTGGGCGTCCAAATCAAAGGAACATAAGACAAGGAAGCCACAAACATATCAGCTAAGGAATTTAAGAGGAATATGTTAGCACAGTGAGAATGTGGAATTCAGTGCACCATTGGGTGGTTGAAGAAGAAAACTTATATGGGGAGTGGGTTATGCATAACATGAGGGGAGAGGAGAACAGAGAACTAAGAGGGTAGGTCTGAAGAGGTTATTAGGGCAGGAGAAGGTATGTACGGAATATGAACACCAGCACAGACCAGTTGTGCTGAATGACATTCCCATGTTGTAGGGGGCAATTTTATGCCCTCTTTGTGGCATTTTTGAAGGTGGTAAGGGCAATAAATCAGGCAGCAGCATAGCGTGCAAGCACCCCGCCGCCTTCCGGCCTCCACCAAGGTTAAGTCTGGGCACAAAGGCCCGTGGTTGGACTTCCTGCTCAGCCACCAATTGAGGCCTTGAAGTCGCCAATTGATGATAACTTAAGGGCCTCACCCCATCACCACTGGTATTAGCCCAGCTGTGGGTGGGCCTGTTGCCATGTAGCTTGCAGGATAAGCAAACGTGTGCAGGTTGCTTTTCTCCCGGGGAGGTGGAAGAGGGGCCTCGTTCAAAAGCACACAGTACCTGATCGACGGACCTAGCATTGGGAAGGGTGGAGCCACAGAGAGCGACTTCCCTGCCCTTGCTGCTGACCACCAACCCCCCCCCCCCCCACCCCCCCAAAGGCAACACCCCTCACCCCAACACATGACCCCCAGCCTGCAAAACCCCTACCGCCCATGACGTACCCCTGGCCTGGGTCGCTCCTTGATCCTGGGCCCCTGGTGGCTATCATTCCCGCAGTAACCACCACCTCCCTGATGATCCTGGTTAGCAAAAGAGCTGCTGGCCTCTAATTGGCCAGCAGATCCCAGGGATTTCTGGGATAGGCCCATCAGTGGCCACTTAAGTGGGAGGCATTTAATAGTGGCGGGACATCCCTGAGGAGGCAGCACAGGTCTCTCGCCAGCTCTCCAGCCTCCATCAAATCCCCCGTCACATAGATTCTAAGTGGGACTATGTAAATGCAAGTTTGTTTCCTTCCCTGAATTTTAAAGAAAGAAAGGAAGAGCTTGCATTTATGTAGCACCTTTCAACGCCTCAGGACCTCCCAAAGAACTTTACAGCCAATGAAGTTCTTTTGAAGTGTCGTCACCATTGTAATGTAGGGAAATCTTCCTCTCTGATTCCTTCCAAATTCCAAATACTTTGTCCCAAATGCTCTTCCTCCTCCTTACATCCTCACTGAAATGAAGATTGATCACAGGCACTCTGGTTTATACTCTATCTGACAATGTGTTGAACTCAAGACCCTTCACACTATCTCTAGCTCAAATTCATCCCATCTCAGGAGTTCACAGCTGTGGAACATAACCTCTCTCTCTGTCTCTCTTTCCTTGTGCAATCCATGGGCTTTTAAAACTCAGATGGTGTCAGCTAACCAATGCTATTTCATTTTTCAAGTCTTCTCCCTTGTTATGTTCAACTTTCATGGTGTCCTGCAGAAAGGTTTGTGACTTTTCAAACAGCTACTCAATAATAAAAGGAGTCATGCTTGAGAGTGAGAGGAGGCCATTCAGCCTCCCAAGGCTGCACCACTGTTCAATTAGATGATGGCCTATCTGTACCCCAAATCCATTTGGAGCCTTTGTTGAATATCCCTTGATACCCTTAACTAACAGAAATATACCAATTTTAGTCCTCAAAGCTCTTACTTTCCCTAAGCATCCACAGGCTTTTGGGGAGAGTGTTCCAGACATCCATGAGCCTTTGAGAGAAAAGGTGTTTCTTGATTTTGCTCCTGTGTGGGGCCTATTCCTAATTTGTTTTATTATCTCCCCTCATTCTGATTCCCTCAGCAGAAGAATTAGTTTCTCCCTATCTACTCTGTCGAGATCCTTTTAAATAATTAACCACTCAAATCAGACTGTCCCTCAGTCTTTTACAATCAAGGGAATGCAAGCCAAGTTTATGCTTTCTGTCCTTGTAATTTAACCTTCTAAACATCAAAATCATTCAGATGACTCCCCCCGCCCCATGAAACAGCAAGTTTCCTCTCCACGATGAATTAAAACGAAGGTATTACTAGTGCCCCTCTGTCCACCTCACTAATTACCTGTCATCTGAGATAGGGACACAGCAGGCCCCTCGGAGTTTCTATACACAGCACGGATGCTAATTGTATAGCGAGTCCCAGGGTTCAGGTTTCCAACATGGAAAGACAGTGTGTTGCGATCCACATACCCACTCTGAGCTTCACCTCTCCCTAGCATGAAAAAAAACAATTAAATATAAGGATTTTGGAACAGATTTATACAGGTTTACTATGTTACTGCAGCCAAGTCAGTGCTTTGATTCCCTAGAATTCAAAAACATTTAAAGCACAGAAACAGGCTATTCAGCTCAATATGTTCAAGTCAGTATTTATGCTCCACGCAAGCCTCCTCCCATCCTTTTTCATCTAACCCCAGTAACATATCCTTCGATTTCTTTCTCCCTCACATCTAGCTTCTCCTTAAATGCAACTATACTGTTCACTTCAACTACTCCATGTGGTAGCGATTCCACATTCTAACCACCCTCCAGATAAAGAAATTTCTCCTGAATTTCCTGTTGAATTCATTAGTGACCATTTCATTTTTATGGTCCCTAGTTCTGGTCTACACCTCAAGTGAACCATTTTCTCTGTGACTACCCTATCAGACCCTTTCATGATCTTAAAGACCTCTATCAGGTCACCCCTTAGTCTTCTCTTTTCCAGGAAAAGGGCCCCAGATTGTTCAGCCTTTCCTGATAGCTATAACCTTTCACTTCTGCTATCATTCCAGTAAATCTTTTTGTGCCCTCTCCAGAACATCTATATTCTATTTTACGGATTACTGTCTGTAGCAGAATAAATTGGTTGACGATTGGGCAGGAACACTCACAGATGCAACACCCAAGCTTCTCCAGAAGAACATAAGAAACAGGAGCAGGAGTAGGCCATTCGGCCCCTCAAGCCAGCTCCATCATTCAATAAAATCATGGCTGATTTGATGTGGCCTTAACTCCACTTTCCTGCCTTTCCTACATTACCCTTGACTCCCCTGACAATCAAAAATTTCTCCAACTCAGCCTTGAATATATTCAATGACCCAGTGGTGGGGGAAGAATTCCAAACACTAACAACCCTCCGAGAGAAGAAATTCCTTCTTATATCTGTCTTAAATGGGAGACCTTTTAATTTGAAATTGTCTCCCTTAAGACGTACTAATGAATCCGATAGGAAATTCAGGAGAAACGATTTTACCCAGAGAGTGGTGAGAATGTAGAGCTGCCTGCCATAATAAGTAGTTGAGCTGAACAGCTTAGATACATTTAAGAGGAAGATAGATTAGTGCATGAGGGAGAAAAAACATAGAAGAATCTGTTGATGGAGTTAGATAAAGAGGGAGGGAGGAGGCTCAAATGAAGCATGAACACCGGCGTGGACAAACTGGACTGTTTATGTCCTGTAAATTTGTAATTCTACCTATCACAATGCATGTTAGAAATTCAGCAGCATCTTAATTTGTCACCAGCCTTGCATCCACCAGAAACTGAATTACAGCATCCTTACAGTCAGGCTCAAAGGACCTTGATTCAAAGAGAGAAAGAGGAGATATTAATCCAGTTAGTCTGGGCTGGATTTAAACCCAGATCTCAGGGGTGACAAGACAGTTCTAACCCATTCTCCCGCCCAGCCTTCTCTCTGCATTTACGAAGTAGCCTGGCAACATTCAGTGTCAGAAGATAATTTCTGCAACAATTAAATATTAATAAGTGGTGTCTTAGCATAGTTAGACATGATGGACTGGATTTTCTTGGAGTTGGGAAGACTCCCGGAGATGTGAAAATGGCAACCGGGACCAGATTCTGGGATTCTCAACCCCAGTCCTGGGTTTCCAATTTTCACAAATGAGGGTTAACAGTACAAGCTGCTGTGGGTCAAGAAACCACACCCAGCACTCCCGACCTGGCCAGCTCCATAGCAGGGATAGGCATGTCCTTGTACTTAGCAATTTTCATGCAACTGGGCCAGCCAATAAGAGCCCAGACATCCATTAGTGTGTTGAAACAGCTGCACCCCAGGGAAAACAAAGATTGACAGCTCGGTTTCTGTGACTTAGTCCGTCAATTGCACAATATTTATTTCCATATGATAATGAGGTTTCAAGTGCTTGCAGTTTCTGCTATTGATACTTTAAAGGGTCTGGATGATTTGCTCTTTTATTGGACTGTAGTGAAATGAGTTTTAAGGAAATGGAAAGTTATGAATGAATGACTGTTTTAAAGCTTCTTTTTAACATACCCTATTATCACTATAGGGATCATTGGTTCCTTACAGAGTATATCATGGATGATTGAGCAAGCAAATTCCATAGCTTAGCATGGAAGGTATGAGGGACCATTGGGGGCTGGATGGTAGGGCATAGCTTTGCATGCAGGGTATGAGGGGGCATGGGGAGTGTGTGGGAGGCATGAGCTGGCATGGGGAGTGTGTGGGGGTGTGAGGGGTGAAGGCTAAAGGACTTCTTTCTGTTATTTTGTTTTTATTTTAACTGGGACAAGTTCTATAGTGCTAAGGTGGGCCTTTTAAAACAGCCCACTTTGGCACCCAGCAACCCGTGGGTGGCTCCAAACTCTTTCTGGAGGCAGTGGACCCAACTCCCGTTTACAACCAGGCACGCCAAGCCAGGAAATTTCCCAACTCCCGCTACCCGCTTTGAAGATGAAAATCCAGCCTGATATTTTTGAATTTGAGTTTTGTGTTAACTGGTATAGTTTTTTTGTTAAATGTTTTACATGCAGGTGAACTTTAGACATTATTTATTGGAAAAATTATCAATTTGACTGTTGATAGAATGATGGCCTCTGACTCAAAAGGTTATGGATTCAAACTCTGCTCTGGGACCTGAATGCATAATCTAAACATTATCTAGCAGTAACCAAATGGTGGACAGGGGAATCGCCATGCAGGAGCACAACAAGAAAACCCACACAGTGTTACTTGCAAGCTTCCAAGGGGTGTCCCAAGGCTATTCAAGGGATGGTATTAGGAAGGGGGGTGGATGACTGCGAGCCAGCCCTCTGCCCTTCCTGCCATACCACTCCCCCACAAAGCCCCTCCCCCCACCATGTGTGACTTAGGATACAGCAACAATATTAGGCCTCTGGTGGGTGTCAAACTGGAAGCAGCCACTGCCTCTCTGGTGGCACTGCCATTCAATAGAGACATCAGCCTCTGACTGGCCAGTAGCTCTTGCTGAGCGAGACTTCCACCCTTGGTGTCCTTGATTCCAGGGAAGGCCTACCACTGTCCAGTTAAGTGCCTAGTGGCACTTAATTTGGCGGGCCTTCCCTAAAAGAAGCGATGTTGAGCTCTCGCCATCTCTCCAGCTGGTGAGACCACTGTCACCGCCATTAAATACCTCCATCGTATTCTCTCCCACTCTCTAACACTGCAATCATCAGTCTTTCCTCCTCTGCTATTCAGCAGACTTTTTAAGCTCAAATCTGGTGTCACCAAACTGATTTATACTATTTTCTTTCCTATTCTTTTCAACCAGAACAGAGAAAAATCCAGAGCTAATACTGGAACAAATACTCTGACTTCAGTGTGCTGAGTAAGCTTCAGGCTCTGCAATGTACAATTCAACACCAGCACTCCCAGTGTCAGCCATAAGTCTCTATAACACATGGCTAATTTATTAAATACTTCACAAAACATAAATTAATCCTGACCGGTCAGCAGAGATTTTAAAAATGTGGATTGCACTTGACCAACCAAGGAACAGGGTTGGTCATTCAATCCCTTGAACCTGTTCCATCATTCAGTTACATGATGGCTGATCTGTATATTAACTCCATGTATCCTCCAACCCTCAATTCTGTATCCCTTAATACCCTTGCTTGACAAATTCTATCATTCTCACTTTTGATATTTTCAATTGACCCCAAGCCCCAATAGCAGTTTTGGGAGAGAGGTGGGAGGAGGGGGTCGCATGTAGAGAAATCCAGATTTCCACTACTGTTTGTGCAAAGAAGTTATTTCTGTGTCATGAAGATATTAATGTATATAATGTTATTGGAAATTATTTTAAATTGGACTTGTAGTAGGATGTGTGGGTGTGGGTGTGTGTGTCTTAATTGGATTAAAGCCACTGTGATCGAACCACTTTGTGTCATATTTCTGCAGCTTGGTAGGCAACAGAAATCCATCAGCCTCAGTTTTAAACATGAACTAGTGGCTCAGCATCAATTTCCATTCATGTGAAAGAGATCCAAACTAATACCACACTTGGTGTTTTAAAGTGTTTCTTAGTTTCTCTCCTGAAATTCTAAAATTCTAAACATAATCGAAAAACTTTGGGTGTCTGGATGCTTTGATGCATAGTAGTTTTGAGATGTTAAACAGTAAGGTTCAGAGTACATTTGCATTTTGTTGAATAGGTCATTCAAAGACTGGGGATGAAATCTTGCACCTAGTTAGGAGACATCAAGCAATATGTTTATATTGCTAATAAAATTGGTCCTATGAAAGGGGTTTTATTGTTAGAAGAGGTGGAGTTCACCTGGTCATACAATGAGAATTTACATTCAAAGGGAAGGTGAAGTATATACAGAAGAGTTTTGTGTGTGGAAGTCAGAGGCTTGTAAGATCTAAAGCCTGTAAGCCTATCACTGTGTCTGCGAAGGAACAAATTGAAAGGGACCTCATTTTGAATTAGTAAGATAAAATGTGCTTTGCCTGGTGCCTGTTTACATCTATGGATTATTGTTGCCTTGGGGAAGATTACCTGGGAGAGGTTAATTTGGGGATTTGTTTAGTAACTATTATGGTAGTAATTTGTAGACATGTATGTTTAATTTCTTATTAAAATTAATAAATGTTTAATTTAATTTATATAAAAAAACCTCTGGAGGATGGTGGTTTCATTTCTGAATTCAGAGTTGCATCTCAAACATACCAATTAAAAATATAGGTTATGGTAGTTCTTTAAAGTTTCCTGCTGAGATTTTAAATAACTCAGCCTTTACCTACAGCTGTGTCATAACATCTGATAACACCTGAATGGCCAAGTTTTAATCTTAAGGTTATTATCCCTTGTTCTGGAACTCCCAGCCAGAGGAAATAGTTTCTCTCTATTTAACCTATGAACTCCTTTCAACATCTTAAACACCTGAATTAGATTTTCCTGAAATCTTCCGTAATCAACAGATTACAAATCTAATAAAATCCTTTAAAGAAGCACCAGAGATAAAAGAAATACAGTGGACGCAGTTAATAAGAATTTTAAAAAACAAGTTTGATAAGGTGCACTAAGAGAGGCCTATGATTCAGCAACAATAATAATTGTTTAGAGTCACAAATAAAAATCAGAGAAACACCAACAAAAGCTGTCCCTTAGACACACAACTTAGAGGGACGGTTTATCTTTATTTACCTGATGTTGGGGTCCATGTTATCTTATACTCTGTTGCTCCGACAGTAGCACTCCAGACCACAGACACCGAGGTAGTCGTGTATGTGGTTACTCTGAAGTTTGATACATAGCCAAGTGGAGCTGCAATACAGAATAAGCCATCAGTTCATTCATTCAATTCCCCAAAATGCTCTCCAATGTTCTCCCCTGCCCAAAAGGCACCACCTCTTACTAGGGTATAGTTGCACAGATCTTGTTTATTTGCCCAAGTAGTCATTCTTTATCTGTGAGTCCAAACAGCATGTGTTGACAGGTTATACCACCTTGTGGAGGGTAAGGTGTTACAGCACAGCTACAGCCTGTACTCATCCAATGTTCTCACATACTCCTTTTCAGCACAATCATGAGTAGTGATCAGGAATGGAGGAATGGAAACTCTATGGGATAGAATTTCTAACACGGCTTCTGCTGATCACCCAGTGTAACTTTGGTGGAAGATTGGTGGAAACTCCTAGGGGAAAGGTTTAAGCAACAGTGTGCCATTTCTCTGAGGTTCCCCACCAATATTCCACATTGAAGTTACGATCTGTCACCCTCCAACTGGTAGCCCAGCTGAGATCAGATAACTCAGCACAGACCAAAGGTCAATCTTGGGATCTTCCTAGGCTGTATTTCTTAACACAATGGCCATTGCATTCATCACATGAGCTGCTGGGGTTACTTTCACCCTCTTTGCGTAAGATGAACGAATGGGCAATATCTGAACCAATCCAGCCCCATTGTATGTTGTGACCAAAACAATTGTGGTTTTCTCCCTCCTCATTTAATACCAGTTCTGTAAATCTTCATTTCCTGTTAAATTAGGACTCTGTCCAGCATATCAGGCAATATATTGTTTTATGAGTTAATGAGTATGAAGCAGTTTCTTTTAATTTACTTTTACCTTACCTATGACCATGTTTGAAAGTTTCTTTCTCCTGATTTTAGGCATTAGGCCATCAGCTGCATTTGGTCCCTTTTAACTTCTGGTTTACATCAAGACATGAATGAAACTATGACAGTGGACAGATGTCAGTAGGATTGGCAAAGAGGACAGACATTATGATAAGGACTTGTAGCATCTGCAACTCACACAATTACAACAACCGAATGATGCGTTGACCACCTTCATCTTGTACATGTACTTGCTAACCCAGGCCTCATTGTAATGTCTTATAGCTCTGAATGTCCGCATTTCTGATCAAGATCCTAACAATTCAACATTCATCTCTCTTTATAATTCCAATGTCCTCTGTCCTTCCGATTCAGACCCTAATAGCTTCCCATGTTGTGCTTACATATACACTTTGTTTGGATTCTAACAACTTTGAATGTTCCCTGCACCTTTTTGAAGAGTCCAAACAGTTTATGTTAACAAAACGCGTCACACTCCTAGGTTCTCCTCAGCATTGGGTTTGTCTCCACAGTATTTCAAGCTCTCTCCAACGTGCTGAAGATTAACTGAGTACTTAAATCTCTGTCAAAGGTATTGGATCAATCGTGTACCAGAATCTCTCTCCAAGGTACTGATGATTGGCCAACTATCGCAACCTTTCTTCAAGGCACTGACAGATGAACTGCCTATTTGTATCCAGCTCCAATGTTCTGTCAGATTGCACTGATCATATTTGCATGCGAGTCTAAAAACAAAGGAAATCCTGATACAAGACTAACTAATTTGGCACATCAAACTCATTCTTCCATAGCCCATGTATATGTTCAACTATGGACCTCCCCTCATATTCTGAGAAAAGCTTCAATGGTGCTTGTTGTGTCCTCTCCATTCTGAAGGTGGATGTAACAAAGCTCCAGAATATGTAATATGATCCTCAACACAACAAGCACATGTCTCAACTATAGTGCAGTGGAGAGGTGAATATTGAGGATTTCTACAAATAAAGGGAGAGAAATCAGCTAGGAGTCATAAGCA
Organism: Carcharodon carcharias; assembly: GCF_017639515.1. Lineage (NCBI taxonomy): Eukaryota > Metazoa > Chordata > Chondrichthyes > Lamniformes > Lamnidae > Carcharodon > Carcharodon carcharias. The sequence continues at coordinate 129,359,839 of NC_054479.1, forward strand.
GGCCAAATACAAAGTCCAGTGGCCAAATTCATAATGATATAGGGCAGACCTGGCAGATGACTTGCCTTCACACTTATATGGCTCGTGAAGACTTTTAGGGAGAGGAAAGAAATAGAAACAATGCTTAAGAATAGGATACGAAGATGTAAGGATATACATTCTCATGATATAATGGCAAGAATGGATGCAAAGCTAACTCTTTTTAATTTAACACACCTATGTGCTGAATAAAGTTTCATCTCTTATCCATACTGTCCCATAAAACACCATCTTTTCAGAGTTTGGGTAGTCTCAAGAGGGTAAGCAACGGCCCACGGTACAAAACAGCTCCTAATTATCTCATTCAGAAGAAACCAGGCTATGGGAAAAAAAACAGCGAAGGGAAACTAATCTTTTTTTAAAAATTCATTCAAGGGATGGGGGCTTCGCTGGCTGGGCCAGCATTTATTACCCATCCCTAGTTGCCCTTGAGAAGGTGGTGGTGAGCTGCCTTCTTGAACCACTATAGTCCATGTGGTGTAGGTAAACCCACAGTGCTGTTAGGAAGTGAGTTCCAGGATTTTGACCCAGCGACAGTGAAGACACGGTGATATATTTCCAAGTTAGGAAGGTGGTGTTCCCATGTATCTGCTGCCCTTGTCCTTCTAGATATTATTTTCTAGGATATTATTTTCATGGCACCTAAAAGTATCTCCCCATTCCGTGTTAACCTGTAAAGCAGTTAGGGAATGTCGTCTGATGTCACTCACTTGTTTTCACAGTTGCTGTTATCCCAGGGCCAACAACAGAACCAAAGACCACATAAAGTGCTAAAACGTATTCTGTATTGGAAGCCAGATATTTGAGCTGATGTGATGTTGTGCTGCCGTTCAGCGCTACTTGACGGGGTCGGTCTCTCCCAACGAACTCTGGCAACAAGGAAAAGTAACATTAAAGCAAGCCCCCTTATTGAACTATGTTGTAAAAAAATCGTAAGCCTTTGGTCTCAGCTGAATTTTTATTTTATTTGTTGTTAGAGTGTGGCCAATATTAGAGAGGCTTCGACAATTGCCCATCCCTAACTGTCCTGAGGATGTGGTGGTGTTGGGCTTCTCCTTGAACCTCTGCAGTCTTTGTCCCAAAGGGGTTCCCATATTCCCACAATGATGTGGGTTTTTAAACAACCAAGTGAAGGACTTGCTAAGAATTAATCACATAATGTGGACGTGAGTAGGCTAAATTGAGTGGGGAGGGGTGGGGTGGGGGGGTGGTGGAAGATTCACTGACCTGGGGGGCGTTAGTGAACCAGCTGACTTTTTTCACAACTTGACAGCTTCCACAGTCCTTTTCCAGTGCCAGACCACAATTTATTGACTTCAATTCCACTAGTTGCCACGGTGGGGTTTGCTAACCCAGTGCTCTAACCCACTATGCTATCATGCCCATTTAAGCAGCAATGTACCATAGGGCAGAGCAGTGAGATGCAGTTTCCATTCTCCCCTAACCGAGCTCTTCATCTCACTCACATCACTTTGGAGGATAACCAGCTAGGAGAACCCAAAGGACATGGTTTGAACTGACTGGCCCAACCAGTCCACCAATTCCCCCTCCCCAGTATCGTAAACAATTAAATAACTTGTTCAAGGTGTAACTATTAAATGATCTTAATGTACTATGACCATACTTAACACCTAGAATATCTACAGAGATTCCCCACTGAGCGGTCAAGGAAGCAACAGAAACAGCTAAAAACTGTCACTTACACTTTCTTTGGGAGGGTGGGTTCCCCCTGATTTACACCTCAGTGGAGGTAGTGGGGGGTGGGTTGCAGGCCTCCATCTTCACCTCCCAAAGCTGCATCAGGGGATCAAGAGAACCCTACTTAAATTCAGAGCCATCATATTTAAGAATTATTTTAAGGGATCAATTCTCTGTAACTTCCAGATAGATCTTCGATGGAATAAAAATCGACTACGTGGGTTATTTATCACAAGTGAATTTATTGAACTGTGCAGGAAGGTACTGGGCAGAAACCAAGCATCTCCCTGTGGAATGGTGCTCATGGGAATTGCATTTAGAATTACATAGAATATAGAGCACAGAAACAGGCCATTCGACCAATCTGGTGTGTGCTGGTGTTTATACTCTGCATGTCTCCTCTTTACTTCATTTATCCCATCTCGGCCTTTCAGCACACCTCTCTACTCCTTTTTCTCTCATGTGCTCATCTTGTTTCTTTTTGAAAGCATCTAAGTTATTCACCCGAATGTTTTCCTATGGTAGCAATTTCTATATTCTAACCACAGCCTGAGTAAAGGAATTTCTCTGTATTTCCCCATTGGATTTATTAGTAACTATCTTGTATTTACAGTCCCTAGTTTAGGGTTCTCCTACAAGTGGAATCATTCTCTCCACATTTACCTTGTCCAATCCATTCATAATTTGAAAGCCCTCTGTCAAGTCAGGAGCTCACCTGGCTGAGATCAGTAGCTAAGAATAGGCATTCTGTCCTACCTAGAGTTGAATGGCATGGGGGACTATTGAGAGAACATAAATGGAGAAAGTGTGGTGCATCCCTACAACTAAAGTAAAACAAAAAAAACTTGGCCTTCACAAATCAAGCCAACAACGCTCTTAACATTAATGCTTTCGTATGTCTCAATTCACATCAATGAATCAAGTACCTGGTGTGGGGCCCCATGCCAATCTATATCCTGTAGCACTGGGGACAGCGTTCCATGTGATGACAGCACTGCTTGTAGTGATGGACAACGCTCGCAGAGTGTGGACAGAACTTGTTGCCACTGAAAAAATACAGAAGCCAATAAGCTGTCACAGAATTTCTGAAAAAAGGTAAATGAATGTAACCCTTTCTTATTCATGAGTAAATATCTTGGGGGGAATTTTATAGAGCCCACAAGAGCAGGAAACATCACATGTGGGCTGATTTTGATGAGGTGGGATGTGACATTTCGATTTCCCGATGGCGAGTTGAGATGCAGTGGTATTTTTGCGGTGTGTCAAAAATTACACCGACATATGGCCGGTACCACATTTGCATGCCATAAATACTCATGAATGTGAAAATGTTTTTAATAAAAGTCCTATCTTCAAGATAAAGTTGGTGGTGCACCAGAATCTTGTGGCATCCAGCTCACGGCCGTTAAAAAGTGGTGTGCACCTGTTGGCTTTGTGCCGTTGGCTGTAAGATCAGCGGTTTTCCTTGTTTAACTGTACAGCAGGGGAGCAAGAGGATGGACACTTGCATGGAGGCTCAGGACTGAAAAGGATGAGTCAGTGGTGACGGGGGTTGGGGAGTGGCGTCCAGGGCATGGAGGATTGGAAGAGGTATCCAGGGGAGCACAGAGGCTGGGGCTGGGGGCATGAAGAAGTGAAGTGAGAAGAGCCTGTTGTCCTGGATGTGGTGGGAGGGTGGGGTCAGTAGGAAAATTAGGGGCCTAAAGGGCGGTGTCAGTACAGTCCAAATGTATGCGTTTCTCAGGGTGTTGGCTGGCAGAGTTCTTATAGGACTTTGAGTTCATGTAAACTATTCCAATTACTCTTGCTGAGATTGCTTTCAGACAAGATCCTTTACAATACATAGAAGAGAGGGCCAGCCAAACCTACAAGTTCAGCCATGTTCCACAGAGCAGTGAGTATAACACTGGGCACAAATATGAACATTCAATAAAGAAGTGAGCGCAAAAACACAACATTGTTTCTTCCACAATAAAGGAAATGTCCCTACCTCCCCTGTAATCATCAATGCATGCCAACATTAAGTGTGGCAGTACATTTAGCTCTCTGACTAAGCTGGTCTGAACAAATAACAAGGGTGCACACACGAATAAAATGAAATCAGTGAAATGTGAAATATATACAAGCGAGATTTAATTTTGAAAAAAACACCCATGCCACCTTTGTGCTCTCAAGCTTTATGTTAAAGCCAATGTAGTTAGGCAGGAAAGTTATGGCTGTGATGCAGAGCCTCCCTGTTGGACCAGAAAACTAATTGGGCACCAATAGATGCAGCATTGTCAGCTGACAGTGAGTTTCACCAATGAAATCTTCCCCAGCCGCTAATTCAAACGTGTTTTGCGTGCACACCACTGGCACTTAGAACTTTAATTATAATCATGTTGGCAAAAGCAAAAAGAGGGAAAGTGGAAGTGGCACACAGTTTTGGTTACAGTGTCGGGAATGGCACACTTTTGTCAAAATCCCGGCCCTTGTGTCAGAAACTAACAACAGAACGTGCATTTATATAGTGCTTAAAACACAGAAAAACACCCCTGGGTGCTTCCAAGAGGCATAATTCTGAAATGAATGAGCGCCAAGCCAAGGAAGGAAATTCTAGGAGAGGGAATACCAAAGGTTTGGTCAAAGCCGTGGATTTGAAGGAGAGTCTCAAAGGAGGAGAGAGATGCAGCATTTAGCCTAGAATGTAAGAGTGCGGGGCCTAAACATTGAAGGCATGGGTGCCAATGGTAGTGTAAGGAGAGATCAGGGTGGGAAGGTGGGGTGATGCATGAAAGATCACAGTTGGAGGAATAGAGATTTTGAGTGGAGACCATTGTAGGGCTGGAGGAGATTACAGAGATATGGAGAGGCGTGGAATTTAAATACAAGGAGGAATTGGGCAATCAGAAGTCAATGCAGGTAACAAACAGAGGGGTGATCCTCAAATCATTGACTTCTTGCTACTGTACAGTGGGAAGATGGTGGTGGTATAGTGGTTTTGTCACTGGACTAATAATGCAGAGACCCAGGGTAATGCTCTGGAAACCTGGGTTCAAATCCCACCATCCCAATCTGGAATGATGACCATGAAACTATTGTTGTAAAAACTCATCTGGTTCACTCATGTCATTTAGGGGAGGAAATCTGCTGTCCTGGCCTACATGTGACTGGGGTTGACTCTTAAATGCCCTCTGAATAAGGGCAATTAGGGATGGGCAATAAATGCTGGCCTAACCAGCAATGCCTACATCCCATGAACAAAGAAAAAAAGTTCTATCGGCACCGGTCACCCTCCGGAACCATGACAAAGCCATCATTTTGTACCTTTGAACTTAGAAGGCATTGCATGCTTATTTAACTTTGGGGAGCATCACATCATATCCTAAAGTTGGCCTCACCTGGCACACCTAAAATTCCAACAGGTCACTTTTCTCCACCCTCATGTTCATGATGCCCCAGTGGTCACTCCAGTACAGATTAGGTTAACTAACTCAGTGTGGACCAGGCCTAGAATCTAGGATTTTTCTGGTCTATCTGTCTGAGCTAGTCGCTGGATCATCTGGAAGAGCCATTGAGAGGCTGAGTTTACGTTTCACATCAAAATTTTCATTTATACATACCCCAGGATGAGGATCCATTATGAATTTTTCTTTAAAAATATATCTCCATTACCAAAGAGCAATGGCAGGTGGTTTTGTGGCTGGGATTCTTCATATTACAGAGTTCCTAATCTTAGGACAAGCAAGAAAACCGTGAGGAAGATGTCGATGTTCCAAAAAGCCAACCCAGTGCATCGCTTGCCAACTGGTGTCTACCCGACAATGTGGAAAATTGCCCAGATATGTCCCGTACACAAAAAGCAGGACAAATCCAACCCGGCCAATTACCGCCCCATCAGTCTACTCTCGATCATCAGCAAAGTGATGGAAAGGATCATCAACTGTGCTAGCAAGCAGCACTTGCTTAGCAATAACCTGCTCACTGACGCTCAGCTTGGTTCCACCAGGGTCACCCAGCTCTTGACCTTATTATAGCCTTGGTCCAAACATGAGCTGAACTCTCGATGGGAGGTGAGAGTGACTGCCCTTTGCATCAAGGTCGCATTTGACCGAGTCTGGCATCAAGGAGCCCTAGCAAAACTGCAGTCAATAGGAATCGGGGGAAAAACTCTCCACTGGTTGGAGTCATACCTAGCACAAAAGGAAGATGGCTGTGGTTGTTGGACATCAATCATCTTAGTTCCAGGAGATCACTGCAGGAGTTGCTCAGGTTAGGGCCCTGGGCCCAACCATCTTCAGCTGCTTCATCAATGACCTTCCTTCCATCATAAGGTCAGAAGTGGGGATGTTCACTGACGATTGCACAATGTTCAGCACCATTCACAACTCCTCAGATACTGAAGCAGTCCATGTCCAAATGCAGCAAGACCTTGACAATATCCAGGCTTGGGCTGACAAGTGGTGAGTAACTTTCATGCCAGACAAGTGCCAGGCAATGACCATCTCCAACAAGAGAGAATCTAATCATTGCCCCTTGACATTCAACAGTATTACCATCACTGAATACCCCAATATCAGCATCCTGGGGGTTACCATTGAGCAGAAACTGAACTGGACTAGTGTATAAATTCTGTGGCTACAAGAGAAGGTCAGAGGCTAGGAATCCTGCGGCAAGTCACCTCCTGACTCTACAAGGCCTGTCCTCCATCTACAAGGCACAGGTCAGGAATGTGATGGAATACACACTTGCCTGGATGAGTGCAGCTCTAAAAACACTCAAGTTTGACACCATCCAGGATAAAGCAGCCCACTTGATTGGCACCCCATGCACAAACATTCATTTCCACCACCAACGCACAGTAGCAGCAGTGTGCACCATCTACAAGATGCTTTGCATGAACCCACCGAGGTCCCTTAGACTGCACCTTACAAACCCATGACCACTACCATCTAGAAGGATAAGGGCAGTAGACACATGGGAACACCACCACCTGGAAGTTCCCCTCCAAACCACTCACCATCCTCACTTGGAAATATATCACCATTCCTTCGCTGTCACTGCATCAAAATCATGGAACTCTCTCCCTAACAACACTGTGAGTGTACCTTCACCACATGGGCTGCAGTGGTTCAAGAAGGCAGCTCAGCACCATCTTCTCAAGGGCAATTAGGGATGGGTGATAAATTCTCGCTTAGCCCATGACGCCCATATTGCATGAATGAATAAAAAATAAACTGGACCACATTTGGCAACTGAATCCAAGAAAGAAATCTGGTCTTCAATCCAAGAACTATTTGTAATGTAAACTTGCAAACATGTCAGCACGAGGTCATGACATGCACTTTAGATACATTCTGACATGGATTCTTTGTTGTTTGGTTATTTGTAACAACAACTTGCACTTATACAGCAGCTTTAACATGGTAAAATGTATCAAGGTGCTACGCAGGAGGGAATATCAAAAAAACCTGACACCAAGTCACATATGAGATAGTAGGGTAGGTGAAAAAGAGGCTGATTTTAAGGGAACTCTTAAAGGACAAGAGAGAAACAGAAGTTTAGGGAGGGAAATGCTGAGCTTAGGGCCTTGGCAGCTGAATGGTGGATCAATTGAAATTGGGAATGTGTAAGAGGCTAGAATTGGTGGAGCACAGGGACCTTGGAGGGTTGTATGGCTGGAAGGAGGTTACGGAGACAAGGAGGGCCGAGCTGAAGCCATGAAGGGATTTGAAAACAAGGATGCGAATCTTGAAATGATGGCATTTCTGGAACTGGGAGCTGACCTTAGGCCAGCAAGCACAGGAGTAAGCACAGTGCACAAAATTAAGATTGCATTGTATGCTGACAGAAGATGTTATGCCAAAAATACTTACAAGTCTTAACCTTCCCAGAGACCACTGGGCCTTCGACATCACCAAAGATTGGGTTGACAGTAACAGTGTATTCAGATCCAGCCTGCAGACCCCGGATCATATAGAACTGGTAGGCATCACCTAAATTCACATTCTGAAGGTCTCCCCCTGTTGAAAAGAAAATACAGCAACAGCTATTATCGAATTAATGCTCAATGCTCAATAGTTTTGAAGACTTTGCACAGAATTTTGTTCCTTTCACTGTGCCACTAAACATTATTGTCTGCACAAAGTGCATCTGTAGAACAATCTATTGGCTTTGTTAACAAAAAAAGGCTTTGCCCTTTCCCTTGCCCCTAAACTTTGAATCTTCCACAGCCAAAGAGAAAAGTTGGAAAGGCCACACTGTCTAAAGCAATTGTGGAACTTGCCTACAGCCCAAAATCATTAGAAGTATAGCAATAGTAGATTTCTCACTGCAGTTGCAGCCACAATTTAAGATTGTTAATCTTTCAACAATAATTTCCATTTTTCAGGCCCTAATGGCTTTACATTGAGTAGTTTTTTTCATGTTCCACAGCACTACAGTAAATGACAAGCAATTAATACAACCTGGTTTCCCTGTGGACACAAAGTCCAGCTTGTCCTCTGTGGGCTGCCTTCTAGGCTAAGGACATTTGATGGCCCTGAGAATTCTAACTTTGGTGGGTGTATTTGCTGTCTTTATATAATTTGACTGCTTTGTTCTGCACAAGCATATCTCTGGACTTATCCGCTAGTTGTTAATTATCTCACCAAGCTGACACCATGTTAACAACCAAAGATGGGTTGTTTAGGTAGTGTTGTAATCTCCTCGGCCTTCATCTCTGTCTTACAGGCTATATTCACTTGTAATCTAAAGCTCACCCTAACTATACATAAGCCTCCTTGAAGTTTTGTGGATCTCCATAGCTCTGATTGCCTCGGAAGTCTTTCAATGCTATCGGTTTCCATGGTATGTTGTCTCCTTGGTAACCGCATCATCCCTTATCCAAGTGCCTGAGTCTCATGATTCAGCTCATTTTGCTGATAAAAAACTCCTTGAGCACCCTCTACCCCCTTGCTAAATGCCTGAAGGTTTGTAAGACGATACTTGACTATGCTGGGTTTGAACAATATCCTTAAAATATTCCAACAGATAGTCTACTCTTTGAAGAGATAAGGGTTGTCAGTGCAAAATGAAAGGTTATACTAATGGAGGGTTTTAGCCAACCTAGCATAAACTGGGAATGCTTAAGAATCTGAAAAAGTCCATGTAATGTATGACTGCTTTGTGATCCTGTGGTACGGAGTTAACTCTGGTGATGCCAAGTGATCCAGGCAGCATTTTAAGAATTGAATGACTTCAATGAAAGTAAAAATGGCAAGAGGTAATAAAAGGACTACCAATTCACTATCACCTGTTTTACACTATTGCACAGAAAATCAAAATTGCCCCCAATATTTGTTAGTCCCACTTTTTGCATGAGGTGCCATTTCAAGCCAAGAGGGGATTGGCTGAAATGCCTCAGGGCTCAATAAATCTGTGACCACAGTTCTAAGAAATGCACGAGAATACAAAAGCTCAACACCCACCAATTCAATCATTAAACAGAAGCCAAGTGTTCTGTTCATTGCCTGGATGATTAGTCTGCAAAGAACCTGTCTTGAAACAGCCTCCCGGCCTCTCTCAAGTTGCTGCCTTAACTGCAACAAATCAAATCATCCTGGGAAGCACAGAGTTCCTTCCTGAATATCCTGGATTGGATGGAGGTAAAGATATAAGGAGACCCCAGACAGCAGGTCTCCATTGTGGAATAAAACTTGATGCTTATAAAATAAATGTTAAACAATATTTATACAAAGAATATGTTTTAATAGGTATAGTGAGGCACTTTAACCCAAAAATTGTTATCCTGGCTGACATCAGCTAACTGACAGCTCACCAACGACTAAACTTAGGATCTGAGAGGCATGTGTGGTTCAGTTCCAGGCTGGATTTACGCTCGCCAACCTAAGATAATATTTATGACCTAGAACATGCATTCAAAGGAACAGTACCAGAAGATCCCCATGTAAGTCTGTAGCCAGTTGCGCCTTTAACTGGAAGCCACTTTGCTTGTATGGTATCTGTCAAGGCATTCTCCAAGATTAGTTCCTGCACTGCCATGAGTTTCACTGTTTAGAAAAAATATATATTTTAAACCCAAACTGCTACCGTAATGCAAACATGCTAACAACTTTTTGTAAACCATCCTTCCTCAGCATGGCGGCTGTGCTCCATTCACTCCCAATCACTGAAAATGAATGTCCTACTTGCCTGTTGCAGAAAATTAATTATCAAGAACATGTTCATCATTAAAGAATGATTATCATGCAACAAAGGCTGTTTAGCACTTGGGTTCTTTCAATCAATGCTAGCAATTACTTGTGTCAGAAGGTTGTGGTTTCAAGTCCCACCCCAGAGACTTGAGCACATAATCTATGTTAACAGTTCAGTGCAGTACTGGACTGTCAGAGGTGCTGTTTTTCAGAAGATATGTTACCCATTCATGTGGTCTTAAAAGATCCCATAGTAGCATTCAAAGAGCATGGTAGATCTCCCTTTTGTCCCAACCACATTTATCCCTCAAGCAACATCACTAAAACATCATCTGGTTATTATCTCACTGCTGTTTGTGGAAGTTTGCAGAGTGTAAATTTTTCCTACATTACAACAGTGACTTCAAGAATACTTAATTAGCTGTAAAGGACTTTGGGACATTGCGAAAGGTGAAATGTCAGTGCAAATTTCTTTCTTTTCATCCTAATAACTGGTTCTTCAAACACTGCAGCCTCCTGTAGGTGAAGGGCAGCAGCTCCAGAAATAGAGACTTGGGATTGAAAGTGCGCTCTGTGACATGAGTAATGAATGAACAAAGGCGTTTGTATGAAATTATATTTCGTATTATAATTTCAGGTATTCCAGGTAGGGTGGGGCAGAAAGTCAATCCCTGGAGCCAATCTAAAAGCAGTTAGATGCTATGATGGACACTGCATTTTTGCAGAAGGTTGAGCAAGATGGACCAAATGTTGGCCCCTCACCTGTGTTTATCTTTGAAAATGATTTCTTTCCTGACACAAAGCTCTCCAGATCAGCGCCTGCAACATAATTTACCGTGTGCCGATTGACTCCTTCAGAAAAGAGATTTGGATAAATATTTGACAAGGAAATGGATTGGATTTTAAGGGGACAGAAATGATCTATTATTGGATGGAATACAGCAGATTTTGTGAGCTGGAGCTGGCCAGCTCGGATTAATGGAAATTGCAGTATCAATAGATTCAGTGGAGGAGTTGATGGACAATTTTTGAAGAGTCTGGGAGACTACAAGATGTTGAAGAAGATGCTTTTGCTACAATGCTTGAAGAACTAATTTGAAGTGTGATATAGAGGGAAGATAATCCAAGTGCAAATATCCTAAAAATGGCAGAAAATTTCAGCTTCACCTCTGACCCCTCCCAAAACTGATTGGAAAGTTCTTAGTACTTTAGGATGGTAGTGGTATAAATGGGTGAAAAACTACCCCTATTTAATGAAAAAAAGAATTACCATTTAAATCTCCCTAAACTAAGTACCAAATATAATGCAAGTCATGACATTCTGATGTGGCATTTCAGAGCTAAGTTTATGTTATTTAACAAATTGTGTGTCTAATCTGGTTGATTTTGGACTGCTATAAGTTTAATTACACTCAACATAGGAGGTAAGTCATCTACATATCAGTGCTCTGATACACAGTAAGTGTTAATGATTCGCTTTACGTGTTCTGCCAGTGGTGGACACAGGATCGCTGGGGCCCTCAGGATACACGGCGTAGATGCTGATAGTGTAGTCCTTGTCCTCCTGCAGATTGTCTATCAGATGAAACGAGACATCTCCTTTGATATTCTGTTCATAGGCCAGTCCGGGTCTGTTGGCTGAAGGACAAAGTGATTTTAATGTTGGGAAGCTGCTGTGAGAATCCCATTTACACTTCACATCTCGGCTCATTTCAAGAATCACTGTCAACCTGGTGAGGGGACTTGAAATCCATACTGTTAACAGAAGCTCATTGACCTCATTGCATTTGCCACTGAAAAGTTTTACACTTTATTGAAAACATTGTGAAAATTTATATCTCCCCTGGTTCTCTAACTGCACAGTTAGTAAATGTTAATGTGGTACTCACTCATCCACATGAGGTAGACCCTGAACTTTCTCTACGTGCTGCGTGTGTGTGTGTGGTGTGTGTGTGCGTACCAGCACAGGGATGAGACTCAGCTATGATGGCGCACACCATCAAATTGCCTACTGATGCTCATTATTTAGGCTGACACATCATGATTTCCCACTTGGACGGGACACTGTTACAACATTAGCTGAAGCATAGCTTTGCTGCACAGCCAGTGGAGCAGCACCACAGTGACATTTTCAAAGCTGGCTATTTCTGGCAGATTGCTGGATTGATCATGCCCAAAATCTCCCTCAAGCCACAATGCCACTGAAAGACATAGATTTACCATCCAGACCATTTTTTAATAAAACATTGACAAAGAATCAATCACCTTCAGTAGCCTGTTTTTATGCTCCTTTCAGTTCTAATCACTTTCTAAAATTCTTATTTAAACAATGGATAGTGATGACATTGGTTGGTATTCATTACTGTGATACTGGTTAGTAAGTTAGATTGGCAGAATGAAAGGAAATAGTATTTGTTATCACAGTTTGATTTTTAATAAGGGAATCTGATGGTTCCTCCATTGTTAAACAGGATGCCCCATATGTATTTCTTTTCCAAATTGAAGCTAAAAGACTAACCAATTTTTATTTTTCAATTACAGAACCTGGCTTGCGCCCTCAGAGTTAAGATACAGTTCTTTCCTTAATCTTACTTCTTGGTATGTAGATCTTGTAACCCACCAAAGGGTCTAGAGGAAGAGTCCAGGCCACCTTCAGACTGAACAACCCTTGCTCTATCACTCGAAAGTTAGTCACGTGAGGCAGGGCACCTGCAGTATATCAGAAAAAAAAATGAAGTATCAGCGTGTAAATGTCCAGAGACTGCTACTCCAATGTCAACAATTACTCTACACATCTTACACTATTGTCTATTGTTACCCTACAGTGCTTCCTGATTTCACTCCTGAATGGCCTCACTCTAATTTTAAGAAAAGAAGATACTTGCATTTATATAGCGCCTTTCACAACCACCAGATGGCGCAAAGCACTTTACAGCCAATGAAGTACTTTTTGCAGTAAAGCCACGGTTTTAACATGGGAAACCACAGCAAGCTTCCACAAACAGCAATGTGATAATGACCAGATAACCGGTTGTTGATCAAGGCCAAAAGACCAGTAATAACTCTTTTGTAAGCAGACATTTCATCTGAAAGACAGCACCTCCAACAGCGCAGCATTCTCTTAGTGCTGCACTCGGAGTGTCAGCCTTAATTTTTGAGTTCAAGCCCTGGAGTGGGACTTTAACCCAGAACTTTGTGACTCAGAGGTGACAGTGCCACCAGCTAAGCCACAGCTGACAAGATGGTATCCACTTATGCTAGATTCACCCACCAGGGGAAAGAGTTTATTTTTGTCTACTCCTTTCATCATTTTAGACATTTATTCTTACTTGTTTTTCCACTGGCTGTTGTTAGGTCCCCGATCTCATCTGCATACACAGCAACCACTGTGAAGGAATACTCTGTGCTGGGTTTTAGCTTTGTCACAAGTATCGCATGCTCATCACCATTAATGACAATCTGCCATCAAAAACATAGGGGAAAGCTCCGTGAACACTTTGAATACAGAACGTTATTTCAAAAAAATTCTTTGGTGTTTATTATTGTAGATGATTGAGGTCAAGGCTCAAAAGGCATAAAAGACGAGCTGTGGTACATCAGGGAGAAGAGTTGGATGACACCAAACCTGGATTTATAAACTCAGCAGATTAGAGTAAGATTCTATGGATTTCGGGAAAGGACGAACAGATGATGAAGTGAGTTTTAATTTCAACAGAGTGAGATTCCACTGAGGGTGAAAACCTTCAACAACGGCATTGTCTGAGGCCAGAATTTTCTAGACGATCCCCCCCCACCACCCCGCCCAACCCACACCCTGCGGAAGGTTCCCCTGCGGCGGGTGCGGCCAGTCATTCAGACTTCCATTCACTTCGGCGGGACTGGAAGATCCCACCGGCGGAAAGGGGCTGGAAAATCGACCCTGGTAACATGGGGCAGAATCTTGCTGTCGGCAAGTGAGGGCGGGCCCTACACACCGATGCACAAAATGACGCGCGATGACGCGTTTTGATTTTCCGTTTGGCGGGCGCGGCGCTGGAGGCTGTCATGGGAGGGGGACACGTTTAAATAGTTTTTTTTTTAAACTTTATTCATTTAAAAGTTTTGTTATCAACTTAATCTCCCCGACGCGTGGGGCTCCATGCATCAGGGAAATTGCTGCGCTCTTTCGCTCCCTCCTCTCTCCCCGCCTGCACAGGTAGCGCGTTACACTGGGCAGGCATTAATTATGCCTGCCCGCATAAAATGGCGACGTGGTGGGTGAATCGGCTCCGCCCCCGCCCCCGACACTGCCAGCTCCCACCCAGCCCGCCCGCCAGAGGAAAAATTCTCCCCCATAGTTTGAGAGTACGTCATGTAAAAGCATAAGCAGGAGTAGGACAGGTTGCCCCTCAAGCCTGCGCCACCCTTTAATGAGATCATGATAGATCCTGTATCTCAACTTCACTTTCCTGTCTGAGCCTTGTACACTCAAAAAATCTAGCAATCTCAAACCTGAACATACTTAGGGCTGAATTTTCTGGCTGGCGGGGAGGCAGAGTGGGGATGGGCGCAGGTGGGCGCGGACCCGATCGCCACCCACAGTCAGGTCCGCGCTGCCATTTTACACGGGCAGGCCAATTAAGGCCGGCCCAGTGTGAATCGCGGTTCCCAAGGACAGTGGGAGTGGGTGGGCGGTAGCGGGTCTGCAATGTTTTAAAAAAAAAGTTGCTGCAGCCTTTCCAAGGCTGCGAATCGCGGCCAGTGGAAGGGCTCCCCAGGGCGCCGCTGGTGGGCAGGCCAGGCCGGAGGGTAGGGCAGCAGGGCACTGTGCCCCTCATTTTTCCGATGATTGCCTTGCTGCCCTCCTCCAGGAGGTGGCAGCACGGCGGGAGGTCCTCGTACCCCATGACGGGAGGAGGAGGCCTCCCCACATGAGCAAACGTGCCTGGGAGGAGGTGGCGGAGGTGGTGAGCTCCCACGATGTGGTGCAATGCAGCTGGATCCAGTGTTGCAAGCGCTTCAACGACATGTTGCGCTCAGGAAGGCATTGGTCACTTATCCCAGCAGGTGGGCTTTCCCCCCCCACCCCCCCCAAACCAAGTCTGAGTTTAGTGACTGCATTGAATCATTGACAGCATTTGTCCTCCGCTGGGTGATCCAACAGATATTGCCCTTGCCGAGGTCACCCTGAGAGGGTGGTGATGAGATGGGTTCTGCCCCCACAGCATGTGGTACACTGAGACCCACATTACTGTTTTGGGGCCAACCTGGAGGAGCTGCACCTAGATGCAGTGCTGGAATTCCAGGACATGTCAAAGTCAGGGTGATGACATGCTGGGAGGGGAGCTTCAAGGTGGCGTGGCACCGATCGATCTGCTGTCCTCTGCGCTCCATGTGCTTGCGCCTCCTTGTTATGGAAAGTTAGACCATGTGGTGCCTTGTGTGATGTCGGCAGCATTTGGCCAAGGTGGAGTCGGGGGGTTGGGGGAACAGGCCTAGCATCTTTGTGGGAGTGTTCGGCAGCAGTGGGGTGAGGAGGCATTGGAGCCCTGCAATGTCCCACTCTGGCTGCGGTGGGCTGTCCGCGAAGAGAGTCCAGGTGCAAGTAGCACTAATCAATGCTCTTCTCTCCTTCTCAGGAGAAGAATGCACATAATGCTGCCAAGCGGGTGAGGACTGGCATAGGGCTGGCCCAGTTGGCGATTCCCAGCCGCTTCAAGCAGGAGGCCCTAGATTTGGAGAGGCACCATGCGCCCAGGTCCACCAGTGTTGGTGAGGCTGTGGTGCCACGGGTTGGTATGTTTGCCCAGCAGTGAGGTCACCATTGTTCTCCCAGCAGCCATGGCAGTGCTGAATGTTCAGTGATTGAAGTTTGCAACATGGCTTAACCACTGCTTAAGGAAGGATGAGCGCATAATGATCCAGGGGACGGGGATGCACATTGATATTGTCTCCACATTAACTGATCCAATGTCGTTGTTCTTCCTTTCAGCATCAGCAGAGCAGGGCTGGGAGGAGGAGCAGCAGAAGCCCCCTCTCACACCTGAGGGCCCTGAAGTCTCACCAGTGTCACACCATCTCTGTCAGGCAAGCACCAGCGCACATACTAGCACCTCGGTGGGAATTAGAACATCGGCTAGTGTCCCGGGGCACAGTGGTGAGGGCACTTCACAGCACGGCAGGAGGTGTTGGTCCCCCAGGATGGGAGGAGGAGAACCCCCCGACATGACCAAAGGTGCCTGGGAAGAGGTGGCGGAGGCGGTGAGTTTCCATGACATGGTGCGGTGCACCTGGATCCAGCGCTGTAAGTGCTTCAACAATTTGTTGTGCTCTGGAAGGGGGAGTATCATGTTGGCATTGGGCATTTAACCAGCAGGTAACCTTAGCCTTTGAGGCCCCACCCCAAGTCTTACTGTCGTGACTGTATTGAATCATGTTGGGCATTTTTCCTACGATGGGTGGACAAGCAGATAGTCCCCATACTTAGATCAGCCTGAGTGGTTCATGAGGAGCTGAGTTCTCCCCCGCACCATGTGTTGCTCTTAGTCGCACATGACTGGTCTGGGGGCAACCTGCAGGAGTTACAGTTCGTTGCATACTCAGAACTCCAACACATGTCCTATTCACGGTGATGAGATTGTGGAAGGGAGTCTCAAGGTGCTGTGGCCAAGAACCAACCATCTGCTGCCCTTGACGCTGCACATAGTTGTGCCTCCTTGCTATGGGAGCAAATACTGTGTGTTTCCTAAAGTGATGGACGCAGAATGTGTCCAAGGTGGCCATTGGCGGGGTTAGGAGCAGGCGTACTATCTTTGTGTGACTGATCAGCAGTAGCGGGGACAGGAGGCACTGGAGGCCTGATATGACCCACTGTGGTTGGGGTGTGGTGTGCGCATGCAGAATCCATGTGCAAATTTCCGCAATGAATGATGTTCTCTCTTTCTCAGGAGAAGAATGCTCACAATGCGTCAGAGTGTTCAAGGATTGGAGGCGGCCAGCCTCACCTCATGATGTTAAGCCGCTTCGAACAGGAGGCCCTGGAGTTCAGAGGCGCCATGCACCCAGGTCAACTGGTGTCAGCGAGGCTGGGGTGGCACGGCCAGGTATTTGAGGCCATAAGTGAGATCCACAATGTCCCCCAAACATCCATAGCACTGATGATTGTTTAATTTGTTATTGTTGTAACATTGCTCGATCACAGAGTGATAGAGTCAGAGATGTGGATCATAGAAAAAGGTCTTTCGGCCCTTCGAGGATGCACACGTCAAACACCTTCCTAAGTCTCCTAACTCCATTTCTGACCACTATCCCCATGGTATTGTATGCCATGGCATCGCAACTGCTCATCCAAATACTTATTACCTGTTAGGAGGGTTTCTGCGTCTACCACCCTTTCAGGCAGTATGTCCCACATTCCCAACACACTCTGTGTGCAAAAGTTGCTCATCACATCCCCTGTCAACCTCATGCCCTTTACCTTAAATCTATGACACCTGGTTACTGATCCCTCCACTAAGGGGAAAAGTTCCTTTCTGTCGACCCTATCTATGCCTCTCAGAAGTTTAAACGCCTCAATCATGTCACCCCTCAATCTCCTCTGCTCCAGGGGAAATAACCCCAGTCTACGCTATCTCTCCTCATAAGTCAAACTCTCCAGCCCAGCCAGCATCCTGGTCAATGACCTCTGCACTCTCTCCACTCCAATCAAATCCCTCCCGCGAAGCACATTTCAGAACTGCACGCAGACTGTAGCTGTGGCCTAGGCAGCGTTTTCTGCACTTGGAACATTACCTCCCTGCTCCTATATTCTAT
Source organism: Carcharodon carcharias (assembly GCF_017639515.1). Lineage (NCBI taxonomy): Eukaryota > Metazoa > Chordata > Chondrichthyes > Lamniformes > Lamnidae > Carcharodon > Carcharodon carcharias. The sequence goes on from NC_054479.1 coordinate 129,377,541, forward strand.
GCCTCGGCTAATAAAGGCAACTATGGCATTTGCCTTCTTAAACACTACCTTAAGGGACATGTCGACATGCACACCAAGGTCTCCCTGATCCTTGTTACTTTCCACAGTCCTACCATTCATCGTGTATTCCCGTGCCTTGTTTGTCCTGCCCAAGTGCATGACCTTACACTTATCCACATTACATTCCATTTGCCATTCATCAGCCCATCTGACCAGCCCGTCCATATCTGCCTGTAATGTAAGCCTATCCTCCTCACTATTTGCCACCCCACCAACATTCGTGTCCATTGGTTCTGGAAGGTTGAGCGCATAATGAGACAGGGGGAAAGGAATGAAGTGTGTCACTGTGTGCACGCTAACTGATTCACTATCCTTGTTGTTCATCTCAGCATCATCAGACCCTGTCCTCCATGAGCAATTCCAGATGCCCCCTGAGGGCCCTCAAGTGTCACCTGCGTTACACTATTTCTGCGAAGCAGGCATCAGCACAGATACTAGCACCTTGGTGGCATTGAAACATTGGCTAGTGTCCCGGGGCACAGTAGCGAGGCCACTTCACATTCGCTGGAGGAGCTGGCAGAGACAGAGTGCCGATGACGCCAGCAGTTGGAGGACTGCAGTTGACCAGGTACATGCTCAGTCGGTGCGTGATGATGTGCCTCTGGAGTCGTCCGTGACGCAGCAGCTGCAGGAAATGCAGCCGGGTGTGCAGGAGCTTCTGGGAGTGATACATGAGACTGTGCTTCGCTTGGTGAGGAAGTCCATGCGGAGCATCAGTGATGCAATGAGCCTCATGGCAGATCGTCATGCTTCCTCCGTGGAGAGAGTGGCGAGTCTTGTGGAGAGGCGTCTCCAGGAGAACAATCAGGTCCTCCTGGGGGTTACACTCGGACTTGCAAGCCCTCGCAGCGCCAGTGGCCACAGCTGGTCAGTGCCAATGTGAGAAACGGTGTGGGCTTCAAGATTCCCAGCTCATTACCCATCCATCCATAGTGAGCAGGGAGGGTCCGGGGTTACCTCATGTCGGCAACAGCAGCTGCCTAGTGTCTCTATGGGCTCCTCTCACGGTGCTCTGGATGAGGGCATCAGCTGCTCTGGCCCCCTCCCAGTGACCGCTTCATCAGGTGAGGCTGCGACAACTGGGGAGATGCCAGCTGTGCAACTGGCCGCTCCCTCCCAGGCGGGGCCAGCACAGGCTCCACGGGCCAGGGGATAACAGCCAAGGTCATTGAGGCCAACAGGACAGCAGGGTGAGCAGGCTGGCTCAGATGCCACTCCGTGTAATGGGGCGGCACCAAGACGTAGCACCCGGAAACGAAAGTATAAGGCACCTTAGGCACACCACGGGTTTCTCACTGGTGCTTTTGTGCTGGCCCGAAATTAGGTACTTATGATTTCTTCTGCTTGATTAAAGTCTTGTTTTGGATTCGTGAGAACTTCTGATGGTTAAAATACAAACCAGATGTGTTACCATGGCTGAGGGTGGCTCCTTTGTTCTGCATGTGTATGTTTAAGATAAACGTCATGAGTGTTTGTTTGGACATTCAAGTTTATGTCCAAAGCCCTTAGTTGCAGCTGATGACCTGGCAGATTTAGCACTTAGGTACCGAGTATGGAAGCGCCAGGCAATGCTGGTTCTGCTGATCCATTTGTGCGGAGCTAGCTGAAGGTTCGTTGGATTAAAGCCTCCCGGGTGTCCCTGCCTCCTTGGTGTAGTCCTGGGTCAGCGTTTAGCCCCTCAGCATTTCCCTGTGCTTCCTCATCCTCAGAATCAGTGCTGGACAAATCTTGTGCAGCCGCATCTGCTGCGTCAAGGTGTTCATCGTCCACTGCGTCCCCCTTTTCCAGCGCAAGATCGTGGAGAGTGCAGCATGCAACCACTATCACCAACACACAATCGGGGGGTACTGGATTGTCCCCCCCCCCCGAGCAGTCCAGTCATTGGAGGCGCATCTTGAGAAGACCGATGGCTCTCTCCACCACAGCCCTTGTGGAGCCCTGGCTCCTATTGTAGCGCTGCTCAGCTTCTGTTCTTGGATGGCAGAGAGGTGTCATGAGCCACCTTCTGAGGGGATAGCTTTTATCACCCAACAGTCATCCATCCAGCTGGGCTGGAGCACTGAAGAGCCCCGGCACCTGCGAATATCTGAGGATGTTGGCGTTGTGGGAGCTGCCTGGGTACCTAGCACAGACTTGTAGAATCAGCATCCTGAGATCACACACTATCTGCACATTCATGGAGTGGAAGTCCTTCCTGTTGATGAAGGCTCACCTGCTGGCGCCTTGATGGCCCCACGTGTACAGTCTATAGCACCCTGGACGCGAGGGAAGCCAGCAATGGCCAAGAAGCCTCTGGCTCACTGTGTCTGGCTTGCCTGGTCGCAGCGGAAGTGGATGAAGGTCAATGCACATCTAAACAGAGCGTCTGTAACCTGCTTGACACAAGTGTGGACAGCTGATTGGGAGACACCGCAAAGATCACCCACCAAGCCCTGGAAGGAGCCAGAGGCATAGAAGTGGAGGGCAACTGTGACCTTCAGAGCCACTGGCATGGGGTGTCCGCCCACACAGTTAGGAGAGATCCCAGAGCCAATCATCTGACTGATGTAGTTGACTGTCTCCCTTGGCAGTCGGAGCCTCTTTCAGCACCGCACCTCAGTCAAAGTACACAGAAAGCTGCTGGAATTCGTTCTGAACTGCTGCAGATCACACAGGCAAGTTTAAAAAAACTTTCTCCAATAAATACTCAACAAAGCTGATTGACAACCCCACTGAATTCCCTTATCCCGCCCGTGGATGAGGTTCATAGAAAAGTCTCTTACCCACCTCCCATTGCGCCCATGTGCCGACCTGAAGATCGCACGGGCGTCTGAAAATCGCCATCGATTGACGAAACAAGAGCCTTAACTAACCCGTTAATTAATGGCAGGTGCGCATCGAGCTTCATCGCGCGCCCACCCAGCGAAATATCGCGATGGCTCGTGGTGATGTCGGGTCGCTCTCCGCACGTCTAACAGAAAATTCTGCCCCATGTCTCCATAACTAGATCAAACCCATTTATCTTTATTTGCGCCATTAATTCATCTATCTTGTTATGAATGCTTCATGCATTCAGATAAAGAGCCTTTAATTTTGTACTTTTTACCATTTTTTTCCTGATTTGACCTTACTCACTGATGCATTATTGCTGTTAATGTTAAACACTCTGTCCCTTCCTGTCACACTCTGATTACCTTTACCCAAAGCGCTACGCTGTTCTGTAAGATTAGAACAGCATGGTGTTAGAGTGGGATGGCGTGGAGTGGGGGCAGAATTTAATGAAGGCGAGGGGGGCCTCACCTGCTTATTGAAGACCCAGCAAGAGACCCACCAATCAGGAACTTACATAGGCAGCGGCAGGCCTTCCCGGGGATCAAGTACCCCAGGAGCGGAAGTCCCATCTGGCAAGAGCTGCCGGCCAATCAGAGGCTATCAACTCTTCATTGCTCAGCAGTGCCACCAGGGAGGCAGTGGCTTTTGCCGGTAATGCACCCATCCAAGGCCTCGGAATACCGAGCGACTCAGGCCATAGGTGAGTGATGGCAGGAGGGGGATTGTGGCGTGGGGGCCACAGGATAGCGTTGTCAGCAATAAGGGCAGGGGCATAGCTCTCAGTGGGCCTCACCACTTCTCTATGCCTAGTCCCTAGATCAGGCACAATGTGCCTTTGCACCAAGGGACACAGCCAGAAGCCAAAAATCAATAACTGTGTTTGCTTTTTGGGTTTCCCGCATGGCGAGTCCTCCACCTGTCACTGAGTGAATAACAACAGCAGTGGGATAAAGTCCTTAAATCAGCAATAATTGCCCCTGAATTGGTGGTGGGGCAGGAAGGCCTTCCACTAGCCTTCTTGCCATGAGCCTAATCGGGGCAGAGGTGGGAAGGCAGAGAGTCGGCAAGGTCCCCACCCACCACCCTCCCACCTCATTAAATGCCCCACTACCACCAAACTTGCTATGGGGGAGACATTAAACTCCACTGAGAGTGGAATGACATGGTAGGAAAGTAGAATGCTATATTGAGCGACTAGGAATGAGGAGACTACTAGTTTTTTACATCTTCTATCAGAGACCACTTATCCTTTGACTGCCCAATGAGAGTGCCCCTACACTACCTGAGCTAAGATCAGCTTATTGAGTAAAGAATGGGCATTGGATATAGGAACGTGTACAGTTTGTATGACTCAGACCCACACCAGATAGTGAATCCTCAACCATACTATTACCAGTACCACCACCACTACCATTACTACTAATGCCACTATTACTACCACCACAACCAATATCATCACCAGTGCTAATCATCATTGGCTGTCCCATGATTCAAGAATGATATCCACTCAGGGTCGCCAGTTTCTGCCATGGGTCTTCATGTGACTGGTGACCCACAGATATTTGAACATATGTGGCAGGGCATCCCATGAGGCAGTGGGATCTGGAGTGTAGGACTTGCTTCCTTTGCTTTCCTTCTCTGCCACTGCTCTGCCTCACCATTAAGATGTTTGGACTCAAAATGTGATGCAGCTTGACGGACAAGTTGTCCTCATTTTGATTGATTGGTAGCAAGCTCCTCCCAGTCATTAACGTCAATGCTGCTGTGCTTCAAGGAGACTTTCAGAGTGTCTTTGAAGTGCTTTCTTTATGATAGCTTTACCACAAAAGCAACATTCATTTATTGAAGACCTTTAATGTAGAAAAATATCACAACTCACTTCACAGAGACATTGGTCAGAATTTTCTAGTCTGCCAAAGTCAATGGACTTTTGAACAGCTCACTGCATCCCCCCACACCCCCACCACCGCAATGAGGCTGTAAAATTCTGCCCATTAAGTTACACAAATGGAGCATCATTGCTTATAACGTTACCATTCACTGTATGGGTTAGAATTTTTGAAAAAAAAACACCTGACAAGACCGGCTGCTGCCTTTGCTTTACCCTATATCCGGCTGTTTTAGGCTCCCCTCCACTGCCTTTTCCTCCCCCAGCCAGTAACTGTGAAATGCAAAGGCTGGATGGAACCAGCATCACTCACCTGCCTCTCTGCCCCCGGTACCAGCCATCCGGTAGATGAATATGGGTTGATGACAACTCTGTAGCTCATCACGTCTCCTGTAGCTGGAGTCCAGGACAGTCTTATTGAGCTGTAATGCAACTCACTAATCACCAAGTCCCGGGGGCCGATGATTTTCTCTGCCACTGGTAAGAAGAAGGGACAGGAAGGATTAGATTTATCTATTGCAAGGCAGTGAGAGCATTCATTACCATAATGCTGCTCTGCCTCTGTCCTATTTACTTTCAAGTTCCCTTGAGAGGTGATATTTATTTCAAGTTTCCTTTTGGTTCCTAGCACTCTGATTAACACCTTTAAGAAGGTCTGGATGAATGTCTGATTAGCAAGGAGTTTGCAGTCTATAAGGATAATTACCAAGACAATCCAACACTTTGCAAAACATAATTGTTCTTCAGCTGCTGACAACTGGGGTATTCTGTGCCAAGGAAGGCAACGCATTACAGGATGTAGAATTCAGGATGGAGAGTTAGAGATTTCAGGGAAGACTTTTAACTGCCGACCAAACCTATTAATTCTTTCCTGAATACCTTGGCGTCTGATAGTGGAAAGTCTGGTGGGGACCTTGTTCACTCTTTTGCATGCCAGGAGCTCTTCATCACCAATAGGATTTGATGACGGGTGCAGACATAATGGGCTGAAAGGCCTCTTTCTGTGCTGTAAAACTCTATGACTATGACTAAGACCGCTTCTTTCCACCTCTGCAATGTTGCCTGTCTCCATCCTGCCTCAGCTCATCTGCTGCTGAAACCCTCATCCATTCCTTTGTTACTGCCAAACTTGACTATTCCAATGCTCTTCTGGCTGGCCTCCTATGTTCTCCATAAACCTGAACTCATCCAAAGCTCAACAGCTTGCATCCAGACTCGCATCAGAGCCCCACCATCCCTTGTGCTCGCTAAGCTACACCCGTTGCTAATTGGGTGTCAATTGTGCTCAATTGCATTCAGTTAATCGGCATTAATTGCAGATTCACTTCATCACGTATAAAGAGACGCTTACTGAAACTATGCACTGGTTGAATTAAGTGCATGCTTGTAATGTTTCACTCTGTAAATAAATGTAAGACTGAGTAAAGATTGGCTCCAGTAACATCCCTCACCAATTAGCTTTCTGGAGTATAAATTTGGTTCCCAATCCAGGACCCTCTCGATTTTAAAGGTCTCATCCTTGTCTTCAAACCCCTCTGTTGTCTTGTTCCTCTTTAGCTCTGTGATCTTCTTCAGCCCTGCAACCCTCCAAGATCTCTCTGTTCATCCAGTCCTAACCTCTGGCACATCCCTGATTTTCACTGCTCTACCACTGGCATCTGTGCCCTCAGCCACATAGGTCCTAAGCCTCACTCCCTAAACCTCTCTGCCCTCTTACTTCTCTCTTTCTTCCTTTAAGCCGCTCCTTTAAGCTACTAGCCTGTTCTATTATCTTCTTATGTAGCTTGGTGTCAAATTTTGTTTGATTGCGCTCCTGAGAAGGACCTCGGGAAAATCTTTCCTGCATTTAATGATGCTTTATAAATGCAAGCTGATGTTGAATCATCTTTCAGGCAGGCCTTTTCAATGGACACTTAGCATGCCTACCCATACCAGTTTAATTGGAATTGGAGTCTACGCTTGACTAGGATGCCAAGTATGATTTCCAATGGCTCAAAAAATGCCAGTTCCTCTCTTTCCAGGCATTGAGAGACCAAACACTGGCCCTTAAAGGAACAGTTTGACAGCCTAAGCCCACAGTCACTCATAACTGGATTGAAACTGTCCAAATTAATTTCATAAGAACGTAAGAAATAGGAGCAGGAGTAAACCATTTGGCCCCTCAAGCTGCCCCACCATTCAATAAGGTCATGGCGGATCTTTTTGTGTTCCGATTTCCACATTCCCATCTAACCCCGATAACCTTTGATTCCCTCGCCTAACAAAGATCTATCTACCTCCGCCTTAAAAATATTCATTTGGAACCAGCAGATCCTCTCCCATCGGGAGAGGGATTTAATTCTTCAGTCTCAGGCCAGACAGTTCCTGAAGATGAAAATACAGTGTGCTAACCCACCGTGCCATTCCACTCTGCTTTGAAAAGTGTTTCCACAGCATCATTCACAGTTACTTACATGGTGTAGGCTTCACTGGCCGAGGAGGCTCTGAAGCTGTGAAACAAAGTCTTCTTGAAATTTTGGCCAAAATGGTGTTGAGTAGATGAAAATCCTCCACGAATAAATAGTGCTCTTCAAATGGAGCAGTAGCAATTCTCTTAAGTTCATTTTTATCTGCACTTTTAATTCCTTAAAAAAATAAGGACATGAAATACATTATGAAGACACATTCATTCTAGTCTTAATCCATAGACCTTGATGCCTGTTGTGTTTTATTTTGTAGCTATTGGTGTCATCGAGGTAAAGTGTTTTAGGTCCAGGGAATGGAACTGTTGGCATTTGAAGCACTCAGTGCCATCTTTCCGAGTCAGGCACAATGTGGTAAGAGCAGAGCAAAGCACCCTATACATTGGTCCAATAAGCTGCCTCATCCTTAATCTTAGAAGAACATGCCCCACGATATCATGAAAACTATCCTGGGCCTCTCTGAGTAAAATTGTCAATTAATGCCACATTAGGAGCTATTATGCGCTGTCCATGCCCGCTGAAATATAGACTGAGAGATTTCCCTGGACTCACATTTTCCAAACGCCTTACAGCCAACAAAGGACACTTTCAACCCATCTGTTTGCACATGACTTGAACTGAGATTCCAAAGCAGTTGAGCTCTCAGATTCTTACAGTGCCTGAATTTTTATTTTTTACAAACACACATACAAAGGCAGTTTGCTGTCCTACCAGGTTGGGGTACGAATACAAAGTGTTGCTGGATGATAGAATAGGTGCTGCACAATTCCTTTCACTGTAACATCCCAATACAAGTCAAGGCAGTTAATTCAGTGAGTAATCAAAGGATGCGGTGTTGTACTAAGCCATGCAGATCAGGAATCTCACACTCTGCCTGGTGAATTCTGCTGTAAAGTGCCTGAGTACTTAAGTAGGGTGAGATCAAGCCATGTCCCATCAAGTGGCAGCGTCACATGAGCTGGGACGTGTTTGTGAAGTTTGGAAAATTTATCTAATTATTTTATAAAACCTTCAGGAAACCTCATCCCACCCGTGGATGAGGTTTCCTGAAAAATGCAAAGGTCGCTTGGGCTCTTCGCCTGCCCCCACGCCAGCCTTAAGATTGGACGGGCAGCGTTCTTAACAACTTTAATTACTTTTTTAATGGCCTTAATAGGCTGCTGACGGCTCGGTGGGTGCGCAGCTGCCTCCAGCGAGCGCCTGTTGAGCGAAATATCGAAATGACGCGCGATGACATCGGGACACACGCCCGACCTCACCGCGCATCGTTTTACACATCAGCGTATCGGACCCGCCCCCATACGCTGACGGCAATATTCTGCCCTGTGAATACTTTGCAAGTTGTGTAACTCTTTATAAGCCCATTAGTGATGTACCTACAATCAAATTGCCTGGCCCGTTAATAATGAAGTTTGAACACAAGTTTCCTTTGGTTCTTTTCCTGTTCCCCCTGCCCTTTACCCTGGCACTGAATTTGCTTGAAAACTGTTCATCTCTAAGATTTCCAGTTCTGACAAAAGCTCACTGATCTGAAACGTTATCTCTATATCCCTCTATAGATGCTTCCTGGTCTGCTGAGTGTTCTGCAGCATTTTGTTCCGTTTATATCTTATGTGGTGACGAACATCAAACATCAGTGAAAGTCAACTCCTCGAGGAGAGGAAATAAGGGAAAAAAAGATAATTAAAAGCAATTCCCTTTGCGATGATGGTGTTGTAACACCACCTGTTTCTGAAACAATAATCTGTTTGATTGTCTCATCCAGTCTGCTTACAGCCAAGAGGCCAGAAAGATGGTTATAAATAGAAAATCCCTGTGCCGGCCGGGGTAGGATGTGTTGAGATTGGGGGTGAGGATAGGTAGGACAACAACCTCAATAAAATTAGACCAATGGAAACATTTTTATTGAACTCACAACTCTCCTCAAAAGCTGTAGTCCTTTTTTATTTTAATTAACGGCCAGCCAGCGTGAAATTTGCGCTCGCGCTGCCAGGATGGGGGTGAGAGGAGTGCGAGTGCTGAAGTCAGCGCATGCGCGGGGGTGCACTCACTGAAAGCTCCCTGAAGGCACAGAGCTGCCTCAGAGAGCTGAAGAGTTTTAAAATGAAAATTAAAGATTCTACAAATAATACAAACTTTCCCCAAATGTGGCTCAGTCACACAAAATTTTTTTTTTTTTTAATTTTTTTTTTGTTCGCTGTTGGAAACCTCATCCCGCCCGTGGATGAGGCTTCGCAGATTTGCCTGCCCGCCAACCGTAAGGTTGGATGGGCAGCAAAAAATTCTGCTTAATCGCTTGCCTAAGGGCTTTAATAGGCCTCTTAATTGTCGGCGGGCGTGCTGCCAACTCTCATGCGCTCCCGCCGAACGAAACATCGTGCACTATTTTACTCCCGATCAGGTCGGGCGCACGCCCGCCCACGAGACTAAAAATTCTGCCCCAAGCCAAAATCCTAACCAGTTTAACACTATGCTCAAAGTAGCCACCAGATGGCGGCAAGAGCCCGAGCAACTCTCAAATCACTGGCAACGACAAGGCTTTTAAGCGAGTGCAGCAAACAGCACACAGGAGGCTTCAGGAAAATGAGCGCAATTAAACTGCAATGAAGATATTAACACAAGCCATTAATAACGCAGCTTTTGGCTTTCAGAAACAAATGCTCTCAGAACAACTGCATCCGTTCCGCAGAGTGTCGCCCCTGAGAAAAGCAGGCAAATTCTTCTTGTCACAGGTTGGGAGCACGTGACATGATGCAGTAATTTGTATCGGAATGAAACAATTAGCATCAAAATATATGGCAGCGCTGTAAAAATGTCATTACCTAATGCCACCTAACACATAAAATGCTCCTTGGAAGTGTGAACACAGCTTGTTAAAGTTATGTTAAGAAAATACAGGCTAATCACAATTTAAATTTCACAAATGGAAATACAGAATACAAGAGTAAGGAGATAATGATAAATTTGTTCCATGAGGGCAATGTTTAAACCACAGTTACAGTTTTGTATGCAGTCAGTGAACCTATTATAGAAAGTACTTTAAAGCGTTTGGGAGCGTACAGCAGAGATTCCCCAGAAAGATACTAGGAACAAAAAACTGTAATTATGAGCAGAGATACTGGGATGGTTCTTTAACCCTCTTAATTCAGAGGAGTGAGAATAGGCCATTCACCCCCTTGAGCCTGTTGTACCATCCCAATTAGATCATGGCTGATCTGTAACTTCACTCCCATCTACCTGAGTTTGTTCTGGAACCCTCAATACCCTTTACCAGCACAAATCTTTCAATCTCAGTTTTGAAATTTTGAATTGGCTGGGGGAAAACATCCAAATTCCTACTACCCTTTGTGCAAAGAAGTGCTTCCTGGCATCCCTGTATGGTCTAGCTCCAATCTTTTTCAAATGATACATTAATTTGATTTGTTTCTCAAGCAATGGCAATCTCCTATGCTGTTTTATTCAAATTGCTTGACTTACTGGACTGGTTAATTTCATTTTCTTTTCAGCGAAATGGCTTTGAGTTAACAAGGAATAGACTGTATTTCACTGGAGTGGCGAAGATTAAGAGAAGATTTAATTGAGGATATTTGAAATGATGAAGTGTTTCAATAGGGTGAATAGAGAATGGCTTTCCTTGGGTGTCAGTAACGCCTGAGGAGTCAGTAACAAGGGGCCATCAATTTACAATTCTCACTGAGAGAGTGAGGAGAGCACGGCTCAGTGAAATTTATTTTCATGGAGTTGTTGGAGCAGAGAATGATTTTCCACAGGGAGTGGTTGAGGTAGAGAACATTTCATCTTTCAAGGGGGTGGTGGATAAACATGTGAAGCAAAGGAAGTTGCAGGATTATGGGGAGAGTGCAGGACCCTGAGATTGCTGTACATTCCATGTACAGTTCAGTGTCCAGCGACCATGGATATCCATTAATATGGTAGACCCAGTGATTGGCAGAAGAATGACACTGAACAAACTATTACCTTGCCTCCATGTTATTAACATTTTAGTGATGCTCCCTGGGCACACAAAGGAAATTATGGGCAGGTAGATTGTTGCCATGCATTTCCTCAATAGAATTGAAAAAAGAGCACCCCTGATAGATAGGGGATGGCACTCAATTACACAATGTTATTGGTGGGAGCACTGAACACTAAACCATAGTGATCAGGTCACTGATCATTAATCCACTGAAATCAGGGTCACTGAACATTAATCCACTGTAGACATGGCCACTGAATACTTACCCACTGCATACACAGTCACCCCCTTGTCTTGCAGTCTTGTGGCTGGCTCCTCAACTGAGTCTGCAGACTTTCCACCTGTGATCAAAACCATTACCTGCAAAAGTTTAGTACAGGAAACAATGTGAAGTGGCTCAAAGAACTAAGATGCATGTACACAATTATTAGAATTTTTTGAACGTTTGATTTTTAGAAACACAATAAAAACCCTTGTCCAGATCCAGTCCAATGCTTCTCCTTCTTATAGATCAACCTCACTTATCCAGTTATGCACCACATCCCTGAATACCTTTCAATATAGTCACTCAGAGTCCTTCGCCTAGTGGGTGAGCCGGGCTGTGCAAATATTGTTTATGGCACGTTCACATCATTGGCCAATGCGGCTATGAGGGTTGTTAATTACCCTGTGGCATACCTTCTTTCATGCACTACCACTGAAAGCATCATAAAGGCACATCGGAACAGGAGGAGGTCATTCAGCCACTCGAGCCTGCTCTGCCATTCAATTAGATCACTGCTGGGCCCCACCTCAATTCCATTCAGCCACCTTTGCTCCATATTCCTTACACAATCTTTGTCTTGCATTACGGCTAACCAGGCATTCACAAAGGGCTGAATTTTCTGGTTGGCGGTGTAGGGGAGGAGTGGGCGCGGTTGGGTCTGCGCCGCCATTTTACGCGGGTGGGTCAATTAAGGCCCGCCCAGCGTAATGCGCGACTCCCGAGGAAAGTGGGAGTGGGCGGGCGATGGCAGAAGTGCACTGTCCACCGGGTTAAGTAGCGACCCAGCAGTCTGTTTGAATGAAGCGCTGGCTGCCTTTGCAAGTCTGCTCACAATGGCAAGTGGAAGGGCTCACCAGGGGGCTTCTGGTGAGCAGGCCAGTCCAGAGGGTAGACCAGCGGGACAGGCCAGAACGGAGGGTGGGGCGGAGGGCCAGTGTGACCCTCGTTTCTCAGATGACTGCCTTGCTGCCCTCCTCAAGGAGGTGGCAGCACAGCAGGAGGTGCTGGTTCCCCAGGATGGGAGGAGGAGGCCCCCCCACATGACGAAACGTGCCTGGGAGGAGGTGGCGGAGGTGGTGAGCCCCCGCGACATGGTGCGGCGCACCTGGATCCAGTGTTGCAAGCGCTTCAACAACTTGCTGTGCTCTGGCAGGGTGAGTACCATGTTGGTATTGGTCATTTAACCCAGCAGATCGGCTCCCCCCCCCCCGCACCTCCCCCCCACTCCCCCCCCCCCCCCCCCCCCCCCACTGCTGCCCACCCACCCCCCCCCACTAAGTCTGAGTGTAGCAACTGCATTGAATCATTGATGGCATTTGTCCTTTGCTGGGTGGGCAAGCGAATACTGCTCATGCTGAGATCAGCCTGACAGGGTGATGAAGAGATATGTTTTGCCCCCGCAGCATGTGGTACACTGAGTGCCACATGACAGGTTTGGGGGCAACCTGAAGGAGCTGCAGCTAGGCGCTGTGCTTGAACTACAGGTCATGTCCAAGTCAGGGTGATAAGATGCTGGGAGGGGAGCTTCAAGGTGACGTGGCAATGAACTATCTGCTGCGTTCCGCACTCCACATGCTTACGCCTCCTTGCTATGGAAGGATATACCGTGTGGTGCCTCATGTGATGTAGGCAGCATGTGTCCAAGGGGGGAGGGTGGGTGCAGGCCCAGCATCTTTGTATGAGTGTTCGGCAGCAGCGGGGTGAGGAGGCACTGGAGCCTCTGGTTGGGGTGGGCCATGCGCGAACAGAGCCAATGTGCAAATTGCACTAATCAATGCTCGTCTGTCATTTTCAGGAGAAGAATGCTCATAACGCAGCAGAGCATGTGAGGACAGGCGGCAACCAGGCGCAGATCGCCATTCTTAGCCGCTTCAAGCAGGAGGCCCTGGATCTGGAGAGGCGCCATGCACCCAGGTCTACTGGTGTTGGTGAGGCTGGGGTACCATAGCCAGGTATTTATGCCCAACAGTGAGGTCAGCATTGTCCTGCCCACAGCCATAGCACTGCTGAGTGTTAATTGATTTAATTTTGCAACATGACTTGACCATTGGTTATGGAAGGATGAGCGCATAATGATCCGGGGGACAGGGATGCACTTTGACATTGTCTCCACGTTAACTGATCCACTGTCCTTGTTCTTCCTTTCAGCATTATCAGAGCAGGGTGGGAGGAGGAGCAGCAGAGGCCCCCTCTCAGAGGGGCCTGAAGTCTCACCAGCGTCACACCATTTCTGCTAGGCAGGCACCAGTGCAGGTACTAGCACCTCGGTGGGAATTCGAACATCGGCTAGTGTCCTGGGGCACAGTGGTGAGGGCAATTCAAAGTTGTTGGAGGAGCTGGCAGAGACAGAGAGTGCCCATGGTGCCAGCAGTCAGAGGACTGCAGGGGACCAGGCACATGCTCAGCCGGTGCCTGATGTTGTGCCTCTGGAGTCATCTACAATGCAGCAAGTGCAGGAAATGCGGCCAGGTGTGCAGGAGCATCTGGGGGAGATACATGAGGCTATGCTTGGCTTGGTCTCCTTGGTGGAGGAGTCTACACGGACGATCGCCGAAGCAATGAGCCACATGTCCGAGCACCATGCGTCCTCCATGGAGAGAGTGCCGACTCTCATGGAGAGGCTACTCCAGGAGACCCACCAGGGCTTCCTGGGGATGTGTTCTGACCAGCAAGCACTCACATCGGCATTGACCTCAGACGGTCAGTGCCAGTGGGGGAGATGGTTTGGGCATCAACTTTCCCAACTCGGTGCCCATCCATCCACGGTGAGCAGGGAGGTCCGAAGCGACCTCAAGTCAGCGCAGCAGCTGCCTGCCGTCTCTGCAGGCACATTGCAGGGCACTCCGGATGAGGGCAGAAGATCCTCCGCCTTTCTCCCAGTGGCTGTATCATCCGGTGAGGCTGTGACAACTGGGGAGATGCCAGCTGTGGAACTGGCAGCTCCCTCCCAGGCGGGGCCAGCACAGGCTCCACAGGCCAGAGGACGACTGCCAAGGTCATCGAGGCCAACAGGACAGCAGGGTGAGCAGGCTGTCTCAGATGCCACTCCAAGCGATGTCACCAAGACGTAGCACCTGGAAACGAAAACATAAGGCACCTTAGGCACACCACAGATTTTTCACTGGTGCTATTGTGTTGGCCCAACATGAGGTCTTTATGATTTGTTTTGATTTGTAACACTCTTGTCTTTTTTTTTATAAAAAGCCGCTTTGTTTGAAACATTAAATTCAGATATGTCACCATGTCCTCTTTCCTTCTGCATGTGTATGGTTTCCAAAACTGTAAGGGCTACTTTGTTGGACATTCAGCTTTATTAACAAGGCCCTGAGTGACTGTTCCTAACCTGGCAGATTTTGCACTTAGGTGTCAAGCATTCAGCTGACAGCTCAGGCTTGTCCTGGTGGTCCACTGTGCTGTGCTAGCTGAAGGTTCGTTAGATTAAAGCCTCCCGGGTGTCCCTGCCTCCCTGAAGCTTGACCAGGTTAGCATCTAACCCCTCAGCATTTCCCTGTGCATGCTCATTCCCGGACTCAATGCTGGAGTCATCGTGTGCAGCCGCAGCCAATGCGTCTACATCTTCATCGTCCACTGTGTTCTCCCTTTCCAGCGCAAGATTGTGCAGAGCGCAGCATGCAACCACTATCAGCAACATACGATCTGGGGGGTACTGGAGTGCACCCCGTGAGCGGTCCAGGCATCGGAAGCACATCTTGAGAAGAGTGAAGGTTCTCTCCATCACAGCCCTTGTGGAGCCGTGGCTCCTATTGTACCACTGCTCAGCTTCTGTTCTTGGATGGCGGAGAGGTGACATGAGTCATCTTCTGAGGGGATAGCCCTTGTCACCCAGCAGCCACCCATCCAACCGGGCTGGAGCACTGAAGAGCCCCGGCACCTGGTAGTGTCTGAGGATGTAGACGTCGTGGGAGCTGCCTGGGTACCTTGCACAGACTTGTAGAATCAGCATCCTGTGATCACTCACTATCTGCACGTTCATGGAGTGGAATCCCTTCCTGTTGACAAAGGCACCGGGCTCACCTGCTGGCACCTTGATGGCCACATGTGTACAGTCTATAGCACCCTGGACATGGGGGAAGCCAGCAATGGCCGCGAAGCCTCTGGCTCGCTGTGTCTGACTTGCCTGGTCCCAACGGTAGAGGATGAAGGTCAATGCACACCTGAACAGAGCGTCTGTAACCTGCTTGACACAAGCATGGACAGCTGATTGGGAGACACCAAAAAGATCATCAACTGAGCCCTGGAAGGAGTCAGAGGCATAGAAGTTGAGGGCAGCGGTGACCTTTAGAGCCACTGGCATGGGGTGTCCACTCACACAGTTAGCAGAGATCTCAGGCCCAATCATCTGACTGATATAGTTGACTGTCTCCCTTGAGAGACGGAGCCTCCTTCAGCACTGCACCTCAGACATATTGAGGTAGCTGCTTCGCCGCCTGTAAATCCTGGCAGCAGGATAGTGGCATCTTCTGTGACCCCTTCCGCCTTGGACTACCTCTTGGCCCTGCGCCTCTTGTGTTTGTGCCTCTCCTCCCAAATGTGGGTCCTCTGGAAGCTGAATGTGCAATCCTGGCCTCCTCCCCCTTCTAGCCCTCCCATCCTCCTCAGAGGAGGTGCCTCCAGTGGAGAGTTCAGCTCACTTTCAAAGGCTTCCAGAAACTTGCAGGCCCAGAAAAGATTACCCATGCAGAGTGCTGACCTGAAGGTTAAGTGTCCATAAAAAACAGCTGGTATCCCGTTTTGAAGTACTGCAGATCACAAAGGCAAGTTTCAAAAACTTTCAAAAATAGATACTTGACTGTGCACAATCACGAACCCAGGGAGCCCTCTTATACCGTCCATGGATGAGGTTAATACAAATGTGTCCTACCTGCCTGACCGTTGTGCTCGTGAGCCGACCCGAAGACTGCATGGGCGCCGAAAAATTGGCGTCGACTGGTGAGTCAAGGGCCTTAAGTGGCCCATTAATTAGTGGCGGGTGCGCGTCGGGCATCACCGCGTGCCCACCCAGTGAAATATCGTGATGGCGCAAGGTGACATTGGGACGCTTGCCCGACATCACCACGCGTCGTTTTACACGCAGAGGTGCAGGGCCTGCCCCCATACGCTAACGGGAAAATTCTGCCCATATTGTTTCTGTACTGTCAAGTCTGGTGTCATGGCTCCCCAGGCGTTAACAATCTGCTAAACCAAGATATTGCCTGACCTACCTGGCACCTCTTCAATGGTCTGGCCCTTCTTCATGCAAAATGCTTCAAATAAAGGGAACCCCGATGGGGATCAGCCACAGCACTGCAGCAGCAGAGCGGGTTAAAAAAGAGACACCGGAACAATCGTTCCCCTAAACCCATATGACAGGAGAAAAAAAAAGCAAAATAGCACAACAAAGCTCATTGAATGAATACACTTCCTGTGGCCACACAGCTGTTTCCACAGTGACCCTGCATACCCATGCCAGAAGCACCATTGTGTGGATGTGTATATTCCCACCTTCATTTTAATATTCTAATGAAGGAGCTGCCCTTTCCAGGTGGACATCTCCAGCCCCCATTTTCCCCTTTCTCTCAAAATGCTCACAATGCGCTGAATGGTTATGGAGATCTGTCATCAGGGATCTCCACCCAATGTTCCAATCAGCCTTATTCAGTTTACCCCAGTTTACTGGGGAGAACCCAATCAGAAAATCTATACTTGGCCATCTCACTTACGGAGGCCACATGTATGGCAGAAATCCAAAAACGGAAAATCATAGAAGCATATAATACAGATGGAGGCCATTTAGTCCATCATCCCCGTGCCAGCTCTTTGAAAAATCAATCCAATTAGTCCCATTCCTCCTGCTCATTTCCTTAGCCCTGTAAATTCTTTCCCTTCAAGTATTTATTCAAATCCCTTTTGATGGTTCCATTGAATCTGTTTCCACCACCCTTTCAAGCAGTGTTTACCAGGTGTCACACAGATGTAGGGGCTGCCCTTCTGAGAATGTTACGCTGTTGGATCATAACAGACTTAAAAATGCTTGATGCTGAATATAGGTGCCAGGAATGGAAAGTAATCCACTCCTCAACACTGACATTTCCCACCGCAATGGGAACAAAAAATCAATAAGCAACTTACTAAGTCAGAAGAAAGCTCTTGCTAGTATTACCAACCTTTGGTGCATCCTCTCTTGTTATTGTAGAGCTGAATACAGAATGTGCCAGAAAGGCAAGGGCAACTCCTGTTTTTGTGTCTCCCCCTTGAAATGGAAGGTCTCTGATGGCCACCAACACTTCATCAATTGTCCCATAGTCAGTAAGTGCAATTGCTGTTCTAGAAGCAATAGTTCAGTAAATGAAATTGACACGTCAAAGACAAACCATTGACCTTATTACCTTATGCATCATGACATGTTTTCTATTGACAAACCTAGGTTAAGAACTAACGTTCACTGAGCAGGACATCGCCAAGATTAACAAGAGAAGGAAAGTGTGTGAGATAAGTCAGATGGTTAGGCAACAGTAACTTTGGGTTTCAAAACCTGTAAATTGTAGGAGGGAGGGTAGCTGAGGAGAACAGTAGAAAAAGCTAAAGTAGGAAAAGAGTGTTGATTTCAGCACAGTGAGGATGGAGGGAGAGGAGAAACCTGTCAGAAAGACAACTTGGAAATTGTGAGCGACAAGAGATGAATTTACTAGGTGGCAATGATCAAACTTCACCGAGTCTTTCCTCCCTCCCAAAATCTACAGACTTTTAACACACAAGCATGGCACCAGATATGCATTATGCCTATTTTTTATCAAATCCTGCAGTGTAGAAAGAGGACATTCAGCCCATTCTGCTTGCACCAGCTCCTTAGTAGAGCTATCCAATTAGTTCCATCACCCCCCTTCTCTTTCCACACAGCCCTGCAATTTTCTCACTTTCGTATATTTATTTAATTCCATTCTGCTTCTTCTGCCATTCTTTCAGGCAGTGCATGTCAGATTAGAACAATGCACTGCATTAAAAAAAATCTCCTCTCCTCACCTCACCTCTGGTGCTTTAACTGATTACCTCATACAATTTTGAATAATTCTATTAAATCTCTACTTAACTTTCTCTTCTCTAAGGAGAAGAATCCCAGCTTCTCTATTCATATATTTTCTTTTCCTTTATGCTATTTAAACCAATATTCCAAGGTAACCTCTTCCGCTGGGTTCCTCAGGAACAATTACTGTGGAGAGTTTAGTGGCCTATTAATATGCAAACCATGCAGCATATATTTAAAAATAAAGAGACAAAGAGGGAGAAGATGTTTTTTAATTCATTCATAGGCTGTGGGCATCGGTGGCTGGGCCAGCATTTATTACCCATCCCTAGTTGCCCTTGAGAAGGTGATGGTGCACAGCCTTCTTGAACTGCTGCAGTCCATGTAGTAGGTACACCCATAGTGTTGTTAGGAAGGGA
Source organism: Carcharodon carcharias (assembly GCF_017639515.1). Classification (NCBI taxonomy): domain Eukaryota; kingdom Metazoa; phylum Chordata; class Chondrichthyes; order Lamniformes; family Lamnidae; genus Carcharodon; species Carcharodon carcharias. Next base: position 129,396,443 of record NC_054479.1, read on the forward strand.
GTTCCAGGACTTTGACCCCGTGACAGTGAAGGAATGGTGATATATTTCCAAGTCAGAATGGTGAGTGACTTGGAGGGTAACTTCCAGGTGGTGGTGTTCCCATCTACCTGCTGCCCTTGTCCTTCTAGATAGTAATGGTCGTGGGTTTGGAAGATGCTGTCTGAGGAGCCTTGGTGAATTCCTGCTGTGCATCTTGTAGATGGTACACACTGCTGCCACTGTGCATCAGTGGTGGAGGGAGTGAATATTTGTGGATGTGGTGCCAATCAAGCGGGCTGCTTTGTCCTGGATGGTGTCAAGCTTCTTGACTGTTGTGGGAGCTGCACTCACCCAGGCAAGTGGGGAATATTGCATCCCACTCCTGACTTGTGCCTTGTAGATGGTGGACAGGCTTTGGGGAGTCAGGAGGTGAGTTACTCGCCACAGGATTCCTAGCCTTTAGACCTGCTCTTGTAGCCACAATATTTACATGGCTAGTCCAGTTCAGTTTCTGGTCAATGGTAACCCCCAGGATGTTGACGGTGGGGGATTCAGTGATGGTAATGCTATTGAACATCAAGGGGTGATGGTTGGATTCTCTCTTGTTGAAGGTGGTTGTTGCCTGATACTTGTGTGACCATAAGACCATTGGACCATAGGACATAGGAGCAGAAGTAGGCCATTTGGTCCATCGAGTCTGCTCTGCATGATTCAATGAGATCATGGCTGATCTGATAATCCTCAACTCCACTTTCCTGCCTTTTCCCCATAACCTTTGATTCCCTTACTGATTAAAAACCTGTCTATCTCAGCTTTGAACATGCTTAATGACCCAGCTTCTACAGCCCTCTATGGTAAAGAATTCCACAGATTCACTACCCTCTGAGAGAAGAAATTCCTCCTCATCCCTGTCTTAAATAGGTGACCCCTTACTCTGAGATTATGCCTTCTGATCTTAGACTCTCCCACAAGGGGAAACAACCTCTCAGCATCTACACTGTCAAGCCCCCTAAGAATCTTATATGTTTCAACAAGGTAACCTCTCATTCTTCTACACTGCAATGAGTACAGGACCAACCTACTCAACCTCTCCTCTTAAGAAAATCCCTACATACCTGGGATCAACCTAGTGAACCTTCTCTGGACTGCTTCCAATGCCAGTACATCTTTCTTTAGATAAGGGGACCAAAACTGTCCACAATATTCTAGGTGTGGTCTAACTAAAGTCTTGTATAGTTTTAACAAAGCTTCCCTATTTTTATACTCCATTCCCTTTGAAATAAAGGCCAACATTCCATTTGCCTTACCTATTCCTGCTGAACTTGCATGCTAGCCTTTTGGGATTCATGCACAAGGACTCCCAAATCCCTCTGTGCTGCAACTTTCTTGCAGTCTTTCTTCATTCAAATAATATTCAGCTCTTGTATTCTTCCTGCCAATGTGCATAACCTCATATTTTCCCACGTTATTCCATCTGCCAAGTTTTTGTCCACTCACTTAACCTGTCTATATCCCTCTGTAGACTCTTTATGTCATCCTCACCACTTGCTTCCCACCTATTTTTGTGTCATCCACAAACTTGGTGATACTACATTAATTTCCCTCATCCAAGTCATTAATATATAATGTAAATAATTGTGGCCCCTACACTCCTCTAGTTACAGTTTGCCACCCTGAAAATGCCCCCATATCCCAACTCTCTGTCTTCTAGTAGTTAGCCAATCCTCTAGCCATGCTAATATACTATACCCAACACCATGGGCTCTTAGCTTATTAAGTAGCCTTATGTGCGGTACTTTATCAAATGCCTTTTGCAAATCCAAATATATTACATCTACTGGATCCCCTTTATTTATCCTGATAGTTACCTTCTCAAAGAATGCTAATACATTTTTCAGGCATGATTTTCCCTTCATGAAGCCATGCTGACTCTGCTTGATTATATTGTGTATTTCTAAATGCTCTGATATTACATCCTTTATAATAGACTCTAACTTTATCCCAGTGACGGATGTTAAGCTAACTGGCCTATAGTTACCTGTTTTTTGCCTCCCTCCCTTTTTGAAAAAGGACGTTACATTTACAGTCTTCCAATCCTCTGGGACTTTTCCAGAATCTAAGGATTTTTGGAAGATTACTACCACTGCATCCACTATCTGTACAGCTACTTTCTTTAATATCCTAGGATGCAACCCATCAGGTCCAAGGGACTTATTGGCTTTTAGCCCCATTAGTTTCCCTAGTACTTTTCCTCTGGTGATAGTTATTGTATTTAATTGCTCCCCCTCTTTTGCCCCATGATTATTTCGTATTCTTGGAATACTATTAATCTCTTCTATTGTGAAGACAGATGCAAAGCATTCATTCAGCTCCTCTGCCATTTCCTGGTTTCCCATTATTATTTCCCCAGCCTCATTCTGTAAGGGGAGTATGTTCACTTTGGCCTCTCTCTTCCTTTTTATGTATTAAAGAAGCTCTTACTGTCCATTTTTACATTACCTGCTAGGTTACCCTCAAAGTTTATTTTCTCCCTCTATTATTTTTTGGTCATCTTCTGTTGGTTTTTAAAACTTTCCCAATCCTCTGGCTTACCACTAATCTTTGGCACATTTTTTTTTCTCTTTCAATTTGATACACTTCCTTGGTTAACTTCCTTGATTAACCATGGTTGGTTTATCCCCTTCTTAGAATCTTTCTTCCCTACTGGGATATATCTTTATAAAAACAAAAAACTGCGGATGCTGGAAATCCAAAACAAAAACAGAATTACCTGGAAAAACTCAGCAGGTCTGGCAGCATCAGCGGTGAAGAAAAGTGTTGACGTTTCAAGTCCTCATGACCCTTCAACAGAACAAGGTGACCTGCTGAGTTTTTCCAGGTAATTCTGTTTTTGTTTGGGATATATCTTTGTTGTGAGTTATGAACTATTTTCTTAAATTTTTCTTTGTTTATCACCTGTCTTTTCTACTAAACTCCTTTCCCAGTCCACTCCAGCCAACTCTGCCCTCATTCCTTTGTAATTACCCTCATTTAAGTTTAGTACAGTTGTTTCCGACCCAAGTTTCTCAATCTCAAATTGAAAGCTAAATTCTATCATGTTATGGTCACTGTATTCTAGGGGATCTTTTACTCTGAGATAATTTATTATACTTGCCTCATTACATATTACTAGATCCAAAATAGCCTCATTCCTGGCTGAATCCACAACATATTGTTCTAGAAAACGGGACACAAATGTTACTTGCCACTTGTCAGCCCAAGCCTGGATATTGTCCAGGTCCTGCTGCATTTGGACATGGACTGCTTCTGCATCTGAGGAGTCGTGAATGGTGCTGAACATTGTGCAATCATCAGCGAACATCCCCACTTCTGACCTTATGGTGGAAGGAAGGTCATTGATGAAGCAGCTGAAGATGGATGGGCCGAGGACACTACCCGGGGAAACTCCTGCAGTGATGTCCTGGGGATGAGATGCCTGACCTCCAACAACCACATCTTCCTTTTTGCTAGGTATGACTCCAACCAGCTGAGAGTGTTACACCTAATTCCCATTGATTCCAGTTTTGCTTGGGCTCCTTGATGCCATACTTGGCCAAATGCGGCCTTGATGTCAAGGGCAGTCACTCTCATCTCACCTCAGGAGTTCAACTCTTTTGTCCATGTTTGAACCAAGGCTATAATGAGGTAAGGAGCTGAATGGCCCTGGCAGAACCCAAACTGGGCGTCAGTGAGCAGGTTATTGCTAAGCAAGTGCTGCTTGATAGTACTGTTGATGGCCCCTCCCATTACTTTACTGATGTCCAAGAGTAGGCTGATGAGGCGGTAATTGGCCGGGTTGGATTTGTCCTGCCTTTTGTGTACAGGACATACCTGGGCAATTTTCCACATAGCTGGATAGATGCCAATGTTGTAGCTGTACTGGAACAGCTTGGCTAGGGGCTCAGCAAGTTCTGAAGCACAAGTCTTCAGTGCTATTGCCAGAATATTGTTAGGGCCCATAGCCTTTGCAGTATCCAATGCCTTCAGCTGTTTCTTGATATCACGTGGAGTGAATCAATGTTTGTGCAAAGCAAATGGTGGAGTTGCATAAATTGACCAGCAAGTTCTGAAGATAACACACCATTATTTTTCCAGCTGGATTCCACTCAATGTTATTTTAAAAATTTATGTCCTAACTGGATTAAACAACAACTTGTATTTATATAGCACCTTTAACATACTAAAATGTTAAAAACATTAACAGACAAAATTTGACAGAAAGCAACATAAGGAGACATCAGTATTGGAAGAGGTTAATTTTAAAGAACATCTGAAAGGAAGAGAAAAATGTGGAAAGGCAGAAGTGTTTAGTGAGGGAATCTTAGAGGTTAGGAAAGACGTGATTGAAGGCACAGCCGTCAGGGCATTGCTGACACCACATCTGGAGTGCTGTGTACAGTACTGCTGTCCTCATTTAAAGAAAAATGTAAATGAGTTAGAAGCATTTCAGAGAAGGTTTACTAGACTAATACCAGGAATGGGCAGGTTGTCTTATGAAAAAAGGCTGGACAGGTTAGGTTTGTCTCCACTGGAATTTAGAAGAGTAAGAGGCAACTTAATTGAAACCTTTAAGATCCTGAAGGGTCTTGACAGGGTAGATATGGAGAGGATGTTTCCTCTTGTGGGAGAATGTAGAACTAGGGGTCACTGTTTAAAAATAAAGTGTCGCACATTTAAGACAGAGATGAGGAGAAATTTTTTTTCTCAGGGTGTTGTGAGTCTTTGGAACGCTCAAAAGGCGATGAAAGCAGAGTCTTTGAATACTTTAAGGCAGAGCTAGATAGATTGTTGATTAACAAGAGGGTGAAAGGTTATCCGGGGTAGGCAGGAATGTGGGGTTGAGGTTACAATCAGATCAGCCATGATCTTTTTGAATGGTGCAGCAGGGCCGAGGGGCCGAGTGGCCTACTCCTGTTCTTAATTCGTATGTTTGTGTGCACTTATGTTTGTATGGGTGATGAAAATTGGGGATGTTAAGAAGTCAGAACTGGAGGAATGCAGAGATCTTGGAGGGTTGTAGGGCTGGAGAACATGAAAGAGGCAGGGTACAGCAAGGCCATGGAGGAATTTGAATTTATGGATGAGAATTTTAAATTTGGGACATTGCCAAACTGGGAGCCATTGTAGATGAATTAGCCCTGGGGTAATGGGTAAAATTAGCCCATTCACGGAAGGAAATTGAAATACTATGATTTACCTGGGATGGTCACTATAAAGTGTGACTCCAAACCTAATACCATCCTTCCCTACTGGAATTTTCTTGAATGATGTTATGATGCCATTGAGGAATTCCTTTACACGTTGGAAGTTGGCCTCTCCCACACTCCACGATTCATCCACTGTGAATATGATATCAGCTGCTACTGCTGTGAGACACACTGAAACAAAATACAGAGCCCAGGTTAGAAGGCATGAAGGGAACTGTATGGCTCATTGGGTGACCATGCCGCTCCTCAACCAGGGAAGCTGCATCTAAATCCAGTTCAGACCAACAGACTGAAAGTCTCCTCACTCTGCACATTGTGAGAGACCCAAGGTGACATTAAGGACATATAAGTAAGAAAGAATTGCAGTTATATAACACCTATCACAATCTCAGGATATACAACCAATGAAGTATATTTGAAGTGCAGTCACTGCTACATAGGTAACGTGGCAACGCATTTTACACACAGCAATTAAAACCCTGGCAGCAATGTGATTATGACTAGATAATCTGTTTTGGGGGATATTAGTTGACGATAAATATTGGGCAGGACATGGAGAAAAGCTCCTTGCTTTTCTTCAAAATAGTATCATAAAATCTTTATATCCACATGGGAGAATAGACAAGGGGTGGAATTGTCCCAAATTTGCACAAAGTGTGGTAGTGGGCAGGAAAAAAGCCAGTTACCCACCAAGCGCAATGGTGGATTTTCGCGCCATATCATCCCATTCCTGCCTCATTAATTATGCAGCCACAGGAAATACGCTGTTTCTCTGGTGGGCAGTCTCCAATTTGCCCGCCACGCTGTTACCTTGCTGCTTCCTCATGCAGGAAGCATATTTAAACTGCAATCATGTGCACAATTCTCAATGTTTGTAGCCCAGGGCTGCTCTAGTGAAGACATGGTCCCAAGAGCCAAGAAGAGTTCAGCCCTCCAATTCAGTGACACATCCCTGGGGAGCCTCCTGGATACCACGGAGGTCCGCTGCGATGTCCTTTACCCGCCAATCTGGCCGCAGAAGGCCCATCAGTCTCAACACTCCAGCTTGGGAGATGGTGGCAGAGATGGGCAGTGCCAATGCTGCACAGAAGAGGTCGGCCATCCATTGCAGAAAAAGGATGAATGATCTCATCCGTGCTGCCAGCGTAAGGCAACCATCTCATCACTCTAAACTCACACACTCACAAGGCCATCATACATTCACTGGCATCTCACTCACTACCAGCTCAAGAGACATCACCACTCACTCTCTCACACACATCCTCACATTTTCATCTGGCCTCATCTCCTCTGGAAGCTGCCTCCTCAGCCCTCACCTTCATAAGGCCACTTGCACAGGTCGACATGTGCCTCCATGGGATACCCCCATCCCCAGTACAGCCGTCAGCCTGCAGTTTCTTCCCTTGGCTGGAGCCACTTCTCTCCTTTCCCCAAGCAAGCCCTGGCCCTGCAGCTGTTGAAATGCCACTACTGCCTTATGGCTGGTCTGGTATGTAGAGACCTGCCTGTGAGCCGTCTTAAAAGTGATGTGGTTATGCCTGCGAGGCCTGGCGCTGATGAGCGCGAGTGCTGTCTGAAGCAAGGTGGGCAAACAATCCTCGAAGTCCCGAGCAAAGTGCAACTTGCCAAGTGCGCCTTGCCTTTGAACAGTTGTGAAACACTTTGGTGTACAATCACGCCAGCATGCCTGGATGATCCAGCCTGGGCGGATGATTCTAGCAAGCAGGGCTGAAAATGAAATGCTAAAGTATTGAAATTAGGTTCCCAACATGTGGCAGCAGCAAACACGGCCCACCATTGACATGTGGAACGAACAATTGCAAACTGGTTTCATGATGGCATGAAACCAATTTTTGGACTTCTTGCCATATTGTTGTTTGCTGCCTCGCCGCCCACCCATGACGCCCAACGCCAACAGGGCTGGAAAATTCCGGCCAAGGTCTCAGTTAAAGGATGACATCGCAGGCAGTACAACATTCCCTCAGCACTGCACTGGAATATCATCCTAGATATTGTGCTCAAATGTCTGGAGTAGGGCTTGAACCCACAACCTACCAGCTCTGAGGCAGGGGTACTACCCTGAGTCAAAACAGCACTTAATACCTTGATAAACTTATAAATTTATTCCAGAATTGATACAATTATTTGTAAAAAGCTTATTACATTTGCTATAACTGAGAGTCAGGGTTGAAAAGTTTTATATTACCCAGGTGTTCATACTTTTGCAAAATTGAACACAGTAAGCCATGTTACTGCCAGAAAGTTAGCTATTATCAGTAGTAGTGGGTCAAGGAGAATTTGTCACTCGCTTTTTAGCGTATTTGTACACCTGATTGGGGCAAGGAAGCTATAACATCTCCTCATTGTTAGAGCTCAGATTCAGAAGTTGTGATTCTTTTCACTCTTTCCAAGTACAATTTCCACAAAGACTTGTGCTATGATTTGTTTTTACTTTGTATATCTATGCTAAAATGTAGCAGTAATTTAATATGCCAGTCATATCTTGTAGCAAAACAGCAATTCCATATCTAGTTTCACTTCTACGCTTATCATATTAGCAGATTGATGATTTAAGGCTGTAATGTTAGCCACCCATTGGGTATTCAATGCAGCTTTTGTTTCAAACCTGCTTCAGTGGCTATTTAAGTGGCTGAATCCTCTTTAATTTCAGTCTGTCTGTCTCTCACCTTCTCTTCTTCCACTTCAGTTTCTTCTCCTTCCCTTCCTGCACTTCAGTTTGTTTGTCTGTATGTCTGCCTGTATCTCATTCTCCCTCTCTCTCCTCCCTATTCTCTCTCCCCGCCTCCCCTCTCCATCATCCTGTCACCTATTCCATTTTTTCTATCCTGCCAAAGGTTTACTTTTGTCAGGCCAGAAACCACCTGCTGCCTGTGGCTGGGTTTACAGTAGCACAGATGGATCGAGTAAGGACAAGTGGTCAGTAGTACAGGGAGAAAGTGCCACAAATCATTAGCGGCACATCCCTTTGGCTGCTCCTAGATGAGAACGATTGCCTCCCATACATCATATTCAAGTGTGGAGTTAGATACGTATTCCATCCCTGGTGTAAGCCTGATCTAGGACTAGGAAAATGTGCAATCATTGCTTAATGGACATGGGCGTGATGTATACGAGGCATGCTGCATCATGAAAAGGATTGTGTTTAACTGGAGTTGATCTGTTTCAGTTAAAGACATTAGGCTTAATTGGAAAACCACCCACTTACTTCCATGGCTGCCACCTCACTCATCATTCATCCCCTGCCCTACTTCCCATCTTCCCACCTCACATCACCTTCACCCACCCCCTCACCAATGTTCCAAGGTTCTGTTGACAGCACTGTCACCTTTGAAGGAGAAGCTTGTGAGTTCACTCCAGAGTCTTGAGCACAAAATTCCTTTGCACCACTGAGGTATAGCGCTGTCAGAGGGATTGTATTTCAATGAGGCATTAAATCAAGGTCCTGCCTTCTCTTTCAGCTAGACATAAAAGATCCCATGGCAATATTTCAAGGACGAGCAGGGGAGTTCTCCCTGGTGTCCTGGCCAAGATTTATCCTTCGACCAGCATCACAAAAACATGTTCTCTGGTTATTATCACTTTGATTTTTGCGGAACCTCACTGTGCAGAAACTGGTTACATGTTATAACAGTAACTACACTTTCAAAAGTTCTTCATTAGCTGTAAAGCAAAATTGGAACTCTTAAAGTTATCAAAGGCGCAACATAAATGCAAGTCTTTCTTTCTTCCTGATATCCAATTTCAGCTGAATTCAATATTTTAGATTTGGTCTGAAAGGATCTGAACTGAACCTCTCTAAATTATGTTAGGAATCAAATTATCAGACAGTCTTGACTTTAATGCTCCATTAAAGCATTGGTTTGATGACATTTGGCAAATGTTTGGAGGAAGAACAGATCTGCGTCAAGAATGCAATTATCATTCAATACCATTCATGCCGTGCATTCATAAAATCAAAATGACATCCCTACTCCTTTCATTCCAATATGATAATACCCTCTCTAAAAGCACCTATAAGAAAGCATAGATGTTTCCAGCATCCCCTTAAAATATTGGATAAGATCAGTGCAATGTTAACTCAAATTCTTTATGGATGCTCTACTACATGTTAAGCAGAAACCAAAGGACTTTATTACAGAATATAAGACCAATTTCTTTTTTAAACATAAAGTTGGAAATATTATGTACCTAAAATTATATATATTTTTAAATGTTACATATATGCTGTGCAAGAAAGTTGTTGTGATCTGGAATTTACTGCTTGAAGGGAAGCAGGGAATTGGATAAATACTTGAAAAGGTAAAAAATTGCAGGGCTATTGGAAAGAGAATTAAGCCAGTGGGATTAATTGGATAGATCTTCCAAAGAGCTGACTTAGACTCTTCTGTGCTATTTGATTTCATGATTCACATCAAGGCATATGGAGTCAGGACCCAGGAAGCAGAATGGATGGAAAGATGGCAATAAAACAGAAAACAGAGGGTAGGAGTGAAGGCATATTTCTCAGATTTACAGGGCGGTGTGCTGGGACCACTGCCGTTCACCATGTACATAAATTATTGGAATACTGAACTGGAGTGACATGGGGGGAGGGAGGGGTGGCGCTGCAGCGTTAAACCTAATAATGTGAAGGACTGCACCAGATCACAGGAAGCTATGAACAAGCCTGCCGAGAAAGCAGATGAATGTGAAGTGCAGTTCAATAAAACAACATGCAAGGCGATTCACTTTGGTAAGGGGAATAAGATGGACTCATTTATAAAGCATGTTTGTGGTACTGGTTCTCTGTTGCCAGATGGCACTGGCTAGCCTTGTAAATGGAGTGCTTCTCCGCAGGTCAGTTACAAAGAGTGTTTGACTTGGAAGATCTGCACACCCACTTCCTGGGCAGACTTTTAACATGGTACCCAATATAGCAAGGCCTCACAAAAATACTGTAATGTAATAATAATCAGATAATCTCCTTTCGTCAAGTTGGTTATTTATCTAGCTTCCCCTTAAATGTATCCATGCTGGTTGCCTCACTACTCTCTGTGGTAACGAGTTCCCATTTCCACCACTCTCTGTATAAAGAAGTTTCCCCTGAATTCCAGATTGAATTTATTAGTGACTATCTTATATTTATGACCTGTTAGTTTTGGACTCCCCTGTAAGCTGATCATCTTCTCTGTACCTGCCCTATCAAATCCCTTTATAAATTTAAAGACCTTTAAACTCACTGCCGCTTTTTCTTTTCTGGAAAAACAGTCCCAGCCTAACTTAACTGATATTTATGATCTGTCAATGCAGTACAATGAGTGGAGAACATTCTCCTGTTTCTGAGTTTGAATGTATTCAACCAGCTGGGTGAGATATATGGAGGAGAATTGAGATGGGGAGGAGTGTATTTCTGTAAAGGAACTTGCTGATATCCCAAATGGATAAGCAATTGACTGTGGCCCTTACAGGCAGCCACCTTTCTCATCCAATGCTCTTTTGCACTGTGTTCAGATGATTCAATACGTTTAGGGACTGGAAGAGGGAAGTCCCCTCCACTGTGTCCAATCACTCGGGGTCAAGGTGCCTTTATTTTTAACTAATTCTCAAAGCCTGACCTCTTTCCACCCCCCATTTTAAATTTAGGGAAGAAGCAGCCTTCAAATGGAAATGTGAGTTACTGTTTCTTTCATGGTTAAGAAATTCTACTGTTACCGCACTACTCTTTCCCGGTGTGGGCCTACAGCCGGCAATCGCTAATTTTTGTAATTTTACTTTTGCTTCACTTTTGATTTGTAAGTGAACCTGTATTGAATCTTACTTTGTAGACATTGGCCAGAATCTTCAGGTTGGCGTGCGGGGGTGGGGCCCCGCTCGGTGACATCAGGCTTGTGTCCCGACGTCACCGCACGTCATTCTGATCCTCAGTTTGGCGGGCGCGCAGCTGACTTCGGTGCGCACCCACAGAACTGTGAAAGGCCTATTAGGGTCATTTAAATATCAATGAAACTAATTAACGGGGCTGCCCGTCCAAGCTTAAGGTTGGCGGGCAGGCGAAGAGCCCAAGCTGTCTTCACATTTATCATGAAACCTCAGCTCATCCACGGGCGGGTTGAAGTTTCATGGAGGTTTTAAAAGTTTGATTAAAACATTTATTATAAGTCATAGACATGTCCCAGCTCACGTGGCACCATCATATTGAGGGGGCATGTCTTAATTTTTTTTTTTCTTTAAAATTTGCTAATTCAAACTAATCTCCCTGAGGCAGCTCTGTGCCCCATGGAGATTTCCGCGTTCGTTCGCGCGTATGCACAAAAGAGTGTGGGCCCTGGCTCAGCCCCACCACCCCCCCCTCCGCCCGCACAGAGAGCGCACAACACTTCTGGGTGCGCGTCACGCTGGGCTGGCCTTAAAATGGCACCGCACAGCCGATCGCGGATGGCAATCGGCTGCGCACCCGTCCGCGCCCACTCCCGCCCAAACCCCCAACGGGGAGAAAATCCTCCCCATTGATCTAAACCTAGGTACAATTGTGCTTTGATTAATCAACAATAATCGCCAGAGATGCATTTTCCCAAGACCTTGCTTTTCACAGCTGGTATTTGGTCTTCATCTTTGTTTTCCCTTTCTAAACTAGAATACTAAAATAAAAGTTGTCTTTTATTTATCAGAAGTCCTTTAACTTACTGCATTCGATGATCCTTGAACTACAAGCCAGGACAATGAATAGACTTACATGGGGTGGTTAGCTATGGTGTGGAATCAGAAAATGGAGTTGGTTTGATGAACACACAACCTGGTTGATGGCAGATGGGAGACACCATCAAAAGATATGTAAGCAACTTGAATATGGCAAAGTCTGCGAAGCCTTGCAGTCCCTTTGAGGAGAATTGACAAGGACTTATGTTTACCAGACTTGTTATGGAATGTCTGAAAAAGTCCTCGAAAGGCTGGAATAGAGCCAAAAATTTGGCTTAAAGGGACACTGCTTCCAGGTTTCGGGGCGGCAGCCAGAGTGGACTAGTCAACCTCTGAAGTCTATGGAGGAAGGAACATCAGAGTGACTGGCCGAAGATCCCGTCCCCATCTAAGGCTATTCAGAGACTTGAGGCAGAATTTTCCAGTTGGCGTGCCCCCGCACATCCACACTTAAAATGACACATGGTGACAATGGACAAGCGTCCCGACGTCACCACACGCCATCGTGATATTGAGCTGGGTTGGCGCAAGATGATGTCCGATACATGCCCACCATTAATTAATGGGCCACTTAAGGCCCTTGGCTCACTAATCGACGCTGATTTTTCGGCACCCATGCAATCTTCAGGTCAGCACGCGGGCACAATGGGCAGGCGGGTAGGACACATTTGTATTAATTTCATACAGATGCAGGAGAAGAGGGCTCAGAGGGAGAATGTGCACAGTCAAGTATTTATTTTTGGAAGTTTTACAAGTTTGTGATCTGCAGTACTTCAAAACCCACACCGGCTGCTTTTTCCGGACACTTAGTCTTCAGGTCAGCACTCTGCCGTGAGGAATCTTTTCTGGGCTTGCAGGTTTCAGGAAGCCTCTCCTTAGTCTGGGAATGGGAGCTGACCTGTCCACTGGAGGCAGCTCCTCTGAGGGGGAAGGGAGGGCTAGAAAGGGGAGGAGGCCAGGTGTGCACATTCAGCCTCCAGGAGAGCCACCTTTGGGAGGACAGGTGCAGGCACAAGGGGAGCAGGGCCAACAGTAAGTCCAAGGCAGAAGGGGCTGCAGAAGACACCACTCTCCTGCTGCCAGGGTTTACAGGCGACGAAGCAGCTACCTCAATATGTTTGAAGTGAAGTGCCGAAGGAGGCTCCGTCAATTATATCTGTCAGATGATTGGGCCTGAGATCTCCGCTAACTGTATGGGTGGACAGCCCATGCCAGTGGCTCTAAAGGTCACAGCTGCCCTCAAATTTTATGCCTCTGGCTCATTCCAGGACTCAGTGGGTGATCTTTTTGGTGTCTCCCAATCAGCTGTCCACACTTGTGTCAAGCAGGTTACAGATGCTCTGTCCAGGCGTGCATTGACCTTCAGCCTCTACCGTTGGGACCGGGCAAGTCAGACACAGTGAGCCAGAGGCTTCGCGGCCATTGCTGGCTTCCCCCGCGTCCAGGGTGCTATTGACTGTACACATGTGGCCATCAAGGCGCCAGCAGGTGAGCCCGGTGCCTTCATCAACAGGAAGGGCTTCCATTCCATGAACGTGCAGATAGTGTGTGATTACAGGATGCTGATTCTACAAGTCTGTGCAAGATACCCAGGCATCTCCCACAACACTTACATCCTCAGACACTCCCAGGTGCCGGGGCTCTTCGGTACTCCAGCCCGGCTGGATGGGTGGCTGCTGGGTGACAAGGGCCATTTCCTCAGAAGGTGGCTCATGATGCCTCTCCGCCATCCAAGAACAGAAGCTGAGCAGTGGTACAATAGGAGCCACGGCTCCACAAGGGCTGTGGTGGAGAGAACCATCGGTCTTCTCAAGATGCGCGTCCGATGCCATGCACTCCAGTACCCCCCCCAGATCGTGTGTCGCTGATAGTGGTTGCATGCTGCGCTCTCCACAATCTTGCGCTGGAAAGGGAGGACACAGTGGACGATGAAGACGTCGATGCAGTGGCTGCGGCTGCACACGATGTGTCCAGCAGTGAGTCCGAGGATGAGCATGCACAGGGAAATGCTAAGGGGGTAGATGCTGACCCGGGCATACTCCAGGGAGGCTGGGACACCTGGGAAACTTTAATCCAATGAACCTTCAGCTAGCACATCACAGATGGACAAGCCTGGGCTGTTGGCTTGACACTCGACACATAAGTGCAAAATCTGTTAGGTTAGCAACAGTAACTAAGGGCCTTGTTAATAAAGCTGAATGTCCAACAAAGCACTCATTATAGTGTTGGAAACCATACACATGCAGAGGAAAAGAGGCACCCTCAGGCATGGTGGCATATCTGAATCTAATGTGTCACACAAAGCAGCTTATTACAAAAAAAAACAAGAGTGTTACAAGTCAAATAAAATCATAAGGGCCTCATCTCGGGCCAACACAAAAGTACAAGTGAAAAACCCGTGGTGTTCCTAAGGTGCCTTATGCTTTCGTTTCCGGGTGCTATGTCTTGGTGCTGTCCCATCGCTTGGAGTGGCATCTGAGACAGCCTGCTGACTCTGCTGTCTTGTTGGCCTTGATGACCTTGGTGGTCGTCCTCTGGCCCGTGTAGCCTGTGATGGCCCCGCCTGGGAGGGAGCTGCCAGTTCCACAGCTGGCATCTTCCCAGTCATCGCAGCCTCAACAGATGAGACGGTCACTGGGAGAGGGGTGGAGGAGATTCCGCCCTCATCCGGAACGCCCTGAGAGGAGCCCACAGAGACGACAGGCAACCGTTGCGCCAATGTGAGGTCACTTCGGACCTCACTGCTCACTGTGGATGGATGGGCACTGAGCTGCGAAAGTTGATGCCCACACCATCTCCCACACTGGCCCTAACCATCTGACGTCAATGCCAATGTGAGGGCTTGCTGGTCAGACCGCATCCCCAGTGTAACACATGCGACGAGAGCAAAACACATCTCTTCATCACCCTCATGCTGATCTCAGCATGGGCATTATCTGCTGGCCCACCCAGCAAAGGACCAAATGCCATCAATGATTCAATGCAGTCACTACACTCAGGCTTGGGGATGGGGGGGTGGCAGCAGGGAGGGGGGTAAGCCGACCTGCTGGGTTAAATGCCCAATGCCAACATGTTACTCACCCTGCCAGAGCACAACAAGTTGTTGAAGCGCTTGCGACACTGGATCCAGGTGTGCCACACCACGTCGCGGGAGCTCACCACCTCCGCCACCTCCTCTCAGGCACGTTTGTCATGTGGGGTGGGGGGGGGCGCTCCTCCGCCCATCATGGGAACCAGCACCTCCCGCCGTGCTACCACCTCCTCGAGGAGGGCAGCTAGGCAGTCATCCAAAAAACGAGGGGCATACTGGCCCCCCACCCTACTCTCCGGCCTGGCCTGTCCCACTGGCCTACGCTCTGGACTGGCCTGCTCACCAGAAGCCCTCTGCTCTGGCCTTGCACTTGCCATTGTGAGCAGCCTAGAAAAGGCTGCCAGGCCTTCATTCAAACAGGCTGCCGGGTCGCATTTGGACCTGGCGATCCGAGCCTGCCCGCTGCCGCCCGCCCACTCCCGCTAACCACAGGAATCGAGAAATACACTGGGCAGGCCTTAATTGGCCCGCCCACGTAAAATGGTGGCACCAATCGCGGGCGGCAATCAGGTCCACGCCCATCCACTCCTGTTCTCGTTCCACTCCCCCGGCCAACCAGGAGATTCAGGCCTTGGGAATGTATGTGCCAAGGGGGAATTTTACCAATTCAGGCTCCTGTCTTGGAACAGACTAAGTTGGGATTTTCCATTTCAGGAAGCTATTTTGGAACAGACCAATTTGGGGTTATTGTTTGTACTTTAAAAAAAAAGTCTTTCTTTTTTTCTTCTTATTACGTATATATACAATATATTTATATATAAAAAATATATATATGTGCTATCTCCTTTCAATAAAGTTATCTTTCTTTCTTTTAATTTCTTTTTTATATTATCAGTTATAATGGTTATATAACTATGATTATTACCATTATCGTTGTTCAATATTCAATAAAATTGTTATTTCAATACATTACTTGACATTGTCACTCATTCCTACGTCTAGAGTATGTTTCCAAACCTAAGTGAGACTCCACAAGGGACTTTCACGCCCTCACACTAGTCTCCCTTTGATTAAATTTCTCAACAATCCTTTGCTAACCCCAATACCTGACAAACAGATTGGATGCGATGAAATAACACATTCTGCATAGGCAATATTTGGAATGGAGCTGACCCACATCCTCCCACTCATAGGGTAGAATGTTGGTTGACGGCACAGCGCTAGAAAAACTTGTGCTTCACAAAACGCTGTGTGACAGTGCACACCCAACCCAAATAACCACGATCAGATCCTTCGCTCATTGTTTACATTATTTAATGCAACCATAAACGTTGGACCCAATATGAAATGGAAGTAAGTATGAATTCACTTTTCCCTCTTGGCCAGGTATCCGAACCAGATATTGCAATTACCACCAGGTGATAAGTGTATCTATTAACTGTCCAGGTTTATCACCTTCCAAAGGCTGCAATAGCCTCAATGTTTCACTTTTTTCATTTCCAAGATGCTTGCTGCAGTGTGTTTCTCTTCAAAGCATAGCTACTGACAGTTTCTTCAGTTGAAGGCTTGGATTTTCATACTCAAGGCAGGAAGCAGGAGTCTGGAAAGTTCATAACTCTCCACCCACCCCCACCCCCATGCCTCAGGAGAAAGTGCCCACAAAGGCAGAACCTACATGGCTGGGAGGCGGCTGTGGGCTTGACTCGGGCCAGCCAACCAGGTAACAAGTTTGGAGGTAGCCACAAGGGCTGTCGGATGCAGAGGCAGACTGTTTAAAAGGCCCACCTTAGTGCTGTGGGATTTTGAGCCAGTTAAAATAAAAACATAAAGGCCTTCCAGCCCTCAGCCCTCAACCCCTCACCCTCCAAACACTCCGCATGCTCCATCCATGCCACATCATGCCCTCCACCCACACCCCATGGCCCCCATGCCAAGCTCTTCCCTTCCATCTACCCGCTATGGCCCCTCATACCCCTATGCCATGCTATGGCACTTCCATACCCCATTGACCCACTATACACTGCATAGAAACAATGAAACCTATAGTGGCTGTAGGATCCGTTAAAAAAACGTTTTGAAAAAGTGATTCATTCATAACTTTCTCATATGTTGAGAAAATAGTTATTTCACTACAAACCAATAAAAGTGTCAATCATCCAGACACATAAATAACAAAAACCACAAATCCATTAAACTAATTCACATTGCATAAACCTGAGCTGTCAATCGAACAATGTTTTCTCTGGTGTTTCAACAAAAGCACACATAACGTGTCTTGGCTCTGAGCCCAGACAATTTTAGGCTTGTTAAAATAACTGGGCGCCAGAGAAATCATTGATTGACAGCTCAGGCTCTCTGATCCCTGCCTTCAATCTCACATTTACACAACATTATGTGGTTTCAAGGGCTTGCGTCTTTTGTTATTTATACTTTAAAGGGTTTGGATGGTTGACACTTTTATTGGCTTGTAATGAAATGACTTTTTTTCAACATATGAGAAAGTTATGAAGAATTACTTTTTCATAAGCTTTTCTTTGCACATGCTACTGTCATTATAGGGTTCATTGGTTCTAGACGGTGTATAGTGAGTTAATAGACATGGAAGTGTCATAGCGTGGCATCGGGGGCCACGAGGGGCCTTAGTGGATGGGTGGAGGGGAAAGCTTGGGGTGGGGGTATGAGGGGCCATGGGGATGAGTGGAAGGGCAGAGCTTGGCATAGGTGGCATGTAGAGCCACAGGAGACGTGTGGAAGGGCAGAACTTGGTATAAGGTGGGGCATGAGGATGACATTTTGAACTTAACTTATAAAAGGTTCACTCATGCAGACTCCTCATCAGGACTCCTCTGAGGGATGGTGAACCCACGACTCATTAAAAACCTGGCCCAACTCCATAAAAATTGCAGAGGAGTAGGACCTGCCTATCTCATCAATGGGGCTGGTCAGGTCAGTAGTGCTTTTGACAGAAACCAGCCTGCACCCTTTAAAGCACTCCCGAAAATCAGACAGCCCAGGAGTGGAGTCAGCAATCACGGAAACCGGGGCCATTTTTAAAGGGCTTCCAAGTCATCCCGACTTGGTGAAGATCCAGGCAGAAGTATTTATGGATGCAGGCCTCAAAAAATCGGAGTTAGCTGCTGGTATCTTGGTGCTTCCCTGATGATCTCAGTTAAACTGGAGCTCCGAGAGTGAGAAAATGATCATCCTGGGTTCCTGCTCCAGGTTGCTGCCAACGAACCCTTCAGGAATATGCATGAATGGGGAGTCCAGGACTGACCATATTTGCAATCCAATATCTTCTGACGTTCACTGTGCAAGCCCACAAATAAAAAATGGCCATTTGGGTGAGATCTTGAAAGGCTGTTTGTGTAAAATGTCTCAGCAATGGCCACCTCCTTCAGCAATGGAGAAATCTCAAAAAAAGATTCCCCCAAAAATATGTTTGAGAGACAGCTTGCATCCACCATTTGTTAATTCTTCCCTAAGGTTGAACTCTGGCACTCCACAGACTCCTGCTGAGATATGGTCAGGTCTCAGCTGTAGCTTAGTAGGTAGCATTCCCACTATTTAGTCAGACGGCCGTGGATTCCAATGCCACTCCAGAGATTTGAGTACAAATTCTAAGCTGACACTCCAGTTCTATACTGAGGGAGTGCTGCACAGTCAGATGTGCTGCCTTTCAGGTGAAATGCTAAACTGTGGCTACGTCTGCCTTCTCAGGCAGGCATAAAAATTACCATGCAATGTTTGTAAAAGGAGGGGTCTCCCTGATGTCCAAGCTGATATTTACCCATAAAAACAAGATTATTGGTCATTATTGCTTTCCGCATTGCAACAGTGCCTATACTTCCAAAGCTCATCATTGTCTGTAAATTGTCTTGTGATGTATTGAGGGTGTGAAATGTGCAAAATAATTGTAAATTTTTTCTTGTGATTCTTGACTAATATTTGCTGCAAAATACTCTATAAAGTCTTGGCAACTGAAAATTTTGGATGTGAGTTGTAGTCACTTATAGCAGATGTTGGCTCTAATTCCCAACATGTGTGAACATGAGGTGCTCAGTGAGAAATTGGACTATGACCAGCACTGAGCTATAAAACACGACCACCATAAATTTCACTCAGCAAATGTCTTTAATACTTGTAAACCAGATTTAAGTGGATTGTTTTCACTAGTTCTTTGTTTTGGTGAATGCTGGATTTGGATAGGTTTCACTGTTGGATCCAGATGTACATGTCGGGTTATTTGATGTTGGCTCCAGAAACAGAACGTGTTTCCACTTTGGCCACCCAATGTTAGGATGATGCACTCCCAAGTTAATAATGGGTAGAAATTTCCCCCCATTGGGGGGGGGTGTGTGCGAGGGCAGGCGCGGGCAGACGCAGACCTGATTGGCATACCCGATTGGGCCAATTAAGGCCCGCCCAGTGTGACACGCATCCGGGAGCGCTATGCGCTCCCTGTGCAGGCGCGAGGAGGTTCCCTGAGTCAGGAATGCGCTCTTTCGCACATGTGTGTGAAAGAGTGCAGAAATCTCCCTGAGACTCAGAAGTGCCTTGGGGAGATAAGTTTTAAGTTTTAAAAATTTTAACAAAGAAAAAAATATTTAAGACATTTCCCCTCATGTGACAATGTGAGCTGGGACATGTCAATGAACTTTAATGAAAAAATTTATTTAATTTATAAACCCTTCATGAAACCTCATCCCGCCCGTGGATGAGGTTCCATGAAAAATGCAAAGGCCTTCTGGGCTCTTTGCCTGCCCGTCAACTTTAAGGTTGGACAGGTAGCTTTCTCAATAGGCTTAATTAGTTAATTAATGGCCTCAACAGGCCTTTAACAGTTCGGCAGGCACGCAGCCGACTCGCGCGGTGACCCTGCATCATTTTACGCCTCGGCGAACAGGCCCCTTCCCCGCTCACCAAGCTGAAGATTCAGCCCAATATTACAACCAGATCTGCAATTAAGAAGAAAAAATGAATCTGATATCTCAATTGAAAGACAGCACCTCTGATCATGCAGCACTCCACTGGCCTAGCCAGTGACACCCACATCCCATGAATGAATTAAAAAAACAAAATCAGCCTAGATTTTGCACACAAGTATTTGGAGTGGGGCTTGAACTCATAACCTTCCAACTGAGAAGCAAGATTGCTACTCACTGGGCCACAGCTGAAACCCTCATTGCCAATGACAACCAAGGCTCCCTCTGCTCTGACCCAGCCTCTGAAGAGCATACACTGCTGCATTTCACCTCACGGACCCACCATCCCATTGCCTATGTATGAGGGACAATTTTGCTTAAGCAGGTACTGAGTTGTGAGCACTGGGTATTTGGCAACTAGGAAAGCATAAGGGGGAGGTAATTTTGATTTAGTGTGATAGTGTTAGCCAAAAAATAGTGAATCAGTCGTCCATTTTATTTCCCTTTACATAAATTATTCCCATTGAATTTAACTTAAAAGTGGAGGTTTAAAATAAACCAAGGGGGAGAATACTCTCCCCATCGGGGAGGCGGGTGGGTTGGAAGGGAGCAGGCATATGAGGGCGCATAGCCGATTGCCGCCCGCGATTGGCTGTGCACCGCCATTTTACGTGGACAGGCCAATTAAGGCCCGCCCAGCGTGATGCGCATCCGGAACCGTTGTGCGCTGCCTGTGCGGATAAGGGGAGTAGGCTGAGTCGGGGCCTGCGTTCTTTTGCACTAAAGAGTGCAGAAATCTCCCTGAGACAAGGGGTTCAATTTGGGAAAATTTTAATGAAGAAAAATAAAAATTTTTAAGGCATGTCCCCTCATGTGACAGTGTCACATGAGCTAGAGCATGTCAATGAATTTTATTAAAAATTCTTGTTAAACTTTAAAAACCTTCATGAAACCTCATCCCGCCTGTGGATGAGGTTTCATGATAAATGCGAAGGCCGCCTGGGCTCTTCGCCTGCCTGTCAACCTTAAGGTTGGACGGACAGCTCCGTTAATTAGTTTAATTGGTGTTTAAATGGACTTTGACAATTCAGCGGGTGCACAGTCGACCCTGGTGTGCGCCCACTGCACTCAAGATCTGAATGACGCGCAGTAACATCGGGATGTACGCCCGATGTCACCGCGCGTCATTTTATGCGTCAGCGAGCAGGTCCCGCCCCCCACTCACTGAACTGAAGATTCTGCCCTAGATTTTTTTAAAATATGAGGCTCGCATTGGAAGAGATGTTAAACAGGCAGCTGATTCTCTATCACCTAGTTTACCCTATCTCACAAAGTCAAGATCTATGCACAAGGAGATTTCCTTTTGTATTTTGCCCATATTATACCTGGGTTTGGAGTCCTTAATACAACATGGGATGTCAAAATCAGACGTGTACCTTCCATTCCCCAGAAATAACATCCCTAGCTTTGAGGAAGAAAGACACACAGCAAATAAAAACAAAAACTATACAATTTGCAGGGTGTGGGGGTGCAAAAACAACTTAGGAAAAATGTCCTTTTTCAAATTGAGACTGTGATGAAAAGAGCTCAACTTGAAAACATCAGCAGTGTTTCAACATGACAGGGCTATGTGCCTGAAGCACATTAGACAACACTTCAATGTTATAAGGTGAGCTGGGACTGGCCATTACCTTTTCTGATAAGCCCAAAGATGGCTTGTCTCTATCCTTCATTATATTACTATGCCACTATATTTAAGTAATGAGGACATATGTATGGTTGAACAGGTGCTACCCACTGAAGCTACATTGCCTATTGCACCAGAGTCAACCATTGAGCCTAGACCAGCTATTGCACCAAATCTCCAGCATTTTCAGGGCAACCTCAGTGTGGAATTTATAAAATGGTAAAACACATCACCAGCTACCTTAAAATAAAATCTCTGAAATATGCAAATTTACATATCCTTTTTTTCCTGAAAGTGTGGATTTTTTTTAGTGGTAAAGAATACCTTCTTTAGCTCATGCAGCCATGAAGAGGTAGCAAATATATCTTCTGATGCTGTCTCCGTAGTTGCTAATGTTAAAGGAATTCCATCCTCAAGGCACAACTTGAGAGCTACTCCAGATTTTATTTTAAGGTAGCTGATGATGTGTTTTACCATTTTACAAATTCCACACTGAGTTTGTCCTGAAAATGCTGGAGATTTGGTGCAATAGCTGGTCTAGGGTCAATGGTTGACACTGGTGCAATAGGCAATGTAGCTTCAGTGGGTAGCACCTGTTCGACCATACATATGTCCTCATTACTTAAATATAGTGACATAGTAATATAATGAAGGATAGAAACAAGAGCAGCCTATTCAACTCATACAGTTTGCATTTACACAGAATTTACAGCACAGAAATAAACCATTTGGCTCAACTCTGATGCCATCAACATGTTACTTTCATTCTGCACACAACCCCAGTCAGTGGCAGTAAGCCTAGAACTGTAGCGTTGTATTATGCTGTGGTTCCTGGGTTGAGAGGATTCTCTGATGATGAGAAACTGCATAAATTGGGCCTGTATTCTCTGGAGTTTAAAGAATGAGAGCTGATCTCATTGAAACATTCAAGGATCTGAAGGGCCTTGATAGGGTTGGCATTGAGAGGCTGGTTCTCCTGGCTGGGAAATATAAAATGTAGGGACATGGCCTCAGGATAAGGGGTTGATCATTTAGGACTGAAATGAGAAATCCCTTCACTAAGAGGGTTGTGAATCTTTGGAATTCTCTACTTCTGAGGCCTGTGGATACTCTATCATTGAATATTTTTAAGGCTGGGATAGACAGATTTTTGGTCTTTCAGGAAATTGAGGGATATGCGGAGCTCCTCCAGTTCTGGCATCTTACACATCTGGTTGCCCCAAATTCTGGAATTTCCTCCCTAACTATCTCCATCTTTCTACTTCACTCTCCTTTTGAAAGCAACTCCCAAAAACACCTCTTTGGCCTAGTTCTTCGTCATCAATCCTAACATTTCCTTATGTGGCTCAATGTCAAATTTCCTTTGATGACGTTCCTGCGAAGCAGCTTAGGGTGGTTAAAGGTGCTATATAAATGCAAGTTGTTGTGATTGTCCAGGCTTTAGGAATTGTAAATTTTATGAGTGCTAAGGGAGTGCTCTTTCAAACAAACTTTCAGGGGTAGACGGACTGGAATCAATTACTACCACTAGACTGAGACTCCTTAATTACAAGTGGAGAAACAAATAACATTGACACAGAAAGCATTTCTTACTGAACCGTCAGGCCTTAGCCTTTCATTTTTCTCATTCAATAGCTTGTGTTGTGTAAAAGAATTTTGTGTTGGAAATTTTGAACATCAGTCTGTCTTGCTGCATGTTTTTTTGTATTTAGAACTAAGGTCTCAACAATGCCACCTGAAACCTTATCAAAGAGGTAGACTTTAAACGGCATCTTAAAGAAAGTGAGACACTTTAATAAAGTCCCCTATGAGGCATCTCTACTCTTTGCCAATGAGGCCCAGCTTGACAAACCACCTCCTTTGGCTCATCCTCACATTAGACTTACAATTCTCTTCTTGTAACACACTGATCCCTTTTCTAAAGCTGTCAGCACATTTTCAGTCTTCCCCTGATTTTTATGTGACAAGAGCAACAAACTCATCACAGCAACAACTATCGGATAGTTAACAATGTGGTACCTCAGTAATAAAGGCTCAACGCCACTAAACTATATATTGATGTTGAAGAGAAAAAAGACATATTTTAGCCCCTACTGGAGTGAAAAGTCAAAATTGCACCTGAAACAGAATCTGAAGGAAAATACCAAGCATTTGTACAAAAAGTACTATCTCACCAGTGTCACAGTGAGGATTAAGTGTTTGAATTTATAGTGTGAATCAATTCCAGTTCTGACAACTGCACCTGCATCATCAGTCAGTGGGCTGAGTTTTATGGCCCTATCCCGGTGGGGGCTGGTCCGTAAAATGCGGCGAGCCATTCAAAATTCCATCGGGCAGAATTTTTCCCACATCGGGCGGGCACGGTGTGTGGGTCCGGGAGTGGCTGGAAAACCGTCCGCCGCCCGCAATCAGATCGCATGCCGCAGCGCTCAGCACAGAGCTGCCTCAGGGAGCCGAAGATTTTTATCAATAAAAATAAAGGCTTTTAAAATAATGAAAACATGTCCCCGCTCATGTGACTCTGTCACATGAGCCGGGACATGTTAAATCTGAGTGTAAAAAGTTTTTTTCTTCACTGGTCGAAACCTCATCCCGCTAGTGGATGAGGTTTCACCAAAAAGGCAAAGGCCGCTTGGCCTTTACGCCCACCCACCAACCAAATGGTTGGACGGGCAGTGAAAAAGTCCAATTGATTAGTTTATTAAGGGCCTTAATAGGCTGCTTAATTGTTAGTGGGCGCGCTGCTGACTCTCGCCCGCGCCCGCCAACCAAAATATCGTGCAAGCGTGCAATGACGTCGGGATGCTCACCCAACGTCACCGTGCGTCATTTTACACTCGAACACGTTAGGCACATGCCCAGATGCGAAGTGAAAAGCTCTGACAATTGACTTCGGCAGGACCGTAAAATCTCGCTGTGATAAAATTACGCCCAGTGGGTTGTTTCTCAGTTTCAAACCTGGTAGAGTTTTCTGAGGCAAAGGCATTAAGGTTTATGTAACAAAGGTGGGCAAATGGAGTTAAGATACAGCTCAGCCATGATCTAACTGAGCGTTGAACAGGCTCAAGGGGCTAAATGGCCTTCTCCTGTTTCTATGTTCCTAGGTTATAAAATGGAACACACTGCCCGAAAGGGTGGTAGTAGCTGATTCAATTGTAACTTTCAAAAGGGAATGAAATATATATATATGAAAAGGTAATATTTTCAGGTTTACAGGGAAAGACCAGGGGTGTGGGAATAATTGGATAGCTTTTTCAAAGAGCCAGTACAGGCACAGTGGGCTGAATGGCCTCCTTCTGTGCCGTAAAAGTTTATGTAGTTGCAACTGTAACCTAATCTACCCATTGGGAAACTGAAGACAATGGAGAATAATATTACATGGGCTGTGAATTTCAGCTGATTCCATGGGTTTCCAACCCAGACAGTTAAGTCAATATCATTCCCCATGTGCTTGCTTTCATTGGCTGGGATTTTCCAGCCCCGTTGTGGTGGGACCCACTGTGGAAGATTCGGTGGCCCAGCCAAACTTCCGGGGGACTGGATGTTCCCGGCAGTGGGCTGGACTGGAAAATCCCACCTATTAACTTTCCCTTCTTTGTGGCCTCTCTCTTTACATACCCCAACCCCTCGTGTCAGCCGAGCGCAGTTCAAAACATTTATTTGCCATCTGAGTCATATTGCTAAGCCAGACACACTGCAACCATCAAATGAGCAGACTATTACAAATAGACACTTCAAACATTCACTCCCTTCACCACCAGCACACAGGGACAAATAGACACTTCAAACATTCACTCCCTTCACCACCAGCACACAGGGACAAATAGACACTTCAAACATTCAGTCCCTTCACCACCACACACACAGCAGTCTACACCATCTACAAGATGCACTTCAGCAACCATCAAGGTTCCTTCGGCAGCATCTTCCAAAACCCTGATAGCTGCCACCTACAAGGACCAGGGTAGCAGCCAGATGGGAACACCACCTCCTGCAAGTAGCCCTCAAAGCCACACAATCTCCTGACTTGGCACTATATCGCCGTTCCTTCGCTGTCGCTGGGTCAACTCCTGGAGCTCCCTAACAGCACTGTGGGTGTACCTACACCACATAGACTGCAGCGGTTCAAGAAGGTAGCTCGCCGCCACCTACTCAAGGGAAATTAGGGATGGGGAATGAGTGCTGACATTACAAACAACACCCACATTCCATGAATGAAAAAAATGTTAGTTCTACCTTAACCTAACTGATGAGAAACTGATCAAGCCACCTCCTGATCTGAAGCCAATGAAATGTAAAATGGGCCAGCTTGTAAAAGAGACGCTGGATTCTAATCCTGTCAGGTTCTCAGCAAATTAAATATCGCAGACGCTAAATATTCCATTTTATAATTTCTCTCCTGCTTCCTGCAGTTTGGAACAAAATCTATGAAATTTCTAAAAATTTCAGAGAAAGAAATAACCTAGGCCGGAATCTTCCGTTCATCATGTGGGGGCAGGACCCGCATGCCGACGCGTACAATGACGCCTGGTGATGTCGGGCTTGCGTCACCGCATGTCATTCCGATCTTCAGTTAGGCAGGCGTGCACCAGAGTCAGCTGCGCGCCCACCAAACTATCAAAGGCCTGTTAGGGCCATTAATTACCTTATTGAAATGATTGTCAGGGCTGACCGTCCAACCTTAAGGTTGGCGGGCAGGCGAAGAGCCCAGGCGGCCTTCGCATTTCTCCTGAAGCCTCATCCACAGGCAGGATAAGGTTTCATGACGGGTTTATAAATTAAATAAAATTTTTTATTAAAATTCATAAACATGTCCCAACTCGTGTGACGCTGTCACATGAGGGGACATGTCTGAATAATTTTATATTTTCGTTTTAAACATCTTTTGTACTGAACTTAATCTCCCTGAGCCACAGGGCTACCTCAGGGAGATTTCTGCCCTCTTTTGCGCGCAGGCCCCAACTTTACCTCCTTCCCCCGCCCGCACAGGTAGTGCTGAGCGCTTCCGGGTGCGCGTCACGCTGGGCAGGCCTTAACTGGCCCGCCCACGTAAAATGGCGGCGCACAGCCGATCGTGGGCAGCAATCGGCTCCGCGCCCGCCCTCGCCTGCTCCCGGCTGGCCTGCCCGACGGGGAGGAAATTCTCCCCCGAGACATTAATCACAGACTGAGCAGGCTGGCCTCTTCAATGTAAAGGACAGGCTTTCATTGGAAATAACAATAACTCGGAGCTTAAGAACATAGTAAATTAATCTCCTGCCTTCCTCTCCAAGCACTTGCACAACAGGTGTTAGTGCATTGGTGTTTCAAATGCACAGTTAGACACAGGATTTTACACATGGACCTCTCCGTCTTATTTGAATGTTGGCCTCACTGTTCTAAGATGCCCCACCTTTATTTTAACACTTTCTCTGCTATTCTTGATTTTGTGTCCTCTCTTGAGCAAATGGAAACACCCACATGATTGGAAGGCATCCACCTGCCACCCCAAAACCACTTAGAAGATGTCAGCAGGTGGGGGGGGGGGGGGGGGGGGGGGGGGGGGGGGGGGGGGGGGGGGGCGTGTGGGGGGGGGGTGGGGGCGTGCATTTCAGAACCCTGAAGTTTTCACAATGAAGTTAATACCAGTGGTCACATTCTGCCCCACTTTTTCTTGGCCCACACTTGATCACAACATCCAGGTTTGTCCCTAAAAGTCATCTGCCCCTTAGCTTTCTGCAGTGAGAGAACATCTCATCTCATTTCCCTTGCAACCAAGATGTGTTGAAGAGCCCTGCAATTACTAAAAGTATGACAAAGCAAGCTGCCATCCACTAAGCGGCTGTCGAACAGGTGGCTGCACAACATATTTCAGAAATGTTTCTGACAGTTAAAACAAGTGTTGACATGCCGTTCATTCAGGGAAAGTGACTGCAAGTTTAATGAACTCTCCAAAAAAAACCACATCAGTACAGACAACAATCACAACCCACAGTAAATTAAAAAGGCTTCAATTAGCCATGATTTCAGTTTTATTATTAATCTATGCATCACAAAGACTAGTATTGAGCCTTGAGGGCAGGAGGAGCTAATTCCTGAGCACCTACTATCTGGTTGACACATTATGCAAATACATCCAGAGACAACAGAACGGTGAAGCATATTTTGGCTTGTATAAAATATAACTCATTGTTTTGCGTTACCAAATGATGGGGTGAGTAGCACTTTGGTGGAACAATCTGGAATTAGACTATTTTTAATCTTAATTTGTAGGAATCCCTGGCTCAACCGTAATTCTTACTGATGCATAACATTTCGCAAAAGATTAGTCACATGCTTTAGAGAATTGAACGGGAATATTTTTATATTTAAAGTTCATTTTGCTTCCTTTTCTTTCCCTTGATTTTCCTTGCCTAGATTGGTAATTTCTGTTGGGGTGGATTCCACCAGCACCAACAGCTCTCCAGTACAGGAATTCATAGAATGTATTCAGGATAGTTTCTTAGGTCAGCATGTTCTGAAGCCAACCAGAGAGCAGGCTATACTAGACCTGGTATTGTGCAATGAGATAGGATTAATCAATGACCTCACAGTTAATGCGCCTGTAGGTAGCAGCAACCATAACATGATTGGATTTTACATTCACTTTGAGGGAGAAAAGAGTGGGTCTATGGCTAGTATTTTAAACTTAAATAAGGGCAATTATGGGGCTATGAAATCAGAGCTAGCTAATGTGAACTGGCAAATTAGGTTAAGGGATAGGTCAATTGAGATGCAGTGGCGGACATTTAAGGGGATGTTTCAGAATACAAAGAATAGATACATTCCAACGAGAAAGAAAAATTCCAACAGGAGGACCCACCTTCTGTGGTTAACTAAAATATAGTATCAAGCTTAAAGGGAAAGCGTATAATTACGTAAAGATGGGTGGCAGGTTAGAAGACTGGACAGAAAGGAAAAAACAGCAAAGGATGACTAAACGATTGATAAGAAAGGAAAAATTAGAGTATGAGAGAAAGCTAGCCAGAAGTCGGATAGCAAGGGCAGGATTTTTCCCTTATTGGGTGGGAGCAGTGGGCGGGCCTGGGACCGGCCATGAAACGATCCACCACCCACGATTGGGCACCGACCGCGATTTCACACTGGCTGCCCAATTAATGGTGCTGAAAGCCTCAGCGCTGCCGGGGTGGAGGTGAGAGGAGCATGAGCGCTGATGTCTGCGTCAGGGAGCTGAAGATTTTTTAAATGAAAAATGAAGAGTCTACAAATAATATAAACACGTTGCCACATGTGACTCAGTCACATGAAGAGAGACTTGTTAAAAATGAGCTTAAAAATTTATTACTGTTTTTTTTATTCACTGTTGGAAACCTCATCCCACCTTTGGATGAGGTTTCGCAAAACATGCAGAGGCTGCCTGGTCGAAAAATTCTACTTAATTACCTGCTGAAGGGCCTCAATAGGCCTCTTAATTGTCAGCGGGTGTGCTGCCAACTCTTGTGCACCCCTGCTGATTGAAATATCGCGCAAGGACACTCGCCCAACGTCGTCATGCGTTATTTCACACTCAGGCGTGTCCGGCTTGTGCCCGCACACTAAGCTGAAAATCCTGGCCCAAGAATTTCTATAGATATTATAAAAAGAAAACAGTTAACAAAGTGAGCGTTCGTCCTAAAGAAAGTGAGTCAGCGGAACTAATAATGGAAAATAAGGAGATGACTGATGAATTGAATAGTCCCAAAATCCCTGGTGGACTTCATCCTAGAGTCCTAAAAGAAGTGTCTAGTGAGATAGATGATGAGTTGGTTTTAATTTTCCAAAATTCCCTAGATACAGGGAAGATTCCATTAGATTGGAAAATAGTGAGTGTAACTCCTTTATTCAAAAAGGGAGGAAGACAGAAAGCAGGAAACTACAGGTCAGTTAGTTTAATATCTGTCATAGGGAAAATGTTAGAAGCTATTATTAAAGATGTCATAGAAGGGCACTTGGAAAAATTCGAGGAAATCAGGCAGAGTCAACATGGTTTTGTGAAAGGGAAATTATGTTTAACCAATTTATTGGAGTTCTTTGAGGAAGCAACATATGCCGTGGATAAAGGGGAACTGGTGGATGTACTGCATTAAAATTCCAAAGAACTTGATCAGGTGCCACATCAAAGATTATTGCAAAAAATAAAAGCTCATGGTAGAGCAGGTAACAATTTGGCATGGATAGAAAAGTGGCGAGCTAACAAGTAACAGAAGGTAGGCATAAATGTGTCTTTTTCTGGTTGGCAAGCTGTAATGAGTGGTGTGTCACTGGGATTAGTGCTGGGGCCTCAACTTCTTACAATTTACAATTTATGTAAATGACTTGGATGAAGGCACCAAAGGTATGGTTGCTAAATTTGCTGATGACACAAAGATAGGTAGGAAAGTTGTGAAGAGGACATAAGGAAGCTACAAAGGGATATAGATAGATTGGGCTGAATAATACGCTCCCAGATCCAGAGTGTTTGCTGTTTCGTGGAGTGTATTATGGAAACGGTGCACGACACCATTATGCCGATTTGTGATAATATGGCACACAGACAGGTCAAAAAGTCAGAAACCGCCTGTGTTTTTCAAATGGCAATTGCGAAGGCAATTAAGGTCATTAACAAGCCAACTCTCAGCAATAAAAGCCCTGAAGGCAATAATATGCCTTCAGGTTAAGAATCACAACAGGTGGGGAATCCGTTTTTGCCTAGGCAAGCCTGTTTGGGCAGGTTTTAACACTGTAGATGGGACCAGAGTCTCAGCTTTGCAGTTAATACTTCAGTGACTGCAGGCACTGCTCATGTGAATGAGCAGGGGGACCTTTTGGAGATTGTTTCATTAGGAGGACTTTCCTCTGATTCAGAGGGCTCTTTTGGTTGATTTTTGGACTTCTTCAGAGTACTTCAAGTCATACAGACTCAAAACATTAAATGTTTGTCTCTCCACAAATGCTGTCGGACCTGTTGACTTTTTCTGGCATTTTCTGTTTTTATTTCAGATTTCCAGCATCCACAGTATTTTGCTTTTATCTTAGTGTTGAAGAGCAGGCGGTGTGTAAATTCAGCATTGCACCCGATCCCATCAATTTTCAGATTAAAATTGCTCACCTTATCTTTGGTGATGTTGGATGAGAGAGGAACGTTGAGGCAACATCTTGCTCTTTCTTTAAATAGCACCATGTAATCTGATACATCTATCTCAATACACTGTTGTACCATCCAAGAACCAATGGGCTGAATATTACGTGGGGACAGGGTCCCCACCCTTGGCATAAAAGTCAGGGGTGAGCCCACCTCCACTTAACTGCTGGGCCTTTAATTGACTCGGGGAGGGATTTATGTCCCATCAGAAAGGAAGTCTCACCTCCCCAGAGCTGCCAGTCAATCAAATAGCTGGCAGTTCTCTTGTTCCAGCAGCGCCACCTGAGTGCAGTGGCCACCTCTGGGACTGCAGACAATCCTGAAGAGGCCAAAAGAGCGTCATATAAAAGGGGTGGTGGGGGCTGGGATCGACAGAGCAAGAGGGGAGGGTAAACACAGTGTGGGGTGGGAATATGAGGGTTGACACATTGTGCCCGAATAAGAGGCAACCCCCTGGCCCAACCACAAGGCTGCCAGCTGAAACACTTGGCATGAGCCTCCCTTGCCACAGGAAAAATCCAAGTAATGGTGGTTGGAGGCCTGGGCCTCAATTGGCCCACAGGTAAGTGGGCAACCTGACACCTCCCTTCTGCGGGTAAAATATCAGCAGGATGGATGGGTGTGGACAGGCAATGGCACAGAGCTGCTGCCATAGTGCCCAATTTTACTCCACCCCCTGCCTGCCATCCCACCCTTGGAGGGGGTGTAAAATTTAGCCCAAAGCCTCTGACAGTGCAGAACTCCCTCAGTATATACTGTGGGTGTAACTATACCACACGGACTGTCATGGTTCAAGAAAGTAACTCAACATCACCTTCTCTAGGGCAATTAGAGATGGGCATCAAATACTGGCCTTGCCAGTGAAGTTCACATACCATGAACGAATCAATGAAAAAACCCTAACTGCATATTCATCTTGGATGAAGTAGCAGGTATAAGAATTGAGAGTGGTATGGTACTTTTACAACTTGGAAACTGGCCATTATTCCTAGACATTTTACAAATGCTGAACAGCAGAGAGTCTTCTCCCATTGAGTCAAACTTGTGTCTTTCACAAAGAGCAGCCAGCCTGAACATCAGAACAAATTAATGTGTGAGCATTATGGACAATAATTATTCTTTCATCTTCAGATAGTGTTTGTTTTTTGCTCACTGTGAAGACTGACAGGAATGCAATGGTGAAGTGTAGACGGAGTGACACACTGATAACATTGCCAATTCAGCAGAGCCTAGAGCACCAGTTGGAGCTATGTGTATAATTATACTGTTCAATAGGAAAATTTGACAGGAGGAGAGTACAAATACAAGCAAGTACTGTAAAATCTCTATAATGCCTTGTTCTCCTCAACTCAAAACCAGCCAATCGTTCAACAATATTCTGAAGTGCAAAGCATAGCCCCTTTACTTATTTTCCACTGGCAAGTAGCTTCTTAAACCTCCAGCCAAACCTGAACCTAGCTCTGAACCTCCCTCTTTCTCAGCCTTTAACCAGCACCACCCCAACGCCTAGAGCTACTTGAGGTTGTTTCCCTCCTAATCCCCCACAGCTATCCGAAGGTTCCTCAATACAATCTCAGCAATGTCGCTTCTGTCAAGCTGTAGAGTAACGCTTTATATCCCCTAGATCCCCTAATTTCAGGGAAGGTGGCATTAGATTGGAAAGTAGCAAATGTAACTCCTTTATTCAAAAATGGAGGGAGACAGAAAGCAGGAAACTACAGGCCAGTTAGCTTACTATCTGTCAGGGGGAAAATGTTGGAAGCTATTATTAAAGATGTTATGGCAGGGAACTTAGAAAAGTTTAAGGCAATCAGGCATAGTCAACATGGTTTAGTGAAAGGGAAATGTTGTTTAACCAATCTATTGGAGTTCTTTGAAGGAGTCACATGTGCTGTGGATAAAGGGGAACCAGTGGATGTACTGTACTTAGATTTCCAGAAGGCATTTGATAAGGTGTTGCATCAAAATTTATTGCAGAAAATAAAAGCTCATGGTGTAGGGGGTAACATATTGGCATGGATAGAAGATTGGCTAGCTAACAGGAAACAAAGGGTAGCCATAAAAGGCAGTGGAAGCAGAGTCTTTGAATGTTTTCAAGGAAAAGGCAGATAGATTCTTGATAAACAAGGGGCCAGAGGGTTATCAGTGTAGGTGGGAGGTTACGGTCAGATCAGCCATGATCTTATTCAATGATGGAGCAGGCTCAAGGGGCCAAGTGGCCTACTCCTGCTCCTAACTTGTATGTTCGTATATGAGCAAGAATAGAGAAACAGAGAAACGCACAAAACAGGCACTAAGGGTTGGTACAAATGTGATCCATAATTATTTCTATTAACTATTATATAGATCAAAATTTTTAGCTCATCAAGCGGGCGCGCACCCAGCCCACTCGAGCGTAAAGTGACGCGTGTTGACATCGAGCGAGCATCCCGGCGTCAAGGTGCAGTTGCATGATATTTCGGTTGGCAGGCACACACCAGAGTTGGCAGTGTGCCCACTGACAATTAAAAGGCCTATTAAGGCCATTAAATTATCAATTAAATTGAATTTTTCGCTGCCCGTCCAACCTTGCGGTTGGCTGGCAGGCAAAAAGGCTAAGCGGACTTTGCACTTTTTAGGAAACCTCCCACAGGCGGAGCAAGTAAAAATAAAATAAAAATTTTAAAACCTAATTAATAACATGTCCCTGCTCATGTGACAGGGTCACATGAGGGGACATGTTTCATGACATTTTTATTTTTTTTTTATATAACTCTTCATCTCCCTGAGGCAGCTCTCAAGCACATACTCGCGCACATGCACGAAGTCCATGTTTACCCCATGTTTATGCACAGGCAGCGCTAAGGACTGCAGCCCGCGTTTCACGCAGGATGGGTCATAATTGGCCATCAGCGTGAAATCGCCCTCCAGCCCCGATCGTGGGCAGCAGTTAGTTTCCCGACTACCCCCACCCGCTCCCTCCGAGCCTGCCCGACGTGGGTGAAATTCTGCCCATAGAGATGGAATTCACTTGGCTGGTAAATGTAATTTTTTGTTCAGGATTTGGTGCTGATGTTTATCTTTGTAGTGAAGAGAGGGGAAGACCCATAATGCAGGACTGAGGGAACGCAACAGAATGGTGTAGCAAGGAGGATGATGGCAAGGAAATTAAGATAGTTGCTGTATTGGGGATTGGAAGGATAGTTCCCATGAAGCGCATGTCAATGATTTGCTCGCTGAAATCTCTGGCAGTGACGGGCACTGATGGCTGTTGCTGCTCTTTGTCCTCCTTCTGCATCTCTCACTGCCCAGGAGGTGGTAAGTGCTGGTCCCTCATAAAGGCAAAATTGTGTCCCATGCAGTAGACAGTTTCAAATCTGGATGCCCACTAAGGATGGTACTGAAAAGTTCTTCTGAAGCAGCCCAGGCAGCGGAAGTATTGTTTGAGGAAGGCAACTGTCTGCTCATTGAGAGTCCTGGTGAGAGCATGGCTCTTGTTCTGGGTCTGCACTGCATCTGTGCCCAGGTGCTTGACAGGAATCACAAGCCCGGCGTGAAGGGAATAGCCCTTTTTGTCCAGCAACCAACCTGTAACCTGACAGCCTAGCTGGGATAAAGATGACAGAGAAGACTGGTGCAGGAAGAATGAGTCAAGACTGCAGCTGGGAAACTGGAAACAGCCCTACATGATGCACTGCATGTGGTCAGAAATCAGCTGGATGTTGAGGGACTGGAATCCCTTTCAGACTGGTGATGGGGACCTTGCAGGATAATATAATGGCTCAGTCAATGGCACCTTAAACCCATCGGGAAGTCTGCAATTTGAACAAAGCTTCGTGGTCTCTTGTCCTGATTCTCTCTGTTTTGTGGATAAAGATGTAGGTGTTCCTCCTGATGTAGAGAGCCTTGGTGACACCACCTAATATATCGGTGCTTTCCTGGCTGGGGAATGTTGCTGATTTCACCTGCTACAACCCGGAAGGTGCCTGTGGTATAAAAGTCAAAGATCACAGTGACGTTGCAACCACTGGCAATGGTGGTCATGCCCTAGTGCAAGGTTCAAGTTGTGGCTGCAGCAAGTGAGAAAGCTTGGTGACAGCTTCCTTTGTGAAGCTGAAGTGCCTGAGAAATTGTCCCCCAGTGAAGTGTGTGCTTTCTTACTACCTGTGAGCAGTATGTTTTGCAAGAAAAAAGGTGTGCCTTTTCTTACCCTGTTTGAGTGTGCATTTAAATAACTCAGCAGCAAGTTTTTGTGAGTTCAAAGATAAAGTTTGTTTTCACACACTTACCGCAAATAAAACGCAATGTCAGACACAACCATTCTCAGACACACAAAGATTAGATACAGATATAGGTCATGTACTTTTACAGGTTACAGTTATCTCAGTCTCTGGTATACGATCTCTTGTCTCCTGAGTAATCCTTGTAAAATGAAGGGTTCAGAGCAGGTTGTGAGGTTTCTTGTAGTCAAATTTCTAGGACATTGGTTCTCAGGTGAACTTTAACCGGAACATGTTACATAATTTTGCTGCCTGATATCTTGCAGCTTATTTCCAAGACTGGTCCATAGGCTGGTTGAACTGATGGTTCAATGACTTTGGTAGGACTAACCGCAAACAGCTCCTAGCTGATCTTTTAAACAGACAGACAAGATGACTGTCTCCATGTGTCTTTTCCCAAGTTCAAAATCTTTTTCAAAATGAGGTGGGATGTTCACATTGATTACACATCCTTTGTCATGGGTTAAACTTCTGACGGTTTGAGGCAGTCAGTGTCTTTGTTTCAGAATGATCCATTCAAAACAGATAATACCCTTTTAATCGGTTTCGGGTAAGGGCATTGACTCGCATCAGGCTGGGGTGTTCCTTTTGTTCCCTCTTGAGACAAAGGGGAGTGGTTTTAATTCATAAAAGAAGTCAGATGACCTTGGACAGCCATCTTTTCCAGCCTTTTGTGTCCAGTTTTGAAATATAAAATTAGCTCAGAATATGACATGCTAGTACTGGGCATGACTGTGTTGAAAAAGAGCACTCTGAAGGCCCACTGGTTATGGCTTCCATGGCCATGTCCTCCTCCAGCCTCTTTCAAGCTGCTCCCTATTTTCTTCTTTGCTATTTCCCATCCTCATTTTGCCCCAAAACGAGTCCAACAGACTTCATTAGTGGCAGCAAAATGGTTCAGAAAACTGCCAATAATAACATCTCTTTGTCAACAGCCAGAATTCTATTTCACAGTTAGAAAACAAGCTAAAAATCACACAGAGGTTGTTCAGCAGCCTCATGTGACAAACCAGCCTCATGTGAAGAATCTGTACATCACGGCTGCTAAAGGGTCCTTCCTGCCTATTAGCGCCATGACCAGAATTTTATGGCCCCACCGTGGCGTGTACCCCCCTCCACTGGTGGATGCATCGAGCCAATTTATTCTCCATTCAGATCAGCAGGACCAGATGGGAGGGGCCACAAAATCCTGGCCTATGAGTTATTGGGTAAGTTTATCATGTGGTGAGTTAGGCACTGGGGTAGTCCATGTTGTAGGATGTTGTTTACAGTTCTGTAGGTCTGAAGAATGTCTTCATAGTCATACGTAGGTTAATTGTAAGCCTTTATTGACTCAGAACTATTTATAAATATACAGTAAAGGGTACAAGATAGGAGCTCTCTCCATGGTGGCTGGTACACACGGCACTGTCCAATACTGGACTGACTCTGGGTGTGCGTCATGTGCTCTCTTACATCACTGTGTGGGTGGTAAAAGCAAAATACTGTGGATGCTGGAAATCTGAAACAAAAACAGAAAATGGCGGAGAGAGAAACAGAATTGATGTTTCAAGTCCGTATGACTCTTTAGAGAGTGGTACTGCACGCAGTCCCACATTAACTCTGTATGTGTCAGACCCTTATACTACAGCTCAATGTCACAAAAAGTCTTAGATCTAATGTGGGAACTTTATTTGAATATTTAAACCAGTGATTTAAGTAGTTCTGGCATGTGCTCTGGATGCCCAAGGAGGAGTCCAATCCAATATGGTAGCCAGCACACTTCCAGTATGTAATGACTGCTCACTCACCCACCATAAGGGCATTTGGCACCTGAAAAATGGGATTGCAGCCAATAACATTTTAGGCTGTGTTTCTACAGTGATGTATCCACTCTCCAAGCCCTAAAATATATATCTTCTCACTCCCTTCTGAGGATCTCTTGAACTCTCTGCCGTTATAATTCTTACTTTAATACCTACAAATGTACATCCCTAGATTTTTCAGCTAATACTCCAAGAATATCTCATCAACCTCTTTCTTGCTTTATTAAATTTTCTTGTTTCCCAAAAGACAAAGCTCTGGTAAATAGTTTCCGGATGGCTAGTTGGATACCTATTTCAAAACCATGCCAGATGTCCAGGGGCCCCACCAAGTCATATGTTCAACACTTGCCTTTATTAACACTGACTCAACAGGACAGGATGAGGCTGCATAATAATCTGAGGCATGTTCAAAAAAATGTTGTAAATTTCTCCCTTGGCTTGTAAATGTCATTCCACTTCTTTCCCACACTTTAAATCTTTTTTGTGGCTCTCTCTTGTTTTGCTTACATTCAGTCCTCCTCGCTTATCTCGTCTCTTGCTGTATGCCTTATGCAGCTTCTCTGATTCAGAAGATAGTAGATTCAAGTTCACTCCAGAGATATGGAGTGAAATTTCCAGGCTGGCACTTCTGTGCAGTGCAGAGGGAGGGCTGTACTACCAGACATACTGTTATTTGGAGGGGCAGTTAAAGCAAAGTTCTGTCAGCCTTATCAGATAGACATAAGACTATAATACAATTTGAAGAAGACTTGGGGAGTTATCCCAGTGTCCTGCTCAACTTTTATTCCCAAACGAACATAATTAACAACAACAACTTAACATTTACAAAGTACATTTAACATATAAAAACATCCCAAGGTAATCTACAAGGGCAAGATCAATAAAAATATTTTTGACATTTTTAATGCCAACACGCAGAATGTCCAAAAGCATGATCAAAGAGGTAGGTTTTAAGGAGTATCCTAAAAGAGGTGAGATAGGTAGAGAGGCAAAAAGGTTCAGAGAGGGAATTCCTGAGCTTAAAACCAAAGCAGGGCCGCCAATGGTGGAATGATTAAAATCAGGCATGCGCAAGAGGCCAGAATTTGAGGAGCACCAGCACCCCGAAGGTTTGTATGGCAGTTGGAGTTTATGGAAATAAGAAGGGGTGAGGCCAAGGAAGAGGATTTTAAAATTGAAGCGTTGCCACTTGAGGAGCCAACGAAGGTTAATAAGCACGGGGCTGATGGGGGAATGAAATTTATAGGAAGTTAAGATATGGGCAGAGTTCACAGACAGAACTCATGGGCAGAATTTAGACCTTGTCGGGCGGGCTCGGCAGGAGTGGGTGGGGGTGGTCGGGAAGCCGCAAAGCCGCCGCCCACGACCAGGGCCGGACCACAATTTCACGCTGGCGGGCGAATTAGGCCCGCCCGGTGTGAACCGCGAGCGGCAGCGGGTGGGGGGGGAGGAGGGCGAGCAGGGCGTGCACGTGCGTGAGTGAGCGCGTGCTTGAGAATCTCCCTGAGGCATAGAAACTGCCTCAGGGAGATGAAGAGTTTTCAAAATAAAATAAAGAAATGGGGCAGCATTTTCCTGTCGGCTTTCTCATGCCCCAGCTCATGTGATAGTGTCGCATGAGGGGGCATGTTTTAAAAGTTTAAAAATCCTTTATATAAAAGTTTAACACTGAAACAAATCTCCCTGAAGCACGGAGATCTCGGCACTCTTTCACTCACAAAGTGCAGGCCCTGGCTCAGGGAATCCACCCCCTGCCCGCACAGGGAGTGCTCAGCACTTCCGAGCGCACGTCACAATGGGCGAGTCTTAATTGGTCCTCCCAAGCAAGCCTGCACCCGCACAACACCCCCCCACAAACGGGGGGAAATTTCTGGCCATGAAAACTGTAATAAAACTTGTCCCCTCATGTGACTCTGTCACATGACTAGGGACATGTTACAAGTGATGTTGGAAACCTCATCCTGCCCGTGGATGAGGTTTCCAAAAAAGTGCAAAGGCCTCTTGGCCTTTTTGCCTGCCCACCAGCTGTAAGGTTAGACGGGCAGCGAAAAACTCTATTTGATTGATTCTTTAATGGCCTTAATAGGCCTTTTAATTGTCGACCAAAATATCGCACGACTGTGTGTTGACATTGGGATGCTCCCCCGATGTCAACGTGCATCATTTTACACTTGAGCATTTCGGGCATGTGCCTGCCTGCTAAGGTAAAAATTTGCCCTATGTGTTTACTGCCTGTCATCAGTTATTTTGTATTTAAGAGGCGTGTGTTTCCTTACCCTCGGAGTGTATATCCCAATTAAAGAATTCCAGCAGAACTTTTGTGAGTTTTAAAAATAAAGAAGGTTATTTATTCTTATACTCTTATACCGAATTTAATTCAGTACCTCAATCACTCATCTCTCTCACACACAAAGACTAGATTCAGGTGAAGGTAATATACTGTTACAAATTATGGTTAACTCAGTCTCTGGTTTATGTCTGTCTCCCACAAACCAGGCCTGGTTTCTTAGATAGTTTCCCTGCTTTGAAGTTGAAGCAAGGGTCTTGGAAAGCGATGGATTCGCAGCAGATTCTGAGGTTTCTTATAGTAGAATTTGTTCTCAGGTTAACTTTAACTGGAACAGGTTGGGGGAGTCCTTCTCTCCGTTAGGTTATCCCACTTTCAAGTTACTGCTGTTTATTACGTTGGCTGCTTGGATGACTTACAGCTAGTGCAAGGGCTTTCGGTGGGATCTGTCTGTAAGCAGCTTCTTGTTAATTTAAAAGGAGACTGCAAACATGGCTATCTCCTCATGTGGCCTTTTGCAAATTCAAAGTTCTTCTTCCAAACAAATGGTGGTGTGCATGTTGATTCCAATCATTCTGGATTGTGGGTTTAACACCTTGAGAGTTTGAGACAGCCAGTGTCTTTGTGTTTGAATGTACATTATTCTGTTTCTGTTTCCAGCTCTTTTTCTCACTCTTCCTGCCCCCCACCACCAAACTCGCCTTAGGGAAGGGAATTAAATTCCACCCGTCGAAGAAATCCACCTTCTACTTCCATATTGGGAGGGTCCCCGACATGTAGAATGAATTACAAAACAGAATACAAGGAAAAGCTTTTCATGTTATTATATAGTCCTGAACCTCTCTCCATCACAACTTTTCTTACCTTAATATTTTTATCAATATTGTTATAGTCATTGTTCACAATCTTCCCTGTTCCTGCATCCTAACTGTGTTAAAAATCACAAGTTTTAAACAGTAATCTACCTAAATCAACCTCAGAGCACTTGCCTTTTCTT
Organism: Carcharodon carcharias; assembly: GCF_017639515.1. Taxonomy (NCBI): domain Eukaryota; kingdom Metazoa; phylum Chordata; class Chondrichthyes; order Lamniformes; family Lamnidae; genus Carcharodon; species Carcharodon carcharias. The sequence continues at coordinate 129,436,494 of NC_054479.1, forward strand.
AAACAAAATTGAGTAACCCATATAAAGGCAAAGGCATATGATGCAGGACTGCACCAGGGTTTAAAAGAAATGATGAAGTGGCACAGGAGGTTAACTTTAAATTTGGGTTTTAAAGGCTATAGGTTGTAGGAGAAGAGTCTGTGGGATCTTGGAAAAACATCAATAGAGCGGCAGGTAGTACAATACATTTTATTTCAGCACATTTAGTTACCAGGAAGAAAATGGAGAGGATTCAGTAATCCAGGCTGACCCTTCAACGCAATACTGAGGGAGTACTGTATTGTCAGAGATGCTATCTTTTCAGATGAGACATTAAATTGAGGAATGGTCCTCCCTCTCAAGTGGATGCTAAAGATTCCATACAATATTTGAAGAAGAGCAGGGGAGTACATCCCATTGAGAACAACAGTGATTATAACTGATAAAGACAATTGTAAATTGAGAAATTGGAAAAAGTTGCAGAAACACAGGCAGAATTTTGCCCTCATCAGGCAGACTTGGCAGGGGCAGGGGGTCACAGTTTCATGCTGGCGGGCCAATCAAGGACCGCCCAGTGTGAAGCGCGGCTTGTCACTGGCCGGGAAGGACCGAGCAGGAGCGGGGCCCTGTCGGCCACCAGGTCCAATGGCGGCCTGTTTAAAAAAGGCCCAGGCAGCCCCAGGAAGGCTGCCTTGGAAGGAAGCCTGTCTGACATTGCAAGGATGGAGTCCAGTGCGTCAGCAAACGCCAGGCAGGAGGCAGGTCAGTGTTGGTGGGGGGGGGCCAATCGGCCCCTCGTTTTTCTGATGAGCACCTCGCAGCCCTCCTGGAGGAGGTGGCTGCCATAAAGGATACCCTTGTCCCCAGAGATGGGAGGAGGAGGCCACCACACCTCACCAAGAGGGCATGGGAGGAGGTGGCAGTCCAGGTGAGCAGCCACGATGTGGTCCGGCCCACCTGGTTGCAGTGCCGGAAATGCTTGAATGACCAGCTGCACTCAGGAAAGTTGAGTACCATGCTGGCAGGGTCAGTGTGTTCAATTGTTTTGGGCTGGTCATCCCCCCTTGGAGCTCAGGGATGTTAGAGTGTGAGTGCCAACTGTCAACCAAGCTGGCGCTGGCCAAGGGGGTGAGCCATGGCTGCTTTGACTGAGTGCCTTGACTGAGGGCCAAGATTTGGATCAGCCCTGCAAGGTGCTCCTTAGCTTGGGTTGGCCAGGCTGCAAGGACGCTGCAGGTACAGAGCAGACTAATCAATGCTCCTCTGTCCTTTCAGGACGAGACATCCCATAACAATATTGAGGGGTTACAGGCTAGCAGAGGACCCCCACACCTCCTCACCCTCTCCTGCTATGAGCAGAAGGCCTTGAAGCTCAAGAGGCACCATGCACCTCGGTCAAGCGGTCACAGATGAAGGTAAGAGTGCAGTGCACTGAGGTGAGAATTTTTGGCTTGTGCAACCATACTAGTGCAGTCTCTTCGTTGATGTGAGCCTCAAACCTGGAGACACCATTGACCATTGAAAGATGAGGGCACCATGATGCGGACTCCATTGTCTCACCAGGGTGCCCGGCATGCACAGTGACAGTGTGATGACTTAAGCTAATGATATGTTCTTCTTCTCCCTTTTAGGTTTGCCAGCAGGCGTTCTCTCTCTGGACCCTGAAGGGCCATACCTGACACCGAAGGACCATCACGCTCCCCAAGCACCTGCATCGCATCCACTCTCTGAAGCAGGCACCAGCGCAGATATCAGCACCTCGGTGGGCATTAGTTCGGTGGCTAGTATCTCGGTGCACTTTGATGAGGGCACTTCACACTCGCTTGAGGAGCAGGTGGAGGCAGAGAGTGCCCAGGGTACCAGCAGTCGGAGGACTGCTGGGGACCAGGACTGTGCTCAGTTGAAGGCTGATGATGGGCCTCTTGAGTCATCCATTAGGCAGCAGATGCTGGATGTCCACCTGGGTGTGCAGGAGGATCTGGCGGAGATCCAAGAGGGTATGCGTGCCATATTCTCCATTGTGGAGGAGTCCCTGCAGAGCATGAGCACTGCATTGGTCCTCATAGCTGAGCGCAACGCCTCTTCTATGGAGAGAGTGGTGACTTTCATGGAGAGGCTGCTCCAGGGACAGAATCAGGGGTTCCTAGGGTTGTGCTTGGACCTGCAAGCCCTCACACAGGCATTGACCTCAGCTGGTCAGTGTCCATGTGTGAGATGGACGGGGCACTGTTATGATGTTATGACATAGCAGTTGTCAAATATTTGAGCTGTTTAAAACCTAGATGGAAACGTGCACAACTGTCATAACCTATATTTTCAATTGGTTTGTTTGAGATGCAGCTCTGAATTCAGGAATAAGACTATTGAACCTCGAAGGGATTTTTATATAAAACTAAATTAAACAGTTATTAATTTAACAACAAATTAAATGCATTCGCATGTCTACAAATTACTATCATAGTAACTTTTAAACAAATCCTCAAATTAATCACTCCCAGGTAAATCTTCACCAAGGCAACAGTAACCCATAGACTTTAAACAGACACCAGGCAAAGCACATTTAACCTTACAAATTCAAAATAAGATTCCTTTCAATTTGGTTCCTTTGCAGACACAGTTGTAGGCTTACTGGCTGGTTAGATCTTAAATGCCTCTGACTGACACACACAAACTCCTCTTTGTTTATACCTAGCTTCCCCTTTGAATGTAAATTTTCCACTGTATTACTAGGTTTTTAAATTTTCTTCTTCTAACAATAATCCTTTCATTCCACCAATTTTATTAATAATATAAACACATTGCTTGGTGTCTCCCAGCTAGGTGCAAGATTTTACTCCCGCTCTTGAATGCTTAATTCAACAAATGCAAATTTACACTTTACCTACCTCCTTACTGTTTATCTAATTAACTACTGAAAACTACTATACATCAAAGCACCCAGACTAGCTGATTTTCATCCAATTAAGCCACACACACAAAGACACAGACCCTACTACAATTCCAATTTCAAAATAATTTCCAACAACATTACAGACATTAATATCTCTTCATGACAGCCTCAGTATCCCAGCTAGGTGCCCATCCATCGATAATGAACAGGGAGGTCCAGAACAACTTCATGTTGTTGCATGAGCTGCTTGTTGTCTCTTTGGGCTCCTCTCAGGGCGCTCTGGATGACGGCAGCAGCTCCTCTGCCCCTCTGCCAGTGACCATGGCATCTGATGAGGCTGTGGCGACTGGGGAGATGCCAGTCGTAGCACTGGCTGCTCCCTCCCAGGTGGGGCCAGCATGGGCTCCAATGGCCAGAGGACGACCACTAAGGTCATCAAGGCCAACAGGTCAGCAGAGTCAGCAGGCTGCCTCCATTGCTGGTGCCAATAAGGGGGGAGCACCTAGACATAGCACCTGTAAACTTAAGTTTAAACCATCTTAAACACAAGAGGGACTGGTCATGGGTGATCTTTTGTTCCCCCATTTTGTTTTTCTTTTTTTTTTATGTGTGACTATCAACACCAGTTTTTTCTGTTCAAGACTATGTGAGCTCCAACATAAAATTAAGTTTGCTTTTGTATTATTGGCCTGAGTATGCTTCATTTATTTTGTAGGTGCAGGGTAGGTCAGTATGTAATGCTGGACATGGGTGGCTTGAACCTTTGTTGCACAGATACTGACTGTATCTTGGGGGCCAAGGAAAGGGTCATTTCTGTGACTCATGATGGAGGTGACATCCCTGGCATGAGGTGGTAGTTCTTATTTGGCAGCCTAGCTAAAGGAATGTTGGATCAAGGCACCCCTGGTGTCCCTGTCTTCTTGGAGGCTACCAAGGTCTGGTTCCATGCCCTCAGCATTCTTCTCACTGTGCTACTCTTCTGACTCACTATTGGATTTATCCTCTGTGGCCTGTGTAGCTGCGTCAACATCCTCTTCCTCCAGTGGGTCACCCCTTGCCAGTGCCAGATTGTGGAGAGCGCAGCATGCAACCACTATCAGTGACACCCGCTCTTGAGGGTATTGCAGTGCACCCCCTGAACGTCCAGGTTTCGGAATCTCATCTTGAAAAGACCTATGGTTCTCTCCACTGCCGCCCTTGTGGGGCCATGGCTCATGTTGTACCGCTGCTCCACCACTGTTCTTGGGTGGCGGAGAGGCGTCATGAGCCACCTTTTCAAGGAATAGCCCTTGTCACCCAGAAGCCGTCCATCCAGTCGGACTGGAGCACTGAAGACCCTTGGCACCTGGGAGTGTCTGAGGATGTAAGTGTCATGGGAGCTGCTAGGGTACCTTGCACAGACTTGCAGAATCTGCATCCTGTGATCACATGCTATCTGGATGATCATGGAGTGGAATCCCTTCCTGTTGATGAAGGAACTCGGCTGACCCACTGGCGCTTTGATGGCCACATGTGTGCAGTCGATAGCACCCTGGACGCGGGGGAACCCAACAATCGCTGCGAACCCTCTGGCTCGCTCAGCCTGGCTGGCCTCATCCATATGGAAATAAAGAATGTCAATACCTGCCTGAACAGAGCTTCTGTCACCAACTTGACATAACTGTGGACAGCCGATTGGAAAACTCCACACACATCCCCTGCTGACTCCTGGAGAGAGCCAGAGGCATAGAAGTTGAGGGCCACTATGAGCTTCAGAGCCACTAGCATGGGGTGTCCATCCGTTCAGTTAGAGCTGATCTCAGGCTCAATCATCTGGCAAATGGTCTTCCTTGAAAGGCGAAGCATCCTTCAGCATTGCACCTCAGACATACTGAGCTGCATCACTGCCTGTAAATCCTGGCAGCAGGATAGCGACATCTTCTGTGGCCCCTTCCACCTTGTACTTCCTGCTGGCCCTGAAACCCTAGTGTCTGCGCCTCTGCTTCCACTGCTCCCTCCCCTGGAAGCTGCATTAGGATAACTGGCCTCTTCTCCCTTCTGCCCCTCTCTTCCTCCTCAGTGGAGGTGCCTCCAGTAAAGACCACAATTCCTATTACCAGGGTAAGGGAATGCTGTCTTATATTGGAAGGGTCCACATGGTCCGAATCCTCAGGGAAGACACCAATGAGTCCAGAAATGAAGCCTCGAAATGCTAAGAATGAAGCCCCGATCAGAGAATAAGCTGCCAAGTACCAATAAGCCACCAGCAGCAAGTTATCTTCAAAACTCCTCACTACTCACACTGACAATGCTGCTGACCTTTCTTATCCCACCCGTGGATAAGGTTTTGCAAATTGTGGGCCGCCTGTTTTGCCCATGCGATAAGCAAAAAAATCGCACAGGCAACGTTAAATCACTGTCAACTGGTTTGTCAAGGGCCTTAAATGGCCTGTTAATTAATAGCAGGCATGGCTTTGACTCCAGTGTGTGCCCGCCGAGCGAAATATCATGTGAGTGCGCAATGATGACGGGAGGCTCGCCTGATGCCATCACGTGTTATTTTACACCCGAGCGGGTCAGGCTTGCACCCACCCGCGGGGCATAAAATTCTGCCCAAGGGAAAAAGGCTTTGGATTTCTATTGTGCTTTTCATGACCTCAAAACATTTTAAAACACTTTACAGCCAGTTAAAAAAAAAATGCAAGATTTCGGGAACGCCCATGAGATAATGACAAGATAAGCAGCTTTAGTGGTGTTGGTTGAGGGATAAATATTGGCCAGGACATCCCCCCACTTCTTAAAAATAGTGCCATGGGGTCTTTTATGTCTACCTGAGAGGGCAGACAGGTCCTCAATTTAATGTATCGTCTGAAAGACAGCGGGTCTGATAGTGCAGCTCTCCCTCAGTGCTGCACTGGAGCATTGGCCTAGGAATTGTGTTCAGGTGTCAGGAATGGGACTTTAACAGATAACCTTCATGATACCTGCAATTGGAAAGAGGGTCAAGGTTGTTTCACCCAGTGCCTTCAGATCTAGCAATCTGGGTTCCAGAATTTAAAGGATAGTGTGCTGGCCCACTGGATCCTACAGACATGTTGTTAAACGTCTGCAATCAATCAAAATGACAACAGGTGCAAAATTTTGGAAGAAGGAAAAAAAGAATAAAACCAGTAAATCTAGACAAATGCAGCCAGATGTGAAAGTGATGCCTGATTCCAAGAACTTAACATTTGGAAAATAAACTCCAGCTGAGTAAACAAATCAGTCAGCGATAGATGAAGTGAAAATAAAGCAGAACTTGACTGAATGTTGCTAGATAACGATGCACCTGGTTTATGAGTAGACTGCAAAAGTAGCTCACTAAGTTCATGTATTAGCAAAGCTCCTGTGTCAAAGGGTTGATAACCTGATACATACCAACATACACTTAGGCCTCCACAATAAGTTCTACAGATCGCTGGATTTTGTGCAGCATATAGAAAGTTTGTCAAGTTTATTTTTACGGTGTCCTAAATTTGCAAATCTCCAGTTGAAGGCCCGAATACTGCAAAGGGGGGAAAGCAGTGAAGAAAATGAAAAGAATTTGCATTTGAGTATTGCTGAAAAGAGAGACATGTTGCTGAAGCTTTTAGTATCACACAAAGCTCGCAAGTAGGCCAAAAGCTGTCACTTTCAGACCTGAAAAATGCCCAGTCTACTTCAAATTACCCTAGAAAGGCAAAACATCTCAAAAATTTGAACAACAGGTTAAGCAAGCCATTTCAGGCTGCTACTATGCAGTGGCAATGTGCGTTGTATTTTCCACTAATAGGAGGCTTTTGTCAGTCCAAACATACATTCTGCCTACTACACAGTTGAGCAATGTTGTGTATGAATTTCAGTGCCGAGGCAATGCCGGGTACATAGGCTGTACATCCCAAAAATGGGCTGATTGAGTCAAACAACATGTTCCTCCAATTGCTTGTAACAGGCAGAGTATAGATTGTATTCAACCAGACCACGCTTGCAAAACCCAAAATAAAATGTCTACTGTTGGATGTGACTCGTGATTGGGAAGCACTTGCTGAACAATCCTGAGTGCGCTAAAAGCTACAGTAACAACCAATTTAAGATAATCAGTTGAACTCGTAATGTGACTCATTTATACCTGCTCAAAGTGATATACGTCCTTACGCAAGGACCAGTTCTCTGCAAACAAAAGAAATATGTTCAAGCCTTGCACCTTTGAATTATTTGGAAGTATGGGAAGCCTATAGTTCCACATTGCTTTCTCCATGGCAATGCTTCAGTCAATCAGAGTCAACTTGCCAACCAATCAGCACCCCCTTTTCTTCTGTGGTACTAATTGTCATGATCGGTTGAAATTTGGTATTTTTGCATTTGTCCTAATGAGTGCAAGATGGAAAGCTTCAGCAACCTGTCTCCCTTTTTAGCAACATTCAAGTTCTGTACTACCAAGTAACTGAATTTGTATTTACATAGCAACTTTCACCACCTCAGGGCATGCCAAAGCATTTTCCAATCAATGTTGTACTTTCTGAAGTGTTGCAATATAGGAAATGCAGTAATCAATTTGCACATCACAAGCTTCCACAAACAGTAATGTGATATTGACCAGAGATCTGTTTCTTAGTAACGTAGCTTGAGGAATAAATATTGGCACAACACGAGGGAGAACTCTTCTTTGAATAGCGCATGGAATCCTTTAGATCCACATAAGGAGAGCAGATTTGGTTTAAAATCTATCTCATCTCATCATTTTAACTCACAACCTGCTGACCCAGAGGTGAAAGCGTTAACACTGATCCAAGGAACAAAGGTGAGATAAATCCAGAGGTATTGATTAAATGATGCGGATATTGGGCTCCACATGGTGTGCTAACAGTGCCAATGCATCAATGAACTGATCTTGTCAGGTAAAGGCAGGCAACGCAAGATCAACTGAGGCACAGGATTCTAGCACTCCAAATCATCCATCATCAGCATCAGAATTTTAGGCACTAGCAGCCAGTAAAGGGTTGCTGACCATGAGACAAAGTCCATTGGACACTGGCCATATTGAGCTCTATATGCTCTCCAAGGCAGTGCAATGGCATAGAATATGAACGCAGCCTAAGTCAGTAGCACAGATCCTACCCCCCCACCATCCCTGCACTCCCCACAGCCACACATACACTATTGAGTTGCTAATACAAGTCACTGAGGAGAGCGCTCGGCTGAAACCAGGCATTTCCTTCCCCTCTCCACAGAAACTATGGGCAAGATTTCCCGGTCGGCGTGCGGGGGCCGGACCCCCACGCTGAAGCGTAAGATGACGCTGGATGACATCGGGCGGAACTCCTGACGTCACCCCACATCACTTCATTTTCTGGTCAGCGGGGTTGTAGCCGAATCAGCTGTGCGCCCACCGACCTGTCAACGGCCAATTGAGGCCATTAAAAAAGTAATTGCAGTAGTTAAAGGACCTGCCCGTCCAACCTTAAGGTTGGCGGGCAGGCCAGGAGCCCTGGCGGGCTTCAGAAAAAGCATGAAACCTCATCCACGGGCGGGATGAGGTTTCATGTAGGTTTTTTAAAAATTTAATAAAAGTTTAACTAAAAGTGATGGACATGTCCTAACTCATGTGACAGTGTCGCATGAGGGGACATGTCAGGGAAATCTTATTTTTCTATTTTTAACATTTTTAAATTTGGAGCCGATCCCCCTGAGGCAGCACTTAGCCTCAGGAAGATGAGGGCGCTCTTTCACGCGCATGAGTGAAGGAGCGCACTCCCGGCTGAGAGAATCCCCCCTCCACCTGCACGGGGAGTGCCCATGCTGGGCGGGCCTTAAAATGTTAAATGGCAGCGCACCCCTGATCAGAGGGGAAATTCTGCCCTATGGAAGAATTGGCAGGAACTCCTGGGCTGATTTTTGTGTGTTACATAACAGTCGATCTTAGAATTGCATTGGTGACAATATGAGATAGCGGGAAGCAGCCTCCGCACCAATAACTGTGGATGGTGCGCAGATCAGGTAGACTTGGGTGAGGGGCAGCAAAACACATCTAATAGCTCAAGGGTCAAAGCCTGCATTGATAGTTCAGCTATTCTGTAGGTGTTGTTGAAATAGGCATCAATTAATCAACCTAAATTATTCAGTCTTGACTGATTGTACTTTATACCAGTAGTTGTTGAGTTAGGCAATTCATGTGAACTGTTCAAAGTAACTGCAATAGATCCAGAACATCTTGGAATTATTTGGTATTAAACATTCATCAAAGTAGAGAGGGTTGATAAATTCTATAGTAGTCTCGGAAACCCAAATGGACCAAAACAAGCAAACGCATGTGGCACAGATGAATTTATCATCTTAATTGGTGTTAGAGTTGTTGCAGTGCCAGCAAAATTGTTATTTAATCAATATCTACCTCATCACAAACCAGTCCTTGGTCAATGTCTGGATTGACAACCTTGTCTGAAAAAGGAATAAAATCATCCTCATGACCTTTCCACATAACATAAAAATAATGGATGCTCTGGGAACTATTTATAGTGGCAATTATAAGCTGTTCAGTTTCATTCTCTTACTGCCTTGTAATCACTACCATGTTTCCATTCGCCTTTCTGTCATCTTCCAGATGTTCTGAGTTTGCTGCAGTTAATTTCATCTGCTCAGAGGAACTGACCAACTCAACAAATATTGATATAATGTAATCAGTCAAGATGGAGTAACATAGCTTGATACTTTTCAGTCCTTATGTGTATCTTCCTCCTCATTGTGTTGACTCAACGGGTATGGTGATCAAGCAGGAAAACCAGAATTAGACTGGGTGGCTCATTTGGAGAAAAATACTGGCATTGCTTTGATGAGCTGAATGGCCCATTCCCATATGCTATAACTAGTTATAATTGAAGACTCATCCTGCTGTCTACAGTCTAACTCATTCCTTCCCAAGAGCTCTCCAGAGAGTGGGATTCCTTAATTCTGATTTCAGTCTGCCATCTGAATGAAGAAAAATGACTTGCATTTATGTAGCACTTCTCATGCCCACCAGATGACTCAAAGCACTTTACAGTCAATTAAGTACTTTTCAAGTGCAGTCACTGTTGTAATGTAGAAAACATGGCAGCCAAGTTGTGCACAGCAATCTCCTACAAACAGTAATGTAATCATGACCAGATAATCTGTTTTTATGATGCTGATTGAGGGATAAGTATTGGTCAGGACACCGGAGGCAACTCCCCAGCTGTTCTTCAAAATAGCACCATGGAGTCTTTTACACCAACCCATATAGCTTGTTATAACTTGGGAATGGGCCATTCAACCCATCAAGTTAATGCCAGTACTTTTCTCCAAATGAGCCACCCAGTCTAATTCCATTCTCCTGTTTGCTCCCCGTGTCCACTGAGGCAGATGGGGCCTCAGTTTAACATCTCATCCAAAAGATAGCACCTTTGACTGTGCAGCATTCCCACAGTACTGCACTGGGGGTGTCAGCCTTGATTTTTGCACTCAGGCTTTGGAGTGGGACTTGAGCCCGAAACCTGTGTCTTCGGAGTGAGAGCGCTACCAACTGGACCACAGCTAACATGGCACAATCCATGTGAAGTCCAAGAATTGATTTCACTATACATTAAATTTGAATTTATTTTGTCACTACAAATTTTCAGGCAGGAAACTAGTTCACCAGCTGGATTTCTTGCCAGAAACATACTGGTGGTTAAAATCCAGGCCACTAAATAAAACCAACCAGAATTTTGGAAGCCTAGTGTCTTAGTTAATTTTAGAACTGTCATTTTTTTTGGATTAGCACTTTATTCATTGTACCCCTATAAAAAGGAGGCACTTCTGCTTTGCCCTGTTCGATGACACTAGGACAACACAGTGTCTCCTTATGGTTTTATTAAGAAAACGTATACCTTCTGGCTGAACTTGAACTCTGCAGTGTACAAGTGTGGCCAGTGCAGTAACGATCGCCACACGCAGGCCTCCTCTCAGGTCTTGCTTCATGTTGAAGCTCTAATTCAGTCTTGGAGTATTGGCTCCTTGTCGTGAATCCTTATCTAAAATTCATTGGGAAAGAGCACAAGATCAGGAACAGGAAATGAATTAAAATCAAAAATAGATTTGGAGAGTAGAGTAACCAAGGACCAATCACTTATCTTTAGAGCAGTGTTGTCCAATAGAAATTGCTAACTAGCCCCACATGTAGCTATGATCTTGGCCTACAAAAACTTCACCTAAATTTATAGAAATACATATAAGTTGCAACACAGAAACAGGCCATTCAAGCCAACTAGTCCACGTCAGCATTTACCCTCCATCCGAGCAAATAATTTTAACAACATTCATCCACCCCCTTCTCATATTCCTTCAATATCTTTTCCTTCACCCTTCATCAACCTATCCAATCTAATCTTGAATGTTGACGTTGTTTCTGACTCAGCCATTTACCCCAGAAGTGAATTTCATAGCTTTACAACCCTCACGTAAGGAAGTTTCTCCTGCCGCCCTATGATCCTTTGTTCTTGATCCCTCTTCTTCATAGGGTTCTCCTACAAATATATGAACACACAAATATGGAGCAGGTGCAGGCCACTCAGCCCTTCATGCCTGCTCTGCCATTCACCTCCCTTGTTAATCAAGAATCTATCTAGCTCTGCCTTAAAAATATTCAAGGACCCTGCTTCCACTGCCTTTTCAGGAAGAGAGTTCCAAAGACTCACGACCCTTTGGGAGAGAAAATTTCTCTTCATCTCTGTCTTAAATTAGTGACCCCTTATTTTTAAAGTGTGATCCCTAGTTCTAGATTCTCCCACAGGAGGAAACATCCACTCTACATCCACCCTGTCAAGAATCCTCAGGATCTTAAAGGTTTCAATCAAGTCACCTCTTATTCTTCTAAACTCCAGTGGATACAAGCCTAACCTGTCCAACCTCTCCTCATAAGACAGCCCACCCCTTCCTGGTATTAGCCTAGTGAGCCTTCGCTGAATTGCTTCTAATGCATTTACATATTTCCTTAAATAAGGAGATGAATGCTACACACAGTACTCCAGATGTGGTCTCACCAGTGCCCTTAAGCATAACCTCCCCTACTTTTGTATTCCTACCCCTGAAGTGCCCTCTCCACCTCCTCTGGCCCTGATGGAGGATTACTGAGAATATCCTCCTGGCAGAGGCAGCTAGCTTCCGTTTGATGGCAGCAATCCTGCCCTTCATTTTAAGTGACCCAGGGAAATGGGTTAGAGTGGCAGTAAGGCTGATGAGGCAGGTAAAAGTCCCATTCGGAAAAAGGAAAATCTAACCTTGAGTGTCAGCAAGTTATTCTAATAAATCAATTCCAGTCTCCCTGTCCTTATCCAAAAACCATTTCCACCAGGCATCATTGCACATCTGGCAGTAGTGGGAAATCTGGATGACTTACTTTTATCCTCTGTAGCCCAGGAGCACAGTAACATTCCTATAGCCCCAATAAGAGAATATTATTCACTTCTGCTCAGCAAGAATGTAATGGCCTTGGCACAGCACAGGTTTACCAGAGTGATACCTGAGCTAAAATGGTTAAATTATAAGTATAGACTTGTATTCTCTTATGTACAGAAGGCCAAAGAGTGATCTAATTGAGATGTCTAAGGTGATCAAAGGTTTTGAAAGAAGAGCTTGCATTTATATAGCACTTTTTACAACCACTGGACATCTCAAAACACTTTACATTGAATGAAATACTTTTGAAGTGCTGTAAATTAAGTGTAACATGAGATTCAAGCACATGGTCTGCACTAGGACTGTAAAACAGGGGTTCTTTATTCTACTCGCATCAAATCTTTACAAGCATTAATGGAAATCTTAACTTAGAGGAATGAAGTATTTACAATGGATAGTCATGGTCAATGCTCCAAATCCACCAGGAAACCATCGAGAGCTTAACTCCTGATCTCTAATCAGCCGGGTAGCAGAGTTCAGCTGGTGGAGTTCCTATTGCTAATTTCCCATGACCACATGACCCAGATTACCTTGACCCTCAGGCATAAACGGGATCTTCCTCTTCTCGTTACCCCTTGAAACTCAGGGGTGCTGTCCAGGCATTCCGCCTAAGTCTCCAGCAGCTGTTTGCTTGCTCCACTGCCACTTCCCAGTGCCCAAGCCACTGTCAGAGGCTTCAGTACACTCCATCCGTGGCTCTGACTCCTCGATGCTATGACTCACCAGTCTCGGATTTCTGCTCCTGCTCCTGCTCCTTGCTACTGGCCAGATCTCTCCTCTCTATCTCTCAGCCTTTTCCTCCCTACTCCTGGAAAAGTTTCCGTTTCTTCTGCTTATCCTTCTGGCCTTGCCAGTGTTCGTCGGCCTCCTGTTGGCATTGTTGCAGGATCTCTGCCTACCTCTCAGCTTTCAAGAGGAGCTTGGGTTTAGACCCTGTCACCTCTGCAGTTTTCTTCTTTGCTAACAGCTCCTCCAGGGGCAGAAGCTTAACCTCCTTCGTTGTCTTCACTTTCCCATCATTCAACTTGTTTGGGGGCCAGCCTTCTGTCCTCACCAGATTCTTTAGCCCGTCCTCTGGCTCAGGCTCCACTCCCTCTGCTTCACCCCACCACCCTGGCTCAGGCTCCATCCCCTGTCAATCCATGGCATCCCTTCTTATCCTGTGGAGTGACCCAGTGGGCTGACTGAGTTTCCTGCCCAGAGTCCTCCCATGCCAACGATCTCTGCTAGCAGGGACCCAGTGCCCCACAGGGAATGGCCCACTGTGGGCGGGACCTGGCATCTGTCCCCATTCCGACATCAGAAGTCAGGAGACCGAAGTCCAACTTGTCTCCACCACCACATAAGAAATGCAGCAAATAATCTGTGCACGGCAATCTCCCCAAAAGAACAATGTAATAACAAAGATTATCTGTTTGTGTGATGTTGAACAAGGGATAATCATTGACCAGGGCTCCAGGCATAACTTCCCTGGTCTTCTTTGAAAAAGTGGCATGGGATCTTTTACATATCGCCCAAGTAGGCAGATGGGCCTTGGTTTAAATCTCATCCATAAAACAACACCTCTATCAGTGTAGCACTGGCAGGAGGATCAGCCTTATTTTTGTGCTTAAGCTCTGGAGTGAGAATTGAACCTGGAACCTTGTAACTCAGAGGCAAAAATCTTACCAATTGACACAGATAGAAAGAGGCCCTCTCCTCTGGTGGGAGAGATCAGAACGAAGGGTATTAACCTTAAAATTAGAGCTAGGCTGTTCAGGAGAAATATAGGAAACCCCTCTTCACACAAAGTCTGGGATTTTCCAGCCCCATCATGGTGGGATCTGCTGTGGGAGTTTCAAGGGTCCCAGCAAAGTCCATTGACTTTTGTCGGTACTGGGTGCTCCCGGTGACAGGCAGGGCCAGAAAATTCCACCCAAAGGGTTGACTTACATCGGGTGCTGGACTCCCTGCTCCCCTGGCTAAAAAATCCCTGCCAAGAAGGACAATGGCTGTCCCACAGCCACCTAATTGCAAAGGAGATGGAGTATAAAAGTAGGGGAGGTTCGCTACAGTTGCCTAGGGCACTGGCAAGACTGCACCTTGAGTAGAGTGTAGAGTGATGTTCTCCTTACCTAATGAGGGATATACTTTCATTGGAAGCAGTTCAGATCACTAAGCTGATCCCTGGAATGAAGGGGTTGTCATATGAGGAAGGTTCAGAAGGTTGAGCCTATACTCATTGGATCTTAGAAGAATGAGAGGTGATCTTGTTGAAACACATAAGATGCTGAGGGGGCTTGACAGAGTTGATGCTCAGGGGATGATTCTCCTCATGGGGGAAACAAGAACTAGGAGACAGAGTTTCAGAACAAGAGGTCACCCTACTTTCCAGCATGTTGTGCCAGAAGTGTGCTGGCCAGTGTTTGGGGGTCTTGTCAGGTGTCAAGCTGGCAAGCCCCAGTGAGGAGGACAAGGGGGTTGGGGGTATGGAGTTTGAGAAGACAAGGATAGGGGAAGGCAACATGGAAAGTAAAATCTTGGGAGGGGCCCCCTGAGGGGTGTGGAGACCCACTAAGGAAGGATCCCACCTGCCCACCACCTGCTGGGTTAGGTGCTTGGCATGGGCTTCTCCTGCCACCAGTTAAATTCCAGTGGTGGAGGATGAGACCCTTAAGTGGAAATTAATTGCCACGTCAGTCGCTGGTATAATTGCAGTGGGGTCAGGGGTGGGCCACCTGCTGGAGTTAGTGAGCCCCCCCACCACCATCAAACACGTCACAGGGGAGCATTACAGTCAGCCCAAATGTAGTGGAAGTGTGTTATAAATTTTAAAACTAAGATTGATAGATGCCTGTTAAGTCTGTCCCTATACTCCAACCAACCTATTATGTGAAGCAGAGATCAATCTGGTTTCCTCATGCACGATCGAAATACATTGAAGTCTTGCTGATGCATTTTACACCATTAGTGGAGAACAGCAATGGAAAGCCATATGGTACTGGCATCTACAGAACTAAGCTACAGGATGGAAGTTTCTGGGGTGGGGGATACAGAAAAATGCTCCTCGGCGTAATAATGTTATCATGTAACATATTATTAATCACTTCCTATATTTCCTTATCTTAGGTGCAATTATGAACATAGAGGCCATAATGTGATTAAGGCAGGAAGGGGAGATGTGGGAGAGACACCTTGATTGACTTGACAGACCCTGGGGCCTAAAATTGAGACATATGACAGCCTTTATTACAGGAGCAGTGCAGTGAGGAAAATTTGTAACATTTTAAAAGTGTCTGTAGAATCTGGAATTGATTTTAAGAATGTTTGAAATGGACTTTTAAAAGTTTATATCAATCACAAAGGGATCAGTTGTAAAGGGATAAATTGTAATTTTCTTGAATAATAAGCAATATTGGACAATGTGACATGACAACCCTTGGCCTGGAAGCATTACCAACAGGAAGGAAATTAACTTATAAGAGCCATGTGACTGGCAGACTCAAAGGTGAGCTGCAGAAAAAGGAGGGCTGCAGCAGAGAGAAGAATGGAGAAGGCACATTTGCAAGGTCCTGTGTAAAATTCATTAAAACAGGACAGAAAGCTGAAGACAAAGTTAGAGCAGAAGTTGTGAATTGAACAATTTTACTGCTGCTGCTTCAATTTTGCCAGAGCCGACTAGACATTTTAACAAGACTTATCAAATGGTTTGGATAAAGGAGTCTCTCGGGGTTCTGTACAATCAAGACTATTATGAACCTAGCTAGGGAGGTTCTGTAGGAGTGTGCCATTTGAGTAACGACTATCTCTGGGGTCCTCAGATTGAATATGGCTGCAAGTTGGGCCAAGTCAATTGAGTGGCAAAGTGGGATACCCTATACACCACAGGCAGAGTTAGAGAACTCTGGAACTGTACAATGTAATATTTGTCTGCAGGAGTGGCATGGGTGCTTTGTGGTTGTGTAAGGCATATCTTTGTTGTATCAACTATTTAAAGTGATGATTATCTTTTTATTTTAAATATCATTTGCCTGTTAATTCATGCTTAGTTTGTCCTGGTTCTGATTCATGTCAATGTGAAAGTTACAGAAATTGAAATCTTGTTGATAATTTCTTCTTTTTGGCATCATTCGGTAAACTTGGTTATTTTGGTTTACAGTTCCCCCGATGGGGATTGTAACAGACTTGCTTTGAAACAGCACATTTCACAACCTTAGGATCTCCCAAAGTACTTTACAGTGAACAAAATACTTTTGTGAATTGTAAATACTGTTGTAATGTGCAGAAACAGCAGTTGGTTTGAAAAAAGTTTTGTAAGCAGCAATGAAATAACGACGAGATAATGACCAGTTATTTTTTAGTAAAAACAAAAATAAAAACAAAAATAAAAACAAAAAAACTGCGGATGCTGGAAATCCAAAACAAAAACAGAATTACCTGGAAAAACTCAGCAGGTCTGGCAGCATCGGCGGAGAAGAAAAGAGTTTTTAATAATTTATTTTTTAATAATGTTGGCTGAGGGACAAATATTGGTATAGGAAACTGGGGAGACTTCCCTGCACTTTTTTGAAATACTGCCATAGGATCTTTAACATCTACCTGAGAGGACAGATGGGGTCTCAGTTTAATGTCATTTGCAGTAAACAGCATTTCCTTCAATAATGCACTGGGAGTGTCAGCCTAAATTATTACCTACTCCATGCCCTGCAGCAATTCGCCTGGGCTTCTTCAACAGCACCTTATAAACCCATGACCGCTACCGCCTCGAAGAACAAGAACTGAAGATATATGGGAATACCATTACCTGCAAGACCCCCTACAAGTCAGGCACCATTCCGAATTGAAAATATACTGCCATTCCTTCACTGTCACTTGGTCAAAAACCTGGGACTCCCTCCTTAACAGTACAGTGTTTGTACTGACACCAGATGTACATCAACAGTTCAAGAAGGCAGTCCACCACCTTCTCAAGGGCAATTAACGCTGGCCTTGCCAGCAAAGCCCTTGCAGGAATAAAGGAAAAAATATGAACACATGTCTTAGGATCAGGGTTTGAACATTTAACCTTCTGGCTATTCCATGTTTGACATAACTCATACAACCATTTCAGCTGAGCACTGGGCACTTGTGCGCACACAGAAATGATTTTGCCTCCCTATAAGTCAGTTGAAGTGCATGAACGCCACTCCAGACACTGAACTTTTCTTTGGAATGAACACTTCAGTGGGAAATAATTCTGATCTGGGTTGGGGCTTTATACTTCCTACAGGGCTTCCTTAAATTTGTAACACCACCCCTTCCACTCGCCTTTTTTCTGGCACATTCTTCAGCTTGAAATTAGTGATTTAGCAAAAAGAGAGAAAACAGGTCCATGATTGGGATTGCTAAACATCAACAAATGTCCTAGAGGCTCCAGCAATTAAAGATGAAACTGCTAAGAAACAGATGGAGAGACAGACAGACAGATGGAAACAAAGAGACAGAGGCAAAGGGAAAAAAATCCATTTCATGCCAGAAACCAGCATAAAGTTGGTATAGCACCAAGAAAGGGTGCTGGTAGATCTCTGCCCAAAGGCAGCTGAAAATTGGTCCTTGAGACTGATTTCTGCCAAAACGGGGAGTTTCAGATGCTAATTGTCTGTCTGATGTGTCTTGTTGGTTGGAACCCTGAAGCTATGCTGCAAGTTACATCTTGACAGGGTGAGAATGGAGGTGGCCTACTGGGTGGGCTGGGGAGGACAGCCTGGGCGTCAGTGACCCAGCACGTATATTCCTCCTAAATACTCTACATATGAAGGTAAATTAAATAAAGTCAATTATCCTAATTGTCAGTGACTTTCAGCAGTCCCTTTAAGGTGTAGAATTGGAAAAGCAGAGCAGCACATCCATAGCACAAGCTTGACCTAGTGAATGCCAAATTTGGGAGCAGGATTCTAAAACTGTTGTTAGCACTCTGTAGCAGATTCAATAAGCCTAACTCTTGTTTTAGGCAGGTGTATTGGACACTTTCTTCTCATGTTCTATTCTGTCAGTATGCTCTCAATAAACATTTCACAAAGACTTGTATTTACATAGTGCCTTACATGACCACCAGACGTCCCAAAGCACTTTACAGCCAGTGAAGTACATTAGAACTGTAGCCACTGTTGTAATGTACGAAACACAGCAGCTAACATGTGCCACAAACTTCCACAACCATCAATGTGATAATGAGCAAATAATCTATTATTGTGATAATAACTGGGGGATAAGTATTAACCAGGACACCAGGGATAACACCCCTGCTCTTCTTCAAAATTAGTGTCATGGGACCTTTTAGGTCCATACGCGAGGGCAGATGGGACCTTGGTTTAACATCTCATCTGAAAAACAGAAAGGCTTCAATTGGGTCAAAGTGAAACACCAACAAACTCGCTAGGGATTGCTTTTTTCATCCCTGAAAAGTTACTTGCAGTCAAGTGGGAAAAACCTTAAAAATAAAGGGGAAGAAATAAAAAGATAGCGGCCACATCGAGAAGGATTAACGTTTATTTCGGGGGATAGACAGGGATGGAAACAGGCCAAGTAGCTTTCAAAGAAAGCCTGACTCTAAAGCTGATTTTGATTAAATATGTCTGCATTTTGGATAAGTAAAGTGGAACCAAATGTTGTTGGGAGGCAGAAACACCTGAGAGGATGATATTTTATGAACTCCAAATTCCTGGACAAAATATGGACCAGGTGAAAGGAAATACCTGGACATCATTTTCAGCTAATGCTTTCACCAGCAGAAAGAGGGGAGATGACTGGTTAGCATCATTGTGGATGATAGCCCACCACAGCTAGACACAAGCTGCACTGGGAGTTTAGTTTCAGGAGCTACACGCACCTTAAAAAGGTCCATGAGTGGAATTGTGACTCGCTGCTCCTTCACCGGGACCTGTCTAATTCTATCCCTGGGGGTAAAATAAAGCAATAAAAAACTATAGTGAAAGGGCAGGAGGGGGATGTAGGTGGCACTTTAGGCACAAGTCCTGACAAGTGCCTGGTGCTATTTGTTTAAGTCAGCATTGCTCACTGTTTGCCCAAGTTCTGGCTTGCAGCAGCTGCATTTCAGGAATGCTGTAAAATGCTGTATCAACCCAGAAGGGAAAAAAACAGTTCAGGCCAGTATTCTTATTTCCCAGTTTTTACTGTTTTTTTTTTCCTTCTGAGAAGTAATAGCATATCAGCTACTCTGATTTTATTGTGTTCCATTTGCCTTTGTGGAGATTTGCTGACTGATCTGGGTCTCACGCACAGGTTAAGACACAGGCTGAATATTTCTCCAGGTTTACCAAAAGCCATAAATCCCTTAACAAACAGCTACGTCTTCACAAAATTGATTGCTTCAGCTTTAGTTGCTTTAACTGGGAGTCAACCTGTTTCTATAAAGAGGACCTGGCGCAGAATGGGCAATACACCTGGAACAAGAAGTTGATAGGCAGTATTCTGTGGCATGCTGTCTTGGGTCACAGACTCTATCCTGGGCCTCTTGAGTCTCTTAGTTTAGCCCCAGTTGCCTCTTTCCCCTCATGCAGGCCATGAAATGGTTGACTAATAGTTTAAAACTGCTTTCAGCCTTTCTAAAGGCTGGAGGATCTCACCCCAAGCAATTTGCAAACTTGGGAAGATCAGGTGAGTGTTTTGAAGCAATGAACTGTAGTTGCATTACCACTGTAATGAGTTTTCATAATCTGCCCCAATAAATTAACTGCCTGGACAGATGGACCGAATGGCTTGTTACCTTGTGACCTTTTGAAAAGAAATGATTTATTGCACCCAGCTATTATTGAAAATGACTCTGTTTAATTCAAATCGATAAAATCCAGACAATGTAATTAAAGTATTCCTAAAAGTGAAATAAATGAACTCACTCAGAAAGAACTAATACTTTTGTGTAGTCCCTTTGCTAATAATCTATGATCGTGTATGATTAGAAAGTAATATCTGGTAGTGATTAATGCTGAATTTAACCGAGACAAAGTTGCAATTAAGACAATTCTGGCTGTTTCAAGTGACTATTTCTTATTCTCTCAGACACAGTTGGTGCTAGATCCACCGAAACTGAGGGGGGATTGGACAGAAAATAAAGTCAAAGGAATTTATGCCCTCAAAAACTTAAAGGAGTGGACACTTCTGCTCAGATACTTTTTTCTCGATTTACCCTCCAAGTACAAAGACACAAAACTGCACATTCAAGAAGAAAGTCAGAGCATGATGAGTTTTGAAATAAATCGCACCTTGTTTTATGTTGGAGAGGGAGAAGGGGAGGGAAAACAATGCAGTGCCTATTGCCAGTCAATAAACCAGTTCATTCCCTGAAGTCAAATTGAATAAACTAAACATTCAGATCTATTCACCTTATTCATGGTCACATGCATCTCCCATTTGAAAATTGGATTTTTGGTTTGGTTAATGTTTGGGCACATCTGTTCAAGCAAGTGTCAGCATTAGTTGATGATTGTTAAAGAGGCACTGTCTTCATGACAAAAATGTGCAGCAACATTTCCTTTTGGTCAAGGATTGGGGCGAGGAAAGGCAAATGTCATTTCATTGCTGGATGTGCTGCTCAATGGGATGATTAATGTTTCCAGGGCCAGAATCTTCAGGTTGGCGAGCGGGAGCGGGCCCTGTTCGCCAACGCATAAAATGACGCGCGGTGACATGAAGCGTGCGTTCCCAACATCACCGCGCATCATTCGGGTCCTCAGTTCGGCAGGAGTGCAGCGGAGCCGACTGCGCACCCACCGAGCTGCCAAAAGCCTCTTAAGGCCATTCAAATTCCAATTAAAGTGATTAACTGAACTGCCCGTCCAACCTTAAGGTTGACGGGCAGGCGAAGAGCCCAGGCGGCCTTCACACTTACATGAAACCTCATCCACAGACGGGGTGAGGTTTTATGAAGGTTTTTAAGGTTTAATAAAAATTTTTAATAAAATTCACTGACATGTCCCAGCTCATGTGACATGAGCTGGGACATGTCTTAAAAATTTTTCTTTCTTTGTTAAAATTTTTAAAAATCGAACTTTTCTTTCGAGCACATGCATGAACGAGCGCAGGTCCCAACTCAGCCTATTCCCCCCAACTCCTGCACATGGAACACTATGCGCTTCCGGGTGTGCATTACGCTGAGTGGGATTTAATTGGCCTGCCCACGTAAAATGGCGGCGTGCAGCCAATTGCAGGTGGCGATCAGCTGCACGCCCACCCCCGCCCGCTCCTACCCAACACCCCCAACGGGGAGAAAATTCTCCTCCATATAACTATACAACCTGCTTGGTGCTTACTAACAAAGTTTTACTAATTACTTAATCATGAAGAGGTTCCACTTTAATTTCCATGTTGGGCATTGTGTTGGATATTGGTGCCATTGTTTAAACAACAGAGCCAGAAACTGTACTTCCTGTTAAAGTATACAGATAGGAGCTAACTCCATGGGCAGAATTTTCCATGCTGGAGAAGCGGACCCCACCGTCATTTTACGCGGGCAGGCCAATTAAGGCCCGCCCAGTGTGACACCCGGCGGGAAGTGCTGTGTGGGCGGGGGGGGATTCCCCAAAAGTGAAACTGCGCTCTTTCGCACAGGTGCGAAGTGCTACCTCAGGGAGATCGCTTACACTTCTAAAAATATGAAAATTAGAAAAAAAAATTCCCTAACATGTCTCCCTCATGTGACAATGTCACATGAGATGGGAGATGTTCATAATTTACATTATACATTTATTAAACTTTTTAAATCCCTACATGAAACCTCATCCCGCCAGTGGATGAGGTTTCATGTTTTTTCTATTGCATGCCGGGGCTCCTGGCCTGCCCGCCAATCTTAAGGTTGGTCGGGCAGGTCCTTTAATTGTTTCAATGATCCTGTCAATGGCCTCAATTGGCCATTGACAGGTCGGCGGGCGCACTGATTTTGCTGTGCCCCCACCTTCCTGAAAATTTAAATGGGGCAGGATGACATCAGGGGTTCCCCCTGATGTCATCCTGCGTCGGCGAGCGGGCCCCACCCCCTGCTCACCGACGGCAAAATTCAGCTCTATATGTTAGGCACAAAATTTAACCCTAAACTATTACAGGTTATTCCTCAATACAGTGAAATTATAATTGGTAATTCCTCTGTATGAAAGCAATTATACCTGAAAGATGTACAAATCGCTGTTGTGCAGCAAATAGCAATGTGTAGGACCAAAAAAGGCTATGGAAATCTTCCTGGTCACCTCTACAGTTGACGAATACCACATTACAATCTCTGTTTTTTATTTCAATCAGCCAGCGTCTGACACATGTAAACCTTTTTTTTATTCATCCACGGGATGTAAGCATCATTAGCTAGATCAGCATTTATTGCCCATCCCTAATTGCCCTTGACAGGTTGGTGGTGAGGCACCTTCTTGAACTGGCGCTCTAGAGTGTAGGTACACCTACAGTGCTGTTAGGAAGGGAGTTCCAGGACAGTAATGGGTCTATTTTGACCCAGTGACAGTGAAGGAACTGCGATATAGTTTCAAGTTTCAAGTCAGGATGATGTGTGGCTTGGAGGAGGACTTGCAAGTGGTGATGTGCCCATGCATCTGATGCCCCTGTCCTTCTAGGAGGTAGAGATCTAAGTTTTTAATCCTCCAAACAAAACTATAGAGAAATGCACACAGGTAGAGTATCTGCTTATTTGAAATGGAATTTACTCAATACATTCCATCACTGGACTAGATTATGTCCAAAATAATAATTCAGAGAACATGAGTTCAAATCCCACCAGTGACAGTTTGAGTATTTGAATTCTGTTTTTTTTTAACAAATCAGGATATAAAGAATTGGGATTTGTAAAGGAAACCATGGAGTTGTCAATTGTTATAACAACCCAACTATCCTTTAAGGATGGAAATCTACGCTTGTTAGCTGGTCCAGTCAATATGTGACTCCAGTCCCACACCAACATGACGAGTCTTAATTGCCTTCTGATGTGATCTAGCTGGCCACTCAATTATATCAATTTTCAACCCTATCACCACATTCTCATGCAATTACGGATGGGCAATAAATACCAACTTTGCCAATGACAACTGCATCCTAGAATGAATTTTAATAACTATTCTCTACATAGTTACTTAACTAAATCCATCGGTATTGTCAAGACCCCTGCCTTAGGATCCTGCCAAATATGCATATGTCGTAGGTTAACCAGCCAAATTATTGTAGTTTGTCAGCAAAGGCCACTGGTAGGCTTCCCGATGCTTATTATGCCAGGACCATCTTAGCAACTCAGGAACTGACTTGCAGTGTTATCTGGAGTCAAGCAATAAGTGTTCCAACTCCCAGTAATGGGTCTATTGCTCAAATTACAATTGTATAGTAAATTGTGATTGATTATGTTTGAAGGCTTGTTCCAATGGTGAACTACGCTAGCTGATCCATCACCAATCGTGAGTTGGAACGCCTGCCTGCCTCAGGTATCTGATTGCTGATGCTGACACAAAGGGCTGGCTTTAGTTCCACTGTTATATCAGCAGGTCTGTTACCTCAGAGCTATCTAAACCTCCAGGAATCCACTCATCTCCTAGTTGGTCATTCGACAAATGATATCTGCAATTTGATTCCTTGCTAGATGCACATCAGGTACCAGAGGCCCTTCTCATTGGCCAGGTGTGCAATAGAACTTGCTATAAAATGTGTGCCTGTACAACCAAATTCTTCCTTACACACCACAGCACAGACACAGACTACACCCCATTGAGTGGTATCATCTGTGGCTCAGTTAGTAGCGCCCTTGCCTCTGAGTCAGAAGGTTATAGGTCCAGAGGCCAAAACAAAAAATCTAGGCTGATATTCCAGTGCAGTAATGAGTGAGACCTACATTGTTGGAGGTGCTGTCGGGTCCTGATCTGCATTTTCACTTGGATGGAAAAGGTCCCATGACACTGTTTTGTTGAAGATTGAGGGGGGCGGTTATCTCTGGTGTCCTGGCCAATATTTATCCCTCAATAATTATCATTATAGCAGATTATCTAGTCATTTTCACATTGCTGCTTGTGCGAACTTGCTCTTTGGCTGCTGTATTACCTACGTTACAACAGTGACTACACTTCAAAAGAATTAATTGACTTTTGAATGTCCTGAGGTCATGGCAGGTGCTATATAAATGCAAGTTTTTTTTTAAGCATTTCTACCTATTGCAGATATGGAGCCTCAAGTAGTTGCTTGCCTCTCTGAAGCCCAATTAT
Organism: Carcharodon carcharias; assembly: GCF_017639515.1. Taxonomy (NCBI): domain Eukaryota; kingdom Metazoa; phylum Chordata; class Chondrichthyes; order Lamniformes; family Lamnidae; genus Carcharodon; species Carcharodon carcharias. Next base: position 129,461,028 of record NC_054479.1, read on the forward strand.
GGCAAGCACTAGACACCACACCTCAACAGTCAACACTTGCACTCACCTCAACCACTCAAAAGAAGTCCATGCTAAATACCCTCTCGCTCAACCCGTTGAGAAATAGTTACACATTAAACACTCACACAAATAAATCCACACTAAATACTCGCACATTCAAACCATTCATAAACATTAACACAAAAAGAGTAAGGTTTCTGCTTTTGTCTGCCCTCTGCAGAGACTTCTCTGACAGGCACATGTCAGGCTTTCATGTATGTTTAATGCAAGAGTTTCTGTCCACTGCTCAGCGAGAGCCTACAATGAAGATAAGACTGGTCCAGAATTCATTAAGCCAGTGAATGTCCTCCATTAGAAATATAGCTTGTGCAAGTTTTTAGCAGGGGGCATTTACTGTGGCTTTGACTGCTGGTATAGCTGTACTTCCATCTTGTTTGTTTGCATTCCTGTGTTCTCTAAATGAAAGGAAAAATGTTTGCAAATTCCACAGCCAGGTACACCACAGGCTGACAATTTAGGACTTGCATTTATATAGTACTTTCATGACCTCAGGATGTCCCAAAACATTTATGACCATGAAATACTTTTGAAGTGTAGTCACTGTTGTAATGTTGGGAACATGGCACAATCCCACAGGGTCTTACAAACAGAAATGTGATAATGACCAGGCAATCTGTTTTAGTGGTGTCGGTTGAGGGATAATTATTGGCCTGGGCCTCTCCTACTCTTCTTCAAAGTAGTGGCTGTGGGATCTTTTACATGCATCTGAGAGAGCAGATGGGGGCTAGGCATAAAGTCTCATCTGAAATATGGAACCCCCAACAACGCAGCGCTGGCTCAGTTCTGCACTAGAGTGCCGGCCTTAATTTTGTGCTTATGGCCAGAATCTTCTGTTCAGTGTGAGGGGGTGGGCCGAATGGTGACATTGGGTGTGCGTCCCGACGGCACTTTGCATCGTGCCGATCTTTAGTTCGGCAGGCGTGCACCAGAGTCGGCTGCACTCCCACCGAACTGTCAAAGGCCTATTAAGGCCATTAACAAACTAATTAAAGTAATTAAAAACAAAAAAACTGCGGATGCTGGAAATCCAAAACAAAAACAGAATTACCTGGAAAAACTCAGCAGGTCTGGCAGCATCGGCGGAGAAGAAAAGAGTTGACGTTTCGAGTCCTCATGACCCTTCGACAGAATTAAAGTAATTGTCAGGGCTGCCCGTCCAACCTTAAGGTTGGCAGACAGGTGAAGAGCCCAGGCAGCCTTTGCATTTTTCATGAAACCTCATCCACGGGCAGGATGATATTTCATGAAGGATTTATAAATGAAATAAAAAATGTTATCAAAATTCATAAACATGTCCCAGCTCATGCGACATTGTCACATGAGGGGACATATCTGAATAATTTTATTTTTTCTATTTTTCAATGTTTCATAATGAAAGTAATCTCCCTGAGGCAGCTCTGTACCTCAGGGAGATTTCTGCGCTCCTTCGTGCCCAGCCCCCAACTCTCCCGCCTCCCCCCACCCACACAGGTAGCGCTGAAGGCTTCTGGGTGCGTGTCACCCTGGGCAGGCCTTAATTGGCCTGCTCACGTAAAATGGCGGCGTGCAGCTGATCGCAGGTGGTGAACGCCTCCGCGCCCATCCGCGTACGCTCCCCACCAGCCTGCCCGATGGGGAGAAAATTCTCCCCCGTGTCTCCAGAGTGGAACTTGAACCTACAGTCTTCTGACTCAAAGGAAATAAAAGATGAGAAGAAGAAAGTAAAAAAAAAACAGAGCAGGGAGGGAGAGAAGAAACTACGCTAGTGACACCTATCTTTTCCCTGTGGACCATGTGACAGACGTGACTAAAAGAGCATGTTTCACATTCATTTATTACACCAGTTCAGTGGCAAAGTTGAAGACTGGGGATAGGGTTAATATTTTAGTTGAAAGATGTACTCACTTTGTATTTGCCCAAGGTTGTGACTTTTTTTGATTTAACGTAAAATTTTGCTGACACGAGTAGTAAGAAAATTAAAGAAAACCAGTGCAGTATGAAAGGTGTTAGTAATTTATGTTGAAAATGGAAGTCCTGGCTGTTTATGGGTCCCGTGACAGACACTTTAAAATGCATAGCTGCTTCTAAATGTTGCCGTAAAACTCTCTCTCATTGACTCAGTCCCATGACTTACGGGAACAAAAATTGAGAAAGAGGTAAAACAGGGTATTGATCTTCCTTTGGTCGAAGTCAAGATCTACCTTTAAATATTTGTAGCAGGGGGTACAGTGACACCATTGCAGTGTCAGACAACTCTCCTGTGCTTGTGATAACAGCAAAATGTAGGTGTGAATTTACAAATTTAGGTCTGTGCAAGTAGCTCCATCCACCAAGAATACATATCAGCAATTCAGGGTCAGGATTAAGTGCTTAAGTTATCAATATGGGTTCATATGGGTTTGTCTCCCATGAGAACTGCAGCTCTTTTTAAAAATGTTAAGCACAGTTAGGCTGCCATTGTTTCTCTTGTATTGTGTGAAGCAATTTCCAATTTGCACCAATCCAAAATCAGCGAACTAACCACTTAATGTAATGTGACTGAGGGTCTGAAGTCACCTTCAGCAGGTTGTTTCAGGGCCATTATTGGTTCAGATATTGCACTCTTGCCCCTCAGCCAGAAGGTTGTAGGTTCAAGACCCACTCCACAGACTTGAGCCCAAAATCCTGTTAGCACTATACTGTGATACTACGGGAGTGCTGTTCTGTTAGAGGTGCCATCTTTTGGATGAGACATTAAACCAAGGTCACATCTGTCCTCCCAGATGGATGTAAAAGATCCCCGGCATTATTCAAAGAGATGGGGAATTTTGCCAGCATTCTGCATAATATTTATACCTCGACCAACACTTCGAAAACAAATACTCTGGTCATATATTTCTTTGCTGTTTTTGGGTTGTTACATTGTCCAGATTACAATGACTACATATCAAAAGTACTTCACTTGGCTGTAAGCTGCTTTGGGACATCCCGAGGTCATGCACTATATAAATGCAAATTATTTATTTTGTTCTGCTATGGGAGTCTGCAATATAATTGCAGCCCACCTGAGTTCAGGGGCTGGATTTTTACCTCGCTGGGTTGGCGGGGCGGGTAGGCCCGACCACCGCCCGCGATCAGGCCCCGACCGTGATGTCACACTGGCTGGCCAATTAACAGCCACCCAGCATGAATAGCACGCTGCAACGCTGAGCGCTGCCGGGGTGGGGGCGGGAGGAGGGCGAGCGCAGAAGATTGCGCGTGTGCGTGGGTGCTCGCACTGAAAGCTCCCCCGAAGGCACCGAGCTGCCTCAGGGAGCTGAAGAATTTTAAAAACATAAATAAAGAACTTAGAAATGTTCAAAACATGTCCCCTCTCATGTGACTCTGTCACATGAGCAGGGACATGTTATAAATGAGATTTATACACATTTTAATTTTATTTTCAATTCCTGTTGGAGACCTCATCCTGCCCATGGAGGAGGTTTCATAAAATATCCAAAGGCTGCCTGGCCGATTCGCCTGCCCGCCAACTGTATAGTTGGACGGGCAACGAAATATTGCATTTAATCATCATCTTAATGGTCTTAATAGGCCCGTTAATTATCAGCGGGCGCGCTGCTGACTCCCACGCGTGCCTGTTGACCGAAATATTGCGCAAGTGTGCGATGCCATCGGGACATCATCACGCGCTATTTTTCTCCCTTTCGGCTCAGGCACACGGCCACCCAACGAGAGAAAAATTCTGCCCCAGGTGTTGACACTGAATCTAATACAACTGCATAAAACAATGTAAGGAAACCCCAAATCATAAAAAAGCTGTAGCCAACTGGATAGAGTCATAGAATAATTTACAGCACAGGAGAAAACCATTCAGCCCATCGAGCCAATGCCAGATCTTTCAAACAAGTATCTAGTTAGCCCCACTCCCCTGGTCTTTCCCCCGGCTCTGCAAGTTTATTTTCCTTCAAACGCCCATCCAATTTCCTTTTGAAATCACTTAACGTCTCTGTTTCCACCACCCTTGTAAGCAGCCAGTTCCAGGTCATTACCACTTGCTGCATACAAAATTTCATCTTCACATTCCTTATGCGTCTCTTTCCCAAAACCTTAAATCTGTGTCCCCTGCTCCTTCTACAATCAGCTAACGGGAAAAGCTTTTCCTTGTCTACCTTACCCAAACCTGTCATAATCTTTTACACATCTATCAAATGTCCCCTCAATCTCCTTTGCTTCAAGGAGAACCCTAGCTTTTCCAAACTAGCCTTGGAACTAAAATCCAACTCCTCCCCACCACCTGCCCACCATCCCACCCCCCCCACCCCACCCCCACTATTCCCGAACCATTTTGGTAAATCTTCTCTTGCACATCTTTCCTAAAGTTTGGTGACCAGAATTGGACGCAATCCTCCAGTTGTGGCTGAACCAGAGCTTTATAAAGGACAGGACTACAAAGTATTTTGAATGTGCCGTCACTCACTCTTATTTTTATTGACCTTTCCACAGGATAACTTCATTCCAGCACAGCTGCCAAAGCTCCAAGGATCAAAGGCACTGTGTGTGCACGCACAGCTGTCAAATCGCACCTTAGTCATTGCACTTTATTTTTACTTCCTGTGCCTGGTGCTGGAAGGGTTGCCAACTCTAGTTATACGTAGTCCTGGAGGTTTCATCACATGACCTCCTGCCTCCAACTGCTCAACCAATAATTTCCTATTTCCAATATTTTTTATAATTAATAAGTAAAATGGTTTCAAGAAAATGAAAACAAGCATACAATTTTTCTTTAACACCCCTATGATTTTTCTCCCAGGTGGAACACCTGGAAATTAATCTTGAATTTCTGGAGACTCCAAGGCAATCCTGGAGGGTTGGCAACCCTAATTGGGTGAATGGAGGCCACCATGTGGATCACAATATCAAATGGTATCAGTACCAACCCAGAATAACATCAGCCAGTATAGCCTGTGAAGCACCTTGGGATGTTTTTAATGGTGTTAATGGCACTATATAAATGCAAGTTATTGCTGTTGTGGCACATCAGCATGACTCAATGTTCTCCATATGCAGTATAACTGCGGTCCTAGTGCTTGGTTCAGCTGGCTTGCTGGATTCAATGATTTATTTGCTAATCTATCTCACTGCCTCCCCTCTCCCCACTTTGTAAAATATAATAATAAATTTAGAAATACATTTCTGAACATTAAGATTACTCTGTATTAATAGTACTGCTCACTTTGTGGCTAAATAAGGATTGGGGCAAAAACCCTTAATTTATTTAAATACATTATCTTTGCAATGCATGAGAAACAGCGAGACACTTACTTGTTCAATTTAAGAGATTATAACCATCCTAACTTAAAGACAATTCACGGCAGCTCCAAACTCCTCGAATGAAATGTCACAAAAAAAGTTTAAATTTTGCCTTTGATGCTTAACGATGAAAATTCTTCAGGAAGCAATGTTGGTCCCGAAGAGAAAGTTTCAGCAAGGCACGAGGGAGAGACTTGGGTTTGATGTCAACTTCTTTTCTCCCTGTGGCTACAGTGGAGGGTTTGACAGAAGAGCGAGCAACTGGAGGAAGCTGAAGGGAGCCCAGGACTCCGGTCAGTGGGAGGAGCTTCCTTGGCACTATTCACACTTAAATAGAGGAAAGTGTCAGTGATGTATGCTTCTCCTTGCAGCCCAAATCCTTTATACGACAAGCTGGAATGTGAATCTACCTAAGAGGCAAAGCAATTCCGTGAGAAGAGAAGGAATGCTTGGACTGAAGTCTTGCAGTTAGTACACTCTTGGGCTTTCTCATTACAGTGTTTTGTTTCTGATAGTGAGGGTGATAACAGGGAGAATCTGGGAGGCTTTACCTTATGGGTTAGAGAGAAGGTTACATCACCCAAGCAAAATTGTCCTGATCTGTGTTATTTGCAAATAAATACAGCAATCTAAACTACCAAAGGCAAACTCCAGGACCAGAATCTTTAATTGTAACATGTGCCAGCTTGTGCAGCATTTCCCATAGACCCTTTAAAAATAAAATAATTAACAGATGATTATCTTAGAGGCAGAAGGATGATACCTGTTCACTGTGCTGGAGGGAATCAGAAAAGTCTGTTAAACATCTTCACAGGGACTGCAGTGCAAATTCCATAATAATACCTGAGACAAAAAGGATTACGTTTTGAGGACAGTTGCACACCAGCCTTATACTTCCCAGAGAAGAGAAGATTAAGGGGTGATCTAATTGAGGTCCTTAAGATGATTAAAGCAGTTGATAGGGTAGATAGGGAGGCCAGGACAAGGGGACATAACCTTAAAATTGGGGCTAGGCCATTCAAGGGTGATGTCAGGGAACACTTCTTCACAAAAAGAGTAGTGCAACTCTGGAACATGCTCCCCCTAAAAACTGTTGAGACTGAGGGTTTATTCAAAATTTCAAAACTGAGATTGGCAGATATTTTAGGTAGGGGTATCAAGGGACATGGAACCAAGGCAGGTGGATGGAGACATTCTCTTATTCATTCACAGTGTGTGGGCATCACTGGAATGGCTGACAGCTATGATGCATCCCAATTTCTATGAGAAAGTGGTGATAAGTCACTTTCCTGAACTACTACAGCCCACGTCGTGACAGTGCACCCAGAATGCTATTAGGTAGGGAGTTCTATGATTTTGCTCCAGCGACAATGAACGAATGGTGATATATTTCCAAGTCAGGATGGTGTGTGCCTTGGATGTGATGATGTATGCACCAGTTACCCTTGTTCTTTGAAGTGATGGAGTTCACAGTTTTTGGAGGTACTGTGGCACATCTAATAGACCCTGCAGATATGGTGTGCCAGAGGTGGAGAGAGTGATGTGCCTTGTAAATGGTGGAAAGGGTAAGGGGAGTCAAGAGGTAAGTCACTCATCACCAAATACCAAGATTCTGACCTGCTCTTGTAGCCACAGTATTTAGGTGGCTGGTTCAGTTAAGTTTCTGATCAACCTTGAGCTCCAGGACGTTGATGCTGGGACATTTGACAATGGTAATACAATTGAATGTTAAGGGAAGGTGGCTAGACTCTCCCTTGTTGGAGATGGTCATTGCCTGACACTTGTGGGACACAAATGTTACTTGCCACTTATCAGTCCAAGCCCCAAATGTTGTTCTCCGCCTGAGTGCAAGCTGTTTCATTATCTGAGGAGTTCCAATTTGAGCTTTACATTGTGCAAGCATCAGCGAACATCCCACCTGACTTTATGATGGTGGGAAGGTCATTGATGAAGCAGATGAAGATGGTTGGGCCTGAGACACTGCCCTAAGGAATCCCTGCAGAGATGATCTAGGGCGGAGATCATTGGCCTCCAACAACCATAACCACCTTCCCTTTGTGCCAGGTAGGACTCCAGCCAGTGGAGAGTTTTTCCCAATTCCTATTTGATTTTTATTTTACTGGGGCTCCTTGATGCCACACCTGGTCAAATGCTGCCTATGTTTCAAGCGCAGTCACTCTCACCTCACCTCTGGAATTCAGATTTCTTGTTCGTTGTTACGGAAAGGGGAGGAGAGATAAACGGAAACCTCCAATTCCCTTCCCTTCCATCCTTAATCAGTGTGGTTTTTTTTTGGAAAGGTAGCTATGTGTGCTTCTAAACCTCTTTTAAAGTGTGGTCAATTGAAGTAAACAGCAGCAGATTTGCGTGGGTTCAGTAATAAAGAAGGTTATTTATTCACACATTCACCTGAAAGAATCTAAACGCTACATCATTCACACACCACCCACTCAAGAAAAATACAATCAGAGATGATTGTGCACTTCTACAAGTGTTAAACCAAAAGGATGGTTAACAGTTCATGTGTTTGGTTTGTTGTAAGAGATCAGTCGATGCAGGGCTAATAAAAAGCAATCTCTTGCCGCTCTTGAATTGTAGTTCTGAGAGGTCCAAAATAGCTGAAGTCAGGTATATGGATTGCTGCAGAATTCCCTCAAAGAGATGATGGACAGCAGGTCACGAAGTTAGGCACTTGTGGCTTTGATAGCAAGAGATCCACTTTCTTTACAAATGGACTTGGAGTTTTGGATTCAGGCTGGGAGGCTTTTTAAAAACCTCTACAACCCCCTGGTTCTTAAAGGACACTGCACTTTCTACAGCTGCTCTCTTCTTTGGGGCGTAATTTTCTGGCCCTATCACGGCAGGGGCAAAGCCGGAAAATGCGGCGAATCATTCAAAAGTCCATTAACATGGGCAGGTTGGAAAAATCCCACCAGCGAGACGGGCTGTAAAGTTCCACCCCTGGTATCTTCCTGCAGAATCCTCAGCCTCTCTCTGGGTCTTTAAATAAAACTCGTTATCTCAAGCCAGTTTTGATCACGTGACCAATTCTGGCATCATCCAACCAGAATGATTTGGAAATCCAAAGTCATCACTTCAAATGGGAGATAAATGGTGGTCCTTCATACTTAACTTGTGGATAACTAGTCTTGTCAACTTCCTTTTCTTACACTGCAAACCTGGTGTCTTAGAGTCTAGGACCGGAATTTTCGGGTCCTGTCTGTGTTGGGTGTCATGGTTGGGTTGGAGGGGTGGGGTTCAAAATGGTGAGATATTCATGCCACTGTGAAACCCGTTTGCGATCGTCCACTCCACCCATCAATGGTGGGCCGCGTTTCCCACCGCCAAACGACGGGAACCTAATTTCAATACTTTAGCATCTCATGACAAGCCTGCTTGCTGGAATCATTTCCCCACACTGGGTCATCCAGGCACATCAGCATGCAATCACGCTGACGTGTTTCACATCTACGCATAGCGACATGCACCTGGTGAGCTGCACTTCACTCAGGACTTCGAGGTTTGTTTGTCTACCTTGCTTTGGGTGCTTGCAGTTACCAGTGCCAAGTTTCGCAGGCAGCACCACATCACTTTTAGGGGTGCTCACGGACTGCTCTATACCTACCAGACTTGCCATAAGGCGGAGGTGGCTTTTCAACGGCTACAGGCTAGGGCTTGCTTGGGAAGGGCGAGAAGTGAAAGGAACGAAAGAGGCAAGGAAAGAGGCTGCAGGACAAGGGCCTTGCTGGGGGAGGGAAATATCCCAGGGTGTGTGTAGGGGCACATGTTGATTTGTGCAAATGGCCTCAAGATGGTGAGGGCTGAGAAGGCAGCCTCCAATGGAGATGAGGCCAGATGGAGATGTGAGGGTGTGTGTGTGAGAGAGTGAGTGGTGATGTCCCTTGAGCTGGCAGTGAGTGAGAGGCCAGTAAATGTGTGATGACCTTGTGAGTGTGTGAGTTTAGAGTGATGAGATGGTTTCCTTACCCTGGTGGCACAGATGAGATCATTCATCTGTTTTCTGCACTGGATGGCTGACCTCTTATGTGCAGCCTTGGCACTGACCATCTCTGCCACTGCCTCCCAAGCTGAAGTGGTGAAACTGATGGGCCTTCTGCAAACCAGAGTAGGCTAGAGGTGGGTCTCCACGGCATCCAGGAGGCAACCATGGATGTGTCACTGAATCGGGGAGCTGTAGTCTTCTTGGTTTTTGGATCCATGTCTTCACGGAGCAGTCCTAGGCTGCAAACATTGGGAAGTGTGCGCACGGCTGCAGTTTAGGTATGTTGCCCTGCATGTGGAAGTGGCGGGATAATGGCTTAGTCGGCAAATTGGAGGCCATCTGCCACCGAGATGGCTTGTTTCCTGTTGTTGCATGATTAATGGGGCAGGAATGGGATGATACAGTGCGAAAACCCGCCATTGTGGCCAGCGGGTAAAACGACTTTTTTCCTGCCTGCTACTGCACTTTGTGCAAATCTGGGGTGATTCAGCCCTAGAAGTCCATTGATTCTGTATTTTGAGCAAACTTCAGATAATGGCAGATGTGAATTCCACAGAAAACATTCATCTTGCTATATCCATTCCGGGGAAGGCCCCACCCAGGGTGATTCAACTAGAACTTTCTGGAAGCATGAGATAGTCTATTGAATAAGCAAAAGTCACTTGATCTCGTGGCAGCCATCTTAGCCACTTTTGTAATGTCCATTTTAAAATATAGAAGACTGTTCCAGAAGTTTCCGCAGGAACGCAGTCCGCCTTTGAAGTTATGAATAGGACCTGCCTTCATTGGGCATGACATCTGTGTTTAGGTTAAGAATGTAATAAGGTCTGGAGCAGACTGGTCCTGGCAAGACCCAACTTGAACTTCAGTGAGCAGGTTACACTTGATAGAACTGTTAATGATACCTTCCATCACTTTGCTAATGTTTGAGAGTAGGCTGATGGGGCAGTACCTGGCTGAATTGATTTGTCCTGCTTCTTTTGGATAGGACATCCCTGGGCAGCTTCCCACTTTGGTAAGATACTGATTAGCTATGCATTAATTGAATGATGGAAACAGGTTTGAAGAAGGAGTCGAACTTCCCAAGATACTTCAAAGGAGCGTTATCAGACAGAATTTGATACTGAGCAACATAAAGAGATGAGGAGAGGTAGGTTTTAAGGAGTATCTTAAAGGAGGAAGGAGAGAGATGGAGAAGGGCTGAGAGGTTTAAGAAGGCAATTTGGGGTTTGGAGCCTGAATAGTTGGCAACTGCCAATGGAGAGCAAAATTAGGAATATACAAGCACCTGGAATTGGAGGAATGCAAAGTTCTTGGAGATTGTTGGGCTGTAGGAGTTTACAGAGATAGGGAAAGGTGAGGCCATAAATGGATTTGTAAACAAAGATGAGAATTTTAAAATTGAGTTGTTGCTGGACCAGAAGCCAATGAGATTTCTCTAAAGCAAACCAATATCAGTGACCTGATAAACATAAAAGTGTATCTTTTTCTGCTGCCTTCAAAATAAAAGTTGACTTAATGTGTTGAATAATAATCCACAGAGGGCTTTTTTCATATACGTTATTGTAGGATTTTATTAGCGTCATAGAGTCACAGAAAAAGGCCTTTCAGCCCATCAAGTTTGCGCCGGTTAAACAAGTACCTAACTATTCTAATCCCATTTTCCAGCACTAGGCCCATAGCCTTGTATGCCAATGGCATCGCAAGACCATATCCAAATACTTCTTAAATGTTATGAGGGTTTCTGCCTCTACCACCCTTTCAGGCAATGAGTTCCAGATTCCCACCATCCTCTAGGTGAAAAAATTCTTCTTCACATCCCCTCTAAACCTCCTGCCCTTACCTTAAATCTATGCCCCCTGGTTATTGATCCCTCCACCAAGGGGAAAAGTTCCTTCCTGTCTACCCTATCTATGCCCCTCATAATTTTATACACCTCAATCATGTCCTCCCTCAATCTCCTCTGCTCCAAGGAAAATAACCCCAGTTCATCAGTCTACCAATCTCTCCTCATAACTAAAACTCTCTAGCCCAGGCAACATCCAGGTAAATCTCCTCTGCACTCTCTCTAGTGCAATCACATCCTTCCTATAATGCGGATTCCAGAACTGCATGCAATACTCTAGCTGTGGCCTAACCAGCATTTTATACAGTTCCAGCATAACCTCCCTGCTCTTATATTCTATGCCTCGGCTAAGAAAGGCAAATGTCCCATATGCCTTCTTAACCACCTTATCTACCTGTCCCACTACCTTAAGGGACCAATGGACATGCACACCAAGGTCCCTCTGATCCTCAGTACTTCCCACGGTCCTACCATTCATTTTGTATTCCTGTGTCTTGTTTGTCCTGCCCAAGTACATCCCCTCACACTTATCTCGATTAAATTCCATTTGCCACTGATCAGCCCATCTATATCCTCCTGTAATCTAAGGCTATCCTCCTCACTCTTTACTGCCCCACCAATTTTCATGTCATCCACGAACTTATTGATCAACCCTCCTACAGTTGAGTCTATATTGTTTATATATACCACAATCAGCAAGGGACCAATACCGATCCCTGTGGAATCCCACTGGACACAGGCATCCAGTCACAAAAACGCCCTTCAACCATCACCCTCTAATTCTTGCCACTCAGCCAATTCTGGATCCAATTTGCCAAATTGCGTTGGATCCCATGGGCTCTTACCTTCGTTATAAGTCTCCCATGTGGGACCTTATCAAAAGCCTTGCTGAAGTCCAAGTAGACTACTTCAAATGCATTGCCCTCATCTAAACACCTGGTCACCTCTTTGAAAAATTCAATCAAATTGGTCAGACATGAGCTGCCCTTAACAAAACCATGCTAACTGTCCTTGATTAATCCCTGCCTCTCCATTCTGTCCCCACCACTGAGGTTGGACTGACTGGCCTGTAGTTCCCTGGTTTATCCCTTCCTCCTTTCTTGAATAATGGTACCAAATTGGCTGTCCTCCAGTCCTCTGGCACCTCTCCTGTGGCCAGAGAGGTATTGAAAATGATTGCCCGTGCCCCTGCTATCTCCTCCCTCACCTCACTCAACAGCCTGGGATACATTTCATCCGGGCTTGGAGATTTAACTACTTTTAAACCAGCCAGACCACTTAGAACCTCTTCCCTTTCTATACTAATTTCTTTAATTATGTCACAGTCCTTCTGCCTGATTTCCATACCCACGACGTCCCACTCACTTGTGAACACTGACACAAAGTATTTATTTAGAACCCTACCTACGTCTTCCGGTTCCACACACAAATTACCATTATGGTCCTTAATGGGCCCTACTCTTTCCCTAGTTATCCTCTTACTCTTAATGCACTTGTAAAATAACTTTGGATTTTCCTTTATTTTACCTGCCAATGTCTTTTCATGCCCCCTTTTTGCTCTCCTAATTTCCTTTTTAGGATCCCGCTTACACATTCTATACTCCTCTAGGGCTTCCGCTGTTTTGAGCCCTCGGTATCTGCCATCAGCCTCCCTTTTTCTTTTATCCAATCCTGTATATCCCTCCACACCAGGGTTCCCTGGATATGTTGGCCCCACCTTTTGTCTTTACTGGAATATGTTGGCCCTGTACTCTCCCTATTTCCTTATTGAATGGGTATCACTGCTCTGACGCAGATTTACCTAAAAGTATCTGCTCCCAGTCCACTCTGGCCAAATTATATTTGATCTTATTAAAATTGACCCTCCCCCAGTTTAGAACTCTGATTTTTGGCCCATCCTTGTCCTTTTCCAATAACAACCTTGAATCTAATGAAGTTACGATCACTGTTTGCAAAATGCTCCCCCACTGATGCCTCTAGAGTTGCCCAGCTTCATTCCCTAAAATTAAGTCCAGGACCATCCCCTCTCTTGTAGAACCTTCTACATACTGGCTTAAAAAGCTCTCCTGGATGCATTTTAAGAATTCCGCTCCCTTTAAACCTCTCACACTATGACTAACCCAGTTAATGTTGAGGAAGTTGAAATCCTCCACTATTACTACCTTATTATTTTTACACTTCTCTGAAATTTGCCGACATATCTGCTCTTTTATTTCTGTCCGACTGTTTGGGGGCCTATAGTCCACTCCCAGCAATGTAATCAGTCCTTTTTTGTTTTTCAGTTCTTCCCATATGACTTCATTTGAGGAGCCTTCTAAGATGTCATCCCTCCTTACTGCTGGAATTGATTCCTTGATCAATATTGCGATACGCCCTCCTCTTTTACCTCCTTCCCTGTCTCGCCTGAAGACCCTATGTCGTGGAACATTGAGCCACCAATCCTGCCCCTCTCTCAACCTTGTCTCTGTACATCATTTAACATCCGTCATCTTTGCCACAATGGCAGGTTGATATAGACCATTACAATGAGTCCAGTCTCAGCTGTGCTTTCCAACTGTTTCCCCACAGAGAATGGTGGAGAAATAATCAGACAGCTCTTGTTCTGTTATTGCAAAGGCACAGGAGGTATAATGGTCTCCTTGCACACCTTCCCTGTGTGTTTGTGTTACATTCCCATATATTTACTGTTCCCGATACTGTACTTGAGATGCTCCAGCTCCATCTTCAGTTTCACGCACTGCTCACTTCACACGCGTACTGTTGTACTACAGTGTGCAAGCCCTTATTTATGATCCATGCTCCCTTTGACTGTGGCTTTCTACAGGTGAATTTACCCTGTCGCATTTTATAATGATCTTAGGAGCATTTGTGAATTGGTCAGGGCCCCCTTCATTTTGCAGCACTTCCCAGACTCTCCACAACAAATGGAAAACATGGCACACTGTAGCTTGGGGCATGTTCAACTGTTTGTAAAGGCAATTCTCCTATAGATGCAAGATGGATAAATAACCAGGAGGGAGACATCGATGGGGATCAGTGTAACTTGACGTTGGATCAGAGTGAAACATCCATTTTACACTCTGCCTCATATTACTCTACACTGACTTCACAATTTCCTACTCCAGTGACCACACTTCCAAAAGTACTTCACTGGCTGTAAAGCAACTGAGACATAGGCCTGAATCTTGTGTTCTGAGATCGGGTGCGTGCCCGACCCAAACGCACATAAAATAGCACAAAAAGACATTGGGCGTGCATCCCAACATCATCACACACACGTGCAATATTGAGGTCGGCTAGCATGCGCAGGAGTCAGAGCAGCGACTGCCAACAGTTAAAGGGCCAATTAAGGTAATTAAAAAGCCCATTGACTGTGATTTTACGTTGCCCATGCGATTTTTAGCTCGTCCCATGGGCAAAACCGGTGGGCGGAATTCACATTTTAATCATTTCCTCATCCACAAGTGGGCTGAAATCTCTGTTAGGATATAAAATAAAAAGAAATATCTGGGGACAGCATTTTTATGAGGTACAGCTGCATGGGTATTTTTTGCAGCATTTTTGTGCTTTATTTTCTTTTGGAGGCCTGTGTCTCCCTGAGGAAGCTCTCACCAGCACCTGTGGTGATGACGGTGTCCGCTCTCACCGGCTGTGCTGAGCCTTTCTCAGGGCGCATTTCATGCTGGCGGGCCATTAATTGGCCAGCCAGCATGAAATCGCGGTCAAGGGCCGATCGTGGTCGTGGGCCTGTTTCCCATCCTCTCCTGGGCCCACCGATCGCGCACGCCTGACGAGCACAAAATTCAGGTCACAGTGGTCGTGTAAAGTGCTATATAAATGCAAGTCTTTCTTTCTTTCAAAAGATTATAAAATTGATCGGCGGGTGAAACAAATATCCCCAGTCCAGGTCACAGGCCTGAAATGTTAATTCTGTTTCTCTTCACAGATGCTGCCATAACCTGCTGAGTATCTGCAGCATTTTTTGTTTTTGTTGCCCACCCAGTCCAGTCAATTTCCCAGTGGGAGGGCTTCTTTTGTTGGTGTGCTCTGCCTTTCTCAATAAAAATGGGCAATCAGAGACACTGGTAGATCTTGTATGCGATAATGCAGATGAATGCATCTCCTCTTCCTTCACCCCCAGCCACCAACAGTCTCACCTTTGTACACAGCAGCACATCTCCAGGGCATCATTAACCAGCGTTTAGGTTTGCGTTCATGCAATCAGCCGTGTTTTCACATCTGTGGTATCATGACTGAGAACACATGGAAGCGCTAAAGTTTAATCAAGAATGCAATTCATATATTTTAATTTTTCAGCCCATGAGAGCATTTCCCTTGCACCCACCAACCCATCCTCGGCATCCAAAAGATTATTATAACAAGGGCTTCATATACCAAAGAAAGGACTTACATTTACACAGTGCCTGTCATGAGCCAAAGAAGTGAAGTGTTCACACATTCTTCAGTGCATTAATCCAATCATTTTAAACAAAAAGCATGGGATGCAATTTAAGAAAGAAGCCTCCAGGAACCTCTTTCAGTCATTATGAGCAATAGGATCTCACTTTGGAGTTGATTAAAAAAAAATGTGGTCAAACGTTCAAAGAAATGTTACGTTTTAAACATGGACAGAGTTTTTATACCAACAATATTCAAAATTCTGAGGGGTTTGAATATAGTATATAGGAAGAAACTGTTTCACTGGTAGGAGGGTCAGTAACCAAAAGAGACAGGTAAAATAATTGGTAAAAAAACCAGGGAGATGAGGAGAAATGCTTTTCCCTCCTTGCTGGGTCCCTTGATCAGGTGCTAAGTACCGGAGCACATAAGCAACCCTATATGGGTTTGCTTGGCTGGATGGTACTCCATCACCTGGCGAGTCCTCTACCTGCTGCTGGGTTAATACCAGCAGCAGTGGGATGGGGCCCTTAAGTGGGCAGTAATTGCCCACTTAGGGGCCTCAATTGGTGGCGGGCCCACCACAGACTTAATCAGGGTGGAGCAGGGAAGATGGCTGGAACCCACCCGCCACTCTCCCAGCTGACTAAATAACTTTGGCGATTAATAAATCAGATGTGCTGCAATCACAGTGGTCCAGTGGTGGAGTGGGCAGATGTTAAGTCCCAATGGCAGGGGGTTGATCAAGTCAACTGCTTTGTCCTGAATGATGTTCTGCTTCTTGAGTACCTTCCAGGTAAGTGGTGAGATTTCCATAAACACTCTTGACTTGAGCCTTGTAAATGGTGGAGGGGCTTTGAAGGGACAGGAGTTGAGCCACACATCACATTGTGTCTGCCCTTGGTGCGGCTAGTCCAGTGAAGTTTCTGGTCAGGATTTTAAAAAAGAAAAGAGTTAACAAACTGAGCATTGTTCCTGTAGAAAGTGAGTCTAGGGAGTTAATAATGAAAAATAAGGAGATGGCAGATGGATTGAACAGGTATTTTGCAATGGTCTTCACGGTAAAGGATACAAGTAACATCCCAGAAATATCTGTAAATCGGGAACTGGGAGGGGGAGGAACTCAATATAATTGCAATCAGCAAGGAAGTGGTACTTAGCAAATTGTTGGAACTGTGGGTTGACAAATCCTCGGGTCCTGATGGATTTCATCCAAGGGTCTTAAAAGAAGTGGCCAGTGAGATAGTTGATACATTGGGTCTAATTTTCCAAAATTCACTAGATTCAGGAAAGGTTCCACAAGACTGAAAGATAACTAATGTAACTCCTTTATTCAAAAAGGGAGGGAGACAGAAAGCAGGAAACTATGGGCCAGTTAACAACAGCTGTCATAGGGAAAATGTTAAAAGTTATCATTAAAGACGTTATAACAGGGCACTTTGAAAAATTCAAGACAATCAGGCAGAGTCAACATGGTTTTGTGAAAGGGAAATCGTGAGCTGAATTTTATGTCCCACAGGTGGGCGCAAGCCTGACCCGATCGGGCATAAAATTGCGCCAGAAGACATTAGGCGAGCGTCCCGACATCATCATACACTCGTGTGATATTGTTCTTGATAGGCATGCACAAAAGTCAGAAGCATGCCCGCTGACAATTAAGAGGTCAATTAAGCTCATTAACAGTGCAATTGAATACAATATTTCATGGCCCGTCCAATCTAACGGTTGGCGGATGGGCAAATCGGCCAGGCAGCCTTTGCATTTTTCATCAAACCTCATCCAAGGGCGGGATGACATTTCTGTTATGAAATAAAATAAAAATAAATATCTGTGGGCAACATTTTTATCAGCTATATTTTCAGGCGATTGATTGTGATGCATGGACATTTTTTTCAACTGTTAAAACCTTTATTTGGGAATTTTCAGGTCTGCAGCTCCCTGAGGCAGCTGTCTGCCTTCAGGGGGCTTTCTCACAGTGCTCACCCGCGCCCGTGGTGATGTCATCGCCTGCCCTCTTCCCGCCCCCACCCCAGCAGCGCTGAACATTTCAGCACGCGTTTCATGCTGGCTGGCCATTAACTGGCCAGCCAGCGTGAAATTGCAGTCAGGTGACGATCGCAGTCAGCAGTCCATTTCCCGATCGCTCCTAGGCCTGCCAATCACACGCATCCGCCACAGGTAAAATTGAGGCTCACATCTTACCAATTTATTGGAGTTCTTTGGAGAAGTAACAGGTGCTGTGGTTAAAGGGTGGAACTGGTGGATGGGCTGTACTTAAATTTTCAGAAGGCATTTGATAAGGTGCCTCATCAACGGTTATTGTGGAAAATAAAAGCTCATGGTGTAGGGGGTAACACATTGGCATGAATAGAAGATTGGATAGCTAATAGGAAACCGAGAGTAGGCATAAGTGGCTCATTTTCTGGTTGTCAGGGTGTGGCAAGCTACAGGGATCAGTGCTGGGGCCTCAAATTTTTACGATTTATATAAATGATTTGGATGAAGGCAGCGATGGTATGGTTGCCAAATTTGCTGATGACACAAAGATAGGTAGGAAAGTAAGTTGTGAAGAGGACATAAGGAGACTACAAAATGATATAAATAGGTTAGGTATTTGGGCAAAAATCTGGCAAATGGAGTATTATGTGGGAAAATGTAAGGTTGTCTATTTTGGCTGGACGAATAAAAAGGTCTATTATCTAAATGATGAGAGATTTCAGGGCTCTGAGATGCAGAGTGATTTAGATGTCCTAGGTGCATGATTTGCAAAAGGTTAGTAACAGATGCAGCAAGTAATTAGCAAAGCTAATATGTGTTATCATTTATTGCGAGGGGAATTGAATACAAGAGTAGGGAGGTTATGCTTCAGTTATACAGGGCATTGGTGAGACCATGTCTGGAGTATTGTGTACAGTATTGTCTCCTTATTTAAGAAAGATGTAAATGCATTAGAAGCAGTTCAGAGAAGATTTATTTTCTCTGCAATGGAATGGATGGGTTGTCTTATGAGGAGATGCTGGACAGGTTAGGCTTGTATCTGCTGGAGTTTAGAAGAGTAAGAGGTGACTTGGCGGAAACATGTAAGATCCTGAGGGGACTTAGGGTGGATATGGAAAGGATGTTTCCTCTTGTGGAAGAATCTAGAACTCGGGGGTCACTGTTTCAAAATAAGGGGTCGCCCATTTAGGACAGAGATTGGGCAGAATTTTATGTCTCACGGGTGGACATGTGCCTGACCCAATTGGGTGTAAAATCGCAAGAGAAGATGTCGGGCAAGCGTCCTGACATCATTGTGCACTCGTGCGATATTTCAGTTGGTGGGGGGCACACAAGAGTCTGAAGCATGCCCGCTGGCAATTAAGAGGGCAATCAAGCCCATTAATGGCACAATAGACTCCGATTTTTCATGGTCCGTCCAACCTAAAGGTTGGCAGACGGGAGAATTGGCAAGGTGGACTTTGCATTTTTCATGAAACCTCATTCAAGGTTGGGATGAGGTTTCCGTTATTAAATAAAATAAAAATATATATCTATGGACAGCATTTTTATCATCTATATTTTCAGGTGCATGGTTATGATGCTTGGACATTTTTTTCCTGATTTTCAAAACTTTACTTCATGGTTTTCGGGTCTGCAGCTCCCTGAGGCAGTTCTCTGCCTTCGGGGTGCCTTCTTTCAATGCTCACCCGCACCCAGGGAAACATCATCACCTGCGTTCCTCCCTCAACCCCCCCCCATCCCGCCCCAGCAGCGCTGAGCTTTTCAGCGCGTGTTTCATGCTGGCTGGCCAATTAATCATGGTCGAGGGCCGATCGCTGTCGGTGACCTGTTTCCCAACCACTCCCGGGCCCACCGAATACGCCCACCCGCTGAGGTGAAAATTCAGGCCGTGAGGAAATTTCTTTTCTCTGAGCGTTGTGAGGCTTTGGAATTCTCTTCTTCAAAAGGTCATTGAGGGAGAGTCCTTGAATATCTTTAAGGCAGAGGTAGATAGATTCTTGATAAGCAAGGGGGTGAAAGGTAAATGGCGGTAAGCAGGAACGCAAAGTTGAGTTTAAAATCAGAGCAGCCATGATCTTATTGAATGGCAGAGCAGGCTCGAGGGGCTGAGTGGCCTACTCCTGATCCTAATTTGTATGTTTGTATGTAACAGTGACATCCAAGTTGTTGATAGTAGGGGATTTAACAATAGTTGCATCATTGAAAGTCAGGGAGAATTTTCTCTTTTTGGAGATGGTCATTACCTGGCATTTTTGTGGTGCTATAGCTCCCTTCCATTTGTTAACCCAAGTCTGGTAGTTGTCCATGTGTTTTGTAGGCTGACATGAGCCACTTCATTTTTGGTTGAGTTATGAATGAAGCAGTATGTTATTTTGAAATCAGAACTGATCCTATCCTTACTCAACATCTACACATCGGCTCTCCCAAGTACATAGCTGATTAAGGCAGGAATAGATGAGTTCTACAGATCCAGAATGTCACAGTTCTGATTTCCAGTTTGTGTTGAGATCACTGATCTCAGCCAGGGTGACAGCCTTCAAGTTTCAGAGAAAAGAGAACTCGCCCAGGTTTCGGTTCCAGATCATTATCCAGAAATGCAGATTTTGGTTAATACCAGAATTGAGTTCTGCTACAATGGTCCTGTCTGTGCTATGCACAGTCACTAAGTTCACAATTGAAGGAATGGTCGCTTAAGTAAAGTATTGGGGTGACTGCTGTGAGCAGAAGTTTATCACACAAATGGATCACTGTTTCAAGAAAGTTAGGGAAAGGAGAGAACTGTTGGGAACAAATACTGAGAAGAAAAAACTGTGAAAAAAAACACACAGATGATCAGGAACCAGTTGTTCCCTTTCCAGATCAGTGGTGGCATGGCCATTATTAGTGGATATGCTAGCTGAATGGTTAAAAATCTTGGACTAGAGATTGTGTTATTCAAATCTGACCACAGCAAGTTGTGAAACTGAATTCTTTAAAAATCTGCTAAGCTTTGGACTTGCACCAGGAAAATAGTCGTGAAAATCATAAAAAGTCAGCTATCTCACTAAGGTCCTTTCAGGACAACCTGCCATTCCCACCTGATCTAGCCTACATGTAAATGCAGTGCCACACCATTTGGTTGAGTTCCAATGCCTTTCAGAGTGACAGCAAATCTTACTTTGTCAGTGTTGCCCATCAGCCTGGCTGAATAGTGATCAGATGTGGTCTACATGTTCAGCTCAATAGTGGGGAGCACAGTTACCAATTCAGGCACAAGTACAGCATGGTTTTAATTTAGGTTCATTTGGTCTAGTGAGTGACAGGAATCACATCAGACAGCAGATGCCCTATCCATTGCACCATCCGCAAGTTGATTTTAAGGAATTAAACAGTCCAATGAATACATTAAGGATAATTTTAACGCATTCTTCAGTTTCTACATGAGAGCTCATTGGCACAGCTTGTAAATCAGAACCACAGTAGTAATCATTCGCAGGTTTCCTGCACAGCTCAAAACCACCAAAGCAGCTGGAAACAGTTACAAATGAACACATTGATTTGAGAAAAATTCAGGCGGCGGGGGTGGGGGGTGGTTTTCAGAAAATATTTTGTCCTCTGGGCCTCTTCCCTTTACAGATGTTTTCCTGATGCTTTCCAGGACCACAGTCTCTTTGTCAGGTATTGCTTGACTGAGGTGCTTGGGGATGTGGGTTTGAAAGGAGCCATGCTGCAGTTTGAATCACCTGTAAAACATGGTCAAATGTAATAATGCATTTAGAATCAGAGAATGATGCAACACAGAGAGGCCACTCAGCTCATTGTGCCTGTACTTTTAATCTGCTATTTTTCCTCTTTTGCTTTTGGCGCACTCCCCCATCTATGCCTTCTCCCACCAACACCAACCCCACTCAACGCCCTCCCAACCGTCCCCGTCTCCTTTTGGGGTACCATGAGCACTATCAGCCTTCTGGTATCTCCTCCAGCTGGGCACATGTCATTTATGAGGTCTCCGTTCTCCATTTCTGGGCTCACATGTGCAGGGACAGTGCAAACACTAGGTAAGGCACTAGGTGTTTGCTTAGACCGGCAAAATTTTGGAGGGGGCAGCAAAAAGCTGAATGAACTATTCATGAAACTAATCATAAGTTAACAAGCCGGCTTCAGAAGTGGGAATGAAATAGCTAGATCTACTTATATACGTCCGTATATACTGACATTCATATAGATTTTCATATATTACATTGCAGTCTTTCCCAAAATGTTAATATCATATTCCTCATTCTGTTTATGCAAAAGTTTTATAAATTTGTACGTCTAAGTGACTATTCCAAAACCATGAACCAGTAAATAATATCAAAGAACATAATTCAATCTATCTCGCTCTATCGTAATGATCATTGATTGTGTAAATTTTGCATAAAATCATCTAGGGCAGAATTTCACATCCTGGGACTGGGCACACGTCCAACCCAACTGGACATAAAATAGCAAGAGAAGATGGTGGGCAAACATCCCGACGTCATCCCGCGCACGAGCAATCTTCAGGTCGGCGGGCATGCACGGTTGTCAGTGCCATGCCCGCCATATTTTAAGAGGCCACTTAAGACCATTAAAAACCCAACTGAACCTGATTTTACGTTGCCCATGCGATTTCACGCTCGCCTCACGGGCAAAACGGGCAGGCGGGAGGCCCACATTTTGGAAATCCTCATCCAAAGGTGGGATTAAAAAGGATCAGAAGCATTGCTAGTATGAGTAGTGAAGAGTCTAGGGCCAGGATTTTGCCCTCCTCGGGCAGGCTTGGCCGGGGTCGAGCGGGAGTGGTCGGGAATCCGACTATTGCCCGCGATCAGGCTGCGACCACAATTTCATGCTGGCGGGCCAATTAAGGCCCGCCCAGCGTGATACGCGTGCTGCAGCATTCAGCGCTGCCTGTGTGTTGGGGGGGGTGGTGATGGGTAGTTGGGGGAGGAGGGCGAGCAGGTGTTCTCTGGAACCCTTTTTGTGAATCTTTTCTACACTCTCTCCAATGCCTTCACATCTGTCCTAAAGTGCAGTGTCCAGAACTGGTTGCAATACTCCAGCTGAGGCTGAACTGGTGCCTTATGCAGGTTCAACATAACCTCTAAGATAAAAGCAAAATACTGCGGATGCTGGAAATCTGAAACAAAAACAAAAATAGCTGGAAAAACTCAGCAGGTCTGACAGCATCTGCGGAGAGGAATACAGGTAACGTTTCGAGTCCGTATGACTCTTCAACAGAACTAAAGAAATATAGAAATGAGGTGAAATATAAGCTGGTAGAAAGGGGGTGGGACAGGTAGAGCTGGATAGAGGGCTAGTGATAGGTGGAGGCAAAGAAGTGATTGCCAAAGACGTCATAGACAAAAGGACAAAGGGGTGTTGATGGTGGTGATATTAGCTAAGGAATGTGCTAATGGGGATATTAAGGGTAGCAAGCAGGACAAGCTAGTGGCAGATGGCCCTAGTGGGGGTGGGGTGGGGGAAGGGATCGAAATGAGCTAAAAGGTGAAGATAAAACAATAGATCGAAATAAATTTAAAAATAGGTGGGAAAAGAAAAATATATTTTAAAAAAATTATAAATTATTGGAAAAAGGGGGATTGGAAAGGGGATGGGGATGGAGGAAGAGAGTTCATGATCTGAAGTTGTTGAACTCAATATTAAGTCCAACATAACCTCGTTGCTCTCGTACTCTATGCCCCTATTAATAAATCCTAAGATACTGTATGCTTTATTAACTATACTCTCAACCTGTCCTGCCACCTTCAATGACTTATGCACATATAAATCCAGGTCCCTATGCCCCTCATCCCCTTACATTTGTACCCTTTATTTCATGTTGTCTCTCCATATTCTTCATACCAAAATGAATCACATGAATTTCGTATCCATGTTGCTCATGTTCCTTTTATTCCATGAGCTATAACTTTTCTCACAAGTCTGTCATGTGGCATTGCATCAAATGCCTTTTGGAAGGCCATGTACACCATATCAACAGCATTGCCCTCATCAACCCGCTCTGTTATCTCTTCAAAAAAACTCCAGCGAGTTAGTTAAACACTATTTTCCCTTAAGAAATCTGTGCTCGTTTTCCTTAATTAACCCTCATTTGTCCATGTGACTATTAATTTTGTCCTGAAACATTGTTTCCAGAAATTTCCCCAGCACCGAAGTTAAATTGACTGGCCTGTAGTTGCTAAGCTTATCTTTACACCCTTTTTTCAGCAAGGGTATAACATCTGTGATTTTCCAGTCCTCTAGCACCACTTTATTACTTTCTCCCTTATTTTCACCTCACTATTAACTTACTATTCCATATTCTAATGCTTTCTATCTCTACTAGTTTTCTGTACACCTTGGTATTCCTCCCTGATATTATCTCCTGTTTCCCACACACCTGCCAAGTTGGTTTAAACCCTCCCCTAAAAGTAAACTAGCCTGGATGTTTGCCATAATTTAGTTAAGAACACAAACTGCAGCCAGTAGGGGATCTCTCCCACAGCTTTGATGTTATGGCCACATCCTAACCATCTGAGCTAACTGGCTGAACAGGTCTGCAATCTGCATTTATAATTATAGATTTATTTTACATAAAAAAGGAGAACGTTATGATACTGATAATACATTCTCATTGCTGTTCATTCTCATTGTTCTTTTCGCAGGGTATGTACTAAAATAAATGCACATAAGAAATAGTAATAATGCTCACATGATGTAATTCTCTGGGTGGAATTTTACCACCCCTCGCACTGGTGGGGTTTTCCGGCCCTGCTGAAGTCAATGGACTTTTGAATGGCTCGCCGCATTTTAGGGCCCCACCCCCACCGCGATGGGGCCTTAAAGTTCCACCCTATATGTTCATGCAACGGTTACTGGGGCCTGAATTTTATCGTTGGCAGGCACGCGCGATTGGTGGGCCCGCAGCTGGTCAGGAAATGGGCTGCTGCTTGCGATTGGCCCCGACCGTGATTTCATGCTGACTGGCCAATTGAGACCCGCCCAGTGTGAAATGCATCTTCCCAATGATCGGGAAGGGCCGGGTGAGGGCGGAGGTCTGTTGGCCGCCAGGGCCAACAGCGACCCAGCGGGCGGTTAAAAATAGCATAGACAGTTCCTTGAAGGCTGCCAGGGAAGATCATATTTGCAGCGTTCTGAACACCAGGGTTATGGCCTCAAGTGCGGCTGGAGACGCCAAGCGGGAGGGCAGGTCGGGGGGGCACTCGGCCCCCTTGCTTTTGGACGAGTGCCTCATGGTCCTCCTGGAGGAGGTGGCTGCCTGGAGGGCACCCTGATCCCCAGAGATGCAAGGAGGAGGCCACCGCATCTGACAAAAAAAGGGCTTGGGAGGAGGTTGCAGAGCAGGTCAGCAGCCATGATGTTGTGCAGCGTGCATGGGTGCAGTGCCACAAAAGGTTTAATGACCTGCTGTGCTCGGGAAGGATGTAGTACCATGATGCAGATCTCCATGGTTTCACCGGGGTGCCTGGCATGCACTTTGACAGTGTGATGGCTTAAACTAATGACATGTTGTTGTTCTCCCTTAAATTCGCCAGCATGCACTCAATCACAGGGCCCCGAAGAGCCACCCCTGACACCAGAGGACCACCAGTCTTCACATGCACCTGCGAGATACCCACACTCTGAACCAGGCAGCAGTGCAGATACGAGCGCCTCGGTGGGCATTAGATCTTTGGCTAGAATGTCAGTGCACATTTGTGAGGGAACTTCACATACGCTTGAGGTGCAGGCGGAGGCAGAGAGAGCCCAGGGCGCTGGCAGTCAGAGGACTGCTAGAGACCAGGATGATGCTGAGTTGAAGGCAGATGATGAGCCTCTGGAGTTGTCCATTAGGCAGCAGATGCTAGATGTTCACATGATGTGCGGGAGGATTTGGCGGAGATCCATGAGGGCATGTGTGCCATGGTCTCTATTGTGGAGGAGTCCATGCTGAGCATGAGCACTGCGTTGACCCTCATGGCTGAGTGCACGGCCTCCTCCGTTGAGAGAGTGGCAACTCTGATGGAGAGGCAATTCCAAGGACAGAATCAGAGGTTCCTGGGATTGCACTCAGACCTGCAAGCCCTTACACAGGCAATGACCTCAGGTGGTCAGTGCCAGTGTGGGAGATGAATGAGGCATCCAGTATCCCAGCTAGGTGACTGTCCATCAATGGTGAGAAGGGAGTTCCAAAATGACCTCATTTTGGTGCATGAGTTGCTTGTCATCTCTGCAGCTCCTCTCAGGGCACTCTGGATGACAGCAGCAAATCCTCCATCCCTTAGCCAGTGACCATGGCATCTGATGAGGCTGTGATGATTGGGGAGATGCCAGCCGTGGCACTGGGCGCTCCTTCCCAGGCAGGGCCAGCACAGGCTCCACTGGCCAGAGGACAACTGCCAAGGTCATCAAGGCCAACAAGACAGCAGAATCAGCAGAATGTTTCCAATGTGACTGCCAGCAGTGGGGGGCAACAAGACGTAGCACTCGCAAATGTAAGTTTAAGGCACTATGAGCACAACAGAGACTGGTCACAGCTGAGCTTCTGTTGTGTAATGTTTTGTTTATGTTTACTGGTCTGAGAATAAAGACCAGAGAAGGCTATGTTAATTTGTTTGGATTGTCAAAATGAGATCAATTTTGTTTTTGTCGTAATGGCCTGAGTATGCTTCACCTTTTTATTTTTTCATACAGGGTACGCCAGTATGTAATGCTAGACATAAGTGACTCTAAACTTTATTGCACAGGCATTGAGTGGACTTTGGGTTCAAATGAAAGGGTCATTTCAAACATCCAGGATGGAGGTGGCAGCCCTGACATGAGGTGGATGCAGATCTTTGGCAGCCTAGCTAAAGGAGCATTGGATCAGGCGTCCCTCATGTCCCTGCCTCCCTGAAGATCTGCCTCCATGCCCTCAGCCTTCTCCTCACTGTGCTCCTCTTCTGACTCACAACTGGATTCATCCTCTGTGGCCTGCAGAGCTGCCTCAAGATCCTCTTCCTCCAGCGGGTCCCCCCTTGCCAGTGCCAGATTGTGGAGAGCACAGCATGCAACCACTATCAGTGATGCCAGCTCTGGGGGGGTATTGTAGTGCATCCCCTGAACAGTCCAGGCATTGGAAGTGCATCTTCAGAAGACCTATGGTCCTCTCTATCACCATCCTTGAGGAGGCATGACTCCTATTATAATGCTGCTCTGCCTCTGTTCTTGGGTGACAGAGAGGCGTCATAAGCCACCTTTTCAATGGATAGCCCTTGTCACCCAGCAGCCAGCCAGTCATTCAGTCAGGCTAGAGCACTGAAGAGCCTCACAACTGGGAGTGTCTAAGGATATAAGTGTCATAGGACCTGCCAGGATACTGTGCAAAGACTTGCAGAATCTGCATCCTGCGGTCAAACACTATCTGGAGGTTCATCGAATGGAATCCCTTCCTGTTGACGGAGGCACGCAGCTGACCCGCTGGCATTTTAATGGCCACATGTATCCGATTGTACCCGGGTTGCTGAGGAACCCAGCAATCGCTGGAAAGCCTCTGATTCGCTCAACCTGGCTGGCCTCGTCCATACAGAAATTAATAAATGCCATTACCTGCCTCAACAAAGCTTCTGTCACCAGCTTGGTGCAACTGTGGATAGCTGATTGGGGGACTCCACACAGGTCCCCCACTGACCCCTGGAAAGAGCCGGAGGCATAGAAGTTGAGTGCCACTGTGATCTTTAGAGCCACTGGCATGGGGTGTCCCCCTACATAGATGGAGGTGATTTCTGGCCCAATCATCTGCCAAATGGTTATGGTCTCCCTGGAGAGGCAGAGACTCCTTCAGCATTGCACATCGGACATATTGAGGTAGCTGCATTGCCACCTGTAAATCCTGGCAGCAGGATAGTGGCATCTTCTGCAGCCCCTTCCGCCTTGGACTACCTGCTGGCCCTGTGCCCTTGTGCCTGCTCCCCTCCTCCAACAGGTCGCTCCTCTGGAAGCTGCATTGGGACACCTGGCCTCCTCTCTCTTCTGCCCCTCTCTTCCCCCTCAAAGGAGGTGCCACCAGTGCAGACCACAATCCCCATGAGCAGGGGCGCGTGCCTGACCTAAACGAGCATAAAATGACACGCAATGACTTTGGGTGAGCATCCTGATGTCATCGCGCACTTGTGCGATATCTCGGTCAGTGGGCATGCCCAGGAGTTGGCAGCGTGCCCACTGACAATTAACAGGCCTATTAAGGCCATTAACAATCTAAAGGAATTAAATTTTTCACTGCTCATCCTACCTTATGGTTTTTTTTGAAAAATATACTTTATTCATAAAATATCTAGAAGAACATTCCAAAACATTTCAAAATCACCATCACATAAATACAATCAGATTCAACTTTTACACATGTATCACAAGGTGCATCAATAGAATCAATGAATATTACAATCATTTCAATATGGTCAATGCAGACAATCAGACAATAGTATTAGAATTATCAACATACATCATGTTGCACTCTGAGGTGCTTCAATACAATTATAATACAATTAGTATTCAATACAGATATTCATTTTGAGCTGTACAGCCTGAGGGGCTCTCAACAGTTCCCAGCCCATTGGTGCACTGTGGCAGAAAGGTCTTAGACAGCGACCTTTCTCCATTGCGCCTTTGCGGCAGCTGCCCCAAGCTTTAGTGCATCCCTCAGCACGTAGTCCTGGACTTTGGAATGTGCCAGTCTGCAACACTCGGTCGGGGACAACTCTTTGCGCTGGAAGACCAACAAGTTTCGGGCAAACCAAAGAGCGTCTTTCACCGAGTTGATGATCCTCCAGCTGCAGTTGATGTTTGTCTCGGTCTGTGTCCCTGGGAACAGCCCGTAGAGCACAGAGTCCTGTGTCACAGAACTGCTCGGGATGAACCTCGAGGGAAACCACTGCATCTCTCTCCAGACTTTCTTTGCAAAGGCACAATCCACAAGGAGGTGAACAACGGTCTCGTCCCCACCACAGCCACCTCGAGGGCAACGTGTAGAGGGGGTGAGACTCCTGGCATGTAAGAAGGATCTGACGGGGAGTTAATACCGTCAGCAAATCGCTGCAAAAGGTTCATACAAATTTATTGAAAGCTGCACAATTGTTAGCCTCAGTTAAAAGTTTTGTCATGGAAGTTCAAAATGACTATAGCTCATTAACAGAAAAAAATAGTTCCTCTGATAGATCTGATGAGAAGTGTAAAAAAAGTGGAAAGTTATTTTTTGCTGAAACTAGAGACAATGAAACCAATTTAAAAGGAAAAGAGAAGATCATTGTAAAGATCGTCAATGTTATTTGTGGAGCAATAGCAGAGTAGAGGTGAATCTCTGAAGAAAACTATTGATTTATTTTGCGGGTTTTTGACAGAAGTATAGACATTGAAGGTTTAGAGGGCACCTGATAAGGCATATAAGATTATGAGGGGCATTGATAGGGTGGATAGGAAGGCACTTTTTCCATCAGTAGAGTGGTCAATAACCAGAGGACATAGATTTAAGGTAAAAGGTAGAAGGCTAACAGGGGTGTTGAGGAGAAATTTTTTCACCCAGAGGGTGGTGGGAGTCTGGAACTCACTGCCTTTTTTCAAATTCATTCACGGGATGTGAGCTTCACTGGCTGAGCTAGTATTTACTGCCCATCCCTAATTGCCCTTGAGAATGTGGTGGTGAGCTGCCTTCTTGAGCCGCTGCAGTCCATGTGGTGTAGGTACACCCCACAGTGCTGTTAGGAAGGGAGTTCCAGGATTTTGACTAAGCAACAATGACGGAACAGCGGTATATTTCCAAGTCAGGATGGTGTGACTTGGAGGGGAACTTCCAGGTGGTAATGTTCCCATCTATCTGCTGCTCTTGTCCTTCTAGGTGATAGTGGTCGTGGGTTTGGAAGGTGCTGTCGAAGGAGCCTTGGTGAATTCCTGCAGTGCAGGGTGGTTGAGTCAGAAACTCTCGTAACATTTAAGAAGTATTTAGATATTCACTTGATTTGCCATAGCCCATAGGGCTATGGGCCAAGCACTGGAAAATGGGATTAGTGTAGTCAGATCTTTGTTGACCGGTGCAGACAACATGGGCTGAATGGCCTCCTTCTGTGCAGTAAACATCCATGAGTATATAAAAATGCTAAAAGCCACAATAGTAAGAAATTATGTGAATTCAACCAGGAGGGCAGAGATTTATATCTTTTTGAAGATGAAATGAAACATTTCATTTATTTTATCGAAAATTATGAGGTCCGTACTTCGAGATCACCAGCTGATTTGTATAGTCTTGTACGTGACATTTTGCAGGCAACCTTTCCAAATGTAGAAACCATTCTGAAAATATTTTTAATAATACCTGCCTCAAGTGCTTCTGGTGAGTGTTCTTTTTCTGTATTGAAATGAGTTACAAATGGGTTGCAAAATATGATGAGTCAGGAACATTTGACAAGTTCCACAATATTGATAACTGAAAGTCCCTCTTTACAAGATATTACTTACAGTGATGTAATTGACGACTTTAAGACCATAAGACGTAGAAGCAGAAGTGAGACATTTGGTCCACTGAGTCTACTCCGCCATTCAATGAGTTCATGGATGATATGATAATCCTCAACTCCACTTTCCTACCTTTTCCTCAGAACCCTTGATTCCCTTACTGATTAAAAATCTACCTATCTTGAATATACTTAACGACCCAGCCTCTGCAGCCCCCTGTGGTAAAGAATTCCATAGATTCACTACCCTTTGAAAGAAGAAATTCCTCCTCATCTCTGTCTTAAATGGGTGACCCCTTACTCTGAGGTTATGCTCTCTGGTCCTAGACTCTCCCACAAGGGGAAACAATCTCTCAGCCTCTACACTTTCAAGCCCCCTAAGACTTTTATATGTTTCACTAAGGTCACCTCTCATTCTTCTAAACTCCATTGAGTACAGGCCGAACCTACTCAACCTCTCCTCATAAGAAAATCCCTCCATACACGGGATCAACCTAGTGAACTTTCCCTGGACTGCGTCCAATGCCAGTATATTTTTCCTTAGATATGGGGACCAAAACTGTTCACAGTGTTCTAGGTGTGATCTAACTAGTGTCTTGTATAGTTTTAGCAAGACTTCCCTATTTTTATACTCCATTCCCTTTGAAATAAAGGCCCACATTCCATTTGCCTTCCCAAACACCTGCTGAACTTGTATGTTAGCTTTTTGGGATTCATACACGAGGACTCCCAAATTACTCTGTGCTGCAGCTTTCTGCAGTCTTTCTCCTTTTAAATAATATTCAGCTCCCCTATTCTTCCTGCCAATGTGCATAACCTCACATTTTCCCACATTATATTCCACCTGCCAAGTTTTTGCCCACTCAC
This sequence comes from Carcharodon carcharias, assembly GCF_017639515.1. Classification (NCBI taxonomy): domain Eukaryota; kingdom Metazoa; phylum Chordata; class Chondrichthyes; order Lamniformes; family Lamnidae; genus Carcharodon; species Carcharodon carcharias. The sequence goes on from NC_054479.1 coordinate 129,491,953, forward strand.
TTAACCTGTCTGTATCCCTCTGTAGACTCTTTGTGTCATCCTCACTACTTGCCTTCCCACCTATTTTTGTGTCATCTGCAAACTTGCCGATATGCATTCACTTCCCTCATCTAAGTCATTAATATATATTGTAAATAATTGTGGCCCCAGCACTGATCCCTGTGGCACTCCACTAGTTACAGGTTGCCATCCTGAAAATGCGCCCCTTATCCCAATTCTCTGTCTTCTATTAGCTAGCCAAACCTCTAACCATGCCAATATACTACCCCTAACACCATGGGCTTATTATATTATTATCTTATCAAGTAGCCTTATGTGCAATACCTTATCAAATGCCTTTTGGAAATCCAAATATGTTAGATATACTGATTCCCCTTGTTACCTGCTTGTTACCACCTGAAAGAATTCTAATAAATTTGTCAGTCATGATTTCCCTTTCATAAAGCCATGCTGACTCTTCTTGATTATATTGTGCATTTCTAAATGCTCTACTATTACATCTTTGCTAATAGACTCCAACATTTTCCCAATGATGGATGTTAAGCTAACTGGTCTATAGTTCCCTTTTTTTTACATTGGCAGATTTCTAATCTTCTAGGGCTTTTCCAGAATCTAAGGATTCCTGGAAGATAACTATCAGTGCATCCACTATCTGTGTAGCTGCTTTCTTTAATATCCCACAATGCAACCCATCAGGTCCAGGGGACTTATCAGCCTTTAGCCCCATTAGTTTCATTAGTACTTTTTCTCCAGTGATAGTTATTGTATTTATTTCCTCCCCACCTTTTGCCCCTTGATTATTTAGTATTTTTGGAATGCTATTAGTACCTTCTATTGCGAAGACTGATTTACAGTATTTATTCAACTCCTCTACCATTTCCTGGTTCCCATTATTATTTCCCCAGCCTTGTTCTCTATGTTCACTTTCACCTCTCTCTTCCTTTTTATATATTTAAAGAAGTTCTTATGTCAGTTTTTACATTACTTCCTAGTTTACCCTCAAAGTTTATTTTCTCCCTCTTAATTATTTTCTGGTCATCTTTTGTTGGTTTTTAAAACTTTCTTAATCCTCTGGCTTACCACTAATCTTTGCCACATTGTATGTTGTTTCTTTCAATTTGATGCACTCCTTAACTTCCTTGGTTAATTGTGGTTGGTTTATCCCCTTCCTAGAATCTTTCTTCCTCACTGGGATATAATTTTATTGTGAGTCATGAACAATTTTCTTAAATGTCTGCCATTGTTCATCAACCATCTTTTCTGCTAAACTCCATTCCCAGTCCACTCCAGCCAACTCTGTCCTCATTCCTTTGTAATTTGTAAGTTTAGCACAGTTGTTTCCGACCCAAGTTTCTCACTCTCAAACTGAATGCTAATTCTCCCACTGTATTCTAGGCGATCTTTTACTCTGAGATCATTTATTAAACCTGCCTCATTACACATTACCAAATTCAAAAATGCCCGATTCCTGGTTGGATCCACAATATATTGTTCTAGGAAACTGTCCAGAATACAGTCCATGAATTCTTGCTCGTGGCTACCTCTGCCAATTTGATTTTTGCCAATTTACATGAAGATTAAAGTAACCATGATTAAGGTACTGCCTTTTTTACATGCCCTCATTAGCTTCTGATTTATTGTCTGTCCTACACTATAGCTACTGTTAGGGGGCCTATAGACTACTCCAACCAGTGTCTTCTTCCCCTTGTTATTTTTTACCTCCACCCTGGATTCTACATCTTCCGATCCAAGATCATTTCTTGCTATCGTACTTATTCCATCTTTACTAACAAAGCTACCCCACCACCCTTTCCTTCCTGCCTGTCCTTTCGAAAAGTCACATACCCCTGATTATTTAATTTGTAGCTTTGATCTTCTTGTAAACATGTCTATAAGATCCTACCCATTAACCTCTATTTGTGCCGTTAATTCATTTATTTTGTTCCAAATACTACGCACATTTATGTAAAGGGCCATTAATTTTGCCTTTAGACCATTTTTCCTCCTTTAACCCTATTTGCTGCTTTTTTTTATGTTTGTACACTCTGACCTTCCTGTCACACTCTGGATATCATTATCTAAATAGCTGCCCTGCAATGCTGCCATATCCTTCTGTTTTGTAAATAAATGTATCCCCTCTCCAGAATCATCCCACTTCTATTTCAGTTAAAGTCCCAGATTTTGTAAAGAAGTGTAGAAAAAAAGCTATCTAAATTGTCATGCCAACAAGGCGTGAAGAAAAAAAATTCTTAAAAACCTGTTTCTCTTCCATATTCTCATTTAAATTCTGTTTTTCAAAATGGACAATCGCTGGGCTGATAAAATGTTGGTAGTTATGAAAGATTCTGAGCTGCTCCAATAGACAAAAGGTTAACTCATCACCCTCCTGGAATGTGACTTGTATTGTAGAAACATTCCAGCCAAACCAATACAAAAGACTTGTAGACAATAAGTCTGCACCAGCCAGCTTCTGGATAAAGGCAGAGCTATTTGGGACCCATCATCTCCAATATGGTGCTAATGGCTCTAGAGTCACCTGCTCAAAACACAATGGGCAGAATTTTGCCGTCGGCGAGCAGGGGACGGGGCCCGCTCGCCGACGCATAACATGACGCGGGATGACGTTGGGCAGAACCCCCAAAGTCATCCCGCCCCATTTAAATTTTCAGGAAGGCAGGTGCACAGCAAAATCAGATCATTTAAACAATTAAAGGACCTGCCCATCCAACCTTAAGGTTGGCGAGCAGGCCAGGAGCTTCGGCGGCAAATAGAGAAAACATGAAACCTCATCCAGCGACGGGATGAGGTTTCATACAGGTTTTTAAAAATTTTAATAAAGTTTTTCCGCAAATTATGAACATATCCCAACTCATGTGACATTGTCACATGAGGGGGACATGATAGGGAATTTTCTTTTTCTATTTTAATATTTTTCAAAGTGGAAGCGATCTCCCTGAGACTGCACTTAGCCTCAGGGAGATGTGCGCTCTTTCATGCACATGCGTGAAAGAGCATACTCTCGCTTTTAGGGAATCACCCCGCCCGCACAGGGAGCGCATAGCGCTTCCCACCGGACATCACACTGGGCAGGCCTTAATTGGCCTGCCCACGTAAAATGGCAGTGTGGCCCAATGGGTCATATGAAAGGGCTGAACAGCTCCACCTTTTCACATGACCAAGACTTGAGCTGTTTGAATTGCTTTGGCTATACAGCTTTTGAATTCCATCTTTAGTCTCTGTTTTAACCTCTGAAGAGAAGTAAAATTGTAATAGCAGTTTGCTTCTGACCACCATCTCTCTCTGTAATAACTTGAAGAAGGAGCAGGTTTAGTGCAGATAAACTTAACTTTTATTGAGGACACATGTTACGATGCTTATAACTTGGCACCCATCTTCTACTGGAAACACCTCCCATTGTGCCGACTCACGGTTGACTGACAGGAGAGAAGGACAATCATCCAATTACTACATTTCCTCCCCCGTTATGTTCCTCATATGTTGACTACAACATGTCTGAAAACTAACAAAACATTTGTAATGTCTCTTGTCTTTAACTTCCCTTGTAAACAAGGGACAGCAGACTGCCCAAACTCCAAGTGATCGCAAGGGGATCATTCTGCCCCTTAGTGCCCTTGGCAATCACCTTTAGGCTATGAATACATATTAAGTCTCTGAGGTGCTCTGTGGGAACAATCAGAGTGACACAGTCTTTCTGAGGGAGGTTCCGGAACAGGAACAACGGGGTCTAGAGGTGCAAAGATGCGTCACTGGGACTGGGTGGTTCTGTATTCAACAGCTCGTTGGATGTGTCAGGAATAGCAGATGTAGGGCAACCACATACTTCAGGGGTCAGCAGCGATACATCAATCACAAGTTAATCTTGCATTCATTGAGACTTTTCTCTTGCATGAATGTGATCCATGTGTTTGCGTGCTACTTTGTTCTCAACTTGAACTCGAAATGACAATGGACCAGTTTCTGAAATAATGGCTCCTGGGGTCCAGCATGCTCCACTTCCAAAGTTATGCACGTACACAGGATCGCCTACTTTGAACATATGAGCACTGCTTTGTAGGTTGTGGTTCAGTTTCTGAGTGGTTTGTTTCTGTCTCAACTTCCCCTCCAAATTGGGAAACAATAAATCCAGACACAAGCGCAAGTGCCGTTTCATCAGCAGCTCTGATGGTGTGCGGCCAGTAGTAGTCTGTGTTGTTGTGCGGTAACATAGAAACATAGAAAATAGGAGCAGGAGTAGGCCATTTGGCCCTTTGAGCCTGCTCCACCATTCATCATGTTCATGGCTGATCATCCAACTCAATAGCCTGCTCCTGCTTTCTCCCCATATCCTTTGATTCCTTTCGCCCCAGGAGCGATTTCTAACTCCTTCTTGAAAATGTACAATGTTTTGGCCTCAACTACTTTCTATGGGAGCGAATTCCACAGGCTCACCACTCTCTAGGTGAAGAAATTTCTCACCTCAGTCCTAAATGGTCTACTCCTTGTCCTCAGACTGTGAACCCTGGTTCTGGACTCCGCCACTATTGGGAACATTCTTCCTGCATCTACCCTGTCTAGTCCTGTTAGAATTTTATAGGTTTCTATGAGATCCCCCCTTATTCTTCTGAATTCCAGTGAATATAATCCTAACCGACTCAATCTCTCCTCATATGTCAGTCCTACCATCCCAGGGATCAGTCTCGTAAACCTTCGCTGCACTCCCTCTATAGCAAGAACATCCTTCCTCAGATAAGGAGACCAAAACTGCACACAGTATTCCAAGTGTGGTCTCACCAAGGCCCTGTATAACTGCAGCAAGACATCCCTGCTCCTTACTCGAATCCTCTGGCTATGAAGGCCAACGTACCATTTGCCTTCTTTACTGCTTGCTGCACTTGCATGCTTACCTTCAGTGGCAGGTGTACAAGAACACCCAGGTCTCGTTGCACATTCCCCTCTCTCAATTTATAGCCATTCAGATAATAATCTGCCTTCTTGATTTTGCTACCAAAGTGGATAACCTCACATTTATCCACATTATACTGCATCTGCCATGCACTTGCCCACTCACTCAGCTTGTTCAAATCACCCTGAAGCATCTCTGCATCCTCCTCACAGCTCACCCTCCCACCCAGCTTTGTGTCATCTGCAAATTTGGAGATATTACATTTAGTTCCCTCATCTAAATCATTAATATATATTGTGAATAGCTGAGGTCCCAGCACTGATCCCTGCAGTATCCCACTAGTCACTGCCTGCCATTCAGGAAAAGACCTGTTTATTCCTACTCTTTGTTTCCTGTCTGCCAACCAGTTCTCTACCCATCTCAATACACTACCCCCAATCCCATGTGCTTTAATTTTACACGCTAATCTCTTTTGTGGGACATTGTCGAAAGCCTTCTGAAAGTCCAAATAAACCACATCCATTGGCTCCCCCTCATCAATTCTACTAGTTATATTCTCAAAAAACTCCAGTAGATTTGTCAAGCATGATTTCCCTATCGTAAATCCATGTTGACTCTGTCCGATTCTGCCACGGTTTTCCAAGTGATCAGCAATTAAATCTTTTATAATCGACTCTAGAATTTTCCCCACTACCGACGTCAGGCTGACTGGTCTATAATTCCCCGTTTGCTCTCTACCTCCCTTTTTAAATAGTGGGGTTACATTAGTTACCCTCCAATATGTAGGAACTGTTCCAGAGTCTATTGAATCTTGGAAGATGACCACCAATGCATTCACTATTTCTAGGGCCACTTCCTTAAGTACTCTGGGATGTAGATTATCAGACCCTGGAGATTTATCGGCCTTCAATCCCATCAATTTCTCCAATGTCATTTCCCTACTAATACTGATTTCTTTCAGCTCCTCCCTCTCACTAAACCCTGTGTTTCCCAACATTTCTGGTATGTTATTTGTGTCCTCCTTTGTGAAGACAGAATAAAAGTATGTAGTTAGTTGGTCAGCCATTTCTTTGTTCCCCATTATAAATTCCCCTGTTTCAGACTGTAAGCGACCTATATTTATCTTCACCAATCTTTTTCTCTTCACATACCTAAAGAAACTTTTACAGTCAGTTTTTATGTTCCCTGTAAGCTTACGCTCGTACTCTGTTTTCCCCTTCTTAATCAATCCCTTGGTCCTCCTTTGCTGAATTCTAACATGCTCCCAATCCACAGGTCTGTTGTTTTTTCTGGCCAACTTGTATGCCTCTTCCTTGGATCTAATACCTTCTCTAATTTCCCTTGTAAGCCATGGTTTGGCCACCTTTCCTGTTTTACTTGTGTGCCAGACAGGAATAAACAATTGTTGCAGTTCACCCATGCGCTCTTTGAATGTTTGCCATTGCCTATCCACCGTCATCCCTTTAAGTAACGTTTCCCAATCCATCATAGCCAAATTGCGTCTCATGCCATTGTAGTTTCCTTTCTTAATATTCAGGACCCTAGTTCCAGAATTAACTATGTCACTCTCCATCTTGATGAAGAATTCTATCATATTATGGTCCCTCATCCCCAAGGGGCCTCGCACAACTAGATTGCCAATTATTCCTTTCGCATTACACAATACCCACTCTAGGATGGCCTGTTCTCTAATTGGTTCCTCAACGTATTGGTCCAGAAAACCATCCTGTATACACTCCAGCAATTCCTCCCCTACAGTATTGTTACTATTTTGATTTGCCCAATCTATATGCAGATTGAAGTGACCCATAATTAGATGTTCCTTTATTGCATGCGTCTCTAATTTCCTGTTTAATGCCATTCCCAACATCACCACTACAGTTTGGGGGTCCAGATGCAACCCCCATTAGCGATTTTTGCCCCCTAGTGTTTCTCAGCTCTACTCATACATATTCTACATCGTTGGAGCGAATATCTTTCCTCACTATTGCATTAATTTCCTCTTTAAGCAGCAATGCACTCCACCGCCTTTTCCTTTTTTGTCTGTCCTTCCTAAATACTGAATACCCCTGGGTGTTCAGTTCCCATCCCTGCTCACCCTGCAGCCAAGTCTTCGTAATACCGACTATATCATACCTGTTTACATCTATTTGCACGGTTAACTCATCCACTTTATTGCGAATGCTCCTCGAGTTAAGGCACAAAGCCTTAAGGCTTGTCTTTTTAACATTACTTGTCCCGTTTCCACTATTTTTCACTGAGGCCCTGTTTGATTCTTGCCCTTGATTTCTCTGCCTGTCACTTTTCTTATTCCCCTTTCTGTCTTTTTGTTCTTGTCCTTGATTCCCCCTCCTCTGACTCCTTGCATAGGTTCCCATCTCCCTACCATTTTAGTTTAAACCCTCCCCAACCACTTGAGGAAATATTCCCCCTAGGACATCAGTCCCGGTCCTGCCCAGGTATAACCCGTCCAGTTTGTACTGAGTCCACCTCCCTCAGAACTGGTCCCAATGTCCCAGGAATCTGAAACCCTCCCCCTCACACCACCTCTTCAGCCAGGTATTCATCTGATATATCCTGCGATTTCTACTCTGACTAGCATGTGGCACTAGTAGCAATCCTGAGATCACTACCTTTGAGGTCCTACTTTTCAAATTACTTCCTAACTCCCTATATTCTGCTTTTAGGACCTCATCCCATTTTTTACCTATGTCGTTTGTACCAATGTGTACCACGACCACTGGCTGTTCACCCTCCCCCTTCAGAATGTCCTGTAGCTGCTCTGAGACATCCTTGACCCTAGCACCAAGGAGGCAACATACCATCCTGAAGTCTTGTTTGCCGCCACAGAAACGCCGATCTATTCCCCTTAAAATTGAATCCCCTATACCTATTGCATTCCCACACTCTTTACTCCTCCTCTGTGCAGCAGAGCCAACCGTGGTGCAACGAATTTTGCTGTTGCTGCTTTCCCCTGAGAGGCCATTCCCCTCAACAGTATCCAAAGCAGTATATCTGTTTTGCAGGGGAGTTGCCACAGGAGATTCCTGCACTGCCTGCCTAGTCCTCTTGCTCTGCCTGGTGGTTACCCATTCCCTTCCTGCCTGTGGACTCTTAGCCTGCAGTGTGACCACCTCTTTATATGTGCTATCCACAATACTCTCCACCTTGCGGATGCTCCACAGTGTCCCCAGCTGCTGCTCCAGCTCCGAAACCAGGGCTTCCAGGAGCTGCAGCTGGAGACACTTCCTGCACACAAGCTGGCCCTGGGCACTGAAAATGCTCCTAGCTTGCCACATGGAGCAGGAGGAGCACACCACAGCTTTGAGCTCTCCTGTCATGATTTACCCCTTTAAATTAAATTAAACCTTTTGGAAGATACTTAATATCAAATAATATCAATTACTCTACGGCCCTTCTTTCCTGCTCCTTGTTGTTACAGAATATAACCCTTACAAATGATGAACCACAAAATAAGACCTTAAAAACAATAAGTGATAAAAGTAGTAAATACTTACCTGACCGTACTCACGGTACTCAAAGGATCACCTCATTCCCTCCTCATTGAACTCCTTCAGTCACCAAACTCCAACTTAAGCACTCTACTGCAGCCCAAAGCAGCACTCCGGTGCAGACAAAGTCAGCACTGTAAGATGGCCTGTTGTTATGCTCTCTGAATCTAGCCTCTGAAAGCTTGTTTAAACTCACAAGGAATCTGGAAAGGCAGGACTCCAGAGTACCTCCAGACAACTTCTTAAAACTAGCTTTAAAGGTGGGGACAGCTCTTTCGCTGAGACAATTTGACAAAGGATGCCAGGGAGCAGTTTTATGTGTTGGATGACGTTCACATAGTCAATACGCAATCTGACCCAAGGACATGCCATTCCTATGGCTGAAGAGTTGCTGAAGCAGGTAGCCTCTGGTGTTGCTGGTAAAGGGAACAGTGTTTAACCATGTTCTCGATGTCACTATCTATTCCTGGCTGCTACACATAACTACATGCCGACATCTTCATCCTTGATGTGCCTGGGTGTGCGCTGTGGAGCTCTGCCAAAAGTGACTTTCTGTCCTGGAAGGGAATATGACTCTGGAACCCCACAGCAAGATTCCATCCTGGCAACTCAGTTCAGTGATTCTGGAATAAAAGGGGCGCAGGTCATCTGACACAAGGGTACTTGGCCAGACTTGTAAAATGAATTCTTTAACTTTTGACAGTACTGGGTCTCTGCTTGTTCATTCTTGATCTGTTTAGCACATACAGGTGATGAATCCAAGAAACTTAACACCAACACTAACTCTTGTGGAATGGGTGTGTTGGCAGGACTGCTTGGTAATGGAAGACGATTAAGTGCATCTGCATTGGCTATGTGTGAGCCAGGGCGATACATGAGTGTGTACTCGTAAGCTGATTGTACAGGGCCCATCGCTAGATTTTCGCTCAAGCTTTAGCTGGAACAGCTTTGTCTTCGCTGAACAAACATCAGTGGCTTATGGTCGGACAAAATTGTGAAATATCATCCGTGCAGGTATTGGTGAAGCTTCTTGACACCAGACACAACCGACAGCCCTTTTTGCTTAAGCTAGGAGCAACCCTTTTCAGCCTGGGAGGGTGTTCTTGAAACATTGCCGATGGGCCTTTCTGACCGTCCTCCATTTGATGTGACAGCACAGCTCTTTTGCCATAGGGAGAAGCATCACATGTCAGCACTAGATCTTTAGCTGGGTCATAATGTACCACCAAGCATGACAAATGAAGCAGTTTCTTCACTGCTGCAAAGGCTTTTTCTTGTGAACCCCATGACCAGCAGTGGTTCTTCCTCAGTAACAAGTGGAGTGGTGCAAGCACAGTGGACAGGTTAGGGAAGAAACAGTAATAATTTATCATCCCTAGGAACGACTTAAGCTCTGTCACGTTACCGGGTGATGGTGCATCTTTATTGGCTTGGACCTTGTCTTCAACAGGATGCAACCCCCATAGCATCCACTTTGTGGCCCAGGTAGGTTACCTCAGATGCCTGGAATGTGCATTTTTCTTGCTTCAAACACACACCTGCTTCCATAAATCTTTTCAACACTTCCTCAAGGTTGGCTAAATGTTCAGCTTCGATCAGTCCAGTGATGAGAACGTTATCCAAGTACACAACCAGACAAGGAAGTCGCTGAAGGAGACTCTCCATGATTCGCTATAAAGTGACACATGCGGGTGAAACTCCAAAAGGTATCCAGATGTACTGGTGGAGGCCTTTGTGAGTATCGATTGTTACATGCTCTCCTGACATGCTGTTCAATTCCAACTGCTGACAGGCATGACTCATGTCTAGTTTTGTAAATGACTTGCCTCCTGCCAACTTGGCATACCAGTCATCAATTTTGGGAATGGGGTATCTAACTAATTTTGCTGCTCTGTTGACTGTCAGTTTGTAGTCACTGCATAGTCGTATGGTCTGGTCTTGTTTGACAACTGGGACGATGGGTGTGGCTCGCTCAGAAACTGGACAGGCTGATTTATTCCCAGGTTTTCCAACCTACACAACTCTGCTTCCACTTTTTCTTTTAGTGAGTAAGGCACTGACCTGGCCTTGAAGAAGCATGAAGTTGCCAGGATTGAAGTGTAGTTTAGCTTGCATACCCTTCAGTCTTCCCAATTCATCTTGAAAAACAGTGTCATATTTCTTCAAGAACTCTGGAATTCCATCAGACTTCAAATGGAATATTTCTGAGTAGTCTAGTTTTATTTTTTGCAGCCAATCTCATCCCACAAGTCTGTCCTGCAGCATACCATTCAAGGCATCCCCAAACTCTCAGTACTCAGTCAGCTGTGTCAGCTTCACCACGAAAATAGCAACAGATTCCACCGGAGCACGAACGTTCTTGTTGAACTTGAAGTGCTGCATAATTACAGATGGTTTTAGCTGAAAATGAGACTTCACAAGCTCCACTAACTCGTTGTATGACCTAGTAATGGGCGCATTCGGGGCAGTCAGGTTTCTGACAAGATTATGCGTTTTGCTTCCACACACGCTCAGCTGCTCTATGTTTATCTTCACCAGTAATTTCATTCGCAATGAAATAAAAACAGAGTCTCTTGACATACTGACTCCAATCCTCTGTATCTGCTTCACACAGATCAATCCTCCTGAACAATGGCATGATCGGTAAGTATTTCTCAATCTTGTGTTACTCACAGCAACCAGGGCAAAGTATACAGCATAAGTTGGTTTTATCCTTGTCGCCAACTGTAATAACTTGAAGGAGGAGCAGGTTTAGTGCAGATAAGCTTAACTTTTATTGAGGGCACATGTTATGATGCCTTGACGTGCTTGGCGCCATGTTCTACCGGAAGCCCCTCCCACCATGCTGACCATGTTGACCTATAGTTGACTGACAGGAGGGAAGGACAACCAATCCAATTACTACTCTCTCCAAGACTGGTGTCAAGAAAGAATCCTGTTTTTCTCCTACAAAATGGACTAATTCCAGAAACCACAAAAATACTTGCTGCATCTTCAACTGCCTCAACCAAGTACCTGGATGAAGACCCGGAATTCTGCCAGACAAAGCCACTGGAAATTGGACTTGAACTCACTGGATTCTACTCACGTGAATTTATGCCAATACCTTTTTTGATTTCTTCAGGGGAAGTTAACTTTTATATTTCAAACTAAATGAGAATCTGTGAAATATAGTGAGTAGCATAATGTATCCTGTTGACTGGAGCATTTGCTCCTGCACAGGCTCATTCCCAATAAATCCTAATTGTGATTGACAGATCTTTTAAAAAAAGTTGCTAGTCAACATTTTTACTAACTATACAGGTTGTTTACAACATTTAATTTAAATTATCTAACAAAGGACTTGGCCATTCAAATGCTTCTATATGCGTATCCCAGAATCACAGTGCAGAAGAGGCCCTTCAGCCCATCGAGTCTGCACCGACACGTGAGAAACACCTGACCTACCTACCTAATCCGATTTACCAGCACTTGGCCCATAGCCTTGAACGTTATGACGTGCTCAGTGCTCATCTAGGTACTTTTTAAAGGATGTGAGGCAGTGCATTTCAAACCGTCACCATCCTCTGGGTAAAAAAGTTTTTCCTCACATCCCCACTAAACCTCCTGCCCCTCACCTTGAACTTATGTCCCCTTGTGACTGTAGCCACATAGTTTTCATTTCCTTATAGATCATAAAAAGCACATATAAAATAAATTGTGGAAAAATAAGGGCAGTTCCAGATTCCTGCAGTACCTGTTTTCTGTAACAACTTGGCCTTGCTGCTTTGAAGCTGTCTGTGCTGCAGTGATGTCATCAGCTGATTCTTCCATCTCGCTTCTCATCAGCAAGTTCCATGTTTGCTCGCTTTGCGTTGTAATATTTACCATCTTGCATTCAGGCAAGAGGTAATGCTTGGATTTCAACAAGGCAATTATTCATGCAGGCATGTTTTTACAAGTGAAGAATTTTTGTATTTTCTTGGTTCGGCCTTCGGGAGCTGGGGGTGGGATGGTGGGGGATCCCAAAAATGAAGCTGAGCACAGGGCCCTACTAACTGTAAATCTGCCACTGAAGTTGGGGCTGTTTTCTTGGAGAAGTTAAGGCTGAGAGGAGATTTGATAAAGGTATTCAAAATCATGAGGGATTTGATAAAGGTATTCAAAATCATGAGGGGGCTGGACAGAGTAGATGGGGAGATGGTTCCCACTCGTGAAATGATCGAGAATAAGAGGGCATTACAAATATATACAATGGCAATGAAATTATAAGTTCAGTCTCTCAGGTGGTTTCCTGATCTGGAAGGAACGTCGTAGCTCCACGATTTTAGAATCTCTTACAGAATCTTCATTTTCTGGAACTGTGCCCAAGGAGTGAAAAGCTCTGGAGCACTTGGTGGCACTTTCATGCTTCTGCAATGCTTGAGTGGGCAGATAAGCTAAAAATCCGACTCCAAGCATGTAAATGTGGCTGCATCTGACCTGTCTCAGCTATGGAGGAATGGTCACTTTATACAAGGTTTCACTAATGCATGGCCGCTTCCCTTCTTATCACCCCGCAATGCCTTCAACTACTAGGGTGAGCCCTTGCTCCCTGAAACCACCCCCCAATTTGCCTCAAACTTTGCCTCCTGCCCCCAAGTCACCTCAACCACAGGGCAGCTCTTGGCCCACCCCAAGTTGCCTCAACCATTTGCAGCCCTCGCCAGCACCCCCCCCAAAATCACACCAACCACAGGGCAGAGCTTGCTCCTCCCAAGTCGCTTTAACCGCAGAGCAGCCCTTGCCCCCACTCCAACACGCCTCAACCTTGAAGTTCAACAGGCAACCCTCGCGAGCGCTGCACAACGTTACTGTGCACCACCTCTGAGCTCCCCTCAGCAGCCCGCCAAGTGCATGTCTTATATATGCTGTTGTGAAACATGTCGCTGTGCAATCACGCCAACGTGCTTGGACGATCCAGCATGGGGGGATGATTCCACTGAGCTGGTCTTATAATGATATGCAGATACATTACAATGGGGTTCCTGACATCCGACGGGAGGAAACGTGGCCTGCCATTGACAGACTGAGCATATGATTACAAACTAGCTTCACGTCGTTGCAAAACTGATTTTTGGCCTTCTCGCCATATTGTCCGCTCAAATCGGTTAACACACCCGACGCCAATGGGTATGGAAAAATCTGCCCAAGATCTCAATACTTACATCAAAGTATACAGTTTCAGGGGAAGGGCATCTAATCAACTTAAGTTTGGCAGATGTCGACAGCACTTCAGGGCACATCACAGTCACCTAACTGCTCTAGAAAAGGGCAAGGCCAAGAGCAGAGAATAGAAAAGGATGATCTGTGAGTCTGTGAGCAGCACGGGAGCAAATCACAAAATGATATCACAGCGCAAGAGGGACAGTTGGATAAATTATGGGTAAATGTTTAATTTAATCCATTGATAACAAACTAGATCAAGTAATTAATTGCAAAAAACTAAAAAAAAATCTAAATTGATTAGATACATGAACTTTAATAAATTAAATAAATAAAACCAGGGTAGATGGGAGATGGTAGTGTGCCACTACTTTAGCAATAAGTTGTCTTCAGTCCATGAACTTCAACTTAGCTAGTTTCTTATCAGGGATTTTATCAAATGCTTTCTGGAAGTTCCTAGGGTGAGATTTTAACCCTCTCTCAGAGTTAAAATCAGGCCCATGAGCGTATGGAAAAATGTACAGGCATTCCCCACTACTTTAGTCACCTTTTCAACAAATTCAACCAGGCATGACTTACCTTTACAAAGCTGGCTCTCTGTGGTCAGCTGAAAATCAGGAAAAAATTAGAAAAAACACAAAGCTAAAGGTGCTATATCTGAATGCATGAAGCATTGGTAGCAAAATGGATGCATTAATAGCATGCATAGAAATAAATAAGAACATAAGAACTAGGAGCAGGAGTAGGCAATTCAGCCCCTCGAGCCTGCCCCGCCATTCATTACAATCATGGCTGATCTCATTTCGGCCTCAACTCCAATTTCCCGGCCTCAACTCCAATTTCCCACCCTCTCCCCATAACCTTTCAACCCATTACTAATTAAATATCTGTCGATCTTCTCCTTAAGTTTATTCAGCGTCCCGGCATCCACTGCACTCTGAGGTAGTGAATTCCACAGATTCACGACCCTTTGAGAAAAGTAATCCTCATCTCTGATTTAAATCTAACACCCCTTAACCTAAAACTATGGCCTCTTATTCTAGAAAGCCCCAGAAGGGGAAACATCCGCTCCACATCTATTTTGTCTATCCCCTTTAACATCTTATATACCTCAATTAGATCTCCTCTCATCCTTCTAAACTCTAACGAGTATAGGCCTAAACTGTTCAATCTCTCCTCATAAGACAAGCCCCGCATCTCTGGAATCAATCTAGTGAACCTCCTCTGAACCGCCTCCAATGCAACTACATCCTTCCTCAAGTAAGGGGATCAAAACTGTGCACTGTACTCCAGGTGTAGTCTCATCAATGCCTTGTACAGTTGCAACAACACTTCCCTATTTTTATACTCTATTCCTTTAGCAATTAATGCCGAAATTCCATTTGCCGTCCTTATTGCCTGCTGTACCTGCATACTAGCTTTCAGCGATTCATGCACGAGGACACCCAGATCCCTCTGCACTGAAGCATTCTGAAGTTTCTCTCCATTTAAATAATAAGTCACCTTTTTATTCTTCCAACTAAAATGGATAACCTCACACTTATCCACGTTAAACTCCATCTGCCAAATTTTGGCCCATTCACCTAACCTGTTGATTTCCATTTGTAAATTTATTTTTTCTTCATTGCAACTTACTTTCCCACCTATTTTGATGTCATCTGCAAATTTAGCTATAGTACCTTCTATCCCTGAATCCAGATCATTAATAAAGATTGTAAATAGTTGGGGCCCAAGGACCGAACCCTTTGGCACCCCATTAATTGCAGCTTGCCATCCAGAAAAAGACCATTTATCCCGACTCTCTGCTTTCTGTTGGTTAGCCAATTCTCTATCCAAGCTAATATATTACCCCTAACTCCGTGTGATCTTGTCTTGTGAATTAATCTTTTGTGCGGCACCTTATCAAAGGCCTTCTGGAAGTCCAGATATACTACATCTGCAGGATCCCCATTATCCACTTTGCTTGTCAACGGGTTTGAATTAATGGCAATTGTAGAGACATGGGGCAGAATCTTGCCCTTGTCGGGCAGATTCAGTGGGGGCGGTTGGGAAGCCGCCTGCCGCTCCCGATCAGATCCGGAAGGCAATTTCATGCTGGCAAGCCAATTAAGACCCACCCAGTGTGAAATGCAAGCGGCAGCGCTCTGCTCTGCCTGTACAGGTAGGTGGGGGATGGGGGAATGCAAGGCGGGTGAGCGTGACCTTCACTCATGCATGCTCCATAATCTCCCTGAGGCACAGGTCTTCCACATGAGCAGGAGGACATGTTATTAATTAAATTTTAAATTTTGTTTTTATTTGCTTTAGGGAACCTCATGCCGCCTGGTGATGAGGTTTCCTAAAAAGTGCAGAGGCTGCTTGGCCTTCTCTTCTGCCCACCAACTGTAAGGTTGGACAGGCAGCAAAAAATTCTATTTAATTGCTCCTTTAATGGCCTTAACAGGCCTTATAATTATCAGCGGGCGTGTGCAACGAAATGTCGCGCGACTGTGCGTTGATGTCAACGCACGACATTTTACCCTCGAGCGGGTCGGGCATGCGCCCGCCCACTGAGCTAAAAATTTTGCCCATGCTTGCAGAGTGACCAAGGCAAAGGTTATACAGTAATCAGAGGGGAATTTAATATTCATGTAGACTGGGAAAACCAAATTTACAGTACATGAGTATTTACACAAAAATTTACTTGAAGGAAGAGTTCAAACGGATTCAAGATGGTTTTCCAGGAGCAGAATTTTACATTCGGCATGCGGGCGTGCACCCGACACACCGGACATAATATGACGAGCGATGACATTGGGTGTGCGTCCCGACGTCATTGCGCTGTCTCACGATATTTTGTTCGGTGAGCACGCGCTGGAGTCAGCTGCGCGATCACCAATAACTGAAAGGCCTATTAAGGCCATTAACAAACTAATTAACTTCAAATTTATGCTGCCCATCCAACCTAAAAGTTTACATTTTTTAGGAAATCTTAACCATGAGCGAGATGAGGCTTCCTAAAGCTATTACAAATTAATACAAACTTTCCTTTGATGGTAAAAATATGTCCCATCTCATGTGACACAGTCACATGAAGGGACATGTTTCATTAAATTTTTAATGTATTTAATAATTTTTTAAAAAACGCTTCAATCTCCCTGAGGCAGCTTTGTGCCTCAGGGCGACTGAAGCGCTCTTTCAAGCACATGCTCGAAAGAACAATGGACCCGACTCTCTCTCCCTCCCCCCGCCTGCACAGGTAGCGCTCAGCACTACCGCTCGTGATCCACGCTGGACGGGCCTTAATTGGCCTGCCTACCTGAAATCCCAGTGCGGAGCCAATCGCAGGCGGCTCTGCGACCGCCCCCGCCAAGCCCACCCAACCTATGTAAAATCCTGGCCTAGATCAGCATATTGAGGAATCAACTAGGCACTAAGCTATTTTAGATCTAGTAATGTGCAACGAGGCAGGGTTAATTAATAACCTTGAACTAAATGAGCGTCTGGGATTAGGGTGATCTTAATATGATAGAATTTCATACTGAATTTGAGAGTGATTTCGTTTAATCGGAAATTTGGGTCTTATATCTGAACAAAGCAAACTAAGTAGGTATGAGGGGCAAATTGACTCAAGTAGATTGGGAAATTAGATTAAAATTTTTTATGACAGATAAACAATGGCATTTAAAGAATTAATTCATAATTAACAATAAGGAATAAGAACCCACAGGGGAAAAGTGGTCCAACCATGGCTACAAGAGAATTTAAAGATGGTATTAAAATAAAAGAGGAGGCTTAAAATGTCAAAAGGACTAATAAGCTTGAAGATTGGGAAGATCTTAGAATTTAACAAAGGGTGACCAAGAAATTGATAAAGAGCGAGAAAATAGAAATAGAGTAAACTTCCAAGTGACATAAAAACAGATTGTAAAAGTTTCTATAGGTATGCAAAATGGGAGATATTAGAGAACATAAACTTGGATCCATTACAGCAAAGAAAATAAAAAATAAGAAACTGGCAGAGAGTTTTTGAGGGTGCTACTAGCAGGGTGGATAAGGGCGAACCGGTGGAAGTAGTACCTTTGGATTTTCTGAAGGCATTTAATAAGGTGCCGCACAAGAGGTCATTACACAAAAATACAGCTCATGGCATCATGGCAATATATTAGCATGAATTGAGGATTGATAACAAAACAGAGAGTCAAAAATAAACAGCTCATTTTCGGGTGGCAGGCTGTAAATAATGAATTACTGCAAAGATCAATGTTTGGTCATCATGTATTTACAATCTATATCGATACCTTAGATGAGGGAACCAAGTTTAATGCATCTTTAGTTGCTGACAATAAAAAATTAGGTTGAAAAGTAAGCCGTGAGGGGGATGCAAAGAGGCTGCAAAGGATATAGGTTAAGGGAGTGGGCAGGAATGTGACAGATTGAATATAATGTGGGGAAGTGTGAAATTATCCACTTCTGTAGGGAAAATAGAAAAGCGGAACATTTTTTACACAGCGTGAGACTGGGAAATGCTGATATTCAGAGGACCTTGGGCATCCTTGTAGCCGAGTCACAGAAAGTTAACATGCATGTACAACAAGTAATTAGAAAAGCATATGGTATGTTTGCCTTTGATATAAAGGGATTAGAGTATAAAAGTAAAGAAGTCTAAAGAAGTTCGCAATTATACAGGACCTTGGTGAGATCACACCTGGAGTACTGTGTATAGTTTTGGGCCCCTTACCTGAGGAATGATACACAGAATATTTGAAATGAAGATTCACAAGACTAATTCCTGAGATAAGGGGATTGTCTTTTGAAGAGAGATTGAATAGACTGCTTATATTCCCTAAAGTTGGAAGAAAATGAGGCAATCTCATTGAAATAAATACAATTTTTCAGAGGCTTAATGAGGTAGATGCTGAGAGGATTTTTCCCCTGGCTGCCCTGGGGAGTCCAGATCTAGGAGTCACAGATTCAGCATAAGAGGTCGGCCAGTTAGGACTGAGATGAGGAGAAAGTTCGTCACCCAAAGGATTGTAAATATTTGGAATTCTCTACCCCAGAGGTCATTTGCTCAGTCATTGATTACATTAAAGATAGAGATTGATAGATTTTTGGATGCTTAGGAAATCAAATGAATTGGGGATAGTACGTCAAGGTGAAGCAGGGGTAGAAGATCAGCCATGATCTTATTGAGTGGCGGAGCAGGTTCAAACGGCCATACAGCCTACGCCTGCCTCTATTTCTTATGTTCTTATGCTCTTAGAAGTTTGCAAAAAGTAGTTCCAAGTCATCTATTAGAGCATCTATGTTTGTAATAATTAATTTTGAATAATTTTATTAATAATACATTAATACTTGTTTTTTTTTAATAGCACCTTTCATATCAAAACATCTTAAAAGACTCCACGAAATGAATTACTCTTGAAGCGCAGTCCTATTGATTCTAGGCGAATGCATTATCTAGTTTCTGCTGATAATATCCCAGAACTAGACAACACCATGAAAAACGCAAATACCCAACAGCATTCTCCTAACATCAAAATTGACCATCATTCAAAAACTGGTTAGTACTGTTGTTGCTTGGCTGAGACTGACGCAGAAACCGACAGTATAACTCAGGTTTGCCAATGACATATTGCAGCATGCAGGTACATGTCTACCAATACCGACAGAATAACTAGCCTCTGTAAACGTATGGTTGTGCACTCCAATATACAGATAGATGATCCAACACTTTGGAGTTTCACAAGTGATCTAAAAAATGAAAACAGTACTTCTACCAAAAAGATAACCAAATGATTTCTTGTACCCAACCAAACAGTTTTTTTCAGTCTGTTTATGCTGTGATTATTTTCAAGAAAGAGTGAGATCAAAGCAAACATACTGCAACACTCTATAGTCCCAAAGGACTATTCAATCATTGTACAGGTCAAGTGGAAAAAAGCAAAGTGTGAAATGATCTGAACAGAAATGTGCTAATGTTGTATGGATGAGTGATTGGGTGTCTGTGCATGGCTATGCCTTTGGGAAAGAACTACCCAAAATAACCCTCCTGTGTTCTCTCCTTATTACAAAAAGGTCAAAAGAATCACAACAATTAACATTCCAGGAAGTCTTTCTGGCCAGGTGTTCAATCGGACTGAGATGCAAAAATATTTATCTAAAAAGAAAGTAAAGCTGGTGAAACAGGGTTGGACAGTAAGGGCTCTTTTTTGCATCTTTGGACAATGCTGCTTTGGAAAATTTCCATGTTTTATCCAGACAATCAACCTGCTGCCAAACCTGTATCTCTGGGAAGTCCAAACTAGCCCATGGACCATATGCAACTCGTACACCCTAGCAGTCTAGATCATGATAACCAAGGAAGCTCCGTTCCATTTGTGCTCATAATTCTTATTTGCTGGTTTGACAACTTTGATTTTTTTTTTTGGGCAGTTTGGAAAGGATCGCTTTGTTGCTTATTAACAAATCCTAAACCAGAGCATCAAGGTGTATTGGTATCTGTAGTTTGAGATATACAAATTAATGGGAACATTGATAGATGGCCTGTGATGATATGCATCCAAACAACTCTCGTAAAGAAAGGCTTGGGCACTACTAATTAACGGGTAAGTAGTACAACCCAGGTTCATCAAAAAATGTACTTATTAGTATGAATGGAGCCAGGATGTTTGTGATAAGTATGAAATATTTCTGTGTAAGATGGTGTTGCCTCTTTTAATTCTGCCATGTTACATAGGAGGTTAAAAAAAGCCTTTTCCATGGAGGCCAGTTCAACATGACACAATTGTTACAGATTTTAATAGGCTTGCCCGTTGCCCGAATGAAATGCCAAGCTATTCAATTCAAATACAAACATTCTGTCGAATGTGTTCAAATAAGCATTTGATTGGCAGCTGTTTTGCAGTGAGATATTTATTTAAGTCTGCTTGGTCACAATCACTTATTTGAACGTATTTATCCACCATCTGCTGGAAATCGAAAAACCTGTCTAACCTTTGAAGAGAGATGGTCAGGCCAGAGAGTGAGAAGAAAAGAACGATGACAGCAGAATATCAAAAAAACTATCATTCAGCACATTAATTGCAAACTATTCATTATTAATGTTAGCCATGGCTCAGTGGGCAGCACTCTCAGCTCTAAATTAGAAGGCTGTTGGTTCAAGTCCCACTCCAGGCACATGAGCAGAAATTCTAGGCTAACCCCCAAGTGTGCGATGTTAACTGAGGCCCGATCTTCCCTCTCATGTGGCTGTAAAAGATCTGATAGCCTATATCATCCTTTCTCTATTTCAAAGAAGAGCAGGGAGTACTCCCTGCTGCCCTGGTCAATATTTATCCCTCACTGAACAGATTATTGTGTCATTATAATATTGCTGTTTGTCAGAGCTTACTGTGTGCTAATTGGTTGGTGTATATACAACACTGACCACACTTCAAAAGTACTTCATTGCTTGTAAAGTGTTTTGGCACAATCTGAGGTCATGAACAGTACTATAAAAATGTAAGTCTTTCTCTTCCTTTCAACTACACAATGAACAAAATTTATGTTCTGTTACTGCTACCAATGACAAGTTCATTAACTGTTCAATAAATTTGTTTAAGAGCTGAAGACTAAGTCAAAGTCTAGACTAGAGTTACTCCACCACTTTTCAAAGCTAAGGGTAATCATTTGAAAGCACTGGATTATACCAATGGTTGAGATAAATTTAAAAGCATTCACTGTTCATTCTCTGGCATGGTACAAGTTCTCCTAAGTATCTAGGATAGTGAAAAGATTCTCTGACGCATAGAGAAATACAAAATAAATTTGAAAAACGGAAGGCAAAAATATCTAGAGCAAATACAGTAATGAAACCCCAACCACGTAACATGGGCGCCAGGTCATGTTCTGATAGGTGGAGTTTTTCTCCTCCCAGTTCAGAATTTTCTCTTTAAGGGCCCAGTATGTCATAGAGCTTTCAGCTAAAAAGCAATTTTTTTAAACAAACCTTATATCATATGTTAGTTGGGGGTTGATTTTCTGCTGTGCGCTATTTTCAGCACATTCATGCAAAATGGCCCTTCTCCTCAACGTTTTCTATCCATTAAGTAGACTTAAATCCTCTTCACTGATTTTTGACTGAAAACAGCGGCTAAATTGACACACTTGGACACAAAAAATCCAAAATGCCTGCTGTTGAGGATGCATTGTTTTAACAAATAACGCACAAGGTCATGTTAACCTCCTTGTGCATTTGTATTCACTCTCCTCAGATGCTTTGCTGACTTCTTCTGTCAGGAACACCCACAGTCACAATCCTCAACAGCGGGCATTTTGGATTTTTTTGTGTCCAAGTGTGTCAATTTAGCCACTGTTTTCAGTCAAAAATCAGTGAAGAGGATTTAAGTCTACTTAATGGATTGAAAACGTTGAGGAGAAGGGTCGGCGAAATGGCTGGTGTGACAAATGGAAAAGTCACTTCTGGGGCCAAGGTTAAGGAACCTGCATGAAATTCTGGTCTTCAAATATTAACAGGAGGATGCTTAGTTCATTGGTGTGAAATTGCTTTAGCCATTACTTTTAACAGCAGCAATAATCTATGGTTGACCACCTTTGTTTAAATTAACAGGAAAAGGGATTTCATATGAGTGCTTTCGTCATAAAGACAGCGATATTCTTTTCTGTTCGTGTACCTTCCTATGAAAATTCTTTTCAACTGTGCCTTGCATTATTTGTCCAGGTCTTCCTGATGTAAAATATCATGTTACATGCTAATGAAGTGTTTGCTCCTTGGATTGACAAAATAAGCGAGTGATGA
Source organism: Carcharodon carcharias (assembly GCF_017639515.1). Classification (NCBI taxonomy): domain Eukaryota; kingdom Metazoa; phylum Chordata; class Chondrichthyes; order Lamniformes; family Lamnidae; genus Carcharodon; species Carcharodon carcharias. Next base: position 129,514,334 of record NC_054479.1, read on the forward strand.
CGGCATATTCCAGGCTAATACAATGTCCAATGTCCATCATGTAGCTGCATGGTTTTTCTTTTCATTCATCTATGGGATGTGGGCTTCGCAGGCTGGACCAGCATTTATTGCCCATCCCTAATTGCCCTTGAGAAGGTGGTGGTGAGCTGCCTTCTTGAACCCCTGCAGTCCATATGGTGTAGGTACACCCACAGTGCTGTTAGGGAGGGTTTTCCAGGATTTTGACCCAGCGACAGTGAAGGTTAGCATGCAACTTACTTTAAGTGACATATACAGTAGAGTAACAAATGTCTGGTAGCATGGTAAGTAGAGGATGAGAGAAAGCTGATACTTAGCATGCTGTTTAATGTTGGATATATGTTTGGCAACTTGGTCCTGGACAGGTTCAGAAAGCAAACTGCAACACTGTAAGGAGCAATTTGCCATGTGTATAAACAGGGATACACAGGGTACAAGAGCTAAACATTGGAAACACAATGCCTAACTCATTTTATCAATGCTGTGTGTAGTTTTGGGCAGCCCATGAAGGAAAGACATGGGGCTGGATTTTACACCCCCATCTGTATGTTTGAAGGTTGCAAAATGCAGCACATGGGCTTCCCACCAGGCCCCAGCCTGTCTACCTTTCATGGCAGGCGAGGGAGGAGTCAAGCAGCTCGCCCACTCTTGGGCCTATTGAGATCCTTAAGTGCCTCATTTTGCCTCCGCCACTATTTTACCCTCGGCAGGGGAAGGTGCAAGCCAGATAGGTAGCCTGGCAACTTTTACTGCGCAGGCTGCTTTCAGACAAGAGGGTGGTTGGGGGGGGTTCTCCTTTGGGGGGGTCCCTGTGCTCGGAGGCATGCCCCTAAGATCATATCCTCCCATTAACCCTTGTCTGGCCCCTCCCTTGGTCTCTCAAACCCACCCCCCCCCACCAACTCACTGGGGTCTGCCAGTCAGGCCCCACTGATACCCTGGACTTCCTTGAAGTCCAGTTCCATAACCTTTTCTACTTTGGGCATTGCCTGTAGTCCTAGCAGTATTCACTGCTTGACCCTGACGCTGCTAGCTACAGAGCTCCCAGCCAATCACATTGGCTGTCAGCTCTCTAAGGTGGGACTTCCTCCCCAGATGGGGACCGAAGTCTCAACCACAGGCAATTAACACTGCTTTTAGTGTAAAATGACTGTGAGGCAGTTGGCTTTTTGGTGGGCAGGCATCCCACCAACTTTTTAATCTGGGTTGGGGGGATGGGGGGGGTGGAAGGGAATACTGTGCCCTGTAAAATCCAGCCCATAGAGAGTGTAGATTCACCAGGAAGGTGCTAGGAATGGGGCATTATTGTTCTGAGGAGAGGCTTGAGATTCCGGGACTATTTCTCTAGAGCAGAGATGGCTAAAAGGAAATTTAACAGGCATTTTCACAATTTTAATGGGATTTTCAAAGAGCCAGCACAGGCATGATGGGCCAAATGGCCACCTACTGTGCTGTATCGTTCTATGATTGATAGAGTGTTGGGGAAATATTTATTTTTCTGGTTGAAAAATCAGTGACAAGGGGCTATCAATTTAAAATTTCTACTAAGAATGATTCTTATTTATGTTGAAAATTGTGAGAGCATTTCCACACTTGAGATAGAGCACATTGCAGCTTTTCAGAGAAGAGTAGAGGAAGCAAAGGAATAATGGGGGCAGCAGAATTGGTTTTTGATTGCTGTAGCCAGCACAAACTTGATGGGTTGAATGGCCTCCTTCTGTGATACGAATATGTATGCTTCTGTGGGTGCAGGATATGTTCACTTCAACTGTGCCTTTGGAACTCAACGCACAAGAAGGGGAGCTGGATCCGTGTCAGGTGATGGGGATGAAGCCACAAGCACTATGGTCATTCCTATGGTTATCTCTACACACTTTAATAGGAGTGCTGATGGTAAACGGCATCACCTCATGGGATTTTGACCTTTGTGGTTTATATGTCTGGTCAATGTCTAAACCAATGGAGTCATTGGGTGGACTGAAGATCATTTCCATCTGGGTTCATTCATGAACAAGATGTTCAGTGTTGCACTCCCACAAAGAAAGATTAAATAAACCAAGGGACAAATATCATAAAACTTCCTTTTTTATAACCAGACTATATAAAAATTCCATTCCAAGAATAACTTCAGTTCACAAATGTCTTAACAAACCAGTCGTCCAATTAATGAGAATGAAGCCCAAGGGTACAGGCAGTGGCTGAGATTTACGGAACCATTAATGGGATGCTGGCAGTAGAATTGATCTGAATGATCTCTCACTGCAGCAAGCTGCCAAAAACTGAATGTTTAGGGTAAATTTATTCCATACCCATAATTGAAACTATTCAGTTATTGTTGGAGCTGGAGGGAAAATTTACTAGTAACAAAATTAAAAGCAGAATCTTTTCTGAGATTTCCTGAATGCAGCCCCCTCTTTCAATATCTTCTCAAAGATGGACATAAAAAGTCCCATGGCACTATGAGGAAGACGAGGGGAGTTATCTCTGGTGGCCTGGCCACTAATTATCGCTCAATCAATATCATTCAAAACAGATTATCTGCCTTTTATCACATTTCTGCTTGTGAGAGCTTGCCATGTGCGAATTGGCTGCACATGTCCTATGTTATAACACTTCAAAATATTTCATTGGCTCTAAAATACTTTGGGACATTCTGAAGTGCAATATAAATGCACGTCTCTTCTTTTTCTTCCTAGTATTAAAAGTGTTCCTTTCCCCAGTACTGATGTCCCTCACCTTAATGAATACAAAATTCATTGTAACGTCAATCTGAAATTGAGACTTGTTGCTATCTCCTATTCTAACCTAAGGGAGTGAAGAAGTTCCATTGATTAGAGATTCTCAGACTATGGAATTCCTTATCTTCAACCCACTCCTTCATAATTTATTTAATCTTCGCTTCAACTCAACTGGACCTTGGTGATGTCCTGCACAATGGTTGCTGGACATTCAACTAGCTTCTCAAAAATGAATGAAAATATAAATAAACCTTAAGTTTTCTTATTCAATGCTGATGGTAAAGTACTTTTCCACAGTCAATGCAGGTTGGAAAATTGCATATGTTGTCCACCATTTTGTGATGTGTAACAATGTTTAATACATGTCAAAGTAAATTATTGTGTGAAGCGTTTGGAGTCACTGTGGCATGATAAAGTGCTACACACATTCCACCACTACCAGAACTTTAAAGAGTGAAATGGTTAAAGGGTTTTGATTAAGAGAATAAGGAGGTGGCAGGAGGGTCAGTAATCAAAATATATAGATTTAAGATAATTGGTCAAAGAACCAGAGGGGAGTTAAGGAGAATTTTTTAATGCAGAGTTTGTCGTGATCTGGGATATACTGCATGAACGGCTGGTGGAAGCAGATTCAATTATAACTTTCAAAAGGAAATTTGATAAATACTTGAAAAGGAAAAATATGCAGGGGAAAGAGCAGGGAAGTAAGACTAATTGGATCATTCTTTCAAAGAACTGGCACAGGCACAAAGGGCTGAATGACTTCCCTCTGTGCTGTGTAATTCTATGACTGGCCCCAAAACTAACCCAGTTGTGATCTCTTTTCAATTTGAAAGGTTCCCTTTAATGACTATTGAGTTTCGTTTTTCAAACCAATTATCTGTTTAATGCCATCTTGTACCCTTCCAAGAGTACTGCATGCATTGGGAGATACTACAGAGATTGGCTTGGCTGGCTTCCCTTGTTCTTTTATTGATCGCTATATACTGGGTCCTGGTTTTCACTGCAATTGTTACTTATTAAATATTAGTAGGTGCAGACAAATATATGCCTTATCTATCCATAGGCCTTCTGCAGATCTCATCACAACCCATTTGTAACCCGCCATCATGCTCTTATCCTACTCTTAGATATTTTGAACTTGATGGTTATTGCTAAAAGGAGAGTATGAAAGGAACTGAAAAAACTAACAAATGTCTAGGAACATTGTTTACCTGATGAAAGCTTCAAATACCAGGTGGTCGTAAAAGATCCCATGATACTATTTCGAAGAAGAGCAGGAGAGTTCTCCCTGGTATCCTGGCCAATATTTATCCCTCATCTGACAACATTTAAAAAATGTTATCTGTTCCTAATTGCATTGTTGGCACTTTGGTAGGAAGAATAGAGGCATAGACTATTTTCTAAATGGGGAGAGAATTCAGAAATCTGGAGTGCAAAGGGACTTGGGAGTCCTAGTCCAGGATTCTCTTAAGGTTAACTTGCAGTTTGAGTCGGTAGTTAGGAAGGCAAGTGCAATGTTGGCACTTATTTCGAGAGGACTAGAATATAAAGGCAGGGATGTGCTGCTGAGGCTTTATAAGGCTCCGGTCAGACCACATTTAGAATATTGTGAGCAATTTTGGGCCCTGTATCTCAGGAAGGATGTGCTGGCCCTGGAGAGGGTCCAGAGGAGGTTCACGAGAATGATCCCAGGAATGAAAGGCTTAACATATGAGGAACGTTTGAGGACTCTAGGTCTATACTCAACGGAGTTTAGAAGGATGAGAGGGGATTTGGTTGAAACTTAAAGAATACTGAAAGACCTGGATAGAGTGGACGTGGGGAAGATGTTTCCATTAGTAGGACAGACTAGGACCCAAGGGCACAGCCTCAGAGTAAAGGGAAGACCTTTTAGAACAGAGATGAGGAGAAACTTCTTTAGCCAGAGAGTGGTGAATCTATGGAATTCATTGACACAGAAGGCTGTGGAGGCCAGGTCATTGAGTGTACTTAAGACTGAGATAGATAGGTTCTTGATTGGTAAGGGGATCAAAGGTTACGGGGAGAAGGCGGGAGAATGGGGTTGAGAAACTTATCAGCCATGGTTGAATGGCGGAGCAGACTCGATGGGCCGAATGGCCTAATTTGTGCTCCTATTTCTTAGGGTCTTATGGCCTCTTTTCCTAGATTATAACAATGACAACACTTCAAAAGTGCTTCATTGGCTGTAAAGCACTTTTGGGTATCCTGAGATTGTGGAAGATGCTAGATAAATAAAAGTTTTTCTTTCTTTCTAAGTAGGTAAATAAGAAATGGGTTATAGAGACGTTAAGTTGTGCTTTAGGGAAAGGAAGGGTTAAGGGATATCTTGAGAGGGTAGATAGGTGGGATTAATCAATGAAAAAGCTGTCATGCTTGTTAGATATAATGACCTTCAGAGTTTCACTACAAAAGCAAGATATAAACAAACATTTCCTAATGTAATGAAGTTATAGGAACCATTCAAAAATGTGTAAAATTATATCACTAACATAAACAATGGATAACTTTTCTGCAAATTCTTAAACAATTCCTAAAGCAAATGTTAAATTCCTCTGTGCACCTGGGCAATAAACAGCATATTAGTGGTCACTATTTTTGGAAGTATTTCAGACACAGTCCAGTGCCTGAAGGGACAAGTGATATATTTTCACAATAAAGTACTTCAGGGGTGCTGGTCCTGTAATGTTTCAAGCTACAAAATTCTAGTTGTTGTCATTTGTTTTTTTATTAAAGACTTGTGGTGAAAAAAAAATCTTTTTGTGCACTCATTTCAATCTGGAATGTTAATGCTTGGAACAGGACAATTCTCATTTAGTGCTCCCAAGCTCAATGCAGTATGGAACAGCTACAACTAAAACTTACTTTTTGCTCTTAAACTAACATGCCTTAATCACAAAACCTGATGGGCCGCCCACATGAATGCAGTGTTCTCTTTCCCTCTCCGAGTGAGATTGTAAAGCAGTGCTAACCTGCAGCAGATTGTGGGTTTATCGGACATGTGGCAGTATCAATCCAGTTCCTAGTGAACAGCAGCTCGGAGTACCATACTTCTACTCATCCACTAAATGATAATCCCCTTCCAAGGTACCACAAGGGTGATGGAAATGTCAAACTGGAAAGCGATAATACAGTAGGCAGACGGGCCTAGGAATCGGGAGTCCACCCATCTTATTCAAAGTGAATTTAATTGTTTTGTTAAGCTTGTTAAAGTAGCAGTTGACTGGAATAATATGTGCTGGGAGCAATAAAACGTTTAGAGAATGTGAATCACACCAGGTTTTTTTTTTGCACTGGAAGACTGTAAAGGCATGTTAAAAGTCATCAGCTGGATCCTTAGTTTGACTTCAACAGTTTAGGCTGCTGTGAGTGCTGCTATCATTTGTTGTTGGAAGCTGTGTTTCTTGGGCGTACCTCTGCTGTTTTAAGGCTTCATTTAGCCAGCCAAAAGTGCATTTAGAGCCTCAACTGTATGTCAGCCTGTTTGGTTTTAAAAACATGGGGATAATGGTCTCCGTGGAAGACAAATCCTCCAATGAGGAGGAGAAGAAGAGGAGGCGGAGGAGATTGAGAGAGAGAGGAAGGAGGCCAGATGGACAGGGGCAGGATGCACTAATGATGCACAAGGGTGGCAGACCTGCGCTGGAGCAAGTAGCTGATGGAGGCATGATGATGCAACAACGGAGGCAAAGAGCTAGGACTGATGCTGCCAATCCAGTAGAGGCAGAGAATGAGTTACCTTCAAATGTCAGAGCCACAGTAACCTCTCTCTGTGAGATGCTGGCAGGGGAGATAGCTTCCAAATATGTGGGTGTCACCCAATGCCAGCTGCCATAAAGATGACTGTTGCAATGAATTTCTTTGCCACTGGAACCATTCAGGCTGCCTGTGGTGACCTCAGTGGCATTATGCAGTCTGCTGCACACCATTGCATTAAGGTCTTTACAGATGCAATGTTCCAAAAGGCAGGTCAGTACATTGCATTTTCAGTGGATTTGCAGTGATTGCAAGTTTCCCCAGAGTTCAGGGAGCAATAGACTGCACTCACATTGTCATAAAGGCTCCAGCAGGCCAGCCCTCTACGTTTATAAACAGAAAGGACTATCACTTCTTAAATGTCCAGTTGGTATGTGACCACAATCGAAGAATTGTGCAGGTATGCACTGGGTACCTGGGAAGCAGCCGCAACTCCTACATTATCCGGAACTCCCAGGTGCCAGACATGTTTAATGGACCTGATGCACTGGATGGTTAGCTTCTGGGTGATAAGGGTTATCCTTTGAAGAGATGGTTCATGACACCTGTGAGGACCCCTAGTACAGACGCAGAGAGGAGCTATAACAACAGCCAAGGCACCACCAGGGTCATCATCAAGCAGACAATTGGGCTACTAAGGATGAGATTCTGAACTCTGGATAATCAGCAGCAGCATTGGAATATGCACCATCCTGAGTTTCACTGGTAGTCATTGTGTGTTGCACTCTATATAACCTCGCCAGAGAGGGGATGCCCTGGAGGAAGAGGAGATGCAAGATAGTGGGCATTACTCTGATGATGAGGTCAATGAGGAGGTGAGAGAACACCTTGACGGAGAGGTGCAAGGGCATGCATTGGAGCGCATGGATGGCCATGACACATGGGAGGCCTTAATAACAGGCAGTGTGATGGAATGCGATCAGAGCACATACCCACGACTGTTTCTTCAATCCGGTGGGTTTGCCCCTCCAGGACAGTTGCCAGTCTGTCCATTGAGGAAACTTGACCCTCTGATGAGTGGGTGATCACAGTGCACATAACCTTGATGGACATCTCCACAGTCTAGACCAGAGCACGCAACCCTTCTGGTATATCTGCCAGATCTCCACACACCTCGTGCTGGATATTCTGCATCTGCCGCCTCATCAATGAGGCCAGATACTCATCTTTTGAGTCAGATTCAGTCTCTGGATCACCTTGAGCACTCCTCCCACTGCTCCACCACACTCTCCAGCAGCTGCACTTGTGAATGTGAAGTGACCTCATATTGTACTTGCCCTCGTCCTGACGTGCTAATGCCAGCCGAGGTACCAGTATCTGTACTGGTGCTTGATGCAGGGAGAGGATGTGACCTACGCTCTGTGAGGCTTCCTCCTCCTCCTCAGAGGCTAGTGACAGTCCCTCGGGGCTGATGAGCTCAGCAGACGAAGGTTCACCTGTGCAGGACTCACAGAAAAAAGGGCGTTAATTGGCCTTAGCCTTCATGGGGTGTCTTTTTTAATTTATTCATTCATGGGATGTGGGTGCTGCTGACTAGGCCAGCATCTATTGCCCATCCCTAACTGCCCTTGAGACAGTGGTGATGAGCTGCCTTCTTGAACCGCAGCAGTTCACTTGGTGTTAGGGAGGGAATTCCAGGATTTTGACCGGGCAACAGTGAAGGAACAGCGATATACTTTCAAGTCAGGATGGTGAGTGGCTTGGAGGGGGACTTGCAGGTGATGGTGGTGTTCCCATGTATCTGCTGCCCTTGCCTTCTAGATGCAAGTGGTCATGGGTTTGGAAGATGCTGTCTAAGGAGCCTTGGTGAATTCCTGCAGTGCATCTAGAAGATGGTACAGACTGCTGTCACTGTGCATCAGCAGTGAAGGGAGTGAATATTTGTGAATGTGGTGCCAATCAAGCGGACTGCTTTGTCCTGGATGGTGTCAAGCTTCTTGAATATTGTTGGAGCTGCACTCATCCAGGCAAGTAGAGAGTATTTAATCACAGTCCTGACCTGTGCCTTGTAGATGGTGGAAATGCTTTGGGGAGTCAGGAAGTGAGTTTCTCGCCGCAGGATTCCTAGTCTCTGCCCTACTCTTGTAGCCACAGTATTTATATGGCTGGTCCAGTTCAGTTTCTGGTCAATGGTAATCTCCTAGGACGTTGATAGTGGGGGATTCAGCAATGGTAATGCCATTGAATGTCAAGGGGTAATGCCTAGAATCTCTCTTGTTGGAGATGGTCATTGCCCGGCACTTGTGTGGCGCAAATGTTACTTGCCACTTTTCAGCCCAAGCCTGGATATTGTCCAGGTCTTGCTGCATTTGGACATGCATTGCTTCAGTATCTGAGGAGTCATGAATGGTGCTGAACATTATGCATTCTTCAGCAAACATCCCCACATCTGACCATATGATGGGAGGAAGGTCATTGATGATGCAGCTGAAGATGGCTGGGCCTAGGACACTCCCCTGAGGAACTCCTGTAGTAATGTCCTGGAAGTGAGCTGATTGGCCTCCAACAACCATAACCATCTTTCTTTGTGCTAGGTGTGACTCCAACTAGCATGGAGCTTTCCCCTGATTCCCATTGACTCTTGTTTTACTAAGGTTCCTTTATGCCACACTCGGTCAAATGCTGCCTTGATGTCAAGGGCAGTCATCCTCATCTCACGACTGGAGTTCAGCTGTTTTGTCCATGCTTGAACCAATGCTGTAGTGAGATCAGGAGCTGAGCGACCCTGCCGGAACCCAAAATGAGCGTCAGTGAGCAGGTTATTGCTAAACAAATGCCACTTGATAGCACTGTTGATAGCACTTGATGACCCCTTCCATCACTTTACTGATGATCGAGAGTAGAATGATGGTGCGGTAATTGGCCGGGTTGAATTTGCCCTGCTTTTTGTATACAGGACATACCTGGGCAATTTTCCACATTCCCAGGTAGATGCCAGCATTGTAGCTATGCTGGAACAGCTTGTCTAGGGACGCAGCAAGTTATGCAGCACAAATTTTTAGTACTATTGCCATAATATTGTCAGAGCCCATAGCCTTTGCAGTATCCAGTGCCTTCAGCAGTTTCTTGATATCACATGGAGTGAATCGAACTGGTTGAAGACTGACATCTGTGATGGTGGGGAGCTCCGGAGGAGTCCAAGATGGATCTTCCACTCAGCACTTCTGGCTTGAGATTGTTGCAAATGCTTCAGCCTTATCTTTTGCACTGATGTGCTGGGCTCCTCCATCATTGAGGATGGGGATATTTGTGCAGCCTCCTCCTCCAGTGAGTTGTTTAATTGTCCACCACTATTCACGACTGGATATGGCAGCTCGGATCTGATCTGTTGATTGTGGAATCGCTTAGCTCTGTCTATCACTTGCTGCTTATGCTGTTCGGCATGCAAGTAGTTCTGTGTTGTAACTTCACCAGGTTGACACCTTATTTTTAGGTATGCCTGGCACTGCTCCTGTGATACCCTCCTGCATTCTTCTTTGAACCAGGGTTGATCCCTGGCTTGGTGGTAAGGGTAGAGTGGGGGATATGCTGTGCTGTGAGGTTACAGGTTGTGGTTGAGTACAATTCTCCTGCTGCTGATGGCCCACAGCGCCTCATGGATGCCTAGTCTTGAGTTGCTAGATCTACTCAAAATCTATCCCAATTAGCATGGTGGTAGTGCCACACAAAACAATGGAGAGTATCCTCAATGTGAAGACAGAACTTTATCTCCACAAGAAGCATGCAGTTGTCACTTCTACAAATAATGTCATGGACAGATGCCTCTGTGGCAGGCAGGCTGGTGAGGATGAGGTCAAGCATGTTTTTCCCTCTTGTTGGTTCCCTCACGATCTGCCACAGGCCCAGTTTAGCAGCTATGTGCTTTAGGACTTGGCCAGCTTGGTCAGTAGTGGTGCTACTGATCCACTCTTGGTGATGGACATTGAAGTGCCCCATCAAGAGTACATTCCGTGCCCTTGACAGCCTCAGTGCTTCCTCCAGGTGATGTTCAACATGCAGGAGTACTGATTCATCAGCTGAGGAGGAAACGGACGTGGTAATCAGCAGGAGGTTTCCTCACCCATGTTTGACCTGATGCCATGAGATTTCATGGGGTCCAGAGTCAGTGTTGAGGACTCCCAGAGCAACTCCCTCCTGACTGTGTTGCCACCTCTGGGTATGTCCTGTCTCACCGGTAATGGTGGTGTCTGGGACATTATCTGTAAGGTATGTTTCCGTGAGTATGACTTTGTCAGGCTGTTGCTTGATTAGTCTGTGGGACAGCTCTCCCAATTTTGGCACAAAATTAGTTAGTAAGGAGGGCTTTGCAGTGTTGACAGGGTTGAGTTTGCCGTTGTCATTTCCAGTGCCTAGGTCAATGCTGGGTGGTTTGTCCAGTTTTATTCCTTACTGACTTGTTTCTAGCAATTTGATACAAGTATGAATCAATCACATTGCTATTGATCTAGAGTCACCTGTAGGCAGGTTTCCTTTCCCTGAATAATATGGCTTTTTACAACAATCAACATCTCATGGTCATCGTCAGACTTTCAATTCCAGATATTATATTGAATTATTGAAACCATCTGCCATGGTGAGATTTGAACCCATGTCCCCCACAGCATTACCCTGGGTCTCTGGATTGCTAGTGTAATGACAATACCACTACACCACCGTCTTCCCTTGTTCAAGGACACAATATTCAACTCCATTAACATTACATGGATTCTGAGACATGACACCTTGCAACAATCGAACCACTTATAACAAGCTCACAATGTTTTTACCAAGAAGCTTCCAGGTGTTTGAATGGATAAACTACACAAATACTATTCATGTAAGTAAGCATGCCAGGCCTCAGTCACCCTCTCCTAGCCCTCTTCTCCTCTGTGTCCCAGACCTGGACAAGGCCCCTTGCAATCTCACCAGCCCCAGGCCTTCCTCTAATTTTGCCTCTGCCAATCAAGTGGTTCCATTCCGTGGAGGGCAACAGCAGAGCCTCTTCATCCAGCAGCATGAGGATTGCCAGATCAGGCGCTCCACCACCAGTCCTGTTTCTCTCCCGGGCATTGTGGGCTCACTTATCCTGAAATGAAGTGTGACATTGTAGTGATGTTTATTCTCAGGTAACTTAATTCAACACGCTTCCAAGCTCCATAAGGAATGCATAATCTGTACAATGGTTGGCAGCCAATGCGCTGTATAGTTCCCTCAATCTACAGCCAACCCCCACCAGAACCACAATGACAACTCCACAGAGGCACCGGGGCCACAAGCAGTGGCTTTGGTGCATAATGCTGCCTAATGCTGCCTCAGACCACAAAGGTACTCTCAAAGCTTTAGCATTGTCAAGCCTTCCCTGCACCTTCTGTGTACACTAATCCATTTTCCCTTGTGGATCTTAGAAGTTCATTTATCCTCTTCCTGCACTGCTTCCAGTTTCGAGGCACCACACCAACCTCCATGGCCACCTCCATCCAGGCAGATCAGGTGATTGAGGAAAGTCTCCTCTTCCCGTTAGCTGGCATCAGAACCTCACGCCAGGTTGACACAGCCTGGAGGAAGGCATGGAGGAAGTCATCATCAAGATGTGGGGCAGTTCAGAACCTTCTTCCCTGCCACTCCCCTCGCTCCTTTCTCTCAGCCATCTATAGAGGAAAACATGTTAGAACTAAGCAGCTGCTCAAGATTCAGATCTTTACATTACGTAGATGATCAGAATTCATTCCATGTGTGTTCACTGCCAAAAACACTTCATTCTAAGCCTCTGCAGAATTTGACACATTTTTCAGAATACTTAATTCAGACACTTCCTGAGAATCTTGATGAAAACAAAAACTTCTTTCAGGCTTTTCACTTCAGTAAATCGCTGGGTCATCTGACAGTGTACTGTACCGTGTGCCCCATTTAAATGACTTACCGTGACCCCCTTCCCTATCACAGCCATCAATTTTGGCTGCCAGACATCACGGCGCCCCCCCCCCATCTCCAGTTGGGCAGGGGAATGACAATCCAGCAATGAGGCAAGCTGAAAACCCACCCTGTAGCCATTAATTGCTTTATTGCTGTTTTATATGGTGTGCGGCAATGGCAGGGGTGGGAGTCAGTAATCCACCCACTTATGACTGTGAGTTCCGCCCACTACAACGCGCTGTATTATTCAGTCTGCTGACACCGACTAGGACCCAGTCTCCATACCATTCCACTGGCCGTTTCTGCTATGCTATTTTAGTGTGACCTGTTGCCTCTATTTTGGGGTCATTGTCCAGCTTCCAGATAGAAGAGAAATGGGAGGGAAAACATCTAGACATAATATTCCTCCAAGTTTCTAATCAGACGTGAAGATGTGAACTAAGGATTCCTGACCCTCATGTGTGCTCATTCCTTAGAAAGTATATAAGTACCGAGGGCCTCAGGCTCTGTCTTTTGAAGGTAATAAATATTCTGGATGAATCGATGTGCCTAATTATCTTTTTATTAAATTCCACACACAGGCAGTGACAGAAAATATACAGGTAAAGACAGGAATTTGTAGCTCCAATGTAGCACAAATATTGGTGCAACTCCCAGCTCCCAACAGGTGAAAGGCACATGTGAAGCAAATTAGATCAGAAGATGAGGAATATCATTGGGCCCATGTAAGCTCAGACATATAGGAAAACTTACACCCATGTACCACACTTTCCAAACATCTTTTAAAGAAGTCCAGGGTTTGATTCCCAACTAGCCCACATGGAATTTATTCCAAGTACCAACCACATTTTGCATGAACTGCAAAACAGTAGTTCCTGAATTTGTCTCTTATTACTTTGATCCTATGTTGTCATGTCTTAATGGCATGACCTCTTAAGCTCATCCAAAACGCTGATGCCCTATTCTAACTTCTACCAGGTCCAATTCACTGACCTACTTTGATTCCCCGTACGGCAACACTCGATTTTAAAATTCTCATCCAGAGACTTTTGCACAGTCCCGATTTTAAATTTGAAGAAATTTATACTGTTCAAGGGGGGGGGGTGGAGCAGGTGATGCTGGATAGATGGCCAGCGATAGGAAAGGAAAGATTGACAAAGATGTCATGAACAAAAGGACACCCCCTTTGTCCTTTTGTTCATGACATCTTTGTTAATCTCTCTCCTTTGCCCCCACCTATCGCTGGCCTTCTATCTGGCATCACGTGCTCCACCTCCCTTAAATAGTATAAATTTCATCACATTTTTACTTCTCTTTAGCTGTGAAGAAATCATACAAACTCAAAACGTTAACTCTGTTTTTCTCTCCACAAATGCTGTTAGACCTGAGTTTTTCCAGCATTTTCTGTTTTTGTTTCAGATTTCCAGCATCTGCAGTACTTTGCTTTTATCTCGGTGAGTGTGGAACCTCACTAAATTACCCCTATATGTGTGGAGCTACTTAATGTAATTACTGCATTTGAATCATCATATGTGATTCCTTGGTGGATATACCCAAGGAACAAATGTGCAACTGTATAAGTCAAATCACAGAATCACAGAATCAAACAGTGCAGAAGATTAAGTCTGCACCGACACGTGAGAAACACCTGACCTACCTAATCCCATTTACCAGCACTTAGCCCATAGCCTTGAATGTTATGACGGGCCAAGTGCTCACCCAGGTATTTTTTAAAGGATGTGAGCCAACCCACCTCCACCACCCTCCCAGGCAGTGCATTCCAGATTGTCACCACCCTCTGGGTAAAAAAGCTTTTCATCAAATCCCCGCTAAACCTCCTGCCCCTCACCTTGAACTTATGTCCCCTTGTGATTGAGCCTTCAATTAAGGGGAACGGTTGTTCCCTATCCACCCTGTACATGCCCCTCATAATCTTGTACACCTCGATCAGGTTGCCCCTCAGTTTTCTCTGCTCCAACAAAAACAACCCAAGTCTATCCAACCTCTCTTCATAACTTAAATGTTTCATCCCAGGCAACATCCTGGTGAATCTCCTCTGCACTCCCTCCAGTGCAATCACATCCTTCCTATAATGTGGCGATCAGAACTGCACACAGTACTCCAGCTGTGGCCTCACCAAGGTTCTATACATTCACTCAGCACTATTGCTTCTTTTGCTGTAAGTATATCTGGCAAAGTTTACTGAGGGAAAGTACAAAGTGAACTGGCTTCCCAGCTAAACCCTAAGGCTGGGCCTTACCTCATCCGGTTTTGCCAGGTCTCTGAATGGACAGTTTCCCTGCCTACGCTTTCCTTGATCCCATCTTTCCAAAAACTTGGTGAACATGTACCTCTCCATGGCACTGGGAACCTTCTTGGAATCAATGCTGTGATAATCTTCAGTGGGAATAATGTCCAAATACCTGAGAGGATAAAGTCAAGTGATTTGTTTTATTTCTGCTATATATCTTGTCAAAAACAAAATCCTTACGCAGATCATTGGTAAGCTCACTTCTGGAACGTGGTGCCGGTTAGAATCCTAACGAGTGCAAAGCTTTCTGGCTCTGATAAGGGACACAAATGGACTATCTTCACCTGGTTCCTAGGGCAATTGTGAACAATACCTGTCCTCAGGAGGATATGGTTGCAATGGAAAGTATCTTGAGAAGAAGAGTAAGATTGAGGCTGGAACGGAAGGCTCTTAATATGGCAGATAAGTAACTTGAACTACGGAAGTGGACCAGGATCGATTGACTTTTGTCGAGTTAGAGTTTGAAAGGAATTTGGAGCAAAGATGAACAAATAGAGTTGAGGTACAGATCAGCCATGATCTAGCTGAATGGGGGAGCAGGCTTGAGGGGCTGAATGGCCTTCTCCAGTCTCTTAATGCTTATAGAACTAGGAGCCAAGTGCTGGGATTTTCTGTTTCATTGCTCCTAGTGTAAATGGGATCAGGGGAGCAGAAACATGGAAGTCGTCCATTCCAAGATCTAGCCAAACTCATCACAAAATCCAACATCTCCAGCCTTTGATTTTCCAGCTATTAAAATTAGTAGCTTGAAAATTGTGGGCTGGGAAGGCATAATTTTCTGATACAACTTGAATAGAAAATCCCACCATCAGTGAATAGAACATCCAAACACCTGGAGTAAAACTTGGGATGAAAATTATTCTTTTCCCCAGAGTAGTAGAATAGAATTTAATTTAAAGAAAATAATGGTACATCAATTTACGCCTTTAACAAAAAGATCTGGTCAAATATCTAGGGATAAGTACGGATGGAGATGATTAAATTCTGTGTAGAACAACAGACCCTGTTTTGTACAGAAGCAGGTGAGTAAGATTCAGAGTCAAAAATTGTACAATAATGTACAATGTAGTTCACATACCCACCAGGATACACTGGAAAAAACCTACTACACTTTGAAGCAGCATATCTGTTACTTGGACTGGTTGGGGAGGGAATAACATGATATGCCAGTCAAAAACTATCAGACTATTGTTGCATCCCTGGAACTATACCCATATGGAGCAGACGGGGTAACTGAAACCTTAAGTAAAATCAAGATGGCTGTAGAATGGGCAGATAATTAGATCCCATTAGTTGCTGTCCAGCAAGTTCAGGTACAGTTACCCCCAATTTCTCCAGGAAAGTAAGTGGGTGGGATGGGGGGTGCGGGGAGTGGTGTTTAAAAAAAGAGTATTATTAAAGGATCCAAAACAAATGCTATTAAATCTCACTGAGTGCCCTGGAGATTACAGAAACTTCTGAATTTCTTCCAATGTACTAAACTAGAGTTACAACAATTTAACATTGATTGTTCATTAGTTAAAAATAACTACAATTTTGATTCATAAATAGATTTTTAATGATTTTTGCAATGACTAAGCTATGTGCATCACATTATTGAAGAATTTGAAGCTACATCTGCTCTAGATACCTGTTGTATGCTTCCAACTCCACTCTTAAGTGGTCTTCATAATCCTGCTGTTCTTCTTGAAGGCTCCTGTGAAGTGCATCAATATGCGTTCAGAAAAATGGGGTATAGGGCATGCCAATGCATGATGGTGCAAATTTAAAACAGAAATTTTGACTACAGCTCTTCACCTAAAGAAGTGTGAACTCATTGGAATGGATAGGATTGAGGAGGCAAAAGCCCAGGAATCGCATAGGAGACAGATGATGTGATAGGGTGACTGTAGAAGGACCATAGATTCTTATTGCATGGATGGACTATGATGGGCCTCATGGCCTTCCTCAGCCATATCCATCTTCTGGTCTAGTGATCTTATGATTAAAAACAAAAGACAGGCAAATGTTAAAGCCTAATTATAGAATCTTACAGGACAAAAGGAGGATGTTCAGCCCTTCATACCTTTGCAGGCTCTTTAAAAAGGCTATTCAATTAATCTCACTCTCCTGCTTTTTCTCAATAGCCTGCAAACCTTTCCTTTTCGAGTATATATTAAATTCCACTTTGAAAGTTGCAATTGAATCTGCTTCCAAAACACTTGAAAAAATTGAACTTGCATTTATTTATATAGCATCTTTCATTACCTCAGGTTCAAACAGCCTCACAGCCAGCAAAGTAGTTTTTTTGAAGTGAAACCATAATTGTAATATAGGAAATGCGGCAGCCAAAACTACACATATGAAGCTCCCACAAACAGCGATATGACAATGACCAGATAATCTGTTTTTCTAAGTGATGTTATTAAGGAATAAGTATTGGACAGAACACCACAGATAACTCTCCTGCTTTTCTTCGAAATAGTGCCATGGGATATTTTATATCCACCTGAGGGAGCAGATGGGACCTCAGTTTAGTTGAAAGATGGCATCTCTGACAGTACAGCACTCCCTGAGTGCTGCACTGGGAATATCTATCTAGATTGTTGTGCTCAGGTCTCCAGAGTGCTTTCAGGCAACTTCTTTCAGGAAGTACATTCCAGATCATAACAATTTGCGGTATTAAAAAAAATCTTAATTTCCTCTTGTTACTTTGCATCAAATAATGGCAATAAAGTTCTTTGAATAGAAGAAAAATATTCTGTGATGAAATTCAATGCCAGCTAAACTGTTCAGTCCAAGAAGGTCTGAGGTTCATTTCTCAGTCTGTGCTCAGTCGGCTGGTCTCATCAGTTGAACTGCTGAAAGTACCCTCAGTGCCCCTTGATTACAAAGAGGATTCCTCTCCTAATTACATTCGAAGAACAATCCTCTCCTAATTATTATTCAAGAGACCTCAACCTGTCCTACTATACGTGTAGATCTCGTGGGAGGACAGAAGTGGATTTCGCTACAAACACGCATGGGCTCATAATTGAGCCAAGTATCAGTGAACCACTATCATCAGAAGAGGCAGGACTGGTGGGAAAATGGAGAAAAAGGTTGACATTTCTTATACACAAATTTAAAACACAGCCACACAATGAAAGTACAGAAATTTTCTTCCCACGTATGAGGAAGAAAGAAGCCCTGAAAAACCTGAAATCCAAAGTAAGAATAGAAAATGCTAGATAATGGGCAACAGAACAATCAGTACCTAAATGAGAATGGGTTAACCTTTCACTGTCAGTTTAGATAAAGGTTTAACCAGGAACATTATTCTGTCTTTTCTCTTTCAAAGTTGCAACCATGTGAGGAACTATGGTTCAAATCTCAGTCTTGATAGATGCTTTAACTCAGCCACTCTTCTCCACCTCCCTACCCCTCCTCCCCAGTTGGTTAGCTACTTCCTTGGAGCATAAATATGCTCATCCCTTGAATCACATTCAACTCTCATGAAGAATGTTACAGGCAACTTAACAAAGGGATGGCCATATTTGCAGTCAGAGGAGGGTAAATGAAGCATTGCCTGAGCCCAGTGTTTGGATGGGCTGCTCCAGGAACTGAGTAAATTCAAAACCTGCCTGATATTAACAAGCCTAGATAAGAAACCTAGAAGAAAAACCAAGCCCACAGTGCATGATACTATGAAGGAAGGGAAGAGTAGGAAAGACAAGGCAGATCAACAGATCAGGAGTGGGGGTGGCACCAAACCTTGATGTTAAAACCCTGGAGATTGTGGAAGGAAGGAAAAAGAGAAAGAGATAAGGAATTCTACAATTTCACAATTAAAATTATGATGGAATTTGACTGGTCAGAGGTAGAGAAGATGTTCCCATTTGCAGGGGAGACCAATACCAGGGGTCATAAATATAAGATAGTCATGACTAAAGCCAATAGGGATTTTGGGAGAACCCCTTTACCCAGGGAGTGGTTAGTATGTGGAACTCACCACCATAAGGAGTGATTGCAGCAATTGGCATAGATGCATTAATTGAAGGAGAAATGAATGATGGTAAGGTTAGGTAAGAGGGGTGAGATGGGGTTTGTTTAAAGTATAAATGCCTGCATAGACCAGTTGGGCTGAAAGACCTATTTCTGTGATGTAAACTCTATGTAATTCTAAGTAATTTTGAAGTTCTCACAAAGAATGAGTTTGAGTTGAGGCAATCAATCTTTATTTCAACACAATGACAATGCAGGGAGAAAGTATATTTGGAACTTAAATGAAACAAGAGGAGAAAGTTCAGCAAAGCAATATGACCTTAGTAGTATCAATAAAATGAAGAATGACTATGACAAAGATTTGAGGCAAGAGATGAGTAAATAACAATCTATCAACCTATTGTAAGTGCAAGAGAAGTGCCTGAAGAACCTCCCAAAGTCACATGATGATTATTCAATCATTGATGAACTTTGACTTTATAAAGAGTTAAAAATTTTGGAGCAGAAAAAAATTATTTGGTACAAAAGAGACAATTCAACTTCTTGGAGCCAGATTCAGGGACGTGGGAGAAGTGGGAGTTTCATTTCTGGTCAGAGAGCATGAGCATCAATAAAGTACTATGGTTGTAGTACAAATGTTTACTTACAGTATCTTGCTGTGAAGGTAATGTATGGCACTTTCAGTTTTGCATCATTTCTCCTGAACTATGTTCCGGAATGTCAACTGTGCTGACTCTTTCAGGTCTTCCTTCATCTGGCCTTGTACATCTACATGAGGTGCAAATATTGACCCATCCGTGTACCAGTCTCTTAGGACATTATCCAGAATTTCAGCTGTTGTGGATTGCCTGAAGGCAGTACTGTAACGTTTGTCACGGCTTAAGGGATTGCCCTAAGCAAGAGTTTAAAAATACGTCACTCACTTTCCGTTCCTGAGGCAACACAGTTTCAGAAGAACATTTGAGTTTCACAGGGTTACTCCACTGGTGTGATTGTTATTTTGCTTCCAAGGTATTTGCAAGATTGACAGAGATCAGGATAAAAGAGACTGGACTGGCTAGGTACGGTTGCACAGGTGCTACCTTACCTTGTTTGTCATTGTGGTGTGTCACTCTTATTCCTGTAGTTGGGATTGATAAACTATCCCCCACGCTTTCATAGATTGCATTGAATTTACAGCAGAGAGACAGGCCATGTGACACAACTGGTCTATGTCGGTGTTTACGCTCCACATGACCTTCCTCCCACCCCTCTTCATCTAACCCCATCAGCATAACCTTCTATTTCTTTCTCCTTCATGCACTTATTTAGATTCCCCCTAAATGTATCAAACGCTATCTGCCTCAAATACTCCCTTGTGGTTGCAAGTTTCATATTCCAGCCACTCTCTGGGTAAAGAAGTTTCCCCTTAATTTCTTATTGGATTTATTAGTGGCTATCTTATACTTATGACCCCTAATTTTGGAAATTCCGCACAAGAGTAAACACTTTCTCTATGCCCTACTCTACCAAACCCCTTCATAAATTTACAGAACTCTATTAGGTCACTTCTCTGCCTTCTCTTTTGATCTTGCTAGTTGCTTGCTCTTTTGGAATGTGCCGAGTTGCTGTGAGGTCACACTTAGTCTGACACAGTGCATAAATGTTTAATCCACAAGTTTACAATGAACAGGGAGCCTCAGTGTAGCATCATTCAACATCAACAGTTAGTGAGCAATATAGATATTTGTCCCAAATCATTACAGCTCAGTGTGCCTGCCACAAAATTCAGATGCAGCCCATGGGATAGCCACTCTTGCACAGCCCCATTTATGCCTGATGGCTCCATTCAGAAGGACCATGCAGTGTCTGCTGGTATCCTTGCTATCTTCTACAAATGGTGGGCACTGCAGGGACTGGAGTGTTGACTGGACAAGGGTTTTTTGAGATTTGTTGTTAAAACTAAATGGTTATGAATGTTACTGCTTCTCCATATTCTACATACATAGGTAATGGCTACAGTAGAAAGAAATATAGAAACATAGAAAAGAGGAGCAGGAGTAGGTCATTCAGCCCTTTGAGCCTGCTCTACCATTCAACATGATCATGGTTGATCCTCTGTCTCAAAGCTGTGCTCCCATGCTCTCCCCATACCCCTTGACACCTTTAGAATCTAGAAATCTATTTCCTTCTTAAATGTATTCAGTGACTTGGCCTCCACAGCCTTCTGTGGTAGAGAATTCCACAGATTCACCACACTCTGAGTGAAGAGGTTTCTCCTCATCCCAGCCTAAATGGTCTACCCCATATCCTGAGACTCTAACCCCTTGTTCTAGATACCCCCAGCCAGAGGAGACATCGTCCCTGCATCTAGTCTGTCCATCCCTGTCAGAATTTTATATGTTTCAATGAGATCCCCTCTCATTCTTCTAAACTCCAGTAAATATAGGCCCAATCTCTCCTCATACGACAATCCTACCATCCCAGGAATCAGTCTGGTGAACCTTCGCTGCACTCCCTCTATGGCAAGTGTATCCTTTCTTTGGTAAAGAGACCAAAATTGCACATAATATTCCAGGTGTGGTCTCACCAAGGCCATGTACAGCCGCCGTAAGACATCCTCGCTCCTGTACTCAAGTCTTCTGGCAATGAAAGCCAACATACCATTTGCCTTCTTAATTGCTTGCTGCACCTGCATGCTTGGCTTTCAGCGACTGGTGTACAAGGACACCCAGGTCTCTTTGTACATCAACATTTCCCAAT
Organism: Carcharodon carcharias; assembly: GCF_017639515.1. Classification (NCBI taxonomy): domain Eukaryota; kingdom Metazoa; phylum Chordata; class Chondrichthyes; order Lamniformes; family Lamnidae; genus Carcharodon; species Carcharodon carcharias. The sequence continues at coordinate 129,535,775 of NC_054479.1, forward strand.
CTATCACCATTTAAGTAATACTCTAACATTCTGTTTTTCCCACCAAAGCTGATAACTTTACACTTATCCACGTTATACAGCATTTGCCATCCATCTGCCCACTCACTCAACCTGTTAAAATCACCTTGAAGTCTCTTAACACCCTCCACATCGATTACATTCCCACCAAGTTTTGTGTCATCAGCAAACTTGAAAATTTTACATTTGGTTCCCTCACCCAAATCATTGCTATATATTGTGAATAGCTAGGGCCCAAGCACTGATCTCTGTGGTACCCCACTAGTCTCCACCTGCCACTCCAAAAAAGACCCATTTATTCCTACCCTGTTTCCTGTCTGCTAACCAATTCTCGATCCATGCCAATATATTACCCCCAATCCCATGTGCTTTAATTTTGCACACTACCATCTTATGTGGGACTTCATTAAAATCTGAAAATCCAAATACACCACATCCACTGGTTCTCCCTTATCTATTCTGCTAGTTACATCCTCAAAAAACTCCAGTAGGTTTGTCAAGCATGATTTCCCTTTCATAAATCCATGTTGATTTGGTCTAATCCCGTAGATATTTTCTACGTGTCCTGTTATCGCATCATTTATAAAAGACTCTATAGTATTTTCCCTACTATTGATGTTAAGCTAACCGGTCTGTAATTCACTGTTTTCTCCCTCCCTCCTTTTTTAAATAGTGGGGTTACATTTGCCACCCTCCAATCTGCTGGTACTGTTCCAGAATCTACAGAATTTTGCAGGATGACAACTAATGCAACCACTATTTCCATAGCCACCTCCTTTACTACCCTGGGATGTAGATTATCAAGCCCTGGGGATTTATTGGATTTTAGTCCCAATAATTTCTCCAGCACTATTGTTTTAGTAATACTAATTTCCTTCAATTCTTCCTTCTCACTAAATCCTTGGTTCCCTGGTATTTCTGGGAATTTATTTGTGTCTTCCTCCATGAAGACAAAACTAAAGAAATTGTTTAATTGCCCTGCCATTTCTTTGTTCTCCATTATAAATTCCCCCATTTTGGACTGTAAAGGACCTACATTTGTCTCCACTAATCTTTTTCTTTTTACATACTTATAGATGCTTTTACAGTCCGCTTTTATGTTCCATGGTAGTTTACTCTCATACTCTATTTTTCCCCTCTTAATCAATCTCTTGGTCATCCTTTGCTGAATTCTAAACAGCTCCCAATCTTCACGCTTGCTATTTTTTCTAGCAACTTTATTTAACTCCTCTTTGGATCTAATACTATCCTTAATTTCTTGTGTTAGCCATGGTTGGGCTGCTTTTCCTCTTCTGTTTTTGCACCAGAAAGGACTGTATAACTGTTGCAATGCATACGTTTGTTCCTTAAACATTAGGCATTGCCTATCCACCATCATACCTTTTAATGAAGATTCCCACTCTATCTTAGCCAAAGCAGCAGACCCTGACCTTTCCATGATGCCCAACCAAGATGTGTTCCCACCAATGGTTAATAGTCATTGGAGATAATTTTGACTTTGTGCAATAGTGTAAAATGGGTGATAGGAACATGGGGACACAAGAGTAGGCCAATCAGCCCCTCAACCCTGTTCTATCTGGAAATGAGCGGGCAGCCCATTTTATATCTCTCCATGGATTTCAATTAAATTTTCCAACATAGAACCTAAAAAGAAAGTTCGGCAAAAAAACACTAAAGGACGTTAACGACATTTACTTTGAGTCTCAGCCGCTTCAGTCTCCTCAGGCTTCCGAGAACATGCAGGGTGTCAGCGAGAGAAGGAATCATATTGTCTGAAGCATCAAGAACACACAGTCCCAAGGAGCTGGACAGAGGCAGCAAGCTGCAGATATGGTTACCCTGAATATACAACTCGCAGAGTTGGGGAACATGTTGAGTGCCTTCTAAGGACTCCAACTGAAACAGATTGAAAGCACAAAATGTTGTGATCACAGCAGCACCACACAACAGGGAGATAAAGAATTACATTAAAATACATTGAATTTCATGGAAGTTAAAACACAGACCAGGTCATGCATAGAATCATGTAATCATAGGATGGTTACAGCACAGGAGGCTATTTAATCCGTTGTGTCCATGTCAGCTCTCTGCAAGAGCAATTTAGTTAGTCCCACTCCCCCACCATTTTCCTGTAGTCCTGCAATTTTTTTCTCTTCAAATAACTATCCCATTCCCTTTTGAAAGCCAAGATTGTATCTTCACTGCATTTTCAAGCTGTGTATTCCAGGTCCTAACCACTTGCTCCATTAAAAAGATTTTCCTCATGTTACCGTTGCTCCTTTTGCCAATCATCATAAATCCTCTGGTTCTTGATCCTTCTGCCAACAGGTACAGATTCTCCCTATCTACTCTATTTGAACTCATCAAGAATTTGAACTCATCAAGATTTTGAACACCTCTACCAAACTTTCTCTCAGCTTTCTCTTCTCAAAGGAAAACAACCGCAGCTTCTGCAATATATCCATGTAACTAAATCTCTGAACCACGGAATAATTCTCATAAACCTTTTCTGCAGCGTCTCCAGTGCCTTCACATTCTTCCTAGAGTGTGGTGACCAGAATTGTGCCCAAAACTTCAGTTGTGGCTAAAACAGTGTTTTTTTAAAAGCTCATTGCAATTTCCTTGCATGTGTCCTTTATTCCTTTATTTAAAGAGGCCAGAATCCTGTATGCCTTTTTAACCACTTCCTAAACTGCTCTGCTCCTTTCAGCAGTTTGTGAACATCTACCTCAGGTTTCTGTGTTCCTACACGTCCTGCTGAGCTATGCCCTTTATTTTCTTTGCTTGTTCTTCCTACCAAAATACATCACTTCACACTTCTCTGCATTAAATTTCATCTGCTACGTGTCCGTCAATTCCACCAGCCTGTTTATGTCTCTATCCTCCTCACAGTTCGCAACAATTTCAAGTTTTTTATCATCTGCGAATTTTGAAATTGTGCCCTCCATACCTAAGTCTAGGTCATTAACATATATTAAGAAAAGCAGTGGTCCTAGTACCAACTTCTGGGTAACCCCGCTGTATATGTTCCTCCTGTCCAAAAAACAATCATTCAACACTACTGTCTGTTTCCTGCCACATTGTCAACTTTGTATTCATGGCTGTCTCTTTTATTCCACGGGCTTAAACTTTGCTGACAAGCCTATTATGTAGCACTTTGTCAAGTGCCTTTTGGGTGTACATCACATCCACTGCATTACCCTCATCAACTTTCCCTGTTACCTCACCAAAAAACCCAAACGAGTTAGTTAAATATGATTTGCCTTCAACAAATCCAAGCTGACTTTCTTTAATTAATTCGCCCTTGTCCAAGTGACTGTTAATTTTTGATTTGGATTATCATTTCTAAATTTTTCTCACCATTGAGGTTAAACTGACTGGCCTGTAGTTGTTGGACTTAACCTTACAGCTTTTTTGGAACAAGGTTTTTTTTTATTTGTTCCTGGAATGTGAGGGTCACCGAAGCAGGAGTAGGCCATTCGGGCTCTCGATCTGCTCTGTCTGTAAGATCGCAACTGATCTGATTGTGGTCTCTACTTTCCTGTCTACCATCTATACCCTTTGATCCCCTCATCGGTCAAGAACCTATCCATCACAGCCTTAAGAATTTTCAATGACACCTCCTCCACTGCTCTCTGGGGAAGAGAGTTGCACAGACTAATGACGCACTGAGGGAAAAAAAATTCTCCTCATCCCCGTCTTAAATAGGAGACATCTTATTTTTAAACTGCGTCCCCTAGTTCTAATCTCTCCCATAAGTGGGAACATCCTTTTAGCATTCACCCTGTCAAGTCCCCTCAGGGTCAGATATGTTTCAATAACATCACCTCCCATTTTTCTAAAATCCAATGGGTGTAGGATCAGCCTGGCAAAATAGTATTGTCACTGGACCAGTAATCCAGACACCCGGGGTAATGCTCTGGGCACCTGGGCTTGAATCCCACCACGGCAGATAGTGGAACTTTAATTCAATCAATAAAAATCTGGACTTAAAAGTCTGATGATAATCATGAAACCATTGTCAATTGTCATAAAAACCCATCTGCTTCACTAATGACCTTTAGGGAAGGAAATCTGCCATCCTTACCTGGTCTGGCCTACATGTGACTCCAGGTCCAGAGCTACAGGATTGATTCCTAAATGACCTCTGAAATGGCCTAGCAAGCCACTCAGTTGTATCAAATTGCTGGAAAGTCTATGAGGAATGAAACCGGACTGACTACCCGGCATCGACTTAGGCACAATGGCAAATTCAGCCCTGTCGACCCTGCAAAGTTCTCCTTAGTAACATCGGGGGCTTGTGCCAAAATTGGGAGAGCTGTCCCACAGACTGGTCAAGTAGCAGCCTGACTTAGTCATACTCATGGAATCATAACTTACAGATAATACTCTAGACACCACTATCATCATTCCTGGGTATGCCCTGTGCCACCAGCAGGACAGAATTAGAAGAGGCAGGGTGGTATACAGCTGGGAGGGAGTTTCCCTGGGAGTCTTCAACATCAACTCCGGACCCCATGAAGTCTCATGGCATCAGATTAAACATGGGCAAGGAAATCTCCTGCTGATTACCAAGTATTGCCCTCCCTCAGCTGATGAATCAGGGCTCCTCCATATTGAACACCACTTGGAGGAAACACTGAGGGTGACAGCGCAGAATGAATTCTTGGTGGGGGACTTCAATGTCCATCGCCAGGAGTGGCTCAGTAGCATCACTACTGACCGAGCTCGCCGAATCCTAAAGGACACAGTTGCTAGACTGGGTCTCCAGCACATATGAGGGAACCAACAAGAGGAAAAAATATACGTGACCTCATCCTCACCAACATGCCTGCGCAAATGCATTTTTCTGTGACAATATAGTTAGGAGTGACCACCGCACGGTCCTTGTGCAGACAAAGTCCCATCTTCACATTGTGGAATGTGTTATGTGGCACTACCACTGTGCTAAATGGGATAGGATTTGAGCAGATCTAGCAACCCAAGACCGGGCATCCATGAGGCATTGTGGGCCCTCAGCAGCAGAATTGTACTCAACCACAATCTGTAACTTCATGGCCTGGCATATCCCCCACTCTACCATTACCATCAAGCCAGGGGATCAACCTTGGTTCAATGAAGAGAGTAGGGCATGCCAGGAGCAGCACCAGATATACCTAAAAATGAGATGTCAGCCTGGCGAAGCTACAACTCAGGACTACTTGCATGCCAAACAGCATAAACAACATGCAATAGACAGAACTAAGTGAGCCCACAACCAATGAATCAGGTCTAAGCACTGCCACATCCAGTCATGCAGAATGGTGGACAATTAAACAACTCACTGGAGGAGGGGGCTCCACAAATATCCCCATCCTCAACGATGGGAAAATCCAGTACATCAGTGCAAAAGATACGGCAGAAGCATTTGCTACAATCTGCAGCCAGAAGTGCCAAGTGGATGATCCATCTCAATCTCCTCTGGAGGTCCCCAGCATTATAGACGCCAATCTTCAGCCAATTTGATTCACTGTACATGACAACAAGAAATGGCTGAAGGCACTGGATACAGCAAAGACTATGGGCCCTGACAAAATTCCAGAAATAGTACTAAAGAATTGTGCTCCAGGACTTGCCATGCCCCTAGCCAAGGTGTTCCAGTACAGCTACAACACTGACATCTACCTGGCAATGTGGAAAATTGCCCAGAATATGTCCCATCCACAAAAAGCAGGACAATTACCAACCTATTACCACCTCATCAGTCTACCCTCGATAATCGCTAAAGTGATGAAAGGGGTCATCAACCGTACTATCAAGCAGTACTTGCTTAGCAATAACCTGTTCATTGATGCTCAGTTTGGGTTCCACCAGGGTTACTCAGCTCCTGATCGCACCACAGCCTTTGTTCAATATGGACAAATGAGCTGAACTTCAAAGGTGAGGTGAGAGTGACTGCCCTTGACATCAAGGCAGCGTTTGACCGAGTGTGGCATCAAGGACCCTTTGCAAAGCTGGAGTCAATGGCAATCAGGGGGGATACTCTCTGCTGGTTGGAGTCATACTTAGCACAAAGGGAGATGGCTGTGGTTGTTGGAGGTCAATCATCTCAGTTCCAGGACATCACTGCAGGAGTTCCTCCGGGTAGAGTCCTAGGCCCAACCATCTTCAGCTACTTCGTCAATGACCTTCCTTCCATCATATGGTCAGAAGTAGGGATGTTTGCCGATGATTGCACAATGTTCAGCATCATTCGTGACTCCTCAGATACTGAAGCAGTCCATGTCCAAATGCAGCAAGACCTGGACAGTGAGGTTGGTGAGGATGAGGTCAATATTTAGGCGCGGGCTGACACGTGGCAAGTAACATTCGTGCCACACAAGTGCCAGGCAATGACCATCTCCAGCAAGAGTGAATCTAACCATCGTCCCTTGACATTCAATGGCATTACCATCGCTGAATCTCCCGCTATCATCAGCCTGGGGGTTACCATTGATCAGAAACTGAACTGGACTAGCCATATAAATACTGTGGCTACAAGAGAAGGTCAGAGGCTAGGAATCCCGAGGCGAGTAACTCAGCTTCTGGCTCCTCAAAGTCTGTCCACCATCTACAAGGCACAAGTCAGGATTGTGATGGAATACTCTCCACTTACCTGGCTGAGTGCGGCTCTAACAACACTGAAGAAGCTCAACACCATCCAGGACAAAGCAGCCCACTTGAATGGCACCCCATCCACAAGCATTCACTCCCTCCACCAACGACACACAGTGGCAGCAGTGTGTACCATCTACAAGCTGCACGGCAGAAACTCACCAAGGCTCCTTAGACATCACCTTTCAAACCCACAACCACTACCATCTAGAAGGACGAGGGCAGCAGATGCATGGGAACACCACCACCTGGAAGTTCACCTCCAAGCAACACACCATCCTGACTTGAAAATATATCACCATTATTTCACTGTCGCTGGGTCAAAATCCTGGAACTCCCTCCCTAACACCACTGTGGGTGTATCTACACCACATGGACTGCAGAGGTTTAAGAAGGGCAATTAGGGACGGGCAATAACTGCTGGCCTAGCCAGCGATGCCCCCATCCCATGAATGAATAACTTTTTTAAAACCTGTCCATCCTGTCCCATCAGGTAGAAGAGTAAATTGTGAATGGAGTCTGCAAATGGATGCAGGTAGGTTAAGTGATTGGGACAAAAATTTGGCAGGATTCCATATGTACTCTTCACAACTCACTCTCCTACCTACCTTTTTATTTAGCAACCATACATTTGGTCCTTTCATCCAAGCCATTAATATAGATTGTAAATAGTTGAGGCCCTAGCACTGATCCCCCGACACTCCATTTTGTCAACCTGAAAATGACCATCTATCCTTATTCTGTTTCCTGTTAGCTAACCAATCCTCTATCCATGCTAGTATGTTACTCCCTGTATCATGAGCTCTTATTTTGTGTAGTAATCTTTGATATGTCAAATGCCTTTTGAAAATCCAAGCACACCACATAATACAGGTTTCCCTTTATCAATATTGCTTGTTACTTCCTCTAAGAATCTAATATATGTCAAACATGATTTCCCTTTCACAAAACTATGTTGACTCTGCCTGATTACATTGAGATTTTCTAAGTGGCCTGCTATAACCTCCTTAATAATAGATTCCATCATTTTCCCTATGACAGATGTTAGACTAACTGGCTTGTACTGTGGGAAAATATGAACTTGTCCACTTTGACAGGAGAAATAGAAAAGCAGTACATTAGTTAAATTGAAAGAGATGATGGAACACTGTGGTACTGAAGGATCTGGATGTCCTGGTATAAGAATCGCAAAAGGGTTAGTCTGCAAGTACAGCTAGTGATTAAGAAGGCAAGTGGATGTTGGCATTTATTGCAAGGTGAATGGAATATAAAAATGGGGAAATTTTGCTGCAGTTGTACTGTGGTGAGAACACATCTGGAGTACCGTGTACAGTTTTGGTTTCCATATTTACAAAAGGATATAATTGCATTAGAAGCAGTGCAGAGAAGGTTCACTCAGCTGATTCCTAGGATGAAGGGATTGTCTGATCCTGGTGATTTATCAACGTTAAGTACAGCCAGCCTTTCTAATATCGCCTCTTTATCAATGGTTAACCCATCCAGTATCTCGAGAACCTTCTCTTTCACTATGACTATGGCAGCATCTTCTTCTTTGGTCAAGAAAGATGCAAAGTACTGTTTAATACCTCAGCCATCCCTTCTGCCTCCATGCATGGATGCCCTTTTTGGACCCTAAATGGCTTTTACTACCCTTTTACCATTTAAATGCCTTTAGAAGACTTTTGAATTTCATTGACTTCATCGAATTGGGCTGTGGTACAGATTGATGGTCGCATGCAGCCCTTAAACACCTTGCCTAACTGTCCATTCTTCATGTCTGTACCTGTACAGCAAGCTTCGCAGGCTACTATATCTTGGACAGTCAAGATCAATCCTGTTCTTACCTGATATGCACTCACTTTCCAACAGGTTACAATGGATAGCAATCAGAAGCTGACTAGCTGATTCTGTCACCCCCTCACCTGGATATGCTGAAACCAATTATAGAAACCTTCATTGCCTTAATGGCCAAGGCCAGGGCTAGAACCTGGAACCTTTCCTAGAGTGTGTTTCAGAACTGCACAGTGCAATTACAGCATTACACATTTCACATTCAGTCTCTACTGATCACTCAGTGTTGTTAACCTGTACCTTAACTTTAAAGTACTCATGCTTGTTTTCAAATTCACCATGACCTCAACCCATCTAGCTCTGTAGTTTTGTCCAGCCCTGCAACCCTGCCAGAAGTCTGTGCATCTTCCATTCTGGCCTTTTGTACATCCCATCAACTTGCATTTATATAAAATTTTTAACATAGTAAAACATCCCAAGACAAGGTGCAATGTTAGGCAGTTTGACAGATGGTCACTAAAGTGTTACCTGATTGCCGCTGAGGTACAATTCAGTCAGGTTGTTGAGAATGGGGAGGTTGGCAATGCTCCTGATTCGGTTGTGTGAGAGGTCCAGAACTGTCAGCATCTTGCAACTTTCTAACCCTTGAAGAGTTTCAATATCATTGTGTGCCAGGTTCAAAACGATTAGGTGAGGCAAGGCACTGAGCCATGAAATACTACAATAAAAAACACACACACATCGATAGAGAGAGAGAATAAACTTCAATACAAGCTTTTGGTGATTTACCAACTGATATTAATCATTTCACTGGCAATTTTCAGGCAATTAGGGGAAGAAATTCATCTTGGGCAGCACTGCAAAATGGGTAGTCTAACATTTCCTGCTGTAATATAGAAATATAGAATATAGGAACAGGAGTAGGCCATTCGGGTCTTCGAGCCTGCTCCGCCATTCATTATGATCATGGCTGATCATCCAACTCAATAGCCTGCTCCCGTTTTCTCCCCATATCCTTTGATCCCTTTCGCCCCCAAGAGCTATATGTAACAACTTCTTGAAAGCATACAATGCTTTGGCCTCAACTACTTTCTGAGTCGCGAATTCCACAGGTTCACCACTCTCTGGGTGAAGAAATTTCTCCTCATCTCAGTCCTAAATGGTATATCCCATATCCTCAGACTGTGAACCCTGGTTCTGGACTCCACCACCATTGGGACTAACATTCCTGCATCTACCCTGTCTAATCCTGTTAGAATTTTATAGGTTTCTATGAGATTCCCCCTCATTCTTCTGAACTCCAGCAAATATAATCCTAACCGATTCAATCTCTCCCCATATGTCAGTCTCACCAACCCAGGAATCAGTCTGGTAAACCTTCGCTGCACTCCCTCTATAGCAAGAACATCCTTCCTCAGATAAGGAGGCCAAAACTGCACACAATATTCCAGATATAGTCTCACCAAGGCCCTGTATAATTGCAGCAAGACATCCCTGCTCCTGTATTCAAATCCTCTCGCTATGAACATAACATTTGCCTTCTTTACCGCCTGCTGAACCTGCATGCTTACCTTCAGCGACTGGTGTACGAGGACACCCAGGTCTCATTGCACATTACCCTCTCTCAATTTATAGCCATTCAGATAATAATCTGCCTTCCTGTATTTGCTACCAAAGTGGATAACCTTACACTTATCCACATTATACTGCATCTGCCATGCATTTGCCCACTCACTCAGCTTGTCCAAATCACCCTGAAGCATCTCTGCATACTCCTCACAGCTCCCCCTCCCACCCAGCTCTGTGACATCTGCAAATTTGGAGACATTACATTTAGTTTCCTCATCTAAATCATTAATATATATTGTGAATAGCTGGGGTCTCAGCACCTATCCCTAGTCACTGTCTGCCATTCCGAAAAAGATCTGTTTATTCCTACTCTTTGTTTCCTGTCTGCCAACCAGTTTTCTACCCATCTCAATACACTACACCCAATCCCATGTGCTTTAATTTTACACGCTAATCTCTTTTGTGGGACGTTATCGAAAGCCTTCTGAAAGTCCAAATAAACCACATCCATTGGCTCCCCCTCATCAACTCTACCAGTTACATTCTCAAAAAATTCCAGTAGATTTGTGAAGCATGATTTCCCTATTGTAAATCCATCCTGAATCTGTCCGATTCTGCCACTGTTTTCCAAGTGATCGGCTATTAAATCTTTTATAATTCTCTCTAGAATTTTCCCCACTACTGACGTCAGGCTGACTGGTCTATAATTCCCCGTTTGCTCTCTACCTCCCTTTTTAAATAGTGGGGTTACATTAGTTACCCTCCAATATGTAGGAACTGTTCCAGAATCTATAGAATCTTGGAAGATGACCACCAGTGCATCCACCATTTCTAGGGCCACTTCCTTAAGTACTCTGGTAATGTAGATTATCAGACCCTGGAGATTTATCGGCCTTCAATCCCATCAATTTCTCCAATGTCATTTCCCTACTAATACCGATTTCTTTCAGTTCCTCCCTCTCACTAAACCCTGTGTTTCCCAACATTTCTGGTATGTTATTTGTGTCCTCCTTTGTGAAGACAGAACCAAAGTATGTAGTTAGTTGGTCAGCCATTTCTTTGTTCCCCATTATAAATTCCCCTGTTTCAGACTGTAAGCGACCTACATTTATCTTCACCAATCTTTTTCTCTTCACATACCTAAAGAAACTTTTACAGTCAGTTTTTATGTTCCCTACAAGCTTACACTCGTACTCTGTTTACCCCTTCTTAATCAATCCCTTGGTCCTCCTTTGCTGAATTCTAACGTGCTCCCAATCCACAGGTCTGTTGTTTTTTCTGGCCAACTTGTATGCCTCTTCCTTGGATCTAATACCTTCTCTAATTTCCCTTGTTAGCCATGGTTTGGCCACCTTTCCTATTTTACTTGTGTGCCAGACAGGAATAAACAATTGCTGCAGTTCACCCATGCGCTCTTTGAATGTTTGCCATTGCCTATCCACCGTCATCCCTTTAAGTAACGTTTCCCAATCCATCGTAGCCAACTCACGTCTCATGCCATTGTAGTTTCCTTTCTTAAAATTCAGGACCCTAGTCCCAGAATTAACTGCGTCACTCTCTATCTTGATGAAGAATTCTATCATATTATGGTCGCTCATCCCCAAGGGACCACGCACAACTAGATTGCCAATTATTCCTTTCGCATTACACAATACCCACTCTAGGATGGCCTGTTCTCTAGTTGGTTCCTCAACATATTGGTCCAGAAAACCATCCTGTATACACTCCAGGAATTCCTCCTCTACGATATTGTTAATAATTTGATTTGCCCAATCTATATGCAGATTAAAGTGACCCATAATTACAGATGCTCCTTTATTGCATGCATCTTTAATTTCCTGTTTAATGCCATTCCCAACATCACCACTACAGTTTGGCGATCTATATACAACTCCCACTAACATTTTTTGTCCCTTAGTGTTTCTCAGCTCTACCCATACAGATTCCACATCATCGGAGCTAACATCTTTCCTCGCTATTGCATTAATATCCTCTTTAAGCAGCAATGCAACTCACTGCCTTTTCCTTTTTGTCTGTCCTTCCTAAATACTGAATACCCCTGGATGTTCAGTTCCCATCCCTGGTCACCCTGCAGCCATGTCTCCATAATCCCGACTATATCATATCTGTTTACATCTAGTTGCATAGTTAATTCATCCACTTTATTGCGAATGTTCCTTGCGTTAAGACACAAAGCCTTAAGGCTTGTCTTTTTAACATTACTTGTCCCATTCCCACTATTTTTCACTGAGGCCCTGTTTGATTCTTGCCCTTGATTTCTCTGCCTGTCACTTTGCTTATTCCCCTTTCTGTCTTTTGTTCTTGTCCTTGATTCCCCCTCCTCTGACTCCTTGCATAGGTTCCCACACCCCTGCCATTTTAGTTTAAACCCTCCCCAACCGCTTTAGCAAATGTTCCCCCTAGCACATCAGTCCCGGTGCTGCCCAGGTATAACCCGTCCAGTTTGTACTGGCCCCACCTCCCCCAGAGCTGGTCCCGATGTCCCAGGAATCTGACACCCTTCCCCCTCACACCATCTCTTCAGCCACGTATTCATCTGATATATCCTGCAATTTCTACTCTGACTGGGACCTGGCACTGGTCATAATCCTGAGATCACTACCTTTGAGGTCCTTCCTAACTCCCTATTTTCTGCTTTTAGGACCTCATCCCTTTTTTTACCTATGTCGTTTGTACTAATATGTGCCACGACCACTGGCTGTTCACCCTCCCCCTTCAGAATGTCCTCTAGACGCTCTGAGACATCCTTGACCCTGGCACCAGGAGGCAACATACCATCCTGGAGTCTCGTTTGCGGCCACAGAAACGCCTATCTACTCCCCTTACAATTCAATCCCCTATAACTATTGCATTCCCACACTTTTTACTCCTCCGCTGTGCAGCAGAGCCAACCGTGATGCAATGAATTTGGCTGTTGCTGCTTTCTCCTGAGAGGCCATTCCCCCCAACAGTATCCAAAGCAGTATATCTGTTTTGTAGGGGAATAGCCGCAGGAGATTCCTGCACTGCCTGCCTAGTCCTCTTGCTCTGCCTGGTGGTCACCCATTCCCTTCCTGCCTGTGGACTCTTAGCCTGAAGTGTGACCACCTCTTTATACGTGCTATCCACGATGCTCTCCACCTCATGGATGCTCCACAGTGTCTCCAGCCACCACTCCAGCTCCGAAACCTTCCAGGAGCTACAGCTGGAGACACTTCCCTCATACATGCTGGCCCCAGGCACTGGAAATGTTCCCGGCTTCCCACATAGAGCAGGAGGAGGACACCATGGCTTTGGGCTCTCCTGTCATGACTTACCCCTTTAAATTAAATTAAACCTTTTGGAAGATACTTAATATTAAATAATATCAATTACTCTAGGGCCCTTCTTCCTTGCTCCTCTTTGTTACAGAATATGGCCTTTACAAACAATGAACCACAAAATAAGAACTTACGAACTATAAGTGATAAAAGGAGTAAATACTTACCCGACCGTACTCACGGTACTCAAGGGATCACCTCATTCCCTCCTCATGGAACTCCCTCGGTCACCTCTGCTCTCCAATCTCCTTTTCAACTCCCAGTCCCTCTCGCGCTCCTTTTCAACTCCCGGCTCCTCTCGCGCTCCTTTTCAACTCCCGGCTCCTCTCGCGCTCCTTTTCAACTCCCGGCTCCTCTCGCGCTCCTCTTCCTGACCAATATGACCAATATTTAATTCTATTGGCTCCAGTAAAAGCCTGTAAACTCTAACTGAGGGGGGGAAGAAATGACATAGGTTTGAGATCACAAGCGAACGGGAATTAAGAGCTGGATTTTTTGGCCCCGGCCACTGCTGGGATTGTCCGGTCCCGCTGAGCGCTAATGGATTGATGTGCTGGGTTCCCCCATCAATGAGGATGGGAAAATTTGTGGAGCCTCCTCTTCCAGTCAGTTGTTTAATTGTCCACCACCATTCACGACTGGATGTGGCAGGACTGCAGAGCTGCATAAGAGCGGCCATTCAATCCATCAAGCTTATGCCAACTCTTTGAAAGAGCTACCCAATTAGTCCCATGCACCTGCTCTTTCGCCATAGCCCTGAAAATTATTCCTTTTCATATAATTACTCAATTCCCTTTTGAAAGTTATTGGTGAATCTTTCCTTTTCAGGCAGTGCATTCCAGATCGTAACACCTCGCTGCATAAAAACAACTTGCATCATCTGCCCTCTGGTTCATTTGCCATTTTCCTTAAATCTGTGTCTCCTGGTTACCAATCCTCCTGCCAGTGGAAAAAGTCCCTCTCTATTTATTCTGTCAAAATCCCCATACACAATTCTTTGAGAATAAAGCTTTCCATGCATTCATTTCTTATACATTTTCTACTACAGCAAAATTTTTGTTATCCAGCATCATCCAGGAATGCTTTTCTTTTTCATTCATTCATGGGGATGTGGGTGTCGCCAGCATTTATTGCCCATCTCTAATTGCCCTTGTTCAGAAGGCAATTAGGAGTCAAACACATTGCTGTGGGTCAGGAGTCTCATGTAGGGCACACCAGGTAAGAATGGCACATTTCCTTCCCTGAAGAACATTAGTGAACCAGATGGGTTTTTATGACAATCAGCAATGGTTTCAAGGTCATCATCAGACTTTTAATTCCAGATTTTTTTTTGTTGAATTCAAATTTCACCATCTGCCTGGATGGTGGATTCGAGCCCAGGCCTCCAGAGCATTACCCTGAGTCTCTGGAATACTAGTCCAGTGGCAGTACTACTGTGATGCTGATCAACCAAAAATGCCGGTTAACAGGGAGTTACATTGCTCTGGCCACAAGAGGAGGTGTTGCTTTGCCTTTGAGGGTCGAGGGGTGAGGGGAAGCTACTGGGCTGTCACAGGACATCCCAGTAAAATACCCACAACTGAAGACCAAGCTGACACAAGGGCATTCAGACCGGCCTTTAAAAGAAATCGAGCTGTCAGTTTCTGAGTGGTAATTGCTGCTTCTGACCTTTGGGCAGTTTCATGGATTTCTGGCTGGCTTTTTAAAAACAAAATCGGAACCAAACTGATCACCACAACTGAAGATCAACCAACATTGGAGTTTCGGAAATCTGCCACTTCACTCTTCATTTCCGACCATCAGGCCAGCTTTTTAAAAACAAAATCAAGCTGTCAGAAATTCTGGTTAATAGAGCATTCCAGTTGGTACAGTGCTGAATAACACAAAGTTTATGTTTATAATTAAAGTCCCAGTGGACCGACTGTAGTAATTTGAGAGAAAGGATCACGATGTGGAAGGGAACTGCCACTTAGTCCATTAATCATATTCGTTCTGTAAAGCCTTTGCCCAATTTATTTAAACTCCTGCAGGATCTGCTAAGCTGAAAGTAAAACATTCGAGGAGTTAATGTTCTGTGAAGTTCTTCCCTGAGACACAAGATGATCTAGTGAGGTATTATGCTCCCAGTCTAACATTACAAGTTACATAATTCAATACTAACTAGCTCAGAGCTCCTTTCACTGTCCTGCATACCTTTTCAAGGCAAGGGCATGAACCTTGGTTATGTGCTTAGGACTGTCTATTATTACTCTTTCATTGCCTTGTTCTGTCCCGCTGTTGTGTCACGGTCTGAGGGTTGCAGATGCCCTGGCTAATTCAAGAACTGATCAATGATGGTGAGTTTAACATTCACAGAATCACAAAGTGCAGAAGAGGCTTTTCGGCCCATTGAGTCTGCACTGACATGTGAGAAACACCTGACCTACATACCTAATCCCATTTACCAGCACTTGGCCCATAGCCTTGAATGTTATGACATGCCAAGTGCTCATCCAGGTACTTTTTAAAGGATGTGAGGCAACCCGCCTCCACCACCCTTCCCAGGCAGCGCATTCCAGACCATCACCATCCTCTGGGTAAAAAGGTTTTCCTCACATCCCCACTAAACCTCCTGCCCCTCACCTTGAACTTGTGTCCCCTCATCACTGACCCTTCACCTAAGGGGAAAAGCTGCTCCCTATCCACCCTGTCCATGCCCCTCATAATCTTGTACACCTCGATCAGGTCGCCCCTCAGTCTTCTCTGCTCCAATGAAAACAACCCAAGTCTATCCAAACTCTCTTCATAACTTAAATGTTTCATCCCAGGCAACATCCTGGTGAATCTCCTCTGCACCCCCTCCAGCGCAATCAGATCCTTCCAAAATGTGACAACCAGAACTGCACACAGTACTCCAGCCGTGGCCTCACCAAAGTTCTATACAACTCCAACATGACCTCCCTACTTTTGTAATCTATGCCTCGATTGATAAAGGCAAGTGTCCCATTTGCCTTTTTCACTACCCCACTAACATGGCCATCCGCCTTCGCATTAAGATGTTGCGATATCGATGATATAGGAAAATGCATTTTCCTTAAGGTTGTCATCTGTCATCACCGGGCCAGCAAGTTAAATGCGCAAACATGGTAAGTAAGGTTGCTCAAAAACAACACGGCACTTTGCTGCCTCCTGTTTGCAGGAAGGGAATAATCAGGGTAGGAATAATGAGAGGAAATCAGTGGAAAGGGAAGGTTTGAGAAGCACTCACAGGCGCATGAGGGCTTATGAGACCTGGGGCAGAATTTTACGCTGGTGGGATTCTGCGGCCCCAGTGAAGTCAATGGACTTTTGAATGGGTTGCCGCATTTTACAGCCCCGCCTCCGCTGTGACGGTGCCGTAAAATTCTGCCCCTGAGCTCTTCTGGATGATTATCAATGAAACCGGCACTTACCTATGCAAAGAATTGAGTGACACATTCAGCTCATGCAGATTCACAAAGGGAGAGAGACTGTCACACTGCAGTTCTTTCAATTCATTTAAGGAGATGTTGATTTTTAGAATCCTGCATTGTAAACAGAATGAGACCTGAGATTCATTTTCACACCAGCAATTGGTGTGGCACATTTTAAGTTCAGGCATTCAAAAGGATCGATTTAGGTGCTTGCAAAGGAAAGACCAGCAGAGAAAGCAGGCTGTTTGCCAATTTATATTCACTCAGATGGAAACTGCCAAGGGTCAGTTTTTCATTAACAAGGCATCCATTCCGATATAAATGGGCCCCCCAAGCATTATTTTTGATCCATAGAAACAGGGATGGGATCGGGTGGGCCCACTGACATCAGAAGCAGTTCGGAGGCAGCTAGAGGTAGGCAAATGCCAAGGCGGACTAGTTAGAAGGCCCATTTCAGTTCTCTGGGACTTCAGCACAGTTGCATTAAAGATTATTAGTCCCTTTAGTCCTCGTCCTTCACACCTCCATACCCCTCAATCACCCATCACGGCCCCTCATCTTCCCCATGACACCTCCATGTCCCCTCATATTCCCCATGCTCCTCCATGCCCCTCATAGCCACTCAGCCAGTATCCACTATGAGCAGTCCTCAGAAGCCATGAGGAGATGAAAAAAAATAAACTTACAACAATCTAATATAGGTCTCACTCATACATACCTGATACTGAAAAAACTCTCATTCATGAAATTAATTCAAAAAATCTAAATCCCCTCAATGGTCAATCTGTTGAAAAACAAACATCTACTTAACCAACCGTATCAAAGACAGCTAATCCTTTAATAACCTCTTAAAAAATGTCAATCAAATGTCTATACAGACCCCAGCTGAGATAAGTGGTTCAGGAACTTTTGAAACTCAGCTCAGCTTTCATAAAGGACTCAGCTATAATAACAAACCTTGGGAAATGTAAACAGTGGAGTGTACTGAAATTGCAAAAACAGGGGGCTAATAGTTTTTTAAGCTACACCAGATGGCCTATAAATCAATGCACTCCAGTAGCAGATGACTGTTTTTTAGCTCTAAGTGAAAGCTGCAGACTGTTTTTTTCTCCCCAATTTTAAAGGACTGGGAGTGTAAATCACTTCAATTCATGACACTTAAACCAACCTTATATCCGCCTTTCACAAGCATTTACACCTCCTCTATTAAGTCATCATTTCCACATTGCAGGTTAAGGACCTTGGAACAGTGAAAATGGGGTCTGTTTGAACTCAAATGGCCCAGAAGTTTTGTGTTCCACACCTGTGTGATTCATATCCTGCCCTCTTCCCCCAGACAACAAAAGTGGGATCTGCCAGAAATGGGGCCCTGCCCTCCATTTTCAAAAGTGTGCTGAGTCATTGCAACTCATCAAAAACCCTGCCTGAAATCTTCCAGCTCTCTGCCTAGACCAATTTAATCAGCTCTGTGCAGACTAAGGAAAATGCAATTACTAAGGCAAGAGCATCACATAAACCATTACATTGGCATGGATTAATCTTACAATGAATTATTACTTAATAAATGGGCAAGTGTGAGTTTAAGATAAAATCAAAGATGAATAATTATCCACAGGAGCACTTACTTCCAAACTGGATGATTAAATCCAGAATTATAATTACTAAAACATTCTGCAACTTGAAAAACAAGGATGGTTCCTCTCTTGCCTTAATTGGTTAGTGGATAGACCCACTGCCTGATATGATATCTATTCTACTCTTGGAAAATTAATTCATTAATACAGAAAAATGTATCTCTTTACAATCCTGGGGTACATTTTTTTCCTTATAAGTGTACCTGTGTGCTCTTGTTCCAAACATAAAATTAAACACTAGATCTTTCAGACGAGACATCTTCATGTCAAGAGAGAAGTGTGGCCCCTCTGTTCCAACATTCCAAGTGAAAGGAATTAGGGTCATTTCAGTGCAACGGTCTTCAACAAACTGACGTTCAATCATATTTCCAGCCATCCGTCAAGTGCTTGTCTTCTTTATATATGTTTCTCTCTCTTTAATCTGTAAATTCCATTCTTCTATATGTCAATCGTCAAGGGCTTGTCTTCTAATTGAAAGAAGAAACATGTTATGAGCTGTTAACTTAAGGGAGATGGTGTAGTGGTGTACTGATAATGTCACTTGGCTAGTAATGCAAAGGATCCAAGCTAACTTTCTGGGGATATGGTTCAATTCCCACCACAGCAGTTGATGGAACTTAACCTCAATTAATCAATAATTTTGTGTCATGAAAATATAATATTTTTCATAACATTATTTTGGTTTATCGTAAAGGAGGTTTATGGGTGTTAGTGTAGATGGTTCTGTCTGTGTGATTTAATGAAATTAGAGTCAGATAGGCTGCAAGCTTGAAATAATCAAAGAAGTTGGGCTAAAAGGCATTTGAAATGTGAATGACTAAACATGGATTGCAAACCTGTTGGGTGTGAAGGAAATTTGCATTTTTTGATAAGTAAAGGAGTTGTTTGAGTTTCAAAGGCATGGTAGGATGTTTACAAGGGCAAGATTATTATGTTTAGTTTTCCCAAAAGGTGCTGACCATATTGGCAATATGAAAGATATTATGGGCAAAGTACATTTCCAGAGACATATAGAAGAATGGAATTTACAGATTAAAGAGAGAGAAACATATATAAAGAAGGAAGGGTGATGATGTTGGGCAATGGGGGGGGGCGGTGGGCATGTAAGATCTAACAGCCTTGGAATTCCAGACTTTGGAATTCCATTGTCGAGTGGGTGCTGTGGTAAACTTGCTATTTAAATTTAAAATCTATTTTGGACTGTTGCCTTAAAGGGGGTGTGTAGTTGTGAGTCAGGTTAATTAGGGCTTTTGGGATTTGTTATCGTATTAAGTAACTGTAATCTTATGTATGTGCATGAAATCTTTCCTTTCATTAATAAATGTTTTTAGTTTTTAAAATCGCTAAAGGTGTAGTGGACTCATTACTTCTGAATTCAGTGCATAAATCTTCTCATAATAAATGCAAATTGCAAAACCATTATGATAATGTGGCCAAATTTCCCTTATGAATTTGGTCCGCCTGGCACTCATCACCTGCCACGTCATAACATTTGGAATTGAAAACTAGTCTCGGTAATGGTGACCGTGAGACTGTCACCAATTGTAACAAAACCCCATCCGGTTCACTAATACCCTTTAAGGAAGGAAATCTGCTGCCCTTACCCGGTCTAGCTACATGTGGCTCCAGGCAACCACAGCAATGTGGTTGACTCTTAACTGCTTTCTGAAATGGTCTAGCAAAGCACTCAGTCCATAGGCAATTGGGGTTGGGCAACAAATGCTTGCCTTTCCAGCGATGCCCACATCCCATGAAAGAATTTTTAAAATGTTATTTATTTAACCAGTGATTGAAAATCAGATAACAGAATTCTCATGGGTTAAAGCAGTGGGATGTATCTCTGATTTTTCATGACCACGCAGATCATGATTGTATCTCAGTTTGCTGATTTTAGCTCAGTGGCAGAAAGAATGCTACAATTACTTTCAGTGGCCTTCGGCTACT
Source organism: Carcharodon carcharias (assembly GCF_017639515.1). Lineage (NCBI taxonomy): Eukaryota > Metazoa > Chordata > Chondrichthyes > Lamniformes > Lamnidae > Carcharodon > Carcharodon carcharias. Next base: position 129,556,115 of record NC_054479.1, read on the forward strand.
GACGTATGGTTCCCAATACAAGGCGCAATAAACAAAATTCTGTTCTTTAAAAAAATTTCTTTAAACACTTTTGTTTACTAGTTATAAAAATATTGGTCCGTGGGAAATGACTGACAGCCAAATGGATAATGAAAAGTTTATTTGCTTTCCAATTGAGTATGGACATGTTGGGGGAACAATGGTGTAAACACAGAGAATGTGGGGTGGGGAAGGGGGTGTTTGGAGACAGTTGGTTGAGGGATGACATCTCCAGGAATATGTTCAACCAGAGTTGGCAACCCAAACAGAGAGGAAATAATTAGCCAGGTTACTGGTCCTAATCATTATCCAACTAGAAGACTCATGTATAGACATTGGGAAGAACAGGTCCAGATTCATAGGGACATAGGACATAGGAGCAAGAGCAGGCCATTCAGCCCTTTGAGCCTGCTCCGCAATTCAATAACATCATGGCTTCTCTGGTTGTGGTCTCAACTACACTTTCCTGTCTCCCCCAATAACCCTTGTCTATCAAAAATCTATCTAGCTCAGTCATGAATAGATTAAATGATCCAGCCTCCACTACTCTCTGGAGAAGAGAATTCCACATACTAACAACCCCCAAGAGAAAAAATTTCTCCTCATCTCCATCTTAAAATGGAGACCTCTTATTCGTAAATTGTGTCCCCTAGCTCTAGTCTCCCCCACAAGAAGAAACATCCTCCTAGTACCCACCCTATCAAGATCTTAGATGTTTCAATAAGATAATTGCTCGTTTCTCTAATCTCCATTCTTCTAAACTCCAACAGGCCCAACCTGTTCAACCTTTCCTCATAATATAAGTCCTTCATGCCAGGAATGATTCGAATGAGCCCTCTCTGAACTGCTTCTAAAGCAATTATATACTTTTTCAAATAAGGGGTCCAAAACTGCACACAATACACCAGATCGTTTCGGTCCCAAGACCTCTAATCATTCGCTTTACCAGATAAAACCGCGTGTGACAGCTGGGTATGGGCCCGACGCTCCTGCGCGCTCCATTTTCAGGGCTAGTTGATTTGGCAGGTGAGTTGTTACACACTCCTTAGCAGATTCCAACTTCCAAGGCTACCGTCCTGCTGTCTATTTCAACCAACGCCTTTTGTGGGGTCTGATGAGTGTCAGCATCAAGCGCCTTAACCCAGTGTTCAGTTCTTCCCATAGCGCCAGTTCTGCCTATGAAAAGCAGAGATGGTGGCATAGTCGTATTGTCACTGGACTAGTGTTCCAGGGACCCAGGGTAATACTCTGGGGACCTAGGTTCAAATCCCAACATAGCAGATAGTGGAATTTGAATTCAATAAAGATCAGGAGTCTGATGATAACCTCAAAAACATTGTTGTAAAATTGATCTGGTTCACTAATGTAACGAGAAGGAAATCTGCCATCCTTACCTGGTCTGGCCTACATGTGACTTCACACCTATAGCAATGTGGTTGACTCTTAAATGCCATCTGAACAAGGGCAATTAGGGATGGGCAAAAAATGTGGCCTAGCCAGTGATGCCTGCATCCCATGAATAAAAAAAATGTGCTCTCACCAAGGCCCTGTACAGCTGCAGTAAAACTTTGTACTATTAAATTCCATTGCCCTTGCAATAAACACAATTCCATTTGTCTTCCTAATCACTTGCCGTGCCTATATACTAACTTTTTTTGATTCATGCACCAGGACATCCAGGGCGCTCTTTACCACCGAGTTCTACAATCTTGCTCTATTTAAATAGTATGCTGCTTTTCTATTCTTCCTGCCAAAGTTCACATTTTCCCGCATTATACTCCACCTGCCAAATTTTGTCCACTCACTTAACCTATCTATATTTCTTTGCAGACTCTCTACCTATTCTTGACAACTTGCTTTCCCACCTAGTTTGGTCTGATTGATAAATTTAGTGACTATACTTGTGGTCCCTTCATTCAAGTCATTGACATAGATTGTAAGTAGTTGAGGGCCCTTAGTTACAGCTTGCCAATGTGAAAAAGACACAGTTATCCCTACTCTCTGCTTCCTGTTACCTAACCAATCCTTTAACTATGCCAATAAGTTACCCCCTGCACCATGTGCACTTACTTTGTGTGGTAACCTTTGACGTGGCACCTTACCTCTGGAAATCCAAATACACCATATCTACAGGCTCCCCTTTATTCACCTTGCTTGTTACTTCTTCAGAAAAACTCTAATAGATTAGTTAAACATAATTTCCATTTCACAAAACCATGTTGACTCTGCTTGATCACATTATGGCTTTCCAAATATCCTGCTATAACCTCCTTTATAATGGAATCTATCAATTTCCTTATCACAGATTTTAGACTAACTTGCCTATAGCTTCCTGCTTTCTGTCTCCCTCCTTTCTTGAATAAAGGTGCTACATTTGCTATTTTCCAATCTGCTGGTACCCTTCCAGAATCTAAGCAAGTTTGGGAGATGATAAAACCAATGCCTCTACTATCACTGCAACTATTTCTTTTAGGATGAAAGCCATCTGCTCCTGAGGACTTGTCAGCCTTTAGGTCTAATAGTTTTCCCAGCACCTTTTCCCTGGTGATGGTGATTGTTTTAAATTCCTCCCTCTCTTTCACCTCTTGATTTTCAAGTGTTGTTGGGAGGCTTTCTACAATGAAGATGGAGACAAAATACCTGTGATGCCTCTGCCATTTCCTTGTTTCCTATTATCAATTCTGCAGAATCGCACTCTAGATGGCCAACATTAGCTTTAGTTACTTCTTTCCTATTTAAATACTTGTCGAAACTCCTACAATCTGTTTTTATATTACCAGCTAGCTTTCTACTCTACTTTCTCCCTCTATTTTTTCTTTTGTCATTCTTTGCTGGTTCTTAAAATCTGTCCAATTTTCTGACCCACCACTAATCTTTGCAGATTTGTACAGTGTTTCTTTCAATTTGGTACAATCCTTGATTTGCCATGGATGATGCACTCTTTTCAAAGAGTTTTTCCTTCTGACTGGGATAAGACTTGTTTTATGATCCCAGGCCAGCAAACAGATTCCACGGATTTCTCAAGCACCCATCCAGACAACAGTAACACTATGAGTCAACGAATCTCACTGAAACTTCGTCTCTCTCACGAGGGATTCCAATCATCACCTTCAAAGATCTTGGAATACTCTCCGACAGTCCCTCCAACTCAGATGGCTTCAATAACGGCCCACCTCACAGGGTTTCAATCTCGTCTCCCAAGATTCTGTACCCCTGGATTCCCAAGTCTATACTCAAGCATAAACTGACAAGCACAATTTACCTCTTTGGCTGCGCTAAGCAGAACACTAGTGCTCCAAGGCCTTTGGCCCAAAGGCCTGCAGCACGGAGTCACCAACCTTCAGCTGCCTTCTTGGATCTTCAGGACTTCTCTTGAGCCCTCTTTATGTACTAGATTTAGCACTGCAGGTGTATCTACACCACATGGACTGCAGAGGTTCAAGGAGGCTGTTCACCACCACCTTCTCATGGGCAACTAGGGATGGGCAATAAATGCTGGCATAGCCAGCAAAGCTCACATCCTGTGAATGAATAAAAAAAAGACTCAGTTGGCAACCCACCTCCCAAGATTCCATTCCCCTGGTTTCCCGAGTACTCACTCAAACACCAAATTATAGGCACAACTTCAAATCTTCAGCCATGCTGAGCAGAACGCCTCTGCTCCAAAGGGGTTTCTTTGCCACAACAGCCCGTAGCATGGAGTCACCAAACTACAGCTGCCTTCTTCACTTAAAATCTGCTCCCTGCAGGCCTGTTCCTGTTTGTGACCTGGTTCTCTGCTACTCTCGATTTTCTTGAACTGGGACCTGTTTCTGTCTCCTGCCTCTGTCCCCTACCTGGGGCTTCCTTTTGGGACCTCTCCGTATCCCCTCTACCCTTTTCTTGGACCTCTACCTATGCTCTCCCCTGTTCCCTGTCTGGGATTCTTGCCAGCAATGGCGCGTCACACCCAGTTACCTGACCCAGGTTTTCATGTCATTTTTTTTCTCTTTTTATGCGCTGGGCCTGTACTGGGCCCGAAGAATTTAAAGATGCAGATCCGCTGAATTGCACATGTGCAGCCTGTTCCTGGTCTGCGCATGCGTGGGAAGTCCAAGGTTAGTCAGGACTTGGAGTTCCCAACCTCCGCACTTAACATTAAGGTAATTTTGGCTTTCATAACACTTGGCTGTGTAGGGTTATGCATGACGTATATCAATTTGCATAGGGTGCGGAAGTGTGGCCACTGACTGTACAACATACCTTAAATCAAGTCAGTACATTTTTTTTATTCATTCACGGGATATGGGCTTCGCTGGCTGAGCCAGCATTTATTGCCGATCCCAAGATGCCCTTGAGAAGGTGGTGGTGAGCTGCCTTCTTGAACTGCTGCAGTCCATGTGGTGTAGGTGCACCCACAGTGCTGTTAGGAAGGGGGTTCCAGGATTTTGATCCAGCAACAATGAAGGAACGGTGATATATTTCCAAATCATGATGGTGATTGACTTGGAGGGGAACTTCCAGATGGTGGTGTGCCCATCTATCTGTTGCCCTTGTCCTTCTAGATGGTAGTGGTCATGGGTTTGGAATGTGCTGTCTGAGGAGCCTTGGTGAATTCCTGCAATGCATCATGTAGATGGTATACATGGCTGCTACTGAGCGTCAGTGGTGGAGGGAGTGAATGTTTGTGGATATGGTGCAAATCAAGCGGGCTGCTTTGTCCTGGACAATGTCAAGCTTCTTGAGTGTTGTGGGAGCTACACTCACTCAGGCAGGTGGGGAGTATTCCATCAAACTCCTGACTTGAGCCTTGTAGATGGTGGACAGGCTTTAGGGAGTCAGGAGGTGAGTTACTCGTCGCAGGATTCCTAGCCTCTGACCTGCTTTTGTAGCCACAGTGTTTATATGGCTAGTCCAGTTCAGTTTCTGGTTAATGGTAACCCTCAGGATAGTGGGGGAGTGGGGAATATAGTGATGGTAATGCCATTGAACGTCAAGGCGCGATGGCTAGATTCTCTTTTGCTGGAGATGGTCATTCCCTTGCACTTGTATGTCATGAATGTTACTTACCACTTTTCAGACCAAGCCTGGATATTGTTCAGATCTTGCTGCATTTGGACATGGACTGCTTCAGTATCTGAGGAGTCGCGAATAGTGCTGAACATTGTGCAATCATCAGCGAACATCCCCACTTCTGATCTTATGATGGAAGGAAGGTCATTGATGAACCAGCTGAAGATGGTTGGGTTGAGGACACTACCCGGAGGAATTCCTGCAGTGATGTCCTGGAGCTGAGATGAGTGACCGCCAACAACCACAACCATCTTCCTTTGTGCTATGTATGACTCCAACCAGCGGAGAGTTTTCCACCTGATTCCCATTGACTCCAGTTTTGCTCAGGTTCCTTGATGCCACACTCAGTCAAATGCTGCCTTGATGTCAAGGGCAGTCACTCTCACCTCACCTCAAGAGTTTAGCTCTTTTGTCCATGTTTGAACCAAGGCTGTAATGAAGTCAGGAGCTCAGTGGCCCTGGCGGAACCCAAATTGAGCATCAGTGAGCAGGTTATTGCTAAGCAAGTGCCGCTTGAAAGCACTGTTGATGACTCCTTCCATTACTTTACTGATAGAGAGTAGACTGATGGGATGGTAATTGCCCTGTTGGATTTGTCCTGCTTTTTTGTACAGTACATACCTGGGCAATTTGCCACATCGGAGGGTAGATGCCATTGTTGCAGCTGTACTGGAATAGCTTGGCTAGGGGTACAGCAAGTTCTGGAGCACAAGTCTTCAGTACTATTGCCAAAGTATTGTCAGGGCCATAGCCCTTGCACTATCCAGTACCTTCAGCTGTTTCTTGATATCACGTTGAGTGAATCGAATTGGCTGAAGTCTGGCATCTGTGATGCTGGGGACCTCCAGAGGAGGTTGAGATGGATCATCTACTCGCATTTCTGGCTAAAGGCTGTAGCAAATGCTTCAGCCTTTTCTTTTGCACTGATGTTCTGGGCTCCCCCATCATTGAGGATGGGAATATTTGTGGATCCTTCTCCTCCACTGAGGTGTTTAATTGTCCACTACTATTCACGACTGGATGTGGCCGGACCGCAGAGTTTATAACTGATCCGTTGGTGTGGAATCACTTAGCTCTGTCTAACACTTGCTGTTTATGCTGTTTGACACGCAAGTAGTCCTATGTTAAAACTTCACCAGGTTGACACCTCATTTTTGGGTATGCCTGGTGCTTCTCCTGGAATGCCATCCTGCACTCTTCACTGAACCATGGCTGATCCCCTGGCTTGCTGGTAATGGTAGAGTGGGGGGTATGCCAGGCCATGAGGTAACAGATTGTGTTCAAGTACAATTCTGCTGCAGCTGATGGCCCAAAGCGTCTCATGGCTGCCTAGTCTTGAGTTGCTAAACCTGTTTGAAATCTATCCCATTTAGCACAGTGGTAGTGCCACAAAACACAACGGAGGGTATCCTCAATGTGAAGACGGAACTTCGTCTCCACAACAACTGTGTGGTGGTCACTCCTAACGATACTGTCATGGACAGATGCATCTGCGGCAGGCATGTTAGTGAGGATGAGATCAAGTTTGTTTTTCTCTCTCGTTGGTTCCCTCGACACCCGCAACAGATCCTATCTGGCAGCTATGTCCTTTAGGATTCAGCCAGCTCGGTCGCTAGCAGTGCTAACGAGCCACTCTTGGTGATGAACATTGAAGTCCCCCACCCAGAGTATATTCTGCGTCCTTGCTACCCTCAGTGCTTCCTCCAAGTTGTGTTCAATATAGAAGAGCACTGATTCATCAGCTGAGGGAGGATGGTACATGGTAATCAGCAGGAGGTTTCCTTGCCCATGTTTGACCCGATGCCACGAGACTTCATGGGGTCCAGAGTCGAAGTTGAAGACTCCCAGGGGAACTCCCTCCCGACTGTATACCACTGTGCCGCCATGCCTACTGGGTCTGTTCTGCCGGTGGGACAGGACACACCCAGGGATGGTAATGGTGGTGTCTGGGAAATTATCTGTAAGGAAGATTCTGTGGCTATGACTATGTCAGGCTGTTGCTTGACTAGTCTGTGATTCAGCTCTCCAAATTTTGACACTAGCCCCCAAGTGTTTAGTAAGGAGGACTTTGCAGGGTTGACAGGGCTGAGTTTGCCATTGTCATTTCTGGTGCCTAGGTCGATGCCTGGTGGTCCTTTCTTCATTTCTTTCGTTCCTTTTTTGAAACATTGTAGCTGTTTGATACAACTGAATGGCTTGCTAGGCCATTTTTGAGGGTATTTAAGAGCCAACCACATTGCCAGGTGAGTGGAGTCACATGTAGGCTAGACCAGGTAAGGACGGCAGATTTCCCTCCCTAAAGGACATTAGCAAACCAGATGTGTTTTTACAACCAATTGACAATAATTTCATGATCATCATTAGACTTTTAATTACAGGTTTTTTTTATTGAATTCAAATTCCATCATCTGGCATAGTGAGATTCGAACCCCAATCCTAAGAGCATTACCTTGGAGCTCTGGATTATCAGTGACATTATCACGTCATCGAGAGAAAGAAAGTTAGGATAAAAAGCCTCTGCCCCGATTAAGTCTGGGGTGGGAAGGCTCATGGAAGGTCTTCCTGCCTTGCCACAAATTGAGGCCCTTAAGTAGGCAAAGAATGTCTATTTAAGGGTTTCATCCCACGGCGGGGGGGCTCGCAATGGGGGGAGCCTGAAAAGCAAACCCTGACCAGTTTGTTTAGGGACTCCTGTTGGGGCTGAGTGGGGGAGTTCCTGTTTTCAGGTGCCCAGTGTCTGACTGAGGGGTCTGAGAAGGGGGCAGGAGGTGCTGAGAACCTCAGTGACCCTGGAACGCAGGCCATCACGTCCAGGAACCTGTCAGCCTTTAGTCTGATTAGTTTGCCGAGTACTTTTCCCTTGTGATAAGATTAAATTCCTCCCTCTCTTCTGCCTCCTGATTTTCTCCCATTAATGGAATGATTTTAAAGTCTTGTACTGTGAAGACAGATAAATATTCATACAAAGTCTCTGCCATTTCCTTGCTTTCCATTATGAATTCCCCATTCTCATCCTTTAAGGGACCAACATTTACTTGAGCTACTCTCCTCCTTTCTGTATACCTTCGCTCTTAATATCTGCTTTTATATTTCTTGCTATAGTTTCCTCTCATCATCCACCTTCTTCTGTTCTTTCTCCCTCGTGTGTTTATCTAGCTTCCCCATGAATTCATCTATACTATTTGCCTCAACTCTTCCTTCTGGTAATATAAACAGTATAAATTCCGTCACATGCCACATCACATCAACAGTATAAATTTCATCACATTTCTACTTCTCTTCAGCTCTGATGAAGGGTCTTACGGACTCGAGACGTTAACTCTGTTTCTCTCTCCACAGAAGCTGTCAGACCTGCTGAGTTTTTCTAGCCTTTTCTGTTTTTATTATTTCTAATTGATAGTATTTTTAAGCCTGTTCACCTTTTCGCTGACTTCACATTTAATTGACTTGCTGTTGCCACGACAGTTGACCAGTCGGCTTGCAATACCCTACTGGGAATTGTAGTTTTTCATCGCACACAGACCAGGCGGCCTGACAGCACCCACCCGCCATGCGCGTACTACACCTCCCGGCATGCCGGGCGCACGTTGTGCCACGTGGTTCCTGTCCCGGCATCAAAGGACTATAATTCCCGGTGAGCCTTGCGCACGAAGCATGCGCAGTGGTGCTCGTTCCGCTCGGAAACGGGAAGGGGATGGCGGCGATGCAGTGAGTGGAGCGGAAGGGGCTGCGAGTGAGTGGGGTTCAGTCGCGGCCGAACAGGGGTATCTTCCCCCATTCCCGCTCGCTCACCCATCCCTTTAGGAGTGGCAAGATGCACCCGGGTTTCGCCATCGGCCTAGTGTTCCTGGGCTGCACCAGCAACGTTGTGTTTCTGGAACTGTTGGCCAGGTGAGTGAGACCAGGGATCTAATCATTGCCTTTATTTAATGACAGGTGAGCATCAGGGATCTGACCATTGCCCTTATTTAATGACAGGTGAACATCAGGGATCTGACCATTGCCCTTATTTAATGACAGGTGAGCATCAGGGATCTGACCATTGCCCTTATTTAATGACAAGTGAACATCAGGGATCTGACCATTGCCTTTATTTAATGACAAGTGAGCACCAGGGATCTGGCCATTGCCTTTATTTAATGACAGGTGAGCACCAGGGATCTGGCCATTGCCTTTATTTAATGACAGGTGAGCACCAGGGATCTGACCATTGCCTTTATTTAATGACAGGTGAGCACCAGGGATCTGACCATTGCCTTTATTTAATGACAGGTGAGCACCAGGGATCTGACCATTGTCTTTATTTAAATCTAAGTGAGAACCAGGGATCTGACCATTGCCTTTATTTAAATCTAAGTGAGAACCAGGGATCTGATCATTGCCTTTATTTAATGACAGGTGAGCACCAGGGATCTGACCATTGTCTTTATTTAATGACAGGTGAGCACCCGGAATCTGACCATTGCCTTTATTTAATAACAGGTGAGCACCCGGGATCTGATCATTGTCTTTATTTAAATCTAAGTGAGAACCAGGGATCTAATCATTGCCTTTATTTAATGACTGGTGAGCACCAGGGATCTGACCATTGCCTTCATTTAATGACAGGTGAGCACCAGGAATCTGACCATTGCCTTTATTTAAATCTAAGTGAGAACTAGGGATCTGACCATTGTCTTTATTTAATGACAGGTGAGCACCAGGGATCTGACCATTGTCTTTATTTAAATCTAAGTGAGAACCAGGGATCTGACCATTGCCTTTATTTAATGACAGGTGAGCACCAGGGATCTGACCATTGTCTTTATTTAAATCTAAGTGAGAACTAGGGATCTGATCATTGTCTTTATTTAATGACAGGTGAGCACCAGGAATCTGACCATTGCCTTTATTTAAGGCAGATGAGCACCAGGGATATGACCATTGCTGAAACAAAATACTGCAAATGCTGGAACTCTGAAATCAAATAGAAAACGCTGACATACTTAGCAGGTTTGGCAGCATCTGTGGAGAGTGAAACAGAGTTAATTTTTCAGGTCTGTGGCATTTAATCAGCACTGGGAAAAGTTGGAAATGTAGCAGGCATTAAAAAAGTGAAGAGGATGAGGTTGGGAATAAGAACAAAAGGGAAGGTCCGTTATAGAGTGGCAGGCAGGAGTGATTAAATAGCAAAAAGTTTCATGGCGTGCAGCCAAAGGGAGCCGTAATGGGACAACTAAAGAAAGATGTGCTGAGAGGAGGTGTGAATGACAGAATTCTGAGTAGCTGCTGTCTGAAAGCAAAAAGGAAATAACAGAAACAAAAGGGCAAAAAAGAACAAAATGGAGCCAGAGATTATGATCTAAAATTGTTGACTCCAGAAGGCTGTAAAGTGATCTGTCAAAGGATGAGGTGCTGTTCCTCGACCTTGTGTTGAGCTTTATTGGAACACTGCAGCAGGTCAAGGACAGTAAGATCAGAATGGGAGTAAGGTGGAGAATTAAAATGGTAGACAACAGGAAGCTCAGGGTCCTGTCTGTGAACTGAATTCAGATGTCCTGTAAAATGGTCACCTAATCTGCATTTGATATGCCCAATGTAAAGGAAACCATGTCGAGATCAGCAAATACAGTACACTAACCAGACCAAAGTAATAGTAAATCGCTGTTTCACCCAGAAGGAGTTTGCCAAATCAAATTGGCAAAGGTAGCCTTGGAATGAGTTCACAGAGTGTATTGGGGGCAGTTTCTTAGAACAATATGCCAGCAACCAACTAGAGAAAAGGCTATTTTAGACCTGGTAATGTGGAATGACTCAGGGTTATTTAATGGCCTCATAGTAAAGGATCCTTGAAACGAGTGATGATAGCATTCCATTTGAGGGTGAGAAACTTAGGTCTGCAACTACTGCCTTAAACATAAATAAAAGCAATTACAAAGGTGATTGCCTTGATGTTTTGCCTAGGGGACAGGATATGTGGCTTGATCATGTTCTCCTGAGGCCATAGTTCTTGATAGAGACGTAGTGTCTCTATCTCAGTGAGTTTTAACGTGGAAGGTTCAGTGATGCAAATAAGGTGGTCATCTTTGTTTCAAGCATAAGTCATATTTAGCCTTTGTTTACAAAAGTCTCTGTTTTTAAAAGTTCAGTTCAGTTTTCTGGCCATTGGAGTAAAAATGATTACTTGGCATAAGGCACGTTTTCATGACATCTGTCATTGGGAAATTGCTGGAATCCATTATTAAGGAAGTAGCAGCAGGACATGTCATGATCTTTGGCTTACTGTCTGCTGATGCGTCCATCTGAGTCAATTTCTTGACTGTTTTTGTCAGTAGTGGTTTGCCATTGCCTCCCATTCTGGGGCAGGACAAGGAAGCAGGTCCCAAGTCTGCCTCAACTGGAACAGGAATCGACCCTGCTCTGTTGGCATTATTCTGAACCATCTGGCCAACTGAGTTAACTACCTCATTAGCAGGATAATTAGAGAATCGTAACGCTATCGTCCAGAGTCAACCCAGTTTAATGGAAGGGAAATTGTGTTTGATAAAGTTATTTGAGTTCTTTGGGTATGTAACAAGCAGGCTAGATAAACAGGAAACCAGTTGATGTAGTGTTTTTGGATTTCCAAAAGGCATTCAGTAAGGCGCTGCATAAGAAGTTACCACACAAGATAAAAGCTCATGGTGTTGGGGGAAATATATTAAGATGGATAGAGGAATGGCCAACTAACAAGACCCAAGTTGGTGTAATTGGTCATTTTCAGGTTGGCAAATTGTAGCTAGGGGGTGCAGCAAGTAATTAGGAAGGCAAATGGAATGTTACCTTTTATTGCAAAGGGGATGGAATATAACTAAGTAGGAAAATCTTGCTACAGCTGTACAGGGCATTGCTGAGACAGTGCCTAGAGTATTATGTACAGTTTTGGTCTCCTTACTTAAGGAGAGCTATATTTGCATGAAGAAAGTTCAAAGAAGTTTCACAAAGTTGATTCCTGAGATGGAGGGTTTGCCCTGTGAGAAAAGGTTGAGCAGGTTGGGCCTATACTCATTGGAGTTTAGAAGAATGAGAGGTGATTTTATTGAAACATGGTAAGATTCTGACAGGAGCTGACAGGGTGGATGTTGAGAGCATATTTCTTCTTATGGAGGAATCCAGAACTAAGGGCACAGATTCAAAATAATGAGTCACCCTTTTAAGATGGAGATAAGAAATAATTTCTTCTGAGGATCGTTGATCTTTCGAATTCTCTACCCCGAGAGCAGTGGAGGCTGGGTCATTGAAAATATTTAAGGCTGAGTTATACAGATTTTTGATCTACAACGGAGTCGAGGGTTATGGCGGGGAGGCAGGAAAGCGGAATTAACACCACAATAAATTCAGCCATGAACTAAATGACTGACAGCAGGCTTGAGGGGCCATATGATCTCCTCTTATTTCGTATCTTTTTATGAGCCTTCGATGGTGAAAAGGAAGAGGTAAATGGGCTGGTGTGCATCTCCTGCGCTTGCATGAAAAGGTGCTGTGGGAAAGGAGATGATGTTGGGAGTGGGCCATGGTATTGTTGAAGCAATGGCCTCTTAAGAATACTGATAAGGGAGGTGGGGAGATGTGTTTGGTGAAGGCATCACTCTGGAGGTGGCAGAAATGGTGGAGGATGATCTGTTGAATGAGGAAGCTGGTGGAGTGGAAGATGAGTGTGAATGGAAGCTTATTGTGGTTGTGGAAAGGGAAGGGGTGAGAGCAGAGATGCATGAAACAGAATGGACTCAGTGAGGGTCCTGTCAACCACAGTGGGGGAGTCCTTGGCTGAGGAAAAAGGAAGGCATGTCGGAAATGCTAGAAAGTTGCATTGTCTGAACAAATGCGATGGAAACAAACTGAGAGAATGCAATCGAGTCATAACGAAAGCAAGATTTGAAGAAGTGTAGTCAAAGTAGCTGTAGAAATCAGTGAGCCAGAGTGATTATTGGTTGATAGCCTACCCCCCAGAAATGGAGACAAGGGTGATGGAGGAAGCGAAAGGAAGACTCGGAGATAGACTATATGAATGCAAGAGAAGGTTGGAAATTGGTAGCATGTTTCTCTGACCCTAATCCTCTCCTTTTCACCATGGATGTCAATCCTTCTGCACCTCCATCCCCCACCACTGAGGCCTGAGAGCTCTCTGCTTCTTTCTTGAACAGAAGCCAATCCGCTCCCTTCCACCACCAGTCTCCTCCACCTGTCTGAACTTGTTCTCACTTTGACCAACTTTTCCTTTAATTCCATCCACTCCCTGCAACTAAAAGGTATTGCTATGTAAATCCCCATGGATCATATCTGTGCCTGCCTTTTTATGATATATGTAGAACCTTCTCTGTTCCAGTCTACTCACGCCCCCCTTCCCTCCCCTCTTTTTCTGCTACATTGATGATTGTTGTGGTGCCAATTCCTGCTGTCGTCCTGAAATAAAAAATTTCATTGACTTTGCTTCCAATTTCCACTTTTCTCTTGCCTTCACATGGTCCATCTCTCAGTTCCCTTCTCTGTCCTTAGCTGCTGCCAGGCTTACTGACTATTTCCAAAATTTTCTGTTTTTTAGATCTCAATGTTAATTATATTTAGACTGGTTCCCAAAGCTGAGCACTTTAATGTGTAATGTGAAAGAATTAATTAATAATATCATAGTAAGTGATCCTCTAGGAAGTGGGCTGTGTGGCCTTCAAGTCTATGTCCCTGTATGTCTTATCTTAAAAAAAGTGATACCTTATGTAATTTATGACATGGTTATTTGTGATTCATTGGTTAATTAAATACAGTTGCTAGTGCCACTTGAGTACATTCAACATTCAGAAAGTAGAGTAGCTTTAGTTTAAATGCAGTAATTTGCAAAAAATGAAAGAAGTTGCATTTATATAAATCCTTTCACATCCTCCGGATATCTAAATTATATTTGATATTGTGGCTGCGAGTGTGTGAAAGCTTTTGTATCAGGACATTAAACCCATTGGTAACTGCTGAACAATATTATCTCTGTATAACCTGTTACGACCAGGTGAGAACAGGTGTAATGACGCCTCTCTTTTACCACTCCTTGTTTGGTTGTAGCAGAGGTTTTAAATTTTAAAAGGATGCTGTATTGCCAATTCGGTATGTACTTGATTGTGTGCAGTTTGTAAGAATTACGCCAGACAGGTATTCTTGAGTTAAACACACAAGGGGTTAGTTTTATTGTACTAAAACCGACCGAGGTAAAAATATAAAGCATGTTAAAAACATACAAATCCATCATGCTTCCCACAAACACATGCTCAAACCCCAAGCATCCAGAAAGAAGTACAACTTTACAGAGCATTAGGGTATTAAACTTGGCCAAGTTAAAATGCAGATTTAAAAAATGAAAGTTAATAAAGATCCACTGATTGTATCCGGAGGTGTTAGTTCTTCATTTGAGGCTGCTGGTTTAAAGTCGTGGCTAGTATATCCCTTTTCTCCTGGAAACACTGTTGTTTCCATGATGGTGGAGGAATGTAGACACACTTTTAACTCGGCAAAACAGGATTCAAAACTGGCTACGCATGTCTGGGCTGATGTTTAGCCAATGTCTCTTTTAGTTGAGGTAATTATATTTTAATGTCCCAGCCATTAGCTCCTGAATGATCCATCCTCCATAATGGTGAGATAGGAAGGAGCTGTTCACACATTCAGGGGTGCCATTGTCTCTGTTGGGGTCTCTAGACTTTGCATCTCCATGAAATGGAATGTGACTTCACAGGTGCAAATTAGCAGCTACTTCAAGTCAGTGTCCATTGTTTACAAAGCTGTCTCTTTTATTTGCATAAGCTCTGGATAACCACTCAAACCCCTGAGATATAATTTGCTGGATGAGACTTGCAGCTCAATATTTCACAAATGTAAATTCCACTTGTTGAGTGAACACCGCGCTTGGGAATTTATGCACAGGGTGACCAACTCTTGCAGGTAAAATTAAGGGACACCGGCTTGGGGTTCCATTAGAGCAAGGCTTGGGTGTGGGGCAGGGCTGTGAGAGGGCGCAAAAATGGGAACAGAGTGCATACTGCACGTGCGTGAGATTAAAAGGTCCAATTTACAGGAAAAACAGCATCCCTGATGCATGCATCTTGGGACACGTACGTGACAGTGGGCTCAATTACAGGCCAATCCTGTAAAATGAGGGATGGTTGGTCACCCTGTTTTTGCAGCTTTTGCTGTTCCAACAATCAAGCTGCTTTTAATATTGCAATCTGTTTTTGTGGTAATAATACTGTAAATATTGTTGTTTGTTTGTACAGAACTTGAGTATTGCTGCAACAGCGTGTCTATTTTTCAGCAATACTCAAATAATGTATAAGAAAAGGAGAAAGGGATAAGGTGGGAATCTGAAGGCTTGTCTACATGGTAGACAAATTTCTAACTTTAGGAAGGTGTCCTCTCGACAAGACGCTTTAACTACCAGGGGAACACTTACTTAAAATCAACCCTTTAAACCCCATTAATTAGATGTAATTAGTGAACATTTAGAAAGGCATGGTGCTTTTGTTGTCTGGCGCACTGACCTCTACCTCGCGGAGGCTGAGCGTCAACTCGCAGACACTTCCTCCTACCTCTCCCTGGACCATGACCCCACCACTGAACATCAAGCCATTGTTTCCAGGACTGTCACTGACCTCATCTCCTCTGGGGATCTTCCTCCCACAGCTTCCAACCTTCCAATAGTTGCCCAAGCTCGGACGGCCTACTTCTACCTCCTACCCAAAATCTACAAACAGAACTGTCCCGGTAGACCGATCATGTCAGCTTGCTCCTGCCCCACAGAACTCATTTCTCATTATCTTGACTCCCTTCTCTCTCCCCTTGTCCAGTCCCTCCCCGCCTACATCCGTGATTCCTCTGACACCTTACGTCACATCAACAATTTCCAGTTCCCTGGCCCCAACTGCTTCCTCTTCGCCATGGACGTCCAATCCCTCTACACCTCCATCCCCCACCAGGATGGTCTGAGGGCCTTTAGCTTCTTCCTCGAACAGAGGCCCGAACAATCCCCATCCACCACTACTCTCCTCCGTCTGGCTGAACTTGTTCTCACGCTGAACAATTTCTCCTTCAACTCCTCTCATTTCCTACAAATAAAAGGTGTGGCTATGGGTACCCGCATGGGCCCCAGCTATGCCTGTCTCTTTATGGGGTACGTGGAACATTCCTTGTTCCAGTCCTACTCCGGCCCCCTTCCACAACTCTTTCTCCGGTACATCGATGATTGCTTCGGTGCTGCTTGTCAGGACTTGGAAAAATTTATTAATTTTGCTTCCAATCTCCACCCCTCCATCATTTTCACATGATCCATCTCTGACACTTCCCTTCCCTTCCTTGACCTCTCTGTCTCAATCTCTGGTGATAGACTGTCCACCAATATCCATTACAAGCCGACCGACTCCCACAGCTACCTCGATTATAGCTCCTCACACCCCGCTTCCTGTAAGGACTCCATCCCATTCTCTCAGTTCCTTCGCCTCCGTCGCATCTGTTCCAATGATGCTTCAAAAACAGTTCCTCTGATATGTCCTCGTTCTTCCTTAGCCAAGGTTTTCCACCCACGGTCGTTGACAGGGCCCTCAACCGTGTCCAGCCCATCTCCCGCACATCCGCCCTCACGTCTTCTCCTCCCTCCCAGAAACATGATAGGGTCCCCCTTGTCCTCACTTATCACCCCACCAGCTTCCGCATTCAAATGATCATCCTCCGCCATTTCCGCCAACTCCAGCATGATGCCACCACCAAACACATCTTCCCTTCACCCCCCCTGTCGGCATTCCTTAGGGATCATTCCCTCCAGGACACCCTGGTCCACTCCTCCATCAACCCCTACTCCTCAACCCCCACCTATGGCACCTCCCCATGCCCACGCAAAAGGTGTAACACCTGCCCCTTCACTTCCTTTCTGCTCACCGTCCAAGGGCCCAAACACTCCTTTCAAGTGAAGCAGCATTTCACTTGCATTTCCCCCAACTTAGTCTATTGTATTCGTTGCTCCCAATGCGGTCTCCTCTACATTGGAGAGACCAAACGTAAACTGGGCGACTGCTTTGCAGAACATCTGCGGTCTGTCCGCAAGAAAGATCCAAACTCCCTGTCGCTTGCCATTTTAACACTCCACCCTGCTCTCTTGCCCACATGTCTGTCCTTGGCTTGCTGCATTGTTCCAGTGAAGCCCAATGCAAACTGGAGGAACAGCACCTCATCTTCCGACTAGGGACTTTACAGCCTTCCGGACTGAATATTGAATTCAACAACTTTAGGTCTTGAACTCCCTCCTCCATCCCCACCCCCTTTCTGTTTCTTCCCCCTTCCTTTTGTTTTTTCCAATAAATTATATAGATTTTTCTTTTCCCACCTATTTCCATTATTTTTAAATATTTTTTAATCTTTTATGCTCCCCCCACCCCCACTAGAGCTATACCTTGAGTGCCTTACCATCCATTCTTAATTAGCACATTCGTTTAGATAATATCACCAGCTTCAACACCTGTGTGTTCTTTTGTTCTGTTGTCTGTGACAGCTTTTGATGATCTGCTTCTATCACTGCTTGCTTGTCCCTACAACCACATCACCCCCCTCCACTTTCCACCCACCCCACCTAAAACCAGCTTATATTTCACCCCTTCCTTGGATTCACCTGGTTCTGTTGAAGGGTCATGAGGACTTGAAACATCAACTCTTTTCTTCTCCGCCGATGCTGCCAGACCTGCTGAGTTTTTCCAGGTAATTCTGTTTTTGTTTTAGAAAGGCATGGGCTTGTCATGCTAGGTTAATTTAATGGAATACTTGAAGGGAATTCCAGAGTGTATAGATAAAGAGAATGCAGTGGATGTTGTGTGTAAACATTTTCAGAAGGCACTTGGGGAGGTGCCACATGGGAGACATATTGTGCAAACTGAGGCACAGAGTGTTAAATAGAATGTAAGTTTCCATCCCATTCCCACCCTGACTTCTCAGTCCTCAACCTCTGACACTGTTTGACTGAAACTCACTGAATTCGCCGAGAACGGCACCACATTCTTTTTGATTCAGCCCTTTACAGCCTTTGAACTCAACAATGAATTCAACAATTTCAGAACATAATCAATGCACCCATTTTTTTAGATGGCAGGTGCTGGTAATGATTTTGTTGTTATTTATACCTCTTCTAGACCCATCTTTTGTTTCTTTGCTTGTCCCATTACCGTTCCCTTTTGCCTTGCACCATCGTCCCATTTATTATTTAATCACCTCTGCCTTCCATCCTGTTAAGACCTTCTTTAATGTTCTTTCTTTGCCCACCTCCCCTCCTTTTCCCTGCCCCTGCACTTGCTTAAAACCTGTTAAATGTCTTTAAGTTTTGCCAGCTCTGACGAAAAGTCATGGACCTAAAGGGTTAAGTTAGTTTCTCTCTCCACAGATGCTGCTTGACATGTTGAGTATTTCCAACATTTTTTGTTCATATAAAAGGGAGTGCAGTGACACAGAGGAATAGCTCATGAACATCCATCATAGGGTAGTGTTAAAGAAAGAATTTTTTTTCCCCATTGCACAGATGTGGGTGTAGGTGAATCGCAGAGATTCTTGCTGAGACTTTGTTTTTCATATAATGTATGATTTGGTCATAGGCAGAAGAGGGGACAATGTCAAAGATTGTTAATACAATCCAATTGGGAAGCTTGGCAAATTGTGAGAAAGGTTGCCGTCACTTGCAGTCAGGCATAACCTGGTTAGCAAAATAGGCGATTGGGTAACAAGCACAGTTCAGTGTGAAATAGTACAATTTAGTAGAAATGAATGGGCTGTATGTGGTAGTTGCAGAGTGCAGAGGAAAATGATCTACAGATATAAAAAACAAAGATCTAGAAAAGTAGGAGTGTTGGAAGATGAGGCCATTAAAAGGCAAATGGGATGTAGGGTTTCCACAGGGCCTTAGGCAAATGATTATCCCTAAAATAATAGCAGGGGAAATTAAAAGAAATGATATCTCACTATTATTAGAACGCAGATCACTTTAGCACAAGTAGCTTTGAAGCAGGGAATTGGGAAGCAAGAATATAAAGGATCATAAGTCAACACCATGGAAATAGAACTGGAGTGGATGACTCTGGTTGGAAAGCTGGAACCAGCAAAGGCATAATAGATGAATAGCCTCCTTCTGTGCTGTCATTTCTATGATTTAGTGTTGGAAGGTAAGAATGACTAGACCTGGACTTAACTGAGAGTTCATAAGTCATGGGTCTTGTCTGGGTCATGATAGATCTATAAGTAGTTCCTAGCTCCCCCCTGAGTATGAGGCTGAGACCACAAGAGATTAATTCCATCTGCCATAGATTGCAATGTATAAGTCAACCTTTGAAGCCTCGAAAAATTCTTCTGAAAACAGGGGTTGACTTATACGCTGAGTATAAAATGTGAAACACTGGTGTTGGTGTAGGTGATTGCCATTTTGAAATATCACTGATAATTCAGATTAAATCAATGTGACGTTTTATAGAATGAATTAATTCGAAAAGGATACCTTTAACCACAATGAAAATGTTTTAAAAACCACAAAATTCATTGTCTTGCACAACTGATGCAAAGAGTTCATCAAATTCAGTCTAAGTCACTTGGGCTATAGCATCATCGTAAAGATCCCACACTGGATCAGATTTGGCGCTTTTGGTTTCACAACTATCACTCCACAACAAATCATCTTTTTCTCCATCCATTGAATTGGATATTCTGTATTTTTTGAACGATCTCATGGCAGTTTCTGAATTAATAGCATCCCTTGATTTGATGAAGAAACTACATGAAACATCAAACGAGGCTGCTGCATGTTTCCACTCTTTGAGAAAGTATTTTACTCTGTCATTCATCCATGTATTCCGTTCAGCGTGAACATGGTCCTTGAATGGCTTGTTGAGGCACACATCCAAAGGTTGAACTACAGATGTTAGACCCCCTGGTAAAACTGCAATTTGGACGGTGTTATTTCTTCACAGGCACTTCTTGTTCTCATCGGTTATATGGGATCTGAACATGTCCCACATTAATAAACTGCGTTCTTTGCATAGGCTAACAGGATGCGTATTCCATCCACAGCTTCACTCAATCCTCATCCATTCAACTGTTGTCATATACATGCACAAAAACCCTTGCAGCCAACTTGATTTCCAGCATGGTTTTGCATTAGAAAATTATCAGAGGCTTTAATTACATTCAGTCGGCCATGCAGGCTAGTACCACCATGAACTTTGTCTTCTCATGTCCTGTGGTTTTCACTAGAACTGTTTTTGAACCTTTCCACTCCACAGGTCGGTTGCTGAGCACATCAAAATTCATGGGCATTTCATCCATGTTGCTGATGTGACATAAAGGCACTTGTGTTTTTGCCATTGTCTGATGAATCGTTGGAAGCTAGTAATTTTGGCATTGAAGCCTTTCCTCTGAACGAACTTGCCTTCTGTCGCAACACTAGACATTTTAATTCCAAAAAGAGAAAACACCAACTACCTGTTACTCTGGAATTTTTGCTGGACTCAGGGTCTGATTTGGCCCAGCTAAGTACATATATACGGAGTGCATTTCCGGTGACGATGTAACCATTTTGATGATTTTTGAGGACGTATTCTGATACATGCTTCTCAAGATCAGGCCAGTGGTCCCTTTTCTCATGGTGCATTTGGTCTTGGGCATTTTCAGGTAGGATTCCTTCTCCCAATCTCGCACCTGTTTTTGATTAACACTGAATTCCCTTGCTGCAGCACAGTTATTTCAGGAGCTAGCAAATGTTTCGACTTTTAGCTTTGCACTTCGTCCTTTTTGCCAGAGGACCCATTTCTGTTCATCATTTGCCAGGCGTGGTCTGCTCTGTGTGGGTGTTCTTAAGCTCCTACGCATCTTCTTGGCAACATAGCCCATGTTGCCAGTTGGATCCCATGCACCAACTTATAAGGTGAGTAAAACATGCATTTCTGAGGTGAAAAATTGAGGCCACTTCCTAATGTGAGTATAGCATTTCTTAGCAGAAAAGGGCGGTCAACTTACACGGCGCAGATAGTCCTAAACATGAATTTTATTGCTGATGATGAGGTTGCCCTATATGCCGGTGAACTTATACGCTGTGATCTATGGTATGTTGACCATCTTGTTATATATCATGGTCAGCCTCAAGCCAGAAGCTTTATTTGCCCAGGCCAAGAATTTTTGTTTGGTCATTCAGTTAGGCTTTAATCCTTGTTTTATAATTTGTTTCTGTCAGTTTGATTTGTGTGATTTTTCTTGCAGGAAAAGCATTTTAAAATAGAGTTAAATTTGTGGAATTAGCTGTTAAATCATCAACTGCATTAAACTCATAATTAAGAATAATTAATTTTCTTTCTTCAGGGATTTTCCAGGATGTGGAAACATTGTTACGTTTGGTCAGTTCCTGTTCATAGCATTGGAAGGTTTAATCTTTCAAGCTCATTTTCTCACGAAGCCTCGGGCAATTCCTTTAAGGTACTGGAGAAATTGTTGTTAAAAGTGTGCGGCACTGGTCTGTGTAAAACAGCATCATCTCAGGGTTAGCAGCATCTACGCATCAGAATATTCCTTGTTTTCAAATCCAGTCAGAAATCTTGGCGCTTCTCTAATCCTGGCCTCTTGCGCAACCCCAATTTTAATTGTTCTTGCCATTAATAGCCATATCTTCAGTAGCATAGATGCTAACCTCTAGAATTCCTCCCGTAAACTGCTCTACCTTTTGGTAGAGCATGGGGATTTATGTCAAATCCATCAGCTGTGTGTTGTCTGGATTAAAACCTGCTGTACTGGGTTAGAGGGTGGGGAAGGCAGTGTTTCCTCCTAAGAACGGCGCAGAGAAGCTGGGCAGATCTCTTGTCTGGATTTTTTTTTGTTTATACACCTCAGGAACATTTTTGTTTCTGTTTGAATGTTTACTGATGTAGTCTCCCTCAGTAATCTTTTATGAAACAACAGTCTCTCTGCAGATTAAGCTCCAGCCTCTCTCTCTTCCTCCTTTCTTATATACATAGGAACTATTTCACCATGGTCTCCATGTTTTTCGTCGTGAGCGTGGTCAATAATTATGCTCTCAACTTCAACATCCCAATGCCGTTACACATGATCTTCAGATCCGTAAGTGATACACACTCATATTTTCTCTTCTATAAGTGCAAAAGCAAATAACTAAACTAAAGCACATGACACTGTAAAAGACTTGTATTCAAGGGCTGTACATGTATCTATTGCTATATAGTATAGCGAGCAAAGGTAACAAATGAATAAGACCATTTGGTCCATGAAGCTCATTCCGCCTGTTGGCCCTTATCCTTGACACCAGGATGGACTTCACCTGAATACCAGATGACATTTTGCATAGAAGGTTTGTACACTTTCAGTATGATGTCCAATTGTGTTCAATGTCAAGGAGTTCTATCTTACAATATAGGAATATTGTACAACCTTGAGCAACTTTATTCCATGATGTGCCTGTGATTTCACTGGGACTGTGACTAAAAATGTTTCACCTAGGATTGAGCTCCTCTTGCAGCCTTCAGCCCTGTTCCTACTCAGATTCTTTAAGTTACTCTCCATCCAACCCAAAAGCAGTGACTCCTTCCCCAGACATCAGTTTCACAAACATGGCTACCCCTCATCTGCCCCTGCCCCTCAAAATACCTCACCCAAGCATGAACCTAGACAGCAAGCGTCAACAGCAAATCCTACAATGGGGAGGGCCACAGCCAAACTCAATGCTGTCCTCGCCTGCACTCGCACACAGCATGGGCTTGTGCATACATAGGACAGTAAATGATCTAGTCCATCAAGCCTGCCCCTCACACTCATGATGATTGGAACATCATGATGAGGTGCTTCCTCACCCACCTCCCTGCCCCTCCAATCACCATAGTGATTAGGGCTGAAACCTCTGGCTGATTTTCCTCTCTTTTGACCCTTTCACTTCGTTTTCTAAGGTAAAGTGACTACAATGGAACCACCATTATCCACCATTTTGGGAGGACCCCCCCTCCCCCGACCAACCCTCCCTCCTCATCCCACCACCAGTGAATGATCAGATGTTGGTCTTGTATGGTGCAGCAATATCGTTTTTATTGGAATGAAGGTGAATACCAAAAAAAAATTAGGTCCTCCTCTGATCTGGAGGTTAGAAGGAGGGTTTGTGGCTCAGTCATTTGCACCCTTGCCTCTGTGCCAGAAACTCTGGATTCAAGTCCCACACCAGAATTTGTTAGCTATGGAAGGAACGTTCATGATGCAGTTCAAACAGGTTGATAATCAATCTGCTAATCCTTCCAATACTTCTCCACTATTAATCTAAAGGGGAAAAATGTCTGTGTGAAGATAGGAAACAAACAAAAATCTTGAGGTTTTATTCCATTAAGACATGGTGGTAATCAGGGAAGCAGATCATTGGAGTGCAAAAAACGAAGATACTGAAGGCCCCAATAACTGAAAATGACCTATGCAAGGAATGGGTTGGTTGGCCAAATGGCATTTACCTGCTATGTGCCATCTGTCCTCACCCCTTCAGTTTAATGACAATCACTTATTATTTAATGCATGCTCCTGGAACTGATGAAGGAAATGTGCAACTATAGTTTGCATAATGTTGAACTTTTGTTTTTCAGGGCTCCCTGATAGCCAGCATGGTATTAGGAATTATCATTTTAAAAAAAAGGTCAGTTATTAGTGTTGTGTCTTTTGTCGATCTGTGCTTTGATGAGTTCAATATTAATCACAAGGCCGTAGGCAGAAAGAGGTGAAGAGTGAGGGTGATTGGGATAGATATGTGGCAAAGCAGATGTTGGTCCTGACAGCGAGAAGCCTGGAGAATTGATGCTGTAAAATGGGAACAATACGGGAAAGAGGCAGTCAGCATAGTGCTCAGTTAAAGAAAATCAGGAAGGGAGAAAGGGCTGACATTAAAACAGCAACTTTCAGGACCTCGAGGCGTCCCAAAATATTTTACAATCAATGAAGTACTTTTGAAGCAAAAACAAAAATACCTGGAAACACTCAGCAGGTCTGACAGCATCTGCGGAGAGGAGCACAGTTAACGTTTCGAGTCCGTATGACTCTTCAACAGAACTAAGGAAAAATAGAAAAGAGGTGAAATATAAACTGGTTTAATGGGGGGGGGCGGGGGCGGCACAGGTAGAGCTGGATAGAGGGCCAGTGAAAGGCCGAGATTGCCAAAAGATGTCATAGACGAAAGGACAAAGAGGTGTTGACGGTGGTGATATTATCTAAGAAATGTGCTAATGGTGACATTAAGGGTAGAAAGCAGGACGAGCAAGGTACAGATAGCCCTGGTGGGGGTGGGGTGGGGGGAAGGGATCGAAATAGGCTAAAAGGTAGAGATAAAACAATGGATGGAAATACATTTAAAAATAATGGAAATAGGTGGGAAAAGAAAAATATATATAAATTATCGGGAAAAGGGGGATCGGAAAGGGGTTGAGGATGGAAGAGAGAGTCCATGATCTAAAGTTGCTGAACTCAATATTCAGTCTGGAAGGCTGTAAAGTGCCTAGTCGGAAGATGAGGTGCTGTTCCTCCAGTTAAGTCTACTGCATTCATTGCTCCCAATGCGGTTTCCTCTACATTGGAGAGACCAAATGCAGACTGGGCAACTGCTTTGCGGAACACCTTCGGTCTGTCCGCAAGCATGACCCAGACCTCCCTGTCACTTGCCATTTCAACACACCTCCCTGCTCTCATGCCCACATGTCCATCCTTGGCCTGCTGCAATGTTCCAGTGAAGCTCAATGCAAACTGGAGGAACAGCACCTCATCTTCCGACTAATGCCTAACTTCTGCAGGGCTCATTAGATTGACCGGGCCCCTTTAACTTGAGGTTCCCAGTATCTGTGGAATAACAGAAGCACCTAACCCAGAGTGAGGTGTGAAAGCTGGGGGATTCAAATCCAGGTTCAATCTGTGGAAAAATTATAATCCATTCTCCACCTAGTGCCACTATAAGTAGTTTTAAAACTGCAAATTGACCCGTTATTAAACAAGATTCTGTTTTTCCCTCCTTCATAGATACACAGTTGCGAAATACATTTCAATAGCCCTGGTTTCTTTGGGAATTTTTATCTGTACGTTCATGTCAGCAAAACAAGTGGTAAGAAGGCAGCCTATTTATTAAAACTTTTGTGTAACAGTTTATCTGGAATTCACTGCCTGAAAGGGTGATGCAAGCAGATTCAATAGTGACTTTCAGAAGAGAATTGGATATAAACAGCAGCAATCAGCTACATTTATATAGCACCTGTAACATAGTTAAAAAAAAAGCCAAGGTGCTTCACAGGTGCATTACCAAACACTTGAAAAGCAAAAATTTGAAGAATTGTGGGAAATGAGCAGAGCAGAGAGGGCCTAATGAGATAGTTGTTTCAAAGGATCGTAACAAGCAAGATGGGCTGAATGGCCTCATTCCATGTTGTAAGATCTCATAACATAGACAATTTGATGCATTGCTGTGTATTTGACACAGCTATATAATTTATGAAAGGCGCTGGTTAGAGGGTCTAATCAAATGAAATAATTCCTATAGTCCTGCTTATGTAGATGCATTGTTATACCCTCTTGACAAGGTGGTGTGTGCCCTGTCACTAATAGTACTGTAGAGGAGGTGAATGTGATGCACATAGGAGTTTTGTACTGTATGTTTGAAATTGCACACATTAGTTGTCCTGCACTTTGAAAATCTGCAAAGCGTCACTCTCAGTTGCAGTTCAGGTGTCATTCACTATTGCGTACATGACCCTCAATCCTCACTCATCAGGGTCATGCTGTTTGGCTACCTTATTAATCCTCTGTTGCGTTCATGCCTAATGTTCGGATAACTGTCTAATTTATCTTTCTTTCCCATGCACTCCACCACTTTCCTGTATGTATAAGGATCGGTCTTTCTGTTAACTCTAGGAATTTCTGTGTATGTGCAGCTGAAATTGTAGGAGCTTTTGACCAGATTTAAAGTATAGCCCAACTAGTTTGCTCTTACAGCTAAGTGTCAACCCTATGTCCATGTCTCTATTGCTTGAACAGCAAGGGCTCATCTGGAACTAACAGTCATGCCCTGAAGGTAGGAACTTAAAAACATAAAGAACCAGGAGAGATCATCACCACCCCCAGGTCACTCCTGAAGTTTGAAAGCTCTTACATAGCATCAATCATTTGTCTGATGAATATTTATTATATTGACCCTTGAACTTGCTGATGCCCTCTGCCCCTCACCTGGGCAGTTTGTTTCATGTATTTACTGCTGACTAATTAATCTAAATTGTCCACCTTCCTTGTTCTGCTCTGCAGTCTGTTCCTTCCGCCCCACACCCTTCTATAGAATTTGTGCTATTGGGACGCAAAGTTACGGGATAGTCAGCAATTGCAGAACAAGCCAATCCCCACCCCCCCACATTCCTTTCCAATTTTTGCTTTCTGGGATCAGGCAGGGAACATAGTTGGTGACCGGTCCCCAGCCACCAGTTTGCTGCCTCTTTCGACCCTTTAGTGTTCTAATTGTCACCTGTGTAAGCGCACGTTCCAGCAGAGGTCACAAGACAGCGATGAGGAGAATGATCCCGGACTGTTCCTGGATGACCTTCAGCCACCACCACCGCACCCTGCCTTTGTAAGCCACGGTGGCTGAGGCCAGTTGCAGCATCCCTACCATTGACTCAATGAGTTCAGCTAAATAAGCGGACTGGAGACCCTTTCTAGTTTGTGCGACCTGGAGCCAGATGTGGCACGAATGCTGAGGTGCAGCTCCATGGGCACCAGCAATCCTCTTGCACCTGACCCAAGTGGCCATTCTTCACGTGTCAAATGACAATGTTGGCAGCCTACTGAACCAAGGGGCATTAGGGAGTTTTGTTGGCGCTACTTGGTGAGTTGCTCCTCTGTGTTAAAATTCAGATTCTATTTTGAGTGACACTATTCAACTGCCGTTGCCATTGTTAATTTTCTTTTGTATTCCAGTCTTCACGTACGAGTGCGTCTGATGATGATGGTTATTATTTATTTATACAGTGGCTGATAGGTAAGGTGAAACATTTCAATGGACTTTGGTTTTAATTACACACGTATTTAGCTAGCTCCCCCTCAGTCTATGAGGGAGAAAGGGATGTAAGCATATGCAAATAGGGTTAGATGAAATAAGATGGGAGGGTCTCATGTGGAGCATAAACTCCAGCATGAACCAATTGGGTTGAATGGCCAGTCTCTCTGCTGTAATTTCGGTACAGGATATTCTGTAACTTTGCTTGGTGTTTGAGCTTAACAAGAAACATGCTTTAAGTCTGAGTACTTCCTTGCAGGTACAAAACTTGGATTTATCTCCCCATATTGTTGGTTTATTTGAGAACTCGGGATGAGAGAAGGGGTAAAATTGATCAGTGTTCCTGCTGCCGTTCACTGTCCAGTAAACCCCCACCCCCTGTTAGAAAATGCTCAGGCGTGAATATTGGATGTGGACCAATTAGACTCGGCCAGGGTCCAGTCGGCTGCCAACCTTACCTTATTTCCAACACACAAAACAAAATAGCCCCTTGGGAAAGGACCAGAGAGTTGTTGGCATCCCTGGACCTCACATGCGTTCAGAGTGTTCCACTACTTCTGACCATTTTTGGACTGTGTTGTTATATCCACTGGTGTTCTAGATGCTGGGGTCAATTCCTGATGTAGAGAGGAACTTCTCACCTTCTTGAGGAGAATTAGCAACATTTCTCTCTACCAGTGTTATCCCATCCACATGCACAAAAGATAAGCAGATTATCTGTTCAAAGTATGCTGTTCAACCCTTATCTGATCAACTGCTTTCCAAATATAGATTAAGCTTTTTGATATACTGTCAAATTGGGTTCCTCTTATTTCAATTAATTTGCTTCGCTTCATCGGTCATTTTCAAATTTTGTGTTTTAACATCGTTGATTTTATCAATAACAGTCTATATTTATATATCTATATAGCGCCTTTAACATAGGAGCGTTATCCATCAGACATAAACCTGACATCAAGCCACTGAAGGAGATGTTGGGACAGGTGAAAAAAGCAAAGGCCAGAGAGGAAGGTTTTAAGAGCGCTTTAAGGAGAGAGAGGTAGGGGGGTTCGGAGCTTGCAGCCTAGCAACTGAAGGCACATTTAAACTCAAACACTCTGGCACTGGATTCGTTTTCTTCATTTCTTGCTCTCCCTTCAATCCTTGTGGCAGGTAAAATTATTCTTTGAACCAGAGACTAACTATGTGCCTCAACACGTGCCAGCGTCTCTGGAATAGACAGTAATGATGGTGTCATGTGAGGACAGCGATTATTGCTGCAGGTCTGACTTAAAGCAGCTTCAAGCCCCAGACTCTGAAAGTGTGGCAGATGGGCTGGGAAACATGTGACGTGATAGCCCTGGTTTTTGCATGACAGAAAAGGACTATACAAGGGAGAGAAAGGGCACAAGTCTCTCAGAGGATGACAGGCACTCTACGTGGGCCATGAGGTGGATGGTTGCACCATATGCTGTAGTGACTGACACTACAGGAGAGCGATTTCTTTTAAAAGAGAAAATTGCAGATCGAGGAGGAACTGGGCAGACTGCAGAGACCACAGGAGAGAAGTGCAGAATGAGAACTTTTCTTTATTGGCTGTGTACTTTAGAAAGTCAGCAACTGTGTAATTAAAAAGTGTTTGATTCACAGGTTACAGATGTGCCTTATGATAGTAATGGCTAATGTACATATTATAATTGGAGGAGATGGAGTTGAACAGGTAAAAAAAAAAGTTTGCATACTTTTAGGTGGGTTAGTGTCAGAGATGGAAGTTGTGAAGAAGACACCAAAAGAAGTGTTGGACTTGCTTCTCTGTTTTTGGAAGATTAAGCAGGATTTGGAGGGCTAAAGATATTTTGATAAGAACAAAGGCAAGAGCTTATGAAGCAGTGGTTATCCCATATTATGTTACGGGCCTGAAAAAGGATGATGAGCAAAAGATCTCAAAGACAGAAGTGAGTAGATTAAGAGGAATAGTGTTGAGTACTGAGGATTTAAAGAATCAAGAATGATAAAATAAGAAGATATTTTGTGGACATGAAACAAATGCTTACACAGAAGATCCAAGAAAGATGACTTTGACTGCTTGGGTACAATTCAAGAATGGAAACAGCAGGAATAGCTTTCATGACCTGCTACACCAAGGTACATCAAATGAGAGGCCGAGGAAGACCAAGGATAGAAAATATCAAGAGTCACTTGTTACAAAAAGGGATGCAGATGACTGAAGTGACCAGGCTAGTGCAGATCCAGCAACAATGAAATTGATTAATTCAGACACTATGCCACTGCTGAGCTGACAGATGGGAATTTATTTTGCTGCTTAATAGTTTGAATGAATCAGCCATATTGGGAGTTGAATGCCTCTCTAAGTGCATGCTGAGAATTGGCCCCACAGCCGGGATCATCAAAAAGATCAAAGCAGCCTGGATTAAAACAGAAAGCACTGGCAAAACTCAGCAGGTCTGGCAGCATCTGTGGAGAGTGTAACAAAGTTAACGTTTTGAGTCCAATATGGCTTCTTCGGAACAAAAAAGAGGTAGAAATGTGATGGATTTTATGCTGTTGAAAAAGGAGGAAATGTCAGATCGAACTAAAAAATTCAGCGATAGGTTAGAGGGCGGGAGAGACTAAATGACAAAGGATATCATGGAGCAAAAGGCAAAGAGAGTGCTAATGGCTGTAGTAAAGAAATAAAGCATTGGTCCAGAGTACGTGTCAATGGGCAACTCTGGGTGAAAGCAAAACATGAAAATGAGATACAGACTGGCACTTGACAAAAAAAAATCAAAATGGAGAACAAAGTTCATTGTCTGAAATTGTTGAACTCAATGTTGAGTCCAGAAAGCTGTAAGGTGCCTAACTGGAAGATGAGGTGCTGTTCCTCATACTTGGGGTCAGCTTCACTGGAACAAAGCCTCCTGGATTGGAGCACAGTGACATTGTACGTTAAGCTACAGAAAAAATATTATTGCATTGCATTACTTCAATTCTGCTGTTGTATTGTTTGTCAACCATATTTGAGGATCTTTTGAAAATTTCTGTAGATTTTATAAGTTCTGGAGAATGCATATTTTTCACCCAGTGGGAACAGGTTATGGATTAGATATGGTGTAAAAGTTCCTCTACCTGTACTCTATCCCAATAAGACACCTTAACCCTAATCTCAACGCTGCACTCTGTACGGCAGCCATTTCCATTATTCACACTAGCCATCCTCATGACATTTTATTGTGAGGGGTGCCCTGATTGTCCATTGGAAAAATGCATTGCCTATTGTACTGAATCAGACAGATCAGTTAGGTCGTAGGCTCGAGCCTTGTTCTGTACTATATTAGCTGTTCTTGACTGCAGCAGTAATTGGGGCATATTTATTGGCCCCAGTGTCCTACTGTTAGCCAGGGTTCTTGCTCTTCATTTTGCACACTTCTCATAGAGATACCAGTGAGCGAAGACAAGACTGAGGCTACAATGTGATACAAACTTCAACCCATTCAAAAATCTGCAGCACCAAGTCCCAGTCACCCATCTGCCCTGTGTTCACTGATCCACATTGGCTCCTGGTTGAACAACGCCTCGATTTTAAAATTCTCATCCTGATTTACAAATCCCTCTATGGTCTCACCCCCTTCCTAGCTCTGTAACCTCCTACAACCCACAGATATCTACACTCCTTCAATTGTGTCCTCTTGAGCACCCCTGATTTTCACCATTCCTTCAGCTGAAGGACAATTACCTCTGGAATTCCCTCCTTAAACCTCTCTGTCTCTCTACCTCTCTTCCCTTCTTTAAGACAAACCTATCTTTGAAAAAACTTTTGGCCATCTGAGAAAATATCTGATGTGGCTTGGTGTAAAATTTAGTCTGATAACATTTGCCACCGACGCCCGGCCCAACAGCTTCAGGAGATGAGAGGAGAAAATGGAGGCGGACAGGGGTGACATAGAATAAAAACTAATATACCTGCTTTAGAGAGCTCAAATATTGATGATCAATAGCCTGAGCTAATACAAATTAATGGGAACATGTGTTTGAACCTTTTAAACATGGCCCCTGTTGTGATCACAGCTGGTGTTAATTGCTGCACAAACCAGATCCGAGGGAAACTTGGCTTACAGGCCAAACCCTTTTTTTGAAATTCTGAAAATGAGAAGACAACGTATTGATCTCAGCAGCAAGAAACTCAGTAACAATTTGGAGATTTTAAAAATTAAAAGTAAAGCTTTTATTAACAAGAATAAAAGAAAACTTAAGCACACAAGATTACAGTTACACGGTTAAGGTTAGACTTGCAACACATTCTCCCAAAAAGATACTCTTTTTGGTCAGACCCACAGGTAAACACCTTCCAAGCAACTCTTCCTTATAGATGTTTAACTATAAAAATCCAGTAATATTACCCAAGGCAAACTACTGTAGCATTAATAGAGGCAAATCATATGACCTTTAACTCTCTTCGACTCTGCTGTGGAAATTCAAGACTTTGTAACAGATTGCTTGTTGCAGCTCAAGACTTTTCTGACTTGACTGGATGGCTGATTCACATCTGTAGCTTCTCCCAGCCCAGAGCCACAGCTTAGCAGCTACATTTCACAGCTTGGCTCTGGCTCCGGTTACCACAGCTCCAGCTAAAGCACCAGCTGCTGCATCTCACAGCTCAGCTCAACAGCTCAGACAGCTTCAGCTACCCTAAGCTCTCCCCAGTAACTCTAAGTTACTTTTTTCCCCTTTCATCTCAGATTCCATTGTTCTCACACCTCCTTGAAACTCAAATCTTTCCAAATATAAGATCTTTCATGTTTCCATCTTGTCTTTGCTTTCGGGTCAATAAAATATAATATCCCCATTTCGATTTACCTATAAAACTCCTGTAAGGTGCAAACATGTTTCTTGCAACCTCTGATTTCCCTTTGATAATCAACCAAACTCTCAACTTATCTAAAAATGCAAATGTTAGATCTAACCTATTCGCTTGTACCTCAAACCTAATAATCCTTTTCATGTTTTAAACCTCCAGACAACCTGTCTCCTATTAATCTCTGCCCAGTTTAATTAAATCGCGCATATATACACACACACACACACACACACACACACACACACACACACCGTTTTTCACAGAAAAACACATCCCCTAAAATATTTTTAAAAATCCATTTCTCACACCCCCCCAAAGGGCTTGTGCACCCATGAAGGCAAAAGCTTGAACACTCCAATGTAACCTGTAAATTTGAAAAAAAAAGTTTTCCATAGATGCTCACTAAGTCAAACGTTGTTCAAGATTTTAGAATGTCAAAGACTTTTCTAACTCATGTCTTAAAAGGCCTCATCCACTCTGTTAGCTTGGTGCTCTACCCTCCAATTTGCCTCCTGTAGCAGTGTTAATCTTCTCCTTAAACCGCTGTAAAATATTCATGAAATCACTCCTTTTCTCTTTCTTCAGGTATTGCTATGCTGACCTTTGCACTCTTCATGTCAGCCAGAATGGGGCTCTTTCAGGAGACATTATATAAGCGGTATGGGAAACACCCTAAGGAGGCATTGTTTTATAATGTGAGTAATGATTTCAGCAGTAATGATAGTTTGTCCCTGGTTTAGGTGAAGTATTGAGAAGATGCTCCTTCTGCAGGTGGAAAGTGCTTTTTAAGGTTTAGCAATGTTTCACGAGTTCTTTATTAATCAGAAAAAATGAAGACTTATTGGAACTGTAGGCTCTAAATGTGACCAAAGTCCAAGCCTATGATTAAGCTTTTATAGTATCAGATCTATTTTGTGAACTAATTATTTTAAGAAATAAAATATAAGTTGCCATGAGGATAGACCAAGCGAATGTTGCAATAGTCCTTGGTGTTAACACATTAGCTCCTTGTTTATCCAAATATTTTAAGTTCAATATTAACACAAGCTCCAGAGCAAAAGGACTTTGATTCAAAGCTAGATGAGAAAAATGGGATAGATAGTATTAGATTTGGGTCCAGCAGTGTTATTTTTACCACTGCTACACAAGTCAAACTGCAATGCCATTTGCACTAGTAAGTAGATGTTTGCAGAGCCTCCATATCTCCAATCAAGAGGGAGTTTTGCCTGCTATTCATTTCCTACCGTGCAAGGGTGTGACAAACCTATGATAGCATAGTAGATGTTGAGTGAGTTACACTGCTATCATCTCCTAAAGGCTGGGTCATCCCATCCATACCAGAGCTAATGCTTGACATCATTAATCAGTTTCCAGTATGTACTAGGCCACCCAACGGGGCAGTCTTTGCAGCTTTGCTATACATTTCTGTTGGATGTAACTGCAGCTTACTGCAAGCCCTTCTGGACAGGTGGATCATGATCACTAGGTGCTATGCAGAGGTTGGCTCCTTCCTGCATCTGTACTACTTTGATATGATTTCGAGGTGTGTGTGCTGGTGGTGGACAGGGGTTAATATGGCATGAAGAAGACAGACTAACTACCCTGTGTGGTCTTCATTCTTAAAATGATGAACACCTGCCGCACACCATAATTCCTACTAACCTTACTCACCTTCAGGTCAAGAAGATACGTTGGGGCTTTATATGTTGCAGAATTCAGGACTGTGTCTGACACTGCCTATCTGTCTTTTGGCCTTTTTATGTACATGCTCCATATCGAGTTTCCCAGAACTTGTTGAGCTTGCATCTGAGTCAGAAGGTTGTAGCTTTAAATCCCACTCCAGAAGCTCGAGCACATAATCCAGGCTGACATTTTAATGGAGTACTGAAGGAGTGCTGTGCTGTCAGAGGTGTTGGCTTTCAGGTGAGACGTTAAACTGAGGCCCCATCTACCTTCCAGGAAAATGTGCAAGATCCGTGTACTGTTTTGAAGAAGAGCATGGGTGTTTCTCCCTGGTGTGTTTTTGCCAGCCCTTATCTCTCAAACAACACCCAAAGCATCTACTAGTCATTATCTCATGGCTGTTAGTGGGAGCTTGCTGTGTGCAGATTAGCTGTCACAACTGCTATATTACAGCAGTGACTACGCTTCAAAAAGTACTTAATTGGTCGTGAAGTAATTTGTGACATCCTGAGTTCTTTGATGATGCTCATGCAGAGGCTTCCCTGTGATTGCCTTTCTCTGAGCAGTTTGAGGCATTCTGTTTTTTCAGTCCAACATGTCACCCATAAGCCAAGGCCACATGCACCTATGAGAGAACACAGGGCAAACACACTTTCGGCTAAAGCCAACTTTTCACTTGGGCTGTCACTAAGGCCGGAATTTTACAGCGAGCCGTTCTAAACTCCATTGACTTTGGCAGGACCGTAAAATCCCACTGATGTAAAATTCTGCTTTAAATGTTCTTGGGCTGATTCAGATGCTCACTGTCTGTTACTTTTCACTCAGCATTTCCTGCCATTACCAGCCTTCCTCTTATTCGCCTCTGATATTTACAATCACGGAGTTCTCTTCAGCCAATCCAGTGAGTGCCTATTTTTTATATAAAAGGGTTTTTAAACTTTAATTTGTTTTCTAAGTTAAATTTCTGTTGGTATGTAGATAATGATATTTATTAAATTAAATGCTTATTGGAACAGTGAAGGAGATGGTTTTGAGTGGAGTAGGTGTTACAGGGATGTCCCCAGGTGCTTTGCAGATGAAGGTTGGACTTCGGATCTCAACCTGAGCTGTATCTTGTGGGGGCGGGAGACACTACAGGGAAATTGGAGCATTTTGTCTGAGGAAATGTTGAAGAGCAGAGGCACACCTGGGAGTGAGTTACAGGCTGGATTCTAATTTAAGCAGATGAGTTGGTTTATATACAAAATAATTATGGCTATCTGGGAGTGAGCTACAGACTGGTAACTCATCAAGGGGTCCAGATGGCTGATAATGAGAATAATTTTGGATACCCAGGAGTGAGCTACAGACAAAACTAATTAATTAGATTTGAGTGGTTTTTGTTTGGAATAATGGATATCATGGAGTGAGTTACAGTCTGGAACTGAAGTGTGGATTTCATTAGGGTTAGATCACACTTCAAGAGCACTTCCACAGTTCTGGTCCCTATAATACAAAAAAGTAATAATAGGAGCAATGGTGTAGGTTCAAAAAAGACCAAGAAGGATGATGCCAGAACTGAGAAGGTACAACGATCGGGAAAAACTAAACAAGCTGAATCACTTTTTTTAGAAAAGGCTGAGAGGAGATCCTTAAAATTAAGAAAGCGATTGATATAATAGACATAGAGGAGATATTTCCATTTGTGAGCATCATCCAAAATTAGAGGCCATATGCCGAGTATAAATGCCATCGTGGGTGTGAGTGGCTGGCTGCCATTTTGAAATATCACCTGCTTCCAACGCAATGAATGGATGTGTCTTCGCAACACAGCCCGTATCTCCTGCATGATCCCTTATGTCCGGTTATAAGGTACCAGTAAGTAAAACATGCATTTGAGGGGTGAGAAATTGAGGCTGACTACTAATGCGAGTGTAGCATGCCATGGCTGAAGAGGAGGGGTTGACCTACCTGCCAAGAATATTCAAAAACATGTTTTTGCGGCCAAAAAAATTGAACCATCTTCTACATCAGGTCAACTTGTGCACTGTGATTTACAGTATGTAAGATAGTCACTAATAAATCCAATAAGGAATGTAGGCGAAACACTTTTTATCCAGAGAATGGTGAGACTGTGGAATGCGCTCCTACAAGGGGTAGTTGTGGAGGATAACATAAATGGAAGCTAGATCAATACATGAGGAAGAAAGAAATAGAAGGTTATGTTGGTGGGGCGAGATGAAATAAAATGGGAGGGAATTTATGGAGCATAAGTGGCATATATCTGTTGAGTCAAAATAGTCTGTTTCTATGCTGTAAAATTCTACGTAATTTTGTGTGTCTTTTACATTGTCACCTTGTATGTCCATGTACTATTTAAAACCTGATGTAGGTGTGTGATCTGTTTTTTGTATTTTATTTCGCACAGAACAGATGGAGATTGCACTCCTGGGAGTGACTTTACCAATCATGTGGTTTTACTTGGTGATGAATGTTCTAACTCAGTATCCTTTCCACTGTTGAGAATCCCTTCTGATACCTTGGTGACTGTCTTCACAGGGAAGGTGTCTCCATCCCTGGGATCTAGGTTTGGAATGGTAGCTTCCTGATCATCTAATGACAAACAAAAATTTCTGTTCTATTCCTATGAAGTGAAAAATTGCATTAATCCCCTCCTATCTCTCACACGTTATACATGACACTTGTTTTTACCTCTTCCGAATCTCTCTCTTCATTCCTACCTGTCCCAAAGTAGCGAGCATATTTCTGCAATGGTTTCTATGGTATATACTCTGTTATGCCAAGGTTAATCCTCATGTCCCTCATTCATATGGCGCCTCTATCTAAAATCTGATAGAATCTGCAGGCATTGGGCCAATTTCTATAATGTACAAGATACTCAGGTTTACCTCTCAACTTACTCCATCAGTGTTGAACATTAAGTCTTAGATAAGCCGTAACTGCCTCCAGCTAAAAGTTCAGTAAGACTTAAAGTATTTTCTCTGGTTCTCACCAGCAACTGCACCTGAGTCTCCGATTCCATGCCCACTCCCCTGTTGCTCATTTAGACTGAACCCATCAGTGTAGGTTCAGGACTCCCCAGCCCACTCCCCCTACATTTAACCCCCCCACCCCGGCCTTTCATGTGCTTCTTTCTCAATTGCATAAATAAAACAATTGTTCAATTTCTGTGCAAGACTAGTCTTTTGTTTGACCTTGAGCTAATCCCTGCATCAAGTCTATCATTAAGACCACCTAATTGAATCTCGAAAATGTCATCTGTTTCCATCCCAATATTATTGAAACACTTATCCATGGGCAGAATTTTTCAGTCAGCGTGCGGGGGCACTGACGTCAGGCGTGCATCCTGATGTCATCGCACTGAGTAGTGATGTTTCATTCAGCGGGCGTGGACCAGAGTCAGCTGCACGCCCGCCAATATGTAAATTGCCTATTGAGGCCATTAAGGATCTAATTAAAGTTATTCTAAAAACTGCCCGTCCAACCTTAAGGTTGGCAGGAAAGCAAAAAGGCCAAGTGGCCTTCACATTTTTTAGGAAACCTCATCCACGAGCAGGATGAGGTTTCCTAAAGCGTTTACTAAATAAATTTTAAAATTTTCATAAATATAAAAGCATGTCCCATCTCATGTGACGCAGCCACATGAGGGGACATGATTAAATCAATTTATAAACCTTTTATTTAATTTTTTGAACATCGATTCAATCTCCCTGAGGCAGCTCTGTGCCTCAGGGAGATTGAAGAGCTCTTTCATGCGTATGCACGAAAGAGCGCTGGCCCTGACTCTTCCCCCCCCCCCCCCCACTGCCCGTACAGGTAGCGTTGAGTGCTGCTGGCCGCATATTACACTGGGCGGGCCTTAATTGGACCGCCCGCCCGTGTAAAATGGTGGCACGGAACCGATTGCGGGCGGCAATCAGCTCCGTGCCTGTTCCCTGCCAAACCCGCCCGCCATATGAAAATTTCCGCCCCATATCATTTTACGTCTGGGTTTCTTTCCCCTCCGAATCCACCCTAGACAAACTCCAAACTGACGAGACTTCCCTGCCCATACCCTTGTAAACCTTCATAAATCACTTGTGCCTCAGCTGGAACAATGCGTCCAATTCTGAGCGCCACACTTAAGGAATGATGTCAGGGCCTTGAAGAGGGTGCAATGGAGGTTTGCCAAAATGGTACCGGGGATGATGGACTTCAGTTATGTGGAGAGATAGGAGAAGCTGTGTTCTCCCCAGAGCAAATATGGTTTAGGGGCGATTTAATATAGGTGTTCAAAATTGAGGCATTTTGATAGATTGGGAGAAACTGTTTCAACTGGTAATGGTCAGTAACCAAAGGACATGACACCAACTTAAGATAATTGGCATAAGAATCTGAGGGGAGTCGGGAATTTTTTTTCATGGACTTCCTGAAAGAAGGGTGGAAGCAGCTTCATTAGTAATTTTCAAAAGGGAATTGGAAAAGTACTTTAAAAGGAAAAATTTGCAGGAATGAGGGAAACAGCAGGAGGAAAGTGGGTCTAAGATGCAGTGGGGGCAAATGGCCTCATGTGTTATATGTGCCAGGTTTCCAGCAGAGCTATGGTTACGCCGCCCAGCTTCATTGATTATGATTTGCTTTTCAATTAGTACCCCTGACTGCTGAATGAAATTCAAGAAATAGGTTATGCACAGATGAAGACCTGTTTGTAAGAGTTGTGTGGCAATGTAAGAGTGTCCTTTCCCATCCTTAACCTCTCACCTCCTCAGATATGTTTGCATCCGTGGTGTTTTTATCCTCACGACAGAATGCACATCCCTGACGGTCACGCTCGTTGTTACACTTCGCAAGTTCATCAGCCTAATCTTCTCCATTGTTTACTTCAAGAATCCCTTCACCTTCTGGCACTGGTTTGGGACCTTGGTGGTCTTTATTGGGACCCTCACTTATGCCGAAGTTTGGAAAAGGTTCATGCCACCATTCCATAGCAAGAGAAAAGAGCATTAATTCTCTGCACAGCAGTGGAACCAGGTTCAGGCATTGAGCCTTAATGATTTCCTTTTAGAAAAATCAGTGATTGTCAGGAGGAATAAATTTTCATTCTTTCCTTTGAAAACTCTGTTTTTGTAAATGTATAATTTGTCTCCTCCCTCATTCCCTTTGTGAACTTTTGATCTAGCCACGTGTCTTATCTGTGTAGTCGATATGAAATTACTGCCTTTAAAAAAAACACAGCCATGTGAAGACACTGCTGAAATAATGCTTATAAGTAGCATAGTGATAGGTTTTGAAATATTTTCGTAAAATATTTTGGCCACAAAACGTGGCTTCATGGTGTTGTTGCTTTCGGCGCCATGGAAGCTGAGTAAGAGAAATAATAGCCAGGGCTCTGCTTCCAGCACTGATCACCATGGTTTGAAGGGTAATAGTGCAGGCATCCTGTCCATGTGCTGGAAGTATGCAGAGTGGGAGAATTGTGACATCTGATAGGAACATAGGACTTAGGAGCAGGATTAGGTCATTTGGCCCTTCAAGCCTGCTCTGACATTCAATAAGATCATGGCTGATCTGGTTATGGTCTCAACTCCATTTTCCTTTCTGCTCCCCATAACCCCTGACTTCCTTGTCTATCAAAAATCTACCTAACTCAGCCTTGAATAAATTTAAAGACCCAGCCGCCATTACCTTCTGGGGAAGAGAATTCCACACTCTAATGACCTGAGAGAAAATAATTCTCCTCAGCTCTCTCTTAAAACCTGGTTTTAGTTTCCCTCACAAGAGCAAATATCCTCTGGGTATCCACCCTATCTAGTCCTCTCAAGATTTTGTATGTCTCAATAAGATCACTTCTCTTTCTTCTAAATCCCAAAGGGCATGGGCCCAATCTGTTCAACCTTCTTCATAAGATAAGCCCTTTATCCCAGGAATGAATTGAGTGAACCTCTGAACTGCTTCTAAAGCCATCATATCTTTTTATCAAATAAACCAAAACTGCACACAGTATTCCTGTACAGCTGCAGTAAAACATCCTCACTTTTATGTGTGTGTGAGGTAATGCATTTGGGAATACACAATAAATGGGACCATGCAGAGGGTGGGGGGGGGGGATGGTGATAGAGGAAGTGAGAGACCTTGGGATGCATGTCCACAGGTCCCCGAAGGTGGCAGGACAGGTGGATAAGATGGTGAATGCTTTCCTTTACTAGAAGGGGTATCGATTACAAAAGCAGCGATTTAATGATGGAACTATATAAAATACTGGTTAGGCCACAGCTGGGGCAGGATTTTGAGTTCAGCGTGTGAGCGCCATCGGCAGGTGCTGGAGTGGCCGGGAAACAGCCCGCCGCCCACAATCGGCCCCCGACTGCGGTTTCACGCTGGCTGACCAATTAGCGGCCAGCCAGGGTGAGAGGTGCGCTGAAAGGCTCAGCGCTGCCGGGGTGGGAGCGGGAGGAGGCCGAGCGTTGAAGTCAGCGCTGGCACGGGGGGAGCGCACACTGATAGCTGCCTCAGGGAGCTGAAGAATTCAAATGCAATAATAACAGATTTTAAAATCCGGAAAAAATGCCCATGCATCAGAAACAGTCACCTGAACGTAGGCAAGATGAAAATTCAGTGCAAACATTTTTTTTTAAATTAATATCGGAAACCACATCCCACCCTTGGATGAGGTTTCCTCAAAAAGGCAAAGGCCGCCTGGCCGATTCGCCCACCCATCAACCATGAAGTTGGACGGGCAGTGAAAATCCATGGTTGATTAACGCATTAATGGCCTTAGTAAACCTCTTACTTGTCGGCGGGCACACTGCCAACTGTCGCCCGCCCTCCCGCCCACTGAAATATCGCGTGAGTGCGCAATGACATCGGGATGCCTGTCCGACATCATCACGTGCTATTTCACACTCGAGCGTGTTGGACATGCTCCCACGTGCTGAGCGAATTATTCTGCCCCTGGAATTTTGTGTACAATTCTGGTCGCCATATTACAAAGAACAAAGAAAAGTACAGCACAGGAACAGGCCCTTCAGCCCTCCAAGCCTGCGCCGATCATATTGCCCGTCAACTAAAACATTTTGCACTTCCGGGGTCCGTATTCCTCTATTCCCATCCTATTCATGTATTTGTCAACCTACCTCTTAAACACCACTATCGTACTTGCTTCCACCACTACCTCTGGCAGCGAATTCCAGACACTTACTACTCTCTGCGTAAAAAACTTGCCCCGCACATCACCTTTATAGTTTCCTCCTCTCACCTTAAATCTATGTGCCCATGTAATTGACTCTTCCACCCTGGGAAAAAGCTTCTGACTATCTACTCTGTCCATGCCACTCATAATTTTGTAAACTTCTATCAAGTCGCCCCTCAATCTCCGTCGCTCTAGTGAGAACAATCCGATTTTCTCCAACCTCTCCTCATAGTTAATAAACTCCAGACAGGCAGCATCCTGGTAAACCTCCTCTGCACCCTCTCCATCACCACCATTCCCTTCTGGTAATGTGGTGACCAGAATTGCACGCAATATTCCAAGTGTGGCCTAACCAAGGTTCTATACAGCTGCAGCATGACTTACAGGAAGGACATACTTGCTCTGGAGAAAGTGCAGAGGAGATTTACAAGAATGTTGCCAGGGCTTGAAAATGGCAGCTATGAGAAAGGATTGGATTGGCTGGGGCTGTTTTCCTTGGATCTGAGGAGGTTGAAGGGTGACCTGATTGAAGTGTACAAGATTATGAGGGGTCTAAATAGATAGGCAGAGATGCCCTGTTTCCCCTAGTGGAGCGGTCAGTTACCGTGGGGCACGGATTTAAGGTGATTGGTACAAGAATTAGAGGGGACTTGAGGAAAAACTTCTTCACCCCAGAAGGGGTGGGTGTTTGGAATTCACTGCCTGGTTTGGTGGTGAAGGCAGAAACCCCCAACTCATTTAAAAGGCACCTGGATCTGCACCTAAAGTGCTGTAACCTACAGAGCTGCAGACCAGGTGCTGGAAGGAGGGATTAGAATGGGCAGCTAGTTTTTTTCTTTTTTGTCCAGCGCAGACACGATAGGCTTAACGGCTTTTTTCTGTGCCATAACTTTTCTTTGGTTCTATATTCCATTCCTCTTGCAATAAATGCCAACAGTCCATTTGCCTTCCTAATCGCTGACCTGACATTTTGGACCACAGTGGTCCTGTTAATGCCATCTGTTAACCATGCAGATGTTCAGCTGCACCAGGAATCGCCCCACCCCACCCCACCCCACCAAACGGTGCTATTTACAGGCATCGCCACATTCAATCTTTGGGCAAGGTATTTTATTCTATATTTTTGCTGTGGCGGTAGTGGAAGTACTGGTTGTTGGAAGAGTTGGCAGAGGTTTTTCCAATCAGGAGGCAGGAGTGCGGTTTTGGAAAGCCTCTGAGTGCACCACTTGCCCCTCATCATGGGGGCTGTAGTTGCAGCTCCTCTTGTGCTGTAGTAACACAGTGAGATGGAACCAAGATAGACAGGAGAAGCTGTTCACAAGGGAGGAGGAGGAAGGGAGGGAATATCTGGCACATCACTCATGGGTTGACCTTGAATGTCTCATTGGATTTCAGTCCCCCTGAAAAGAATCACCTGATCACCATTGCTGCACGCTTCCCCATCCTTCTATCACTCCTTTGAAGATATTGCAGTATTCTCATGGACCAAATCCTGAGATAAAACACCAAAAATCAACCATGCCACACCAACTCTATCTGACAACAATTCTAATAATATATAAAATACTCCACTGTTCACTGGGGTGCATGGCTGGTAGAAGATTGCTGACTTATATTAGGGGAGACTGCAGACAGTCTTGCAGGATGACATCAAGCAGCTCTGGGCCTTGAGAGCCTGGCTTCCTGTACCAGCTCAGCAACAGCAGTCTTGGCCAACTGGCTGACAAGGAACAGCAGGGGCACTGGCAGAGTGGCAGTGGTTGTCTTCACCCAAACCACTGTCTGAGATTCTATTGCAGAGCTCATTCATTGGGTGGCTTCTGCCTGT
This sequence comes from Carcharodon carcharias, assembly GCF_017639515.1. Taxonomy (NCBI): domain Eukaryota; kingdom Metazoa; phylum Chordata; class Chondrichthyes; order Lamniformes; family Lamnidae; genus Carcharodon; species Carcharodon carcharias. The sequence continues at coordinate 129,598,770 of NC_054479.1, forward strand.
TGTGCAATAGAAGCCGAGACATCGATCATCAGATGTTACATCATGTCTGCTGACGCAAGTGTTGTCTTGGAGTTGGCCACCACTTCCATGCTGGAAAGAATGGGATCCAAGGTTTGTACGAAGCCCTGTGTCAATTTGGAACTGGATTCCTCCACATTCTTGACCGTGAAAACAGGCTGACTGCGAGGCCTGCCAATGCACCAAGCATTCTGCATGCCCCATTGGCCTTTTCCTCCATACTGCCCCATTGAAGTCCTTGTGTGAGTCCTCTGCAGCAGAACTGATCTGCAACCTCACTGGTGAGATAGCACACATGCTAATCCTTTGTCCTGTAACAGCCCAGTGACTCACTGCTTAGAGATTCTGCTCTATGTTACATGCTGTGCCAGTATCTGAGCTGATGGTCGGGCATGTCAGGCCAAATGAGAGCGCTGAAATCTGTTCTTCCAGGTGGCAGGTGTGGAGTAATTGAAAGCATAAAGGCGTGGGGCTGTGGGTGGCTGGAAAGCAAGAGGGGCATGGTTACACCATCTGCAGTTTGTTCATCGTAGCAAATTGAGGGATGTAGGTGAATGGGATTTCAGAAGGTGCATAAGGCAGGAGCATCTTGGGTGGCTTCAGTGACAGCTGAATCAATAATGCTGAGTACTGTCTCTTGCAAGGGTGCTGAGGAAATTTTGCCCCAGTGCCTGTTTGCTGCTTCCTTCTGTTATGTGCCACCTTGTCCTGAAAGAGAGAGGAATGAGTGTTAGTCAGTGGGTTGCATTGTGTTTGGGTGAAGTGCCTGTCATAGCTGAATACCTGGAAGTATGTAGAAGTTGTGAGCAGAAACTGCAAAGCAATCCAGAAGTTCTCATGCTGGCCGAGCACAAGTTGGCCTCTTTAAGTCACCGCATATGCACAGCTGTGCTAAAAAGTTCAAACGTCCTGTGCACTTAAATGACTCAGCCACATAGAGATGTAAGTATGAGGCTTGCAGCAGCTGTATGAATGTGCGAGAATGAAGTGGAGCGTATGAATGTTGTGTACAAAGTGCTATTTCTAGAGTTTGTTGATGGGGCTGTGGTGCATTGAGCATTGTGTGAGGTTGGTGCTGCAGTTGGTAGGAGATGGCATTTGAAGATGCATTCAGTGACTTTCACCACTCATCTGAAGTTTTTGTGGCACTGCAGCCAAGTCCTCGGCACCGGACTCCTGGCACTCGCCTCTGTGGCTCTATGCTCAACTGCCTCACCAGCGTATGTCTGAAAAACTTCCTGCACGCTGGAATGATGACCCCTCTCTTCTCTTTTCCACCTAAAGCACTAAGGCCTCCAATGCAGTATCTCCCTCTCCCTGGATTACTACCCAATAGCTCCAATTCCTTCCTGCTCAGGAACTTTGTCCCAGACAATTCCTGCACCTGCTGCAGCTAGAATTCAGATTCCCTTTAAGAAGTGCAGGCTGGTTTTAAGTAGTACAGGATTTGCTTGAGCCCCCTGTTGAGTGTGTCAGTAGCACACACAGCTCTGGGCGGCATACCACAATCATGAAAATGAGTAAACAGCATGATGTTTATCAATGCCAACGGATGTGGGATAATTGAACTTTATGATCCCCATGCCAACTAGTGCGCCTTATTGAATTTCTAGCCCTTTCTTGTTTAAGGGAACTAGATTCTGCACTGAGGAACTGTGTGATGCTGTGAGTTAACGCACGGAGGAACTGGGTGATGCAGTGGGTTACACAGACTGAGAGACTGGGGCGGTGCGGTGAGTTAACACATGGTGGGATTGGGTGATGGGGTGGGTTAATACACTAAGGAACTGGGCAGGGCAGTGAGTTAACACATGGAGGGATTGGGTGATTCTGTGATTTAACAGGCTGAGGGACTGGGCAGTGTGGTAGGTTAACGCCCAGGAATTAGGCGGTGCGGTAGGTTAACAGAAAGGGATTGAGTAGTGCAGTGGCCTAATGCACTGACGGATTGAGCGGTGCAGTGGGTTAACACATTGAGGGACTAGGTGGTGCAGTGGGCCTACTCTTCTCTCTTGGAGGTGTCAAGTCACCATTTATGATGAAATGCAAATTTTATTGTACAGAATATAGTTCAACAGTATAAATAAATGTATATAGTGTGTGTACATTATATATGGAATTGATTGAGTTAGATAGAGTGAAAAAACAGAAACTCAAATAGAAAGAACTTATCCAGAGATGAACCAGGTATATATTGTGCCCTGTTGGAGCACCTCTCTTATTGATTAGTTTATTATTTTTGTGTTGAAAATGTGTGTTAAAAATTGTGTTACATTCACTGAATCTTCACACAATTCTCAATGTAGTAACGAAACGGGGTGAATATCTACATGACCTTTACTGTACTTGAAAGGAAATTCATTATGTGGAGCACTTTAAAGTCTTTCCATGAAGGTGAAAGGTGCTGTATAATTGTAATCATTTGTTTTACATCTGTCGATGTGCTGGGATCTTCAGAAATGCTGACACTTGTGATTTTGTTAATAGACAGTTTTCTGAAATGGAAAATGATTGCTCACTTGCTTATATGCTCTTATCTTATCTTGTATTCCTCCCTTATCCCAGTGAAACTTGCTTGTTAAATCATAGTGCAAAATCAATAACCAAAGAGCATCAGCAAGACTCTATTTTCCAGCTCTGTTACCATGATTTATATGTTTTAAAATTGCTGCCTGGGGATAGCTATTTTGTATGTTGCCCTCCCTTTATAAACTGCTAAATGGGAGGTATTCCTCATTTATGATGTCAAACCAGGTGAAGTTACACACAATGTCTGCCTCTGGCAGTTCAAAAGCATAAAACAATTAACACAGATGACTTAAGACTGAGTGATAAAAATGCAGATGTTTCCCTTCATCATAACTCAGTGGCATTATCGGCAGACGAGCCTTTGTCTCAATGAGGCAGCTATTGCTTTGAGAGGATATCTCTTTGTAATCCACTGGTTTTTAATATGTGTATTGATCAGGCTGCTCTTTTGAGATCAGTGTCTGATCTGAGGTGCAGTGCACTGTGCCACCTCTTACCTCAATAAAGTGCATGCTTTCAATTTCATTTTCTCAGTTTGCTTGTGTCCAATGTATCATCAGCAGCCTGACTGACTTTGGCCTAAGGCTCACAAAAGGGAAAAAAAAAACTTGAAAATAACTGATACTGTCCGAACTAGAGTTCCATTTTAAGTTATTCAAGACCAGTTTTGAGGCCTGTGATAGCTCAGCATCATCCTCTAGTCTTGCTTTGTTCGTTATCTTCCACCTATTCCTCAGCATTATATTGGCTGCAGTATCCAGTACAAAGGAATGGCTGGGGGCTTCAATGTACCCAAACCCTTGGACAAACCTAGCTGATTTAACACACTGAGGGACTGGCTGATGCAGTAGGTTGAATGGCCTAGAAACAGGAGCAGGAGTAGGCAATCCAGCCCTTTGCCCCTGTTCCGCCATTCAATACAACCATGGCTAACTGTCCACTTCAATGCCTTTTTCCCACACTATCCCCATATCCTTTAATGTCACTGGTATTTAAAAATCTGTCAGTCTCTAAACATACTCAATGACTGAGCTTCCACAGCCCTCTCGGGTAGAAAATTCCAAAGATTCAGAACCCCCAGAGTAAAAAAATTTCTCCTCATCTCAGTCCTAAGTGGCTTCCCCTTACTTTACAATTGTGTCCTCTGGTTCTACACTTCCCAACCAGGAGAAACATTCTACCTGCATCTACCCTGTCTATCCCTTGAAGTATTTTGTAGGTTTCAATGAGATCACCTCTCATTCTTCAAAACTCTAAGCAGGACAGTCCTGCTATCCCAGGAAAAAGTTTGGTGAACCTTTGGGGCATTCCTTCTACGGCAATAGTATCCTTCCTAAGGCAAGGGGACCAAAACTGCACACAGTGCTCCAGGTGCGGTCTAACCAAGGTTATATACAATTGAAGCAAGACTTTGCTATTCCTGTACTCAAATCCCCTTGTGATAAAGGCTAACATACCATTAGCCTTCCTAATTGCTTGCTGCACCTGCATGTTTCAGTGACTTACTGATGAGGACACCCATGTCCCTTTGTACATCTACACTTTCTAATCTTTAGCCATTTAAGAAATACCCTGTACATTTGTTAGTGGATAACCTAACATTTTTCAATGTTATATTCCATCTGCTATGTCCTTGCCCACTCACTAAGTCTGTCCAAATCCTCTTGAAACTGCTTTGCTTCTTCCTCAACACACATTCCCACCTAGCTTTGTGTCATCTGAGAACTTGGAAATATTACATTTGGTCCCCACATCCAAATCATTGATATAAATTGTGAATAGCTGGGGCCCAAGTACTAATCCTTGCAGTACCCCACTAGTTACAGCCTGCCAAAGTGAGAATTACCCGTTTATTCCTACTCTATTTTCTGCCTGTTAACCAATCCTTAATCCACGCCAGTATATTACCTCCTAACCCATGTGCTTTAATTTTGCTGACTTGACTTTATCAAAAGCCTTCTGAAAACCTAAGTACACTACATCCACTGACTCCCCTTTATCAATTCTGTTAGTAACATCCTCAAAGAACTCCAACAGTTATGTCAAACATGATTTCCCATTCATAAATCCACATTGACTATGCCCAGTCAGATCATTATTATCCAAGTGTCCTTTTATCACACCCTTTAGGATAGATTCTAGTACTTCCCCTGCTACTGATGTAAGGCTAACAGGTCTGTAGTTTCCCACTTTCTCTCTCCCTCCCTTCTTAAATAGTGTGGTGACATTTGTTACCTTCTCATCTGTAGGAATTGTTCCAGAATCTATAGAATTTTGGAAGAATCTATAGAATTTTGGAAGAGGATCACCAATGCAACCTCTATATCCATAACTACCTCTTTCAACACACTAGGATGTAGAATATCATGTCCCGGGGACTTATCAACATTCAGTCCCATTAACTTCTCCGATAACACCCTTTTTGCTGATACTAATTTCCTTCAATTTCTCATTCTCTCTAGTCCCTTAGATCGCTAATTCTGGGACATTTCTTGTATCTTCCTCAGTGAAGACAAACACAAAGTAATCATTTAGCTTCTCTGCCATTTCTTTATTTATTCCCCATTGTAAATTCTCCTGACTCTGCCTGTAATGGACCCACATTTGTCTTAGCCAAACACTTCCTTTTAACATACTTGCAGAAGCTTTTACTGGGCACTTTTTTGTTTTTTGCTAGTTTACATTCATATTCTATTCTCCCTTTATCAGTTTTTTGGACCTCATTTACTGTATTCTAAAATCCTCCCAATTCTCATGTTTGCTACTATTTCTGATAACTTTATAGGCCTTTTCCTCCTTTGTTAGCCATGGTTGACTGACTTTTCTTTTGGGGATTTTGTGTCTTGAAGGAATATATAATTGCTGTAAACTGTAATAATTCTTTAAAGACTATGCATTGCCTCTGTACTGTCATACCTTTTAATGTATTTTCCCAATCCATCTCAGCCAATTTGCACCTCATACCTTCATAATTTCCTTTGTTCAAATTAAACATCCTGGCTTCAGATTGAACTACCTAACTTTCAAACATAATGTAAAATTCTATCATATTATGGTCACCCATCCCTAAAGGTTCTTTTACAACAAGATTATTAATTAGCCCTTTCTCGTTACATATTCCCGCCTACTCATGCTTAGGGTTACCAACCCTCCAGGATCGGTTTGGAGTCTCCAGGAATTGAAGATCAATCTCCAGGACACTGCCGTGTGCAAGCCTGGAGATAAATCATTGGGACATTTAAAAAAGTTTTTTCTTGTCACTTTCTTTGAACATTTCCCCTTTACTGATATAAATATATTGAAAATGGGATTAAAAAAAGCTGTCTGGCTAACAGTCAAGCATCAACCAATTGGGTAATGATTTTTTTTGCTTTCCAGTTGGTGTAGGAAGACCATATGCCACAAGGTTGGACATGTTGGCTGACTAATGGCTGGAGTGTGGCAGATCATCATGTGATGAAACCTCCAAGATTACATTTAATCACAGTTGGCAACCCTACTCCGGCTTCTACTGGGGATGTGGAGTTACCATCTGTAATGAAATGCAAATGTTATTGAATAAACTAACCGTCAACAGTACGTATAAATGCATATAGTGTGTGTACGTTATATATGGAACATATCCAGTTAGAGTGGAAAGGCAGAAACTCAAATAGGAAGAATGAAATTATATTTTGGGGATGCTGCCAACCACAACAGGACTGCCAACCACAACAGGAATGAGCCAGCTATAGACCAGTTCACCCTTTTGGAGCCAGAAATTGTCCCAGTGGGTTAAGATAGCTAATGTAATCTGCTACTCAAGAAAGGAGGAAGAGAGAAAACAAGGAACTCCAGGCTAGTTATCCTGACATCAGTTGTCAGGAAAATGCTGGAGCTTATTATCAAGGAAGTGGTAACAGGGCACTTAGAATATCATAATATGATTAGGCAGAGTCAATCTGCTTTTATGAAAGGGAAATCATGTTTGAAAAATCCATTAGAATTTTTTTGAGGATGTTACTAGCAGGGTAGTTATTTTCTGATTTTCAAAAGGCATTCAATAAGGTGCCACACAAAAGGTTGTGGCTTAAGATAAGGGCTCATGGGGTTGGGAGTATTAGCATGGATAGAGGATTAGTTAAAGGACAGAAAACTAACAGTAGGGATAAATGGGTCATTTTTGGGTTGGCAGACTGTTGCTACAGGGGTGTCATACATCTCAGTGCTGAGGCCTCAGCTATTTATAATGTGCACTAATGACTTAGTTGGGGTTTGTTGGGGGGTGGGGGGGTGGGAGAGGGGAATGGGGTGGAAGCACTATGTATCCAAGTTTGCTGACAATACAAAATTAGGTGGGAAATTAAGCTGTGAGAGGGACTCAATGAGCTGAATTTTGTTGGGTGTGTCACAAACCTGACGTTAGACTGATTTCTGGGTCCCAATCCCACTCAAAGAAGCATTGCACATTCCGGCAAAATTTTACAGGAAGCAGCCAATTAGGAACAGCAGGCATGTTCAGGAGATGGATTGGATCACAGCCCCATTTCTAGAGTGGTCAACAGCTCTCGCTATCATGGTGAGTACGATGCTGAGAGCCAAGCAACAGGAGCAGCACAGACACGATGGAGGCACCATGATTGTCAGGAGGGCAGTTCCCACTGCATCAGTCACAAGACTACTGGAGATATTAGTCTCCAGGAACTCCTCACTTAGTGGCATGTATTTGACATGCAAATATATCAGCTTTTCCATTTTCTGCTGATAAACATTCAATATCCTTGAAGTCTCATTGAGAGCTGCCTCCTCTGAGTTTCCCAGCTGTCAACACAGCAGGGATCTCGTGCAATACTAGTAAAATTGCCTTGTGGTGAGAAAGTTGCTGATAATTGCCAGATTGCCAGCATTGGTTTCAGCCCGCTCTTAGGGAAAGCAGCAGGAAGCAGGAACACAGGCAAATTAGCTGGACATTTTTCTTCAAAGTTTCTCAGCTCACCATGTCCGTCCCCAAACCTGCACCCAAGAACCTGGGAAAATTTTCCCCCAATGAGCCTGCAAAGAGATTTAAATAGCTTGAGTGGGCACAAAGGTGCCATATGGAGTGCAATGTGGCGAAATGAGAGGTTATACATTTTGATAGGAAGAACAGCAAAACCACCTCCAGGTTCACCTTCAAGATTTACACTCCCCTAACTTGGACATTTGTTGTTGTTCCTTCATTGTTAATGGGTCACTATGGGGAGCACCTTCACCACATGGACTGCAGTGGTTCAAAAAGGCAGCCCACCATCACCTTCTCAAGGACAATTAGGGATGGCCGATAATCGGTGGCCTTGCCAGCAATGCCCACAACCCAAGAACAAGTTTGAAAGTGTTCTTATGCAGCATATAAATATTTATCAGTGCTCTTGATAGGCTGGAATTAACCATCACCCAATGAAACACAATTGACGGCATATTTGCACCAGCAAATTAATTACTCAGCTGTTACTTTAATTTGTTAAGGCTGTTTTAAATATATATAAAGGGACCTAAGTCTGGAAATATTCACTGAGAAATACAGTCACTCCCAATATTTTGTAGAGAGGGTGTTGGAGGGCAGAATGGAAATGCCAGATGTGGGACATTTTCACACAAAACCCTGCGTGGCTAGCATCTTATGTCAGGCCTACGTGGTCCAGGCCTCCTCACCCACAGCTGAAGGCAAGGATGCAATAAACAGCTGTCCCTGTTTTACAGGCCTCTGATTCTTGTTGCGGTTCCGCTAATAAGATTTTTACAAAGGCAAATGAGATGGATTATTTGTTCATTGAACTATGCAGCTCTGCTGATTTTCAGAATGGATTCCTTTTTAAGTTTTAAGATAAAATGAGGGATTTATGTTCAGAAAGGTATCAATTGCCAAGCTTATTCTCTCTGGTATGAACCACATAACTACAATGTGCTTTCAGATTATAGGAGTGCACTTGGAGGCAAACACATGGGGCAAAATTTTATGTCCTGCGGGCGGGCGCACGTTTGACCTGACCGGGTGTAAAATTGCGCGAGATGATGTCGGGTGTGCATCCTGATGTCATCACGCACTCGTGATATTTCGCTTGGCAAGCACGGGCAAAAGGAAGAAGAGCGCCCGGCGAAAATTAAGCGGGCCATTAAGCTCATTAACGGCCCAATTGAAGCGATTTTTCGTGGCCTGTCCAACTTTACAGTTGGCAGGCGGGCTTTACATTTTTGATGAAACCTCATCCAAGGGCAGGATGAAATCTCGGATTTAAAATAAAAAGAATTGTACGGGGGACTGTTTTCTTTACGAGGTATGCTTTCAGGTGCTTAATTGTGCTGCGTGGTCATTTTTTGCAGCAGTTTTGCGCTTTCTTTTATTATTTGGAGGTCTGCAGCTCCCTGAGGCAGCTGTCTGCCTTCAGGGAGCTCAGTGGAAGCGCTCACCAGCTCCTGCAGTGATATTGGCACCCGCCCTCACCGGCAGTGCTGAACCGTTCTCTGGGCATGTTTCACGCAGACTAGCTGTTAATTGTTCGGGGGCTGATCACAGTTGGGGAACGGTTTCCCTTCTCTCCCGGGTCGGCCGACCGTGTGCGCCTGATGAGCGCCAGGTTTGAGCCATGGTTCTCCTCCCGAGAGACCTGTTGGCCATCACAGACTTGCAAAGAGTCTGGGTGCAGTTGATCTGCAGACAGGTTTAAGACCTTTGACTGCAGCTGTAATAGGAGGGGTGATGTTTTGACTTCCTGCTGCTTAGTCTTGCATGTTACACACATTGGAAATTTGGGCGTGTGCTGCACATTAATTTCTAATGTTAAATTTAATGGTCATGAAAAGCATGCCCAGCCCTTGGCTGAATTTCCAAAAGGTCAACCAAGACTTCTGATTATAGTGCAGATTTGAATGATCATTGTGTGTGGTACATTTGCACTCTTACAACCCTGCCAACATTCAGGTATGTGAATCTGGCATGGGAGTTCAGCAGGTCAACAGAGACATATCTGGTGACTGGTATTAATGCAGGGGAGAATATAAAAATAACATTAAAGTGCCTCTCGATGACCGCAGGTACTTCAAGTAAACCAGAGAACATGCAATGTTCACTCTATTCCAATATCCACCTCACTTACGAGCCCCCAAATTATATTGAATTTACATAGGAACAAGCAAATTAGCCCAACTGGTCTATGCTGACATTTATGCTCTGCATGAAACTTCTCCCACCATATTTCATTCAACCTTGTCTGAGTAGCCTCTATCACTTGTTCACTCATGTACTTATCTAGCTTCCCCTTAAATGCATCTATGCTATTTACTTCAACTACTCCATGTGGCAGCAAGTTCCACATTCTCTCCACTCTCTGGGTAAAGAACTTTCTCCTGAATTCCCTGTTGAATTTATTAGGGAGAGCTCTATGCTTGAGTTCAGGTTGCGGTCGTGTCTGATTCACGGTGCAATGAATTTTGCAGCAGTTGACTAAACAGAGCAAAAGGGAAGCTAAGCTGATGGCTACTAGCAGCCTCTTTACATAGGAGGACAGGTGACACTGCCTGTGTCAACATTTACCTTACTTAGACGAGCACTGCTCTCAGCACTCATCCCACCTGCTGATGATCGATCCACTCATCTTGCCAGTGATTTTTGATTTTTTAAACTAGGATCTCAGTTGTATTTTGCAAGGGATCTGATATTTAAGTGCATTTAGCTTCCTCTATTAGTGCCTTTTACTGTTGAGAACATCAAGTACATTGTTAATTAAAAATTCTCTGCTTATCCTGCATGAAAGTTTTGCAACCGGAGTAAGGGGAAGGAATTTGGGGTGAAATTAAAAACAGAGTTGTGGCAACATTCAGTGTGTCAGGCAGAATCTGTGGAGAGAGGTACAGTTAACATTTCAGAGCAATGAGCTTTCATTAGAACCTGATTTTGGTCGTCACCACCCTTTCTGGCCGTGATGCAAAATTAATGCACACAAAACCAACTGCCACCAGCCACAGCCCCACAACCACGCCCCCACCCCTCCCCAACTCCAGCCCGACCCCCTCGCCAGCCCAGCACTAGCACTGAGTTGTAAATGTCTGAGGTAGGTCTGGCAGAATGATATTCCATGCCAAATATCCTGTCAGCTCTGCCTGTCCTGTGGTCAAGTTTAACGCTCTCCTATTAAGTGCAAATGAGGCCCACATTGATGTTTTTCAATGACAATTCATTTCAAAAGCAGTGGTTAGGTAATCAGCAGCAGAGCACTTTTGCACTCCACTCACAACGGTCCAATTCTCCAACAGAGACAATGGAAAAATTGACTTTGAAATTTGGAGCATTTTGATCACTATGTCCCTTCAATTCCTCACACCAATTGCATTGCAGAATGTGTTGCCAGTCCTGGTAAGCTGCTTCATTTATAAAGTGGTATTTGCTGACAGATGCATTGTAAAATAATGCCAGTAACCCATTAGTTTGCATTTGCATCAGTAATCTTGACTGGGACTCGGCAATATTCCAAGAATGATTGGAGCTTGTGCAGGTCAGAAAAGAGTGATGCAAAGTTCATCTAATTAATTAGTTAAAGCAGCTCAACATGGTATATTTAAACATGAGAGCTGACTCCATAAGCAAACATCAGCTCAACTGAGCCCAGGTAAGGGGGTACTTGATTAGGCAGCAACCAATTTACAGAGTCACAGAGACATCAGAGTTCTGGGGAAATTGCCCCTGTACGCTAAGAACTAGATTCCAGAAAAACACATAAGAATATGCCAATAGATATGAAGCTCATCCAGCTCTGCAACCTTCTGAGATCTCTGCACTCAGAATCAGGCTTCTTGTGCATCCCCACTTTTCATCATTCTACCATTGACAGCCATGCCTTTGGTGGCCTAAGCTCTGAAATTTCCTTCCTAAAGCTCTGCCTCTCTCACTCCCCTCCTTTAAGTCACTCCCTAAATCCTATCTCTGTGTCCAAACCTTTGGTCATTTGTCTCAAATATCCCCCGATGTAGCTCATTGTCAAATTTTGTCTGATAACATTCCTGTGGAGCACAGTGGGATGTTTTTAACTATGTTAAAGCCACCACATCATTGAGAATTGTTGATGGTGGAGACAGAGGGGTAGAAAAAGATAAATAAAAACAAAGTACCAAAAGAAAACTTTTAATGTTGGTATTGCAGAGACAGTTTTAAATCTGGAATTAATAAACTTTCATTTCAGTGTACAGACAGCTTGTTGTGGACTTTCAGGGATCTCAGCTCTTGTGCGCCCTGATGGAATTGGAGGCAGAATGGGCTTGATGTTCGACCCAAGTCGAGGAGATGGAGGCAGCACATTATGGACTGAAGGAAGCCTGGATGTAAGCTCTGTTTCTTTGTAGGGCTCTGGCCTTGCTTCCTCTAGAGCATGTAAAGAAGCCTGATCACCTGCGTTACCAGAAAACAAATGTTTCAACATAATTTAACAACCAGCTGTCTTTTTTAGAAAAAAAAAACAAGTAGTGTTTTGGTGAACTGCTTAAAAATTCTCACCACTCCCTCTTCTGCTGCCCCTCCCCTGCCCAATCGCACACATTTGGATTTCTATTCTCTAATACAGAATGCAGTCGGCCTTTCGTTTACTTTCTGGAGAGCTGCACTTTGCAATGTATTGTAATTATTTGTATACTGAAATGTTTATAATTGTGCAATCCTTATCTTATTTTACACTTTATTTTTTATTTTATTGACTGTCTATAACTATGTTATGAATTATCATTACTTGTTTTATTTGTATCATCATCACAATTTGGCACATGCTACCATTAGGGTTTTTCAATAAACCAATTATCTAACTATTTACTTTTGACATTGAAGTTGATTCAGAACATTGGTGCAGCAATGGATTAAGACCTCAGAGATTTGGTGCAGAACTCAGCCCTTCTGGATGGACTCACAACTTCTGTATGGAGAGGAAGATCATCTACACAAAAAATCCTATTGTTCCTCCCTGTCACCACTCAGGATATTCCATTGTTCCTTAAATGGTGCCAAGGCTTTCAGCTACCCAGAGGTCCACCACTCCATCTGTTGATCATCAGTTGGGGTTGATTTTCACTTGGCCAAAATAGCACTAACAAAGTGCAGAAGAGATTTATCAGGATGGTACCAGGGTAAGGAATTCCAGTTATGTAGAGAGACTGGAGAAGATGTGGTTGTTCTCCTCAGAGCAGAGAAGGTTAGGGGGATATTTGATAGAGGTTTTCAAAATAATGAATGGCTTTGATAAGAATAAATAAGGAGAAATTGTTTCCAGTAACAAAGAAGCAGATTCAATAGTAATTTTCAAAAGGGAATCATGTAAATACTTGAAGGAAAGTAAAATGTACAGAGCTATAGGGAAAGAATGGGGGAATGGGACTAATTCTATAGCTCTTTCAAAGAGTTGGCACAGGCACAATGGGCCAAATGCCCTCCTTCTTTGCTATATTATTCCATGATTCAATAGCAATAGTCTCAACACGGAGTCAAGTAACTTACTGTCCCACTAACACCAAAACTCCAGCTGCCATCATGTATAAAGGAGCCTGCCACTTGATGGCTGAAGCACCAGCCATTTCTTGCAATAAGTCCTTTTGATAAGAAAATTGGAATCCTATGACGTACAAAGGACCTCGATTACCTTTTTAGGATGGAACTGAAAATATGAAATGTAAAATAGAGGAAGAACCTCTAAAGGAGGTGTAAGAACAGAAGGACATCGCTGTATACGTACATAGGTCATTGAAGATGGCAGGGCATGTTGAGAGAGCAATTAATAAAGCATATAGCCATCTTAGGTTTTATTAATAGGGACATTGAGTACAAGAGTAAGGAGGTCATGTTGAACTTGTATAAGACAGCAGTTAGACCTCATCCGGAGTGCTGTGTCCAGTTCTGGGTGCCATACTTGTGGAAGGATGTGAAGGCACTGGAGAGAGTACAGAGGAGATTCTCAGGAATGATTCCTGGGATGAAGAACTAGCTATGAGGATAGTTTTGGGAGGTTGGGACTGTTTTCCTTAGAGAAAAAAAGGCTGAGAGGAGACTTGATAGAGGTATTCAAGATCCTGAGGGGTATGGACAGGGTAAATAATGAGAAATTGTTCCCACTCAAGAGAACATCAAGAACTAGAGGACACAGATTCAAAATAATTGGCAAAAGGAGTAAATGTGATGTGAGGAAAGATTTTTTCACTCAGAGGGTGGTTGAAGTATGGAACAAAGGGTAATGGAGGCAGGTTCAATCGAGATATTCAAAAGGGAATTGGATTGCTACCTGAAAAGGGAGAATGTGCAAGGTTAGGGGATAAGGGACGGGAGTGGGACTAGGTGGAATGCTCTTTCAGAGAGCCAGTGCAGACTCGATAGGCTGAATGGCTTCCTTCTGCACTGTAAAGATACTGTGATACTATGAGAGTTAGACCAGCCGATGACAACAGGGGAAATAGTAGAATGCCTGAAAGCACAGTTCAGTTGTTATGGCATTTCAGACATTGTGATGAGTGACAATGACCCTCAATTTACAAAGCTTTGGTAAATTCAGCACTATATATCATCTTTGCACTATCCCTAGTCAAATGGAAAGGCTGAGACGGCAGTGAAATTTATCAAAAAAATCATCAGGAAATTAAGCGAATCTAGCATGGATGTATACAAGGCAATCCTATTGTGGAGAAACACCAGATGAAGGCATGGAAAATAGTTCAGTCCAAAGACTAATGCCATGTTGCACGCAAACTACTCTTCCAATTGCAAAAAAAGCTACTGAAACCAGAAGTAGTAACAGACGTGAGTGAAAAAATTCAAGGTGAAATGGCAGAAAGCCAAATTGCATTTTGACAAGATGGTTAAACCATTGCCAGAGTTGAGCATTGGAGAGCCAGCCAGGGTGCAAACTTTCAATGCTCTTAACAGGAGTCAGCCCACATGGCAACTTGGGATATGCACAGATGAGTTGTCACCTCAATTGTATATGGTGGAAGTTAACAACCAAGTATACCGGAGCAACTGCAAGCACATACGAGCAACTAGCGAAGCTGTTCCTTCACCACAATCAGCTGGTCAGGAAGATGGGATTTGATCAGCTGTACTGAGTACAGAACTACTGTCAATCCCAGAGGTCCACGTGTCCCCAGCAATTGCAATGGAACAACAGTTACTATGGCAACAAGTGCCACGGGATCGACACTCCCAGACAAGGAACATCACCCAGACGATCAGCCAATTACAACAGCAATGGTATGCATGCGTACCATTAAGAGACCTGCATGGTTTAAAGACTGTTTGTGCAATGTAGGTGCAGAGACTGAATAGTAGAACAAACAGTTGTTAATGCATGAGAACCCGTGGGTGTTCAGTAGGTAACTTGGGTAACCTGAAAGTTACACATCATGGTGCATGCAAATGTGTCTTCTGCTCGTTAGGAAAAGGGGGGTGTTTGGATTTTATGTTCATTAGGAAAAAGGAGAGGTTTGCCTTTTGTTCGTTATGAAAAGGGTAATATTTGGGTTTTGAAATGCAACAATACTACCTGTCCTATCTGGCTTGCTGTAGTTATGTGGCCTCTGACATGAGGGACTCTCTCTGCAAGCAGTCGTCTTCTAATCAGTTCAATAAAAACTTCAGACTAGGAAGACTATCATCTTTGAGCTTGAAACACTCCCTAAACCTATTCTTATGGTTTGATGTGAAGTTGCATTCTGGATCTATCTTTTGTTTACTACCTTATATACCTCCTATATAATCACCTCTGTCAGTCAACTACTTTCACAACTGAGAAGCACAAGTTTCTCCATTATTGCCTTAAACCTCAGTCCTTTGACATGGGAGTTAGACTCATGATTTTCCTCTGAACTGCCTCTGAGGTTTGAATGTTTCTGTTGTGTCTGTTCCACCTGCTAACTCTAAGGCTCCTATGTGAAATGATTTGAACTGTAAAGGAGATTCTTGACATTGTGGTTGATACACACATTTGGGATAAAGTACAGCAAGTTCTACTCTGCATCTAACAATGCTAAAGCTGACCTCACAGTAGTTGATGCTAAAGCCAGTTGCTTGAATCAGAAGTTCCATCCCCAGGAAGCAATATCCTTCAGCTTGATCAGCAAAAGAATTTTTTTTTAAAGCCAGTAGGAAAAAATAAGACTCTAAGGGAATAAGTAATTAATCTGCAGTTGCTGAAATAGTCATCTGAGTGATGTTCCTTGTCCGGAGAATGTTGTTCCTGTAGCACTTGTTACTGTGGTAACTGTTGTTGTTTCATTATGGTTGTTGGCGACACATCAACCTCTGAGACTGATGGTAGTTCTGTACTCAGTACAGCTGGTGACATCCCATCTTCCTGACCGGCTGACTGAGGTGAAGGAACAGCTTCACTAGTTGTTTGTGCCTGCGGTTGTGCCGGTATATTTGCATTTTTTCATTTAAGAAAAATTCCTTTCAGAATAAAAGTCACACGAGTGACAGAAATCAGCAGGAAAGAAACATTCAGTTCTTTAAAGATAGATTCAACAGGATGTCTGTGCCCTGGAGCAGTTTCGCATCTGGCACCATCAGCTTCCCCAGGCTTCAACCCCATAGCAAATTCCTGAAGTGACAGCCGAGCCATCAGGTATAGCCCATGTGCTAGTTCAATGGGAGGAAGGAAAAAATTAAGGGGATGGTATTCTGCATTAACTCTTGATCAGTTGTGTATAAAATCATAGAATAGTACAAGACAGAATGAGACCATTCAGCTCATCAAGTCTGTGCTGGCTCTTTCAAAGAGCAATCCAGTTAGCCTCACTCCTCGTCTTTTTCCCCATATTCATGCAACTTTTCTACTTCAAGTATTTATCCAAATTCCTTTTGAATGCCACTATTGTATCTGGTTCCACCACCCTATCAGGGAGTGCATTCTAATTCCTAAACATTCATGATCTAAAGAAGTTCTTTCTCTTCTTACCTCTAGTGAATGGCAGGGTTGGGCAGTGCTGACTGAGTGTAAGTACAAGCTGGGTCAGTCAGATTCCCCTGGGTTATAGGAAGAACGTACCAGGTTGGTAAAGCAGATGGAAAGCACCTCATTAAAGTACTGTTAAAATTGCTTGTCTGAATCTATTCCAATAGATCCTAAATTGTAGATATCAGGGTCGGGCTTATACCCTGTGAGACCCCGTGCCTAAGATAACTTAAGAGGCCTTTCAATTTTGATCAGCACATATGGGACTTTTACATCCAAATACAAAAACTTTTTTCTGTAGATGAATCAGATCTGAAACCCCAACACCACTTGAACTGAATGCCCCTAATACACTAGGGCTGTGGTGTCCTCATTCAAGTTACTATCAAGCAGCAAAATATCAGAAGAGCAATGACCAAAGTGGTATTGATAAAATGGAGACTGGTTCTGAGTGAGAGACAGCCAGGGGGGCTAGAGTTCACAGAAGAATTGTCTTTCAGACAATAAGCTATTTCTTGTATTCTTTCCAAGAGCATGAGAGAGGGTGGCAGACTAACATCAGGTGGATTGGTTTGAAGGGAGGGAGATGATTTTTTTAGCGATTTTCTGATGTGCCAGCTGTCAGCCCAACACAAAACTGATGAAGAAGTTCTTGACTGCAACAACTCCGCTCTCCTGGAGATGTTCTGAGCATAAAATGAGCCAGGAGAGATAAGTAGTAATTGTCTTACATTCTTTTATAATTTTATTTTTTGTTTAAAAAGGGGTTAATTTAAAAAAAATCTATATATTAAAAAATATGCGAAAGAAAAGTAGTTAGTTTGAAAATTCCATTCATTTCCCTTCTTCATCTCCTCAATTCCTCCCACCATGCCTTACTTAGCAGCTACCTTTACTGTAACCAACCTTCTCCTGGTTTCTTCAAGTCTGGAATACCTGGGAATTTATACTCAGGTAGTGATGCCTGAGAGTCAAATTCTGTAGAGGAGCTAGTATCTAGTTCTATAGGCTTAATCAGTTCCGAAAATACTTCAGCCGATGAAAGCGATGAATCTTGAAGAGTGGCATGGGTTACTTCAGAGCTGTTGGAGAAAGCAGTAACATGGTTAGAGGACAGGAATGACACAGAAGTAGTCAATCTTTCATCAGTATTTCTATTTTACAAGAGCAAAAAGACTAGTGAGAACCAAACATTTTTTTTTGTTGGAAACAGCCCAGATTGATGGTCTTCTTGCATGCCTACTGAACAGTCCTCGGTATCTTTGGCAGTGCATTCAATCACAAGGAGATGCAGACTCCATCATTCCTGCATCCCTTGGAAGAAATGTGCTTCCAAAAAAAGCTGTTGGGGTCAATAGTGTCAAAGAATGGATTTCAAGAAATGGGCCTTGAATGAACAAGTCAAATCCAAAATGATTACTCAGCATTCCTGGTTTCATTAGCTATATAAAAACATGAATATCTAAAATGAAATATTGGGAATACACAGTAGGCCCTTCAGTATTTGAACACAGGAAAATCTTGGTTCAACGTTTATGGTGAGATGTCAGAGGTAATTTTCCCCTTCATCAATAAGATGCAAAACTGGTGCAGCAAATTGCTTGCCTGTTATAGAACCTTCCCGAATTTCATTTTGAGCTTATTGCCCAAGCAGGAGAGGTGAAAATTACAGCGCCCCCTGCACCCCGCTCCCCTCCCTAACCGTGTGTCAAATCCAGTAGCAACTAAGGCTGTAATTCAGCACTTTTGTCTCCAGACAATAGTGACAAGCTTGTTATGTTTCTTCAGCATCTTAAATTGGAAGTAAACCATCCTAGATTCTGGTAGTGTTGTATGGTCTTCCTGTTATGCTGCATCAAATACGATGTATAAGCAAATGAATTATTCTAAACAGTTGGGTGCATTTATATCCCAGTGTAACTTCTAATTTGCTAATGGTTTTGTATTGAAGCAAAGAAAATAATTATTTAAAAAAGGACAGAAATTAACTGATGTGATTTCTAATTGGGTTTTTTAAGTGTACTGACTCATTGGGATCCATTACAAATGTTGCATCAATGCAAAGTTGTGTAAATGCAGCCTGAATCCAGTGTCAGGGCAAGATAAGACACCAGAACAAAGTGGAGTGAGACTCTATGGAGAAGCCAGTTAGTTTTGGGCCATAGCACCCAATTTCTTCTGCAAAAGATCAGTGTTGGTGTGAAGCTGAAACAACCATGTACTGATGCTAAACATCAATGTATATGTACCTTTACATACTGTTTTTGAAGTAGAGTTATGTATTTTAAATATAGAGTAGAAAAATGCAAAGTGAAGCAACACATCCCAAGGACAGCTATACTAAAAAAGGCTGAAAATGCAAAGTCAGTCAAAAGTGGGGGCAGCAATAAATTAGCCACAGAGTTTGCTTGGTTTCCATGTTGAGGGATGAATGTGAGTTATTCTGATGAGTCAGAACAGGGAACATTTCCTAGCTCTTGACTGAAGTGGCTTTTTATTTAATTTTCATATATTGAAAATTCTCACAGCAAAATACGTACAATTGAAGCAGTAGGTACAGCTATGCAACATATATATCGCATAAACAATATACAGAGATATATATGTGAAGGATGGGTCAAGGCTGGAACTTATTATTCAATGGTGTAACTTATGCACACCCTAACTGTCATAATGGTTTACACACTACCGAATTCCTATCCTCACTCTTATTGTATCACTACACGCTCCAAGTAAATATGGTTTATAAATACATCCTGAAGCTGGAGATCTTACTTAAACTTTTTTTAAAGGGTCACTGTAATCTAAGATTGATTGAAAAAGGTCTAATTCTTTTTAAAACAGGTTTACCCAGAGCAGCTCAACTTGATTGCCTAATTGCCACTTTGTCAGGGGAACCTCAATAAATTGCATACTCAAACTGATTTTTGAGGTATTTACAGGACATTACATTATAAAACAAGGATTTCTATTTTGTCCCTGTACAAGATCTTCCTTAACCCTAAGTTACAGATTGTGTCCAGTTTGTGACCTCATATGGTCAGTGATATTGAGGTTTTGAAGAGGAAGGCCACAAGATTAATTCCCAGTTTTAGGCATCTTAGTTACCAAGATAGGCTCATAGAATTGTGACTTTAGAGAAGTGTAAACTTAGGGGTGATTTGGTTATGGTTTATAAGATGATGTTGGGACTAGACCATGCTCATGTAGACAGTTTATTATAGCTATTTAGCTAAAGCAATAAATGCCAAAGTTCCATTTGCCTTCCTGCTGTACCTGCATACCAGTTTTCAGCAATTCATGCACGAGGATTGCAGTGTTAAAGAATGCAGTAGAGGGTGTGTTGCTGAGCAACAAAGTTCAGAAATCCAAAGGTTAATCAGCCAGTCCTGAATTTTCAGCTCAGCGGGCGAGCGCGAAAGTTGGGCCCGGGAGCGGCCAGCAAACAGGCCCCCGACCGCGATCGGCCACGACCGCAATTTCACACTGGCTGGCCAATTAAGGCCCGCCAAGCATGACATGTGGCTTCCCAATGGTCGGGAAGGGCCAGGCGGGGTCGGGGCGTGTCATGCGCCGGGTCCAATGGCGATCTGGCGGCCAGTTGAAAAAAGGCACAGGCAGCCCCTTGAAGGCTGTCGGTGAAGAAGCATACAGTCTGCGCTGCAGAGACGGTACTTATGACCTCGGCAGAGGCTGGAGACACAATGTGGGAGGGCAGCAGGTTGGGTGGGCACTATGTTCCACGCCCCCACCCCGGTTTTCAGAAGAGTGCCTCGCCGTGCTCCTGAATTAGGTGGCTGCCAGGAGGGACACCCTTGTACCAAGGGACAGAAGGAGGAGGCCACTACACCGGACAAAGAAAACCAGAGAGGAGGTGGCAGCCCAGGGCAGCAGCCATGCCACTGTGGCGCACATGGGTGCAGTGCCCCAAGAGGTTTAATGACCTGCTGTGCTCGGGAAGGGTGAGTACATGTTGGCATGGATCAGCATGATGAAGTGTTAAGGACTGGCTGTCCCCCCTCCGTGGAACTCAAGGGTATTAGAGTCTGAGTGTCAACTGTCAATGACTCCAGAGCTGGCCAAGGGGGAGACCCCTGGCAGCTTGGACAGAGTGCCTTGCGGCTCAAGGGCCACGAGTCAAATGTGTCCTGTGAGTTGTTCCTCAGCTGGTTGCAATGGTGCTGCAGGTAGAGGGTGGACTAATCAATGCTCCTTTGTCCTTTCAGAAGAAGACAAGCCATAGTCAATTGGAAAGTCACAGACAGGCAGAGGCCCACCCAATCTGCTGCTGTTGCTGCTGACCAGGTTTGAGTAGAATATCCTGGAGCTGGAGAGCTGTCACACTCCCCATACAACCGGTCACGGAGAGGCAGGGGTGTCAAACAAACATCATGGAGAGGCAGGGCTGTCAAACAAAGGTGAGAGTTTCGGGTTGTGCAACCATTCTAGTGTAGTCTCTTAATTGATGGGAGCCTCAAACCTGGAGTCCCCATTGATCATTGAAAGACAATGGCACTATGATGCAGATCTCCATTGTCTCACCAGGGTGCCTGGCATGTACAGTGACAGAGTGATGACTAATGACATTCGCCAGCACACACTCATTCTCAGGACCCCAAAAGGCCACCCTGATGCCAGATGCTGGGCTACATCACACCTGCATTCTGAACCAGGCACCAGTGCATATACCAACACCTCGGTGGATGTTAGATCATCAGCTACCTTGTCGGTGCACATTGGTGAGGGCACTTCACACTTGCTTGATGTGCAGGTGGAGGCAGAGTGCCCAGGGCGCTGGCAGTTGGAGGACTGCTGGTGACCAGGATGATGCTGGGTCGAAGGCAGATGATGAGCCTCTGGAGTCATCCATTAGGAGGCAAATGCTGGACGTCCAGCAGGATGTGAGGGAGGATCTGGTGGAGATCCATGCCATGGTCTCGGTTGTGGAAGAGTCCATGCGGAGCATA
This sequence comes from Carcharodon carcharias, assembly GCF_017639515.1. Lineage (NCBI taxonomy): Eukaryota > Metazoa > Chordata > Chondrichthyes > Lamniformes > Lamnidae > Carcharodon > Carcharodon carcharias. The sequence continues at coordinate 129,620,215 of NC_054479.1, forward strand.
AGCACTGCGTGGATCCTCATTGCCAAGTGCACTGCCTCCTCCATTGAGAGAGTAGCTGCTCTCATTGGGAGGCAGCTCCAGGGACAGAATCAGGAGTTCCTGGGCTTGCGCTTGGACCTGCAAGCCCTTACACAGGCAATGACCTCAGGTAGTTAGTGCCACTGTGAGAGATGGATGAGGCATCCAGTATCCCAGCTACATGCCGTCCATCAAGGGCAAAAGGGAGGTTCAGAGTGACTTCACGTTGGCGCACAGTCTGCTTGTCATCTCTGCGGCTCCTCTCAGGGCACTTCGGATGATAGCAGCAGCTTCTTCGCCCATCTTCCAGTGACCATTGCATCTGATGAGGCTGTGATGACTGGGGAGATGCCAGACGTGGGGGTGGCCGCACCCTCCCAGGTGGGGCCAGCATAGGCTCCAGTGACCAGAGGACAACCGCCAAGGTCATCAAGGCCAATAAGACACCAGAGTCAGCAGACTGTCTCCAATGCTGCTACCAGCGAGGTGGGGTTGGGGGGGCACCAAGACACAGCACTCATAAACCTAAGTTTAAGGCACTATAAGCACAAGAGGGACAGGTCATGGGTGATCTTCTGTTGAATTATGTTTGGTTTATATGTCTACTGGTGTGGACATCAACACCAGTAATGGTCATGTCAATGCAATTTGAATGTGACAATGTTAAATTTGCTTTTGTTGTGCTGGCCTGAGTATGTTTCACCTTGTATTTTTGGTGTATGAAATGCTAGACATAAGTGGCTCTAAACTTTATTGCACAGGCACAGAATGGAGTTTGGATTCACATGACAGAGCCATTTCGGACATCCTGGATGGAGGCGGCAGCCCTGGCATGAGGTGGGAGTGGATCTTTGGCAGCCTAGCTGAAGGAACATTGGATCAAGACATCCCTGGTGTCCCTGCCGCCGTGAAGGTTACAGAGGTCTGCCTCCATGCCCTCAGCATTCTCCTCACCATGCTCCTCTTCTGATTCACTACTGGATTCATCCTCTGTGGCCTGTGTAGCTACCTCAAGATCCTCTTCCTCCAGTGGGTCTCTCCCTTGCCAGAGCCAGATCGTGGAGAGCGCAGTGTGCAACCACTATCAGTGACACCCGCTCAGGGGGGTATTGTAGTGCTCCCCCTGAACAGTCCAGGCTTCAGAAATGCATCTTCAGAAGACCTATGCTCCTCTCTGTCTCCGCCCTTGTGGAGGCATGACTCCTATTATAACGTTGCTCTGCCTCTGTTCTTGGGTGGCGGAGAGGCGTCATAAGCCGCCTTTTCAACAGATAGCCCTTGTCACCCAGAAGCCATCCATCCAGCCAAGCTGGCGCACTGAAGAGCCTCAGTACCTGGGAGTGTCTGAGGATGTAAGCGTCATGGAAGCTGCCAGGGTACCTTGCACAGACTTGCAGAATATGCGTCTTGTGCTCACAAGCTATCTGCGTGCTCATGGAGTGGAATCCCTTCCTGTTGACAAAGGCACCCAGCTGACCCGCTGCAGTCTTGATAGCCACGTGTGCAGTCGATTGCATCCTGGATACAGGGGAGCCCAGCAATTGCTGCAAACCCTCTGGCTCACTCAGCCTGACTGTACGGAAATGAATAAATGTCATGACCCACCTGAACAAAGCTTCTGTCATCAGCTTGGCGCAATTGTGGACAGCTGATTGGGACACTCCACACAGATCCCCCACTGACCCCTGGAAAGAGCTGGAGGCATGGAGGTTGAGGGCCACTGTGAACTTCAGAGCCATTGGTATGGGGTGTCCACTTACACAGTCAGAGGTGATCTCAGGCCCAATCATATGACAAATGGAGGTCACAGTCTCCCTCGAGAGGCTGAGCCTCCTTCAGCATTGCACCTCGTACATGATGAGGCAGCTGCATCGCCACCTGTAAACCCTGGCAGTAGGACAGTGGCGTCTTCTGCAGCCCTTTCCACCTTGGACTACTTGCTGGCCCTGCGCCCCTTGTGCATGCGCCTCTCCTCCCACAGGTCGCTCCCCCGGAAGCGACATAGGGACACCTGGGGTCCTCTCCTTTCTGACCCTCTCTTCCTCCTCAGAGGAGGTGCCTCCAGCAGATAGCACAATCCCCATTACCAAGCTAACAGATTACCAGGGTCTGATGCCTGGAAGGGTCCACATGGTCAAAATCCTCAAGGGTCCTTGGAGACACCAATGAGTCCTCACATACAGCCTGGAAATGCTAACAATGAAGCCCCAAATAGAGATGAAGCTGCCAAGTACCAGCAGCAAACTATCTCCAAAACTCCTCACTACTCACAATGGCAATACTGCATACCCTTTTTATCCCACCCTTGGATGAGGTTTTGCAAAATGTTGGCTGCCTGCATGCCCGCTTTGCCCGTACAATGAGCGCGAAATCGCATGGGCATTGTAAAATCTTGGTCAGTTGCCTTTTTAATGTCCTTAAGTGGCCTTTTAATTGATGGAAGGTGCAGCTCCAACTCCTGCTCATGTCCGCTGGCCGAAATATAGCGTGAGTGTGGGATGATGTTGGGATGCTCGGTCGACATCATCTCACACAATTTCGTGCCCGCACGATCAGCAGAAAATTCAGATCCTCATCTGTACTGAATTAGCTTATATCAGTCTACATTCAGCTGCAGAACCACAATTGCCATTAGCTCTCATGGTGGGAGAATCATTTCTACCTTGAGCTCTAGTGCTGAACACGTAGCATTCATAAGTAACGTTCACTCGGGGTTCAAACTGTACGTTCAAGGCATTCAAAGTCTCTGTTTCCTTTGTTCTTTGGATATATAGGGTGTATTACGGCCAGGTTGGGAGGAGTGCACGAATTATAAAACCCCACCACTCCACAGGCCGTACCATTAATTTAAATGTTTAATTTTCTTGCCAAAATGGCCAACTGTGTAACTATACTTCTAGTACCCAGCAGAAAAGAGACTCTGACCAGGATTCTTTCAAAAAACTCAGAATAATTAATTTATGTTAAAACAAAACTTCTTTTAACAAATTTCAAGTATTGGTTAACACACAATTGTAGTCGGGAAGTATAACTATCTACCTCTTCCTAAATAAGTTCACCCAGCACACACACAGACAAAGGACAAACAGAGTCTCTCTGCAGAGATGGGCTTTGGAAGATGGGTGTTACAAAATAAAGGATACAATCCGCAGGATCCCGACACTGTCAACCTGGAGTTCCCTTGTGTGTTCCTGGTGGATGTCTGGAAGCTCCCGCCAACCGGTCTCAGCTTTGCAGGTCCAAATGCAGACTAGTTACATTCAGATGAGAGTTTTTTGGCTACAGGTTGATAGCCACACACAATCTTAGGCAAGGTAAAGATAGGGAGCCAGTTAGGGTAGCTTTCCTTCCTCAGCTTGCTCCACACAAGGCTGCCTTCAAAACAAGCAGGTTCACAACTTAGATTTTTTTTCCTTCTCACCCATGTGATTTCCAGCAAGTTACCAGCCTTCCTTTGCAGTTTGTTTTTCTCCATAAATCACAGTGATTGCAGTTCAAAACAAACAACAAAATCTTCTTCAAGTACCATAAAGGTCAAATGATTTTTTGGAAGAGTCCTGCTTGCTGACAGTTCCAAGGTGAATCTATGAAACTTCTTTAAAAAGAAATCCAGATTAGCATCCAAATGTCCAGATCATGCCATGTCCTTCCATTTTGCAAAAGAAAAATTCAATCTTGAGTGATATGATTCTAACAGATAGAATACAATTTCTAACAGTCTCTTCCCAGCAGTGTTAGAAGTGTGGCTACTCTTAACAAGCTCTGACTTGTTAATTAAATCTGTTACAATCTCGTAGTTTTGCCATTGCAGGTGGCAAAACTGTCAGTTCTTCCACATATCGCCTTTCATTTCGACAGGAGCTGGGAGGAGGAAGTTTACAGCAGCCATGTGAACTCACCCAATATTTTACTTGCAGCCTTCGATTTGTGTTCACTTTTCCTTGCCCTTTTTCAGCAGTTTTTAGCAGATTTGAACATTTCTTTGTGACTTTCTGAGCTGTGGCTCCTCTGCAGCATTTTCAGGGTTTTAAAATTCTACTTTAAATCTCCACTTCTGACAGCATGTTTGAAGTTCAAAGATAGCAGTGCTTTCTCAGTGAGTGTTTGTATTGAACTGGTCTAAAATGGCAGCAAAGAGGGAGATTGCCCCATGGCAGAGGCCACATGACTACAGCAAGCTAGATAGGACATGCAGTACTGTTACATTTCAAAATACAAATAGATGGCCTACCTCCAGCTGCTTGCCCCAAGCTCTGGAACTCATTCCCTAAAACTCTCTGACTGAAATTTTCCACTGCCCCACCTCCCCCCTCTGCGGTGGGGCCAGCGAGCCATTGACATCTTCAGTCACATCAGCAGGACTGGAAGATCCCACCGGTGTGAGGGGCTGGAAAATTAAGGCCTCTGCCTCTCCACCTCATTCTCTGTTAAGGCACTTTGAAAATATCTTTAACCAAGCTTTTTGTCACCTGTCATAATATCTCATGTGTGTCAAATTTGGTTTGATAACTGAACATATGAAGCACTTTGGGGCATTTTTACTATGTCTTATAAATGTAAGCTGTTGTGTTGTTGTTGTGAATAGGCACATACTGGGTTGTGATGCCCACTGAAGTGACATAGGTAGCCAAAGCCCATTCCCAGGATCGACACACGAAGAATAGGCACTTGTGATAGTATCTATGGAATTGTGCCTGAGAACAGACTTGGTGTCATTGGAAGCTACAAAATCCAATTCCTTTCAAAGGAGGCTATTGGAGAAAATATTCACCTGTTATCAGAAGTTGGGAAATGTTAAATATTATCATAGTATCCTTTGCACTCCCACAGAGAAGGATCCATAAAGGTCAGAATTGAAGTAGAGAAGAACAAAAACCCTTGCCTAAAATAGCATGAAAATATTTACGGCTGTTTGGAATTGTGCCAGTGAAAAGCTATAAATCTCTCAGCCCTGGCTTGTGAGGTGTGTCAGAACATCTGAAGTGGCTTCTTTCAAGGACATCTCGTTACAGTGTAATTAATCATCCTTCCTAAACTTGGATTGTCTCCCGAAGGCAGAACCTGTACCCACGATGAGTGTGAGACAGCAGAAGCAATGCTCTTGGGATGTTAGGTGTCAAGAGGGTTCAATAAAATGAAAGGAGAGTATTCCCTTCAAATGAAAGAAGAATATGCTTTTCACTTCACTGTGCCTTCCACAGCCTAACTGCCCCCCTGCCCACTCAAGATTTTCAGTAACGTTTATGAATGATTATCAACTTGCTGTGCAGGCTTCCAGAGGGAGGTACCATTGTGTTGTAAGATGACTTTGTTCACAGCCTGTGAGGCCAAAGTGCAGCTGATGGAAAATACATATGGGCTTTACTGGCAATAATTGCTTTAAGGGTTGGATGAATTGTCAACCTGTGCATAGAGGGTGAAAATATTGGGGAAGGTTTGTGGTTAGAATGAGAAAGGGGCACACACATTTTACAGAAACCATGCAAAGCACTACTCATGGTGAATCAGGTGATACACGGTTTTACAATAATAAGGGCTTTATACAACGTAATAAATAATGTACTGTTTTATAAGTCCACTCAACTACTCGGTGGTTACGGCCCTTTGGCCTGAATTTTCCTGTTGGTGTGCGGGGGCTCAGCTTGATCTCTGTGGTGGAGGAGTCTACATGGACGATCGCTGAAGCAATGAGCCACATATCTGAGCGCCACGCGTACTCCATTGAGAGAGTGGCAGCTCTCATGGAGATGCTCCTCCAGGAGACCTGTCAGGGCTTCCTGGGGATGCGCTCTGACCAGCAAGCCCTCACATCGGCATTGACCTCAGCTGGTCATTGCCAGTGTGGGAGATGATCTGGGCATCAAGTTTCCCAGCATGGTGCCCATCCATCCACGGTGAGCAGGGAGGTCCAAACCGACCTCATGTCGGTGCAGCAGCTGCCTGTTGTCTCTGTGGGCACTTTTCAGGGTGCTCCAGATGAGGGTGGCAGCTCCTCCGTCCCTCTCCCAATGACCGTAGCATCCGACGACTGGGGAGATGCCAGCTGTGGAACTGGTGGATCCCATCCAGGCAGGGCCAGCACAGGCTCCACGGGCTAGAGAATGACCGCCATCCCCCAGCGCATCTTTGGGGTATCTCCAAATACGACGCTGGGAGCTGGGTGGTTACGGCCCTTTGGGCTGAATTTTCCTGTTGGTGTGCGGGGGGCGGGCCCCGCACGTCCACGCATAAAATGATCCACAGTGACGTCGGGCAAGCGTCCTGATGTGTGCCATCGCAATATTTCGTTGGACAGACACACGATGATATCCACTGCGCGCCTGCCATTAATTAACGGGCCACTTAAGGCCCTTAGCTCACCAATCGACGCCGATTTTTCGGCACCCATGCGATTTTCGGGTCGGCACGTGAGGCTGAATGGGCACTCCTGGCCACCTCCCCCTTCCAGCCCTCCCTTCATCCTCAGAGGAGGTGCCTCCAGTGGAGAGTTCAGCTCCCATTCTCAGGCTAAGGAAGGCTTCCTGAAACCTGCAGGCCTAAAAAAGATTCTTCACTGCAGAGCGCTGACCTGAGTCCAGACAAAGCAGCTGGTATGCATTTTGAAGTATTGCAGATCGCACAGGCAAGTTTCAATAACTTTGAAAAATCAATATTTGACAGAGCACACTCGCGACCCCCGTGAGCCCTCTTATTCTGCCCGTGGATGAGGTTTATACAAATGTGTCCTGCCCGCCTGTCCATTGTGCCGACCCAAAGATTGCACGGGTGCCAAAAAATCGGCGTCGATTGGTGAGCTAAGGGCCTTAAGTGGCCTGTTAATTAATGGCAGGCGCGCAGTGGATATCATCGTGCGCCTGTCCAACGAAATATTGCGATGGCGCACATCAGGACGCTTGCCCGACGTCACTGTGGATCATTTTACGCGTGGATGTGCAGGGCCTGCCCCCGCACACCAACAGGAAAATTCAGCCCAAAGGGCCGTAACCACCAAGCTCCCAGCGTCGTATTTGGGGGATACCCCAAAGATGCGCTGGGGAATCCCTCTCAGATGTTCCCAGATAAGGTTTGCACAGCAATTGCCCAAAAGTGCACACTTCCTCTGGACAATTGCCCTGCCTTGGCAACCATTAAAAAATGCAGTTTAAATCGCAAACTTCAGATGGTTCCGCCAGGGTTACACCAATAGTTACTCAGAAAAAGTTAGAAGAAATAAAACCTCTTCTAACGTCTGGGTAACTATTGTAAAGACCCAGAGTGACCCCACAGGACTCCCCCACACCCCCAATCCTCCCAACAGGTCTCCCCCACAACCCGACCCCCACCTCCGACGCCCCACACACACCAGCCTTCGACCCTCTACCCAACCGACCTCAGAACCCCCCACTCCTCTGATTTCCCCCACCCGATCTCTGAATCTCCCACCTCACACCACCCCTGCCCTCTGAACCCCCAAATCCTATCCACTTACGTTAGGCAATTACCTTTTCCCTGGTCTATCAATTTCACTGGCCCTTTAAACTTACCTGCTTTACAGCAGTAAGTGCCATTTAAAAAGGGGCATGGCCTCCTCAAATCCGCCAGAGCTGCAGTTGGCTGGGGCCTGCGAGGAATCTTTCGATGCAGGCTCCAGGCAGCTCCGCAAAACGGAAGTGCCAGCCTAAGTTTCAAGGGTAGGTAATTATGTATTTACTTCTTCTAATTCCTGCAGGCCATCTCTTTCCAATGCTAGTTGAAAGATATGGCCCAAAGTAATTAATATTAGCAAAGAAAAGGTATTGCAGGAAATTAAGGGACTAAAAGTCAACAAATCCCAGGGACCTGATGGCCTATCTCCTAGGGTTCTAAAAGAGATAGCTGCATTGATAGTGATGCACTGGTTATGATTTTCAAAAATTTCCTAGATTCTAGAACGGTCCCAGCAGTGTGACAGATAGCAAAGTGGTAGATAGCAAATGTCACACTGTTGCAATCTATTATTAAGTAAGATTTAACAATGCACTTAGAAGACTATAGTATGATCAGACAAAGTTAACATGGTTTTGTTAAAGGGAAATCCTATTTGACAAATTTATTAGAGCATTCCGAGGAAATAACTAGCAGCGTGGATAAAGGGGAATCAATAGATGTAGCACACCTGGACTTCTAAAAGATGTTTTATAAGGATAAACAGAGGGTAGTGGTGACTGGTTATTTTTCGCAGTGGAGTAAAGCATATGGTTGATTTCCCCAAGGGTCAATCATAGGATCCCTGTTTTTCTTGATATATATTAATGACCTAGGCTTGGGTCATTTGAGGATGACACAAAACTTGGGGCTGGATTTTTACCTCATCTGGCGGGAGCGGTGGGCAGACCCAGAAGCGGTCGTGGAACCGACCATCGCCTGTGATCAGGCCCCAGTCACGATTTCACGCTGGCTGGCAATTACTTGGCCAGGGAATCACGCGCTGCAATGCTGAACGCTGCCAGGATGGCAATGGGAGGAGGGCGAGCATGGAATTTTGCACAGGGAAAGCTCCCTTAAGGCACAGAGTTGCCCCAGACAGCTGAAGATTTTTAAAAACACAGAAAAAATTTTAAAATGTTAGAAACATTTCCCCTCATGTGACATGTTGTAAATGAGATTCGAACGTTTTTATTGTAGTTTTAATTCCTGTTGGAAACCTCATCCCACCCATGGATGAGTTTTCATAAAAAATCCAAAGGCCACCTGGCCGATTTGCCTGCCCGCCAACCGTAAGGTTGGACAGGCAATGAAAATTTCCATTTAATTATTACCTTAATGGCCTTAATGGGCTTGTTAATTGTCAGCAGGCGTGCTGCTGACTCCCGGGCGTGCTCGCTGAACGAAATACTGCGCGAGTGCACAATGGCATAGGGACGTTCACGCGTCATTTTACTTTCCAGCAGGTCGGGCAGCTACCGCCCAGCCAGTGAAAAATCCTGCCCTTGGAAGTATTATGAATTGTGAGGAGGTTTGTCATAAACTTCAAAAGGGCATGTACACGGCTGTGGGATGGATGAACGAATGGCACATGAAATTTAATGGAGAAACGTGAAGTGCTTCATTTTGGTAGAAACAATGAGGAGAGATGATACAAAATAAAGGGTACAATGCTAAAGCAGCAGAGGGGCCTGGGGGTATATGTGCACACATCATTGAAGGTGGCAGGGCAGACTGAGAGCACAGTTATTAAAGCATATGGAATCCTGGGCTTTACAAAGAGTTGCAATATGTACAATAAAAAGGAATGTATGATAAACATGTATAAAACACAGGTTCAGCCTCAACTGGAGTACTGTGTCCAGATTTGGGCACCACACTTTAGGAAGATGTGATGGCATTAGAAAGGCTGCAGAAAATATTCATGAGAATGTGTCCAGGGATGAGGAAATTCAGTTATTCAGATAGATTGAAGAAGCTGGGGTTGCTCCCCTCAGAGAAGAGAAGATTAAAAGGTAATTTGATAGAGGTATTCAAGATGATGAAGAATTTGAACAGTCTAGGTAAGACAAAGGATAAAGACCCTGAGGACACCAACTTAAAGCGATTGACAAAAGAAGCAAGGGCAACATGAGGAAAAAACTTTTTATGCATCAGCAGTCTATGGAGCGGTGGCCACTGCTGGGACTGTACCCAGTCCCCAAATGGAGCTGCATGCAAGGTAAGTGGGGGCAGGGCGGGGAAAATTGCCGGGGCCAGGCTGGGGTTTCCCCAGGCTAGGTAATCTAAAACAGGGGCACAGTCCCAGGGTAAGGGCTGATCATTTAGAGCTGAGATTAGGAGATATTTCTTCACTCAGAGTGTTGTGAATCTTTGGAATTTTCTATCCCAGAGCATTGTGCATACTCCACCATTGAATATATTTAAGACTGAGATAGAAAGGTTTGTGGTCTCTCAGGCAATCAAGGACCCAGGGAGCATGTGGAGAAGCAGAGTTGAGGCAGAAGATTATCTAAGATTGTATTGAATGGCGGAGTAAGATTAAGGCACCATATGGTCTATTCCTGCTCCTATTTTCTATGTTGTTCCGATTCCTCTGCTGAGGGAGGGTGGTAGGTGGTAATCAGCAAGAGGCTTCCTTGTCCATGTTTAACCAACTGCAATGAGACTTTGTGAGGTCCGGAGTCAATTTTGAAGCTCTCAGAGCCACCTCCTCCCAACACTATATCACTGAGTCGCCATCTCCGGCAGGTCTGTCCTATCATTGGGACAGGACATACCCAGGGATGAAGATGGAGGAGACTTTGACATTGGCTGTAAGCTATGATTCGGTGAGTGTGACTATATAAGGCTGTTGCTTGGCTAGCCTGTGGGGCAGTGCCCTCTATTTTAGTACAAGTCCCCAAATGTTAGCTAGGAGGACCTTGCAAGGTCGAGTGGGTAGTGTGTGCTTTTGTTGTTTCCAATGTTAAATAAATGCTAGGTAATCTGTCTGATTTTATTCTTATTCCACTTTTCTGATACAACTAAATATGCTTGCTAGGCCATTTCTGACAGTAGGTAAAAGTCAACTGCTTTGCTGTGGGTCTGGAGTCACATGTAGGGCAGGTAAGGACAGCAGCTTTCCTTCCCCAAAGTACATTAGTGAACCAGATGGATTTATTATAACAATCCTGTAGTTTCATGATCAATATTGCTGAGATTGGCTTTTTATTGAAGATTTATTAGTTAATTGAATTTAAATTTCACCAGCCGCTGTGATGGGATTTTAAACTCACCTCTCTGGAGCATTAAGTTCAGGCCTCTGAATTATTAATCCAGTAACATTACCATTTCGATACTATTAAGATAAAATGAGTTAAATTTGGAGGCGCAGCCATCTTTTCAGAAGTGGGCATGTATTCCAAAAATAGTCAATATTGTACTCCGATCCAATTAGCAGCCAACTCAAGTGAAGCATTGGCTTGCATTGTTCTGTAGGCAGTCAGTTTTCTGCTTCTTGGTCAGGAGCAGCACACAAGGTTCACAGTTAAGAGGAGGAAATAATATTTTAAAAGCCAGGAGAGAAAAATGATTTTCTAAGGCCAACAATATGGGTGTCTGAGGAAATGAAATCTATCTAATTTCAAATGAGCCACTTCCACACCTCACCCAATATCGTTCTGGATTGACTGATAGGATGTTGACACTCACTTCATTGGTGCCTCTCTCAAAATGACACAGCTGGGAAGAGGGAACATGGCACCGTGGGAGCAATCAAACCTGTATTCTATACACTTTGGTGCTGCATGTTCAGCGTTCCAGACTCTGTGCACTCCTGTGGTATTTTCTCAAATTTCCTTCTTTTTGCCACTGAAGTTTTAGTTTATGACTAAACTGAGTTGGACATGGGAAAAAGAAAACAAATTTACTAATTTGAGACAGTCATTGGTATGTTGGGGGGCTGATCAAATCTACGTGCAGGAAGGCTGAGTGTGATTTCCAAGTTTATCTTTCCGAGGTGTGGAAAATAATTCTCACCTCATATGTGTAAGAGGAGACACTGACTGTGCATTGCGTAACTTTGAAGTATTGCCATTAAAAACTGGAGGCCAACACCATCACATGATACCATCTGTTGGCAGTATGTTTCTTTAGGTCATTATTAATACTGCTTAAAAGTGCATTAGGGAAGCCCTCTGAATGTCCATCCTCCTTGTCTGTTCTGTGATGACACATATGAGATCAGGAATTGACTGTGTGGGAAATCATAAGTGTTTTCTTACATTTTATCAATTTGTAATTTTCCAACAAGAGACATGGGATGAATTTTACAAACTGGTAGAATAGGATTTATACAAACTTCGTATCTGAGTTTCTTTAAAAAAAATGTTCCTCAGCCATTTATTTTGTCTAATTAAATCCAACAAGGATGTGGGTGCATGCGTGCGCATGTGCAGCTTGTGCTGGCGCATGCCTAAACATGCCCTGCTGCTTACATGAAATGAATCTGGAAAATGTAAATTCAGTTTCTATTAATTATGGGTCTATGAAGCCAAACTGCCCCTAGCTGGCAAAACTTGTGAGGTTACATAACGGCAGGTGTTGGTAGTGGAACACTGAGGGGAGTATGGGATGCTCTTCTGAGATTGGGACATTGTTTAGGACAACATTGAGACAATGCTTTTGTCTTCATTTAAATGTGCTATGTCTGATCTCGGACTGCTTGAGGTTCCCAAAATGATGAGTGTTTTGGTCCCTAACATTTACATCTTTTACCTTGAAGAGTACAAAATTGGCACTGGAAAGCAATTTATAAAATGTACCCCTTACTCTCGACAAAGAACTCAAAATTAAATCGGAATAGGCATACCTGGTCGATTGAGACAAACTGCCGGAGTTCTGTTCATAACTGGTGATACTGGCCACCGGGACAAGAGACGTGTATGACGTGAGTTTTGATTCAAAACTAGTGCTCGTGACGATGGAGAAGTTTTGAACCCTGCAGTAAGACAATTGATTAACCCTAAATTAATTTCCTCACTGCTTAAGATATGGCACAAAATATTCATCACTCAAATCTGTTCCCTTACCTTCTTTCCTGTCAAGACAGATACCTTGCAGCACAGTCTTTCATGTTTACTTTTATATTAACAATCTGTAATCATAATAATAATATGCAATTTTGTCTGTCCAAGCTTTTCTGGTTGGCTGGTGGTTTGATTTGGTGGGAGGGCACTTAGAGACATGTGAGACAGAGGACCTTTTATCGTACTACTCCATGTACCTTGTGTCAGATGGATGAAAAAAATGTTATACTCAATACTCAGAACCCGAATGTTACAATAAATTATTGGATAGTGATGATTCCTTAAAGGTTTACTCGGTAAATCCATTTCAGTGGTGTATAGGAATCTCTCTGTCAATGTGTAGACCTCTTTATGGCATCAGAGGGGTGGTATGGGAAGGATGGAATGGCAAGAGATGTGGATGGCATGAGAGAGAGGGGATGGCATAGGTTTGGTGGCATAGGAAGGATTCAATGGTATGGGATGGGAATGGCATGGGTAAGAATGTCAGTCAGGATTGCAAATTACCTAATCCGGGAAGGTACCCACACAACCCTCTCCCCCATCCACCCACCCCTGTTTTAAGGAGTGAAGCTGAGATCCTTTTTCACCTTGTGAGTCAGCATTGTCTTGTATGTATCATGGGCATAATCAATCCTATTGAATCTTTTTTAGGTGATTTTCAAGATGTTGGCTAAGGAACTGCTGCTTACATGGGTTTAGAGCAGTGGGCAGGTCAGGGTCAATATGGAAATGTGGTGGGATAGGGAAGGATGTAATGGCATGGGGTGGGAGTGGCAAGGGAGGCAGGGAACAGCATAGGAGAGTTGGGCATGGGAGGGTTGGTTGAGCCAAATATACTAATTTGATATGAGATGGGGATCGTATGGAAAGAGTGGGAGGGAGGGGTTGGCATCAGAAGGAGATGGCATGGAAAGAATGGAATGGCATTGACTAGAGATGCCTTGGGAAGGAGAGGATGGCTTGGGAGGGTCGGATGAGATGATGGAACAGCTTAAGTATACTAATTTGACCACAAATGTTTTGTGGGCCTCTGTTAGTCCACTGGTGTTTCAGTGTAGTACTGAGGAAGCACTGTTGTGTCAGATTTCCCATCCTTTAGCTTCTGCCTCAAGCTTTGTTCTGCATTTAAGTGTGCAATACCTGACCTAAGAGAGAGAGGTAAAACATTCTGCCGTGCTATTAGAACACATACAGTGAACTATAGGCTCAAATCTGTATCCTCTCCCTCCGCACCATAGTCTATAACTAAAAACCACCAGCAACACTCCAAATATATATTTCATCTATTGTAAAAATTGATCTAATAAATAAAAGAGAAATGTTACCTGTCAGTAATATATTAAAGACCTGTTCATTTACAGTTGACCACAACAGCATTGGTATTTCATTACACAATGCCACACATTATGAGCACTTCAATAAATTGCTGTCCTCTGAAGTTCTGAAAATCTGTGGCAGGATTTTGCTTTTTGGGTCCCAACCCTACACTGTGGGAAACAGTCACTCAGTAATGATTTTCTCTGATTTGACCAATTAGTGCCGAGAGAATTGCTGCCTAATTAAGAACAATGGGTGGGCAAACAAAGCTGCGTGGTAGGTGAGGAGAGCCTGAAAGACCGCCCGGAGTGCCAGTTCCCCAGTCTGCTGCTGAGAGGCTGAGTCCAGGCAATTGGGCTATTCCCAACACCACAGGGGGTCCTCAGGCCGACGAGAAAATTCCTAATACTTCGTATCAATTGGCCTGTCATCTACCTTAATTGGTTACCCACCATTTGTGGGTGGGTAGCCCTTCTACCCTCAATGCTGCCACCAGGAAAATGGCTTGAGGCAAGATGGTGTCAACAAACTGGCAAGCCAACCGACAGCATGAATTTTCATGCCTGTCCACCTTCATAATCCCCCCAAAATTCTGCTCCTGATGTGGAATCTATAATTACATTCAGAACCTCTGGGCTAAGGAGAATGCTGATGATCACTATTCAGCCATTCCTGCTAGATGATACATACGTTTGGATCAGATTCAACATCTAAAGCCTCCACAATTGAATAACCCGCTCATACTTCAGAGGAAGTTTTAACTTGCCCGGCAGGAAACTTATGGGATTGGGTACAAGGATGGTTTTACTCCAAGCCCAAAGTCAACTGCCTGTAATAGAGGGTGGGGTGCAAATGCCGTGTTGCACCAAATCCCATTGGTTTTCCATCAAGCAAGTTAGGTGATAGTTACTTTCGTGCTCAGGGTCAAACCTGATGAAAGACTGAGGTGCTAAAGGGGTGATGTCTCTTGACCACACGTTTTAACAAAACACCATGTTTCAGGAGAAAGAAAATTGAGGAGAAAAGAAACAAGCTGAACAGGTAAGTCGACAAGTTATTTTTTCACAGTCACAAAGCAGAAGCAGTTATGAATGGAACTGATCATCCAGCCACCAATTAGTATAATGCTGTCCTGTTTAATACTGTTAGGGGTTTACCTAAGGTCTACACTGAAAGGTCAGAGATCTGAGTGGATAAAATATATATTCTTAGTACCTGGTGAGTTATTAAAACCTTTGTCACCCATTCTTTCATTCTGTCAGCAGTTTGCCCGGCTAGTAAAAGGCACAGTGACATTGCTGTGGGCAGCAATGTGAGACTTCTTTCAAGAGCAGGACTTTGCAGTTTATGCCATCCAAAACTGTCAGTATATAGAAGGCTTTGTCTACCCCAAGAATCAACTTGTGTCTCGTACTTTCATTTTCGCTCACAGCATTAACTGTTTACAGCATGAATTTAAATTACTTTTAAACCAATCCAAAGTTGATTGTTTCCTTGAGGCAGCGCAAACTTAAACCAAGTCACTTCGAAAGTTACTCACTAGCTTGCCTATCTGAACTTTACATGAACATACCCTGTGTGCTGGGTGTAACAAACTTATGAATGTGTTTATAATGGATATGTTTATGTTTTTGCTACAAACTTGCTGTGCATGCAACCCAGAAAGTTAGCACATTGAGAGGAGGCACTGGGCAACAGTATTCTTCGATAACATATTGGGGCAGCGCATGTATTGATAATCAGTCTCATCTACAAAGCACCTCATGGTTGGAAGGGCCACCACCATTTACTGTATAGGCTCACAAAAGAGTAGTGAGGATGGAAGGGGTGGGGCTTGCTACCAGTGAGCTATATGTATCAATTACATGATGCACCAGAGAGTTATCACTTTCAGCAGAGCAAGAAGGAAAACGATGAAAATGGGAAATTACAAAACCTTGTCCCCGACAGAAAAAAAGGTGAACTAGTATTCTGCCACTGATAAGCAGAATCCTTGTGATAGAATGTTGATGCATTAATGAGCAGTTCTTCCTGCATTGAAATAAAATCCTCTGAAACTGAAACTAGTCTAACCTTTTCTATTAGGAGTTTAACAACATCAAATTGGTGAGCTGCAGTTCTGGTCAACACATTGAGCTGAATCTCATGAATTAGAAGAATGAAAGGCTGGTCACCTTTTGAACAGTTGGGTGTATGGACTTGGAACTTGTCCCTTCACAGCTTCCCGTGCCACTTCCTGGCGTTGTTCAATAGAACATTGTTCCTAAATAACAAAGAAAATCAATTTGAATGGATCATTGCAAAATATATCTAAATGGAGCAGACAAGGGCTCATAAATAATGGATAAAAAACATATTTTATGCACTGGAAATTTTATAACTATTTAATCCCAATAATTTTCTCCCATAAAGTGGAAATTTTATTGTAGCTACGAATGCTATTATTACAACCGTGACATCTGCGCTTATATGTCAGTCCATGCATGCAGAGATTGCAATTTATCATAATTAAAGCTTTTTAACCATAGTGACATGATACAAACAAGTTCAGGGACTCAATGGAAGGTACATGCTTTTCTCTTCTGAGCCAATATACACAACTTAAGGGACAGAACTACTAGCTGTAACAATTCAAAAGAACAGTAAATAAGTACGTCAGAGTACTGAAAGTTGAAGGTGACTCCATAGTACAAGACACAGTGAAAATAGAATGAATCATATAAAGTGTCCTAATTATGCTGTGATTTTTTTTTGATATGGGTGCATGGACACCTGTGTCAACCAAAAACATTTTTCACTTATATAGTGTCTTTAAAGTAGTGAAAGCCTCAGACATTTCACAGAGCATCTGTTGGGCTGGAGATTTGGAGAAGATAACCAAAGATCAGACCAAAAGATAGGTTCAAGCGGGTTGAAACTGTGAGAAAGATGATATGGCAGAGGATGTAGAGAAAGTCGTTCAGAGTCAAGATGGCTGAAAGTTTTATGAATTACAGTGCAGGTGGGGTGGAAGAGGAGGGGGCCGGTTTGGTGTGTAAGAGGCCAGAATTGGAAGAGTGGAGGGTGGAGGCTGAGATGTAGGGCTGAAGGAGGTTGCAAAAACAGGGAATACAGCAAGTCTGCAGATTTTGTCCCACCCCAATTCTGAGAGTGGGGAATAAAGAATCAGATTCATAGAATGGTTACAGCACAAAGGAGGCCATTCAGCCCATCACATTTGTGCTGCCACTCTGAAGGAGCAATTCACCATGTGTCAATCCCCTGCCTTCTCCCTGTAGCCCTGCAAATTCTTCCTTTTCAGATGATATTTCAATTCCCTCTTGGAATATCTCAACAGAGCCTACCTCCAACACATTGCCAGGCAATGCATCCCAGATCCTGACCACTTGCTGTGTGAAAAGTTTTTTAATCATGTCACCATTGCTTCTTTTCCACAATCACCTTAAATCTGTGGCCTTTTGTTCTTGATCCTTCTACCAATGGGAACAGTTTTTCTCTATCTACTCTGTCTAGACCTCTCACAATTTTGAATACCTCTATCAAATCTCCTCTCAACCTTCTCTGAAGAAACCAGTCCCAATTTCTCCAATCTATCTATGTTATGGAGTTCCTCATCCCTGGAACCATTCTCATGAATCTTTTCTGTATTGTCTCTAATTCCTTCACATTCTTCTAAAGTGCTGGACACAATACTTCAGTTGAAGCCGAACCAGTGTTCTATACGAGTTTAACATAACTTCCTTTCTCTTGTACTCTATGGGCAGAATCTTCTGTTCAGCGTGTGGGGGCGGCCACCAAACTCCGACACACAAAATGACACGCGGTGATGTCGGGCGTGCATCCCGACATCACCGTGAGTCATTCCAATCTTTAGTTCGACGGGCATGCACTGGAGTTGGCTGTGCACCCGCCGAACTGTCAAAGGCCTGTTAAGGCCATTAATAAACTAATTGAAGCAATTGTCAGGGCTGCTCATCCAACCTTAAAGTTGGCGGGCAGGCGAAGAGTCCAGGCAGCCTTTGCATTTTCCATGAAACCTCATCCACGGGTGGAATGAGGTTTCATGAAGGGTTTACTAATTCAATAAAAATTTTCATGAAAGTTCATAAACATGTCCCACCTCCTCTGATTAATTCTATTTTTTTAATTTTTCAGTATGAAATTAATCTCCCTGAGGTAGCTCTGTGCCTCAGGGAGATTTCTGCGCTCTTTTGCGCGCAGACCCCGACTCTCCCTCCTTCCCCCACCCGCACAGGTAGCGCTGAGCTACCGGGCGCACGTCATGCTGGGCGGGCCTTAATTGGCCTGCCCACGTGAAATGGTGGCATGCAGCCAATCGGCTCCAAACCCCCCCGCTCCCAACTGGCCTGCCTGACGCGGAGAAAATTCTCCCCCATGTCTGTATTAACAAAGCCTAGGATGTTGTATGCTCTATTAACTGCATTCTCAACCTGTCCTGCCACCTTCAATGATTTATGCACATATACACCAAGGTCTCTCTGCTCGTGCACCCCTTTTAGAATCGTGCCCTTTATTTTGTTGTCTGTCCATGTTCTTCATACCAAAATTAATCACTTCACACTTCTCTGCATTAAATTTCATCTGCTACTTGTCTGCCCATTCCACCAACTTGTCTATGTTCTTTTAAAGTTCCACACTATCCTCCTCACAGTTCACAATATTACCAAGTTTTGTATCATTTGCAAATTTTGAAATTATGTCCTGCACACCAAGGTCTAGGTCATCAATATACATCAGGAAGAGCTGGGTCCCAATGCTGCTCCTGAGGAACTTCACTATAAACCTTCATCCAGTCTGAAAAACATCCATTAATTACCACTCTCTGTTTCCTGGCACTCCACCAATTTCATATCCATGTTGCTACTGTCCCTTTTATTCCATGAGCTCTAACTAGCTCTCAAGACTATTGTGCAGCACTTCATCAAATGCCTCCTGGAGGTTCATGTACACCACATCAACAGCATTATCTTCATCAACCCTCTCTGTTACTTCATCAAAAAATTCCAACAAATTAGTTAAACATGATTTGCTCTTAACAAGTCTGTGCTGGCTTTCCTTAATTAACCCACATTTGTCCAAATAACCTACTAATTTTGTCCCAAATTATCTTTTCCAGAAGCTTCCCCACCACTGAGATTAAACTGACTGGCATGTAGGTGCTGGGCTTATCTTTACACTCTTTTTTAAACAATTGCACGTTTGCAATTCTCCAGTCCTCTAGTGCCACACTTGAGCCTAAGGAAAACTGAAAAATTATGGTCAGTGCCTCTGCAATTTCCACTCTGAATTCCCTCAGCATCCTTGAATACATCTTATCCGATCCTTATGAACTTTAAGTACAGACAGCCTAGCCAATATCTCCTCTTTATCAATTTTAAACCCTTCAAGTGTCTGAATTACCTCCTCTTAAACCATGCCCTGCACAGCATTTTCTTCCTTGATAAAGACAGATGCAAAGTATTCATTTAACACTTCAGCCATGCCCCTGTCTCCATGCGTAAATCCCCTTTATGGTCCCTAATTGGTCCCACTCCTCCTTTTACCATCCTTTTACTATTCATATGCCTATGGAGAGTTTTGGATTCCCTTTTATGTTAGCTGCCAGTCTCTTTTCATACTCTTTCTTTGCTTTTTCAATTCCCACTGAACCTTCTATAAGGGTAGAATTATTGGCAAAAGCTTTCAAAGTGACCTAGTTGGTTAAGACTGTCATAAACCATATGAACTAGAAGAACCAAAGGTGCCAGATTTAGTTCCAAATCTGTAATGTGTTTGCTGATCTCAGCTCGGTTGGCATTGGGGCATGGCACTGGGCTGGAGAAAAAAGGACGCCAGTACTGCCATGCCTGATCCCTGTTTAGTGGCCTATGCTGAGAAATATGCATATGAACATTGGTCCCAATGGTAATGCCTTCCAATTCCAAACCCAAAAGGATAAATGTCTCCTTTGTCTGGAATGAATCCCTAGTGGGAATAGGCACATGACCCAACCTGCTGTGAATTCAACCCAATTTGCAGTCTCACCCAGAGAGGGTCCAAGGTGACAGCAGTCGAGAATGGAAAACATTGACGCAGCAGGAGGTGGGCTCAAGGTAGGTTATTTGGGTATAAAGATCTCCAGATAAACACACTGGACTGGACTAATGGATGACTGATTCTAAATTAGGCCGGAAACGTCTGGCCCCGTTGGCGGTGGGCATCATGGGAGGTGGGGAGAACAATATGGTAAGAATGCCAAAATTGGTTTCATGCCAACATGAGAGTGCAGCGGGATCATCCACCATGGCGGAACACAAATCCCCATGGATGCTGGCATGAACCTGATTGGCATCCGGCAATGGAATGCAAAGTCAGACTCGACTGGAATCATTCCCCCCACGCCAGATTTACTGTTACGCTGGTGGGAAAACACAGAGACCCAGAAAATTTCTGGACAAGTGCGACGTGCAGGAGTTGGGACTTATCATTCGGACCTTGTTCAGATTTCGGACATCCGAGGAGATGATGATGCTGCAGCCTGACATCTATTGGAGCCTGACAGCTATTGGACCCTGGAGGAACATGTGCATCAAATGCTGGGTGGATTCTCATAAACATGGCTCTGCCGCAAAGCAGCTCACAGAAGGTGTTGCAGGTCTCTGTTGATGCTGCGAGTCTGCTTTGGAAAGTCACGATCTTAGCCTGCTATGGATAATCAGCAAAGGTAGGGGGGGGGGGGTGCGGCAGAGAGAGGATGGTCTAGATGTGACTGGGTGAGGAAGGTGTACCAGGAAGGGGGGGAGAAGGAAGTACGGGGTGGGGGGGTGGGGGTCGGTGGAGGAGGGTGTAACTGGGAGAGTGCAGCAAGTGGGGAGGTAGGTGTAAGCGGGGAAGAAGGTGTAAGGAAGGAAGTTTGGAGGGCGGGAAGGTGTCCGGGTGGAGGAAGGTGTCCGGGTGGAGGAAGGTGTCTGGGGAGGAGGAGGGAGGATGGAATTCGGAGGGGGGATGGTGTCTGGGAGGAGGAGAGAGTTTGGAGTGAGGAAGGTGTCCTGGGGGAGGAAGGTGTCTGGGAGGAGGAGGGGGTGCGGAGGTGGAAAGTTGTCCAGGGGATAAAGGAGTAAGGGTGTAGGAGGGAGTACGGGTGGAGGAGGGAGTAAGGGTGGAGGAGGGAGTAAGGGTGGAGGAGAGATTAAAGGTGTGGAAGGAGTAAGGGTAGAGGATGGAGTAAGTGTGGAGGAGAGAACGTCCAGGTGAATGTGCAAGGGAGGGACGTGTGGAGTCAATGACTGCCTCCTGTGGTGCAAACTGAGAATGGACGTGGGTAGGAAGGAATGGTGAGAATGAGAGGGGAAAGAGGGAACCGGTAGGGTGGGACAGTGAGGGCGTAACGTACATGGTAGAAGAGGCGGTGAAGGTAGTTGGTGGGGACTTGGAGGCAGACAAGGACCCTGGGGGTGGCAAGGAGGAGGTTGAGGAGGTCAGTATGGATGGAAAACAAAAACAGAATTACCTGGAAAAACTCAGCAGGTCTGGCAGCATCGGCGGAGAAGAAAAGAGTTGACGTTTCGAGTCCTCATGACCCTTCGACAGAACTTGAGTTCGAGTCCAGGAAAGAGCTGAAATATAAGCTGGTTTAAGGTGTGTTCTGTTTCAGTATGGATGGAGGTGGGATTCTCAGGGAGGTAAGGAACGTGCATGTTCACCTGGACATTCTGGAATGACAAGGGTTCAGGCTGGTAGGTGATGGTGGGGAGGTGGAAAGTGATGCCTGAGGGTTGACAGTGATGGAGGAAAGGACATGGGTGACTGGGAGAGGGGAAATGATGGGGGAGCTAACGGTACACTTCGCTTTTACCATGGTTGTCGACATTGAAAGTGAGCAGAGTATCAAGGCAGACGAGCACAAGTGTTGCACAGTGGGTGGGTGGAGATGCAGGTCAGCTCAGATGGACAACTGAAAGAGAACCCCAGCAGGTAGCATTGAAAATGCTCATGACAGTGAGATGAGTGTGTTGGATGAAGGCTCTGCATGCGTGGGAGAGTGCTTGCAAGAGGCTCTGAAAGGCCCTGCCACACACACTTCTCCCTCCAGAATCACATTGTGATCTGACTGCATGCAGCTGAACGAAAATTGGAAGGAGGGGCGGATGCAGTGGGAGGATTCGTGAAGCCTGTAAACGAAGCTGAAAGACAATGTTACAATTTATTCAGTGAAAGTGAATATATTTTCAGATTATAAAGTGATAAAATGTGTTCACTCGTGCAACCAATTGTGATCAGAATTTAACTTTCTAGGCGTACCACTTCTTCTGGGTGCTGTCCTGACATCCGCAGCAGGGGTGGAGACATTCTGTGCAATGGTTGGCCCTGTTGGCTCTGATAACTTTGACGTGTGTCCTCTGGAGAGCCAAGGTCTTGAGGGCCCCAGCTTGCTTTGGCTCTCCTCCTGTGAGCCAGCTGCTCCCTCTGCAGTGACAGAGCATGAGGTTGAGGGGGTCACAGAAAAAGGGGGCTCAGAGGGAGTGGACAGCTTCTGAGATTTCTGAGTGGATGACCCACTGCTATACTCCCTTTGGGTGCCTGAGGGCCCCAGCCTGACTCCTTGAGGCGGAGGAGCACCTGGAGGGACGTTGGGGTGCCCCGTTTCCCTCTCGCATTGCCACTGCAGGAACTCACCCATGGCTACCATGATGGAGTGTAGGTCTGTGCGTTCTGCTGGACCAGGGTCTCCATGGCATCCGACATCCTTCCCATGGAGACCTCCATGCACACACATGTGGGCACCACTTCATCAGAGAGCAGGTGGACGCACTCCTTCACTGTGTTAAGGGTTTTCAACAGCTCTGCGTGATGTTGCCCCGCCTTCTGCTGAGGCTCCACGATGAGTTAGAAGGCCAAATCCAGAGGCTCATCATCAGACTCAGGCTTCACAGATGCCTTTTCCCCAGCAGTCCTCCAAATGCCAGGGAGCTTGGCTGAACCTGTCTCCTCCTGCTGCGGACATGTGACTACCAGATTGTGAACCCAAGCCTGCTCTGGATCTAGGTCCCACTGAGTGTCACTGCGCTGGTGGAGGGTGTGGATAAACACTGTCACGGGTCTTCCAGGCTGCTTATTTCCAGTTCTTTAATGGAGGAGGTGTCCTCTGGGCTGGAGGTGAGGACATGGATGGAGCTGAGGAACTGGCTGGCTGAAGGCATCGGTCACTTGGCAGAACTCCCATGACCAAAGTAGAAAATAATTAGTGCATGGTAGCACAGTCAAAAACAGGAGTGAGAGAGGGATGTGTGATGGAGGATCCTCATGTGGGTGTTCACCACTGGCCACACCATTGCCACAGGCATGATCCACGTCCTCACCAGTTAGTGCGATGGCATGCTCCTCAAAGTGAGTGAGGGGCCTAATGTGGGCCACTCCATTCCACCTCCTGGTCTGGGACCTCTTCCTGCTGTAGTGAGCCAGGTTCTCCTGCATAAAAACGGATGGAGTGTGAGCAAGATGCATGGCACAGTGTGGAATGTTTGAATGGTGAGTGGAGCCATGGACGGGATGCAGAAGTGAGCTCCAGAGGATATCAGCCTGATGGAGACGTGAGAGCGTGTGTGAGAATTAGTGCTGTTGTCCCTTGAGATGTGCGATCCCTGTGGGTGTGTGATGGCTTTCAGAGTGCGTTGAGAGTGATGAGATGGTTGACTTAGAACGGATGGGAGCATTCATCCTCTCCCTGCACTGGATGGCTGATCTCCTCTGTGTCCGGTGGAGCTGACTGCCGTTGCCATTGCCTCCCAGGCCGGATTGATGACTCTGGTGGACCCCTACAGCCAGAGTGAGGGTAGAGGACATCGCAGCAGGCTTCCACTGTGTCCAGCAGGTGCCCCAGAGTGGTGTCACTACATCTGGGGGCTGCTGGCTTCTTTGCTTTCAGGGCCATCTGTCATCTGGAGTATACATGAAGTAGGCTGCACTCTGGTGCCCAGAGCGAGGAAGTGCTGAGGTCATGGCATGATGGCCAAATCCGAGACCACAATCCCGAGTGTTTCCCATGAATGCATTACTAATGAGGCAGACAAGCCAAGGGGATGATATGGCACCAAAATCTGCCATTGTGGCCGGCAGGTAAAATGACATTTTTCACGGCCACCACCGCAATTAGTGCAAATTTGGAGCAATTCTGCCATTGGTTTCTAAATAGAGCTCAACAGCAAAGAGAATATGGCAAACTTGGATAAGACAATGGTTAGGCACATGTTAAGGTAATATATGTTGTGATCACCCCATTAGAGAAAATACATTAGATTTATTAGGAGCATACAGCATTGATACATCACTGCTAGGCTCCTGGCTGGTCTCCCATACTGAACCCTCCATAAACTTAAGGTCATCCAAAACTCTGCTGCCTGTGTCTTCACTTGCACCAAGTCCCAATTCACCTATTGTCCCTGTGCTCACTAACTTAATTGGCTCCCAGTCAAGGAACCCCTTGATTTTAAAATTTTCAACTTTGTTTTCAAATCCCGAAATGGCCTCACCCCTCCCTATCTGTGTAATCTCCTCCAGTTTTGTAACCATACAAGATATCTGCACTCATCTAATTCTGGTCCCTGAGCATTCCTGATTTTGTTCACTCCACAATTGATGGCTGTGCCTTCAGCTCATTAGGCCCTAAACTCTGGAATTCCCTCCATAAACCTCTTCGCCTCTTTAAAATCTCCTTAACCCCTACCTCTTTGACCAAGCTTTTGTTCACTGATTTAATATCTATTGCTGTACCTCAGAATCATATTTTGGTTTATAAGGCTCCTGTGATGTGGTTTGGAATGTTTAATTATGTTAAGGGTTCCATATAAATATAAGTGGTTGTTATTGAATGTGCTGTATAAATGTGAGTTATTGTTGGTTGAAAGGATGGAGTCGAAGATGACTAATAGGAAAGGAAAGAGAACTACAGGTAGAAAGAGGGCAGTAAAGAGCTTGTGAGCGATTTGATGGTGCTTCAAAGCCATTCTGTTGAATTAAAAACTACTGTATTTAAACACTGATGTTGATGACAAATATAAACAGGGGACTTAGCTGTGAAGAGTTATGTTGGCAACAGCATTAGGAAGCTTAATTAATAACAGCAGGGTATTTACTAGTCATGTACCCAGGGTATACCAGTAATCATATAATTTTATCTATGTTAATTAAATTTTAATGCACCATGGAACAAAGTAACATCATCACAACCAAGTCAACATCAACAACTTGTATTTTTTCAGCACAGTTAACGTAGAAATGACTTAAGGTTCCTCACAGTGTTATAAGGAGATCTTGACACAGAGCTAAAGGAGGAATAATTAGGATGGGTGGCCAAATACTTAGTCATAGAGGTCAGTTAAGAACATAGGAAACAAGAACAAGGGTAGAGCACATGGCCTGTTGAGACTGCCCCACCACTTAATGTGATCTTCTGCCTCACTCCACTTTCCCACCCATTTGCCACATCCCTCAATTCCCTGAGAAACCAAAAAGCTGTTTATCTCAGCCTTAAATATATTCAGCAAGAGAGTACCCACAACCTGCTGGGGTAGAGAATGCCAAAGATTCACAACTCTTTAAGAGAAGAAATTTCTCCCCATCTTAGCCCTAAATGATCTACCCCTTATCCTGAGACTGTGCCCCCTTGTTCCAGATTTCCCAGCCAGGAGAAACAACCTCTCAGCGTTTATTCTGTCAAGCCCCTTCAGAATCTTGTATGTTTCAATAAGATCACCTTTCATTCTCCTATACTCCAGACAGTATAGGCCCAATTTACTTAGCCATCATCATAGGGCAACCCTTTCATCTCAGGAACCAATCTAGTGAACCTTTGCTGTACCATCTACAAGGCAAGTATATCCTTCTATAAATTTGGAGACCAAAACTGCACATAACACTCCAGGTGCAGTCTAACCAAAGCCTTGTACAATTGTAGCAAGGCTTGCTTTAAGGAGGATCTTAGGAGAGGGAGAGAGCTCTCTGTCCCAGATCGTGTCATCAGAAATAGCAAAAGAAATAATTAACAAAAAATATATATTTCATTTTAACTGAGTGTTAGGGCTTCAGCCTGCAATTTTGTGGGAAAAACAGGCCAGGTTGAAAATTCAGCGGAAACTATCCCATCAAATTGAATAAACTAAGGACCCAAATTCCAAATGTTGTGATCCATCACTGGCAGTGCAATGGGGTGGGACTTCCTGCCCTCTGACAGATGTGTGAACGTCATTATCAATTGATGAGATGCATGTGGGAGGCCCAGAAAATGCATAGGGGGCTGTGGGTCATGTTGTTCTGAAGGCAGAGCTGCAGGATTTAAAACTTGGACTGCTCTTAAAGCTGAATCAGCTTGCAGGACAGTGACAGCATGGCTCCAATAGGACATAGGAAAACAAGAGGGAACAGAAGGGAAGCAACTGTTCAGTGAGTTATGAAGTTCGAGAAACCATAAATTCTAATTGTTGATTGTTATATATTGATTTTTCTTATGACTTTTGTTGGAAACTTAAAAGTTGCACTGGAACAGGAAGGAATGTTTCCTCAGGGGAATTCTGCTTGTGATGATCAATGATGTATTGCGAAGGATTGTAGGCATAAATTATGTGCTGCAACCTGGTTATTACAGATGTTGCATAGCTATATAAGACATTACTGAAAGTCTCTCTGATGAGTCTGTCCTGAGGCACTCTTTTAACAGCTGTTTTTAGCCCTACTGGGTCCTCTTCATCCTGGCTGCCCAAGTCTGCACTATGCAAAAACCAAATTACCTTTAGCCTAAATCCATTATTAGCATGGAAAAACTCAGCAGGTCTGAAAGCATCTGCGGAGAGGAACACAGTTAATGTTTCGAGTCCGCATGAGTCTTCATCAGAACTAAAGAAATATAGAAATGTGGTGAAATATAAGCTGGTTGAGGGGGGTGGGACAGGTAGAGCTGGATAGGGGGCCAGTGTTAGGTGGAGGCAAAGAATAGATTGCTAAATATGTCATAGACAAAATGAAAAAGGGGTGTTAACGGTGGTGATATTATCTAAGGAATGTGCTAGTGGTGACATTTTTGTTTCAGATTTCCAGCATCCACAGTATTTTGCTTTTATCTATTATTAGCATGTTCCACCTTAGCTAGGACTGGCACATCTTATACCCTTCCACTTCCAGCAGAATTTGGGGGGGGGGGGCAACTTAAATCAGACTTGAACAATGCCCTGTCCATGTGCAGAATTTAATGCCCTCCCCTATAGTGAGTTTGGTGGCGAACCATTTAATCAGGCGGTGGGGTGATAGGTGGGGACCATGCCGACTTCCTGCCTCTGCCCTGATTAAGTCTGTGGCGGGAAGGTATATTGATGGTCTACCTGCACCGCCACCAATTGAGGCCCTTAAGTGGGCAATTAATGCCCACTTAAGAGTCTCATCCCACTGCCGCTGACATTCACATACACAGGAAGCCTGAAAAGCAAACCCAGTCAGGGTCGCTTGCAGGTTCCTGTGGAGGTCCCTCATTCAAAGGCACTCAGTGCCTAATCAAGGGACCTGGCATGGGAAAGGGTTGGGGGGGCGCCTGCTGAGAGCCACTCCCTTGCCCTTACAGCTGACCCCACCACCTGTCATCACTTACCTGTACCCCTGCGATCCTAGGCTTCAGGTGGGTGTAGTTTTGGCAGCAGCCACTACCTCCCTGGTGGCACTGCTTTTTTAAAATTCATTCATGGGATGTGGGCATTGCTGGCTAGGCCAGTATTTATTGCTCATCCCTGCTTGAAAAGGTAGTGGTGAGCTGCCTTCCTGAACCTCCATAGTCCGTGCGGTGTAGGTACAACCACAGTGCTGTTAGGGAGGGTGTTCCTGGATATTGACCCAGTGTGAGTGAAAGGATGGAAATATGTTTCCAAGTCAGGATGGTGAGTTGGCTTGTAGGGGAACTTTCAGGTTATGTTCCCAAGTGTCTGCTGCCCTTGTCCTTCTAAATGTTAGTGGTCGTGGGTCTGGAAGGTGCTGTCTAAAGAGCCTTGGTGAGTTCCTGCTGTGCATCTTGTAGATGGTACACATTGCTGCCTCTGCATCGGTGGTGGAGGGAGTAAATGTTTGTGGATGGGGTGCCAATCAAATGGGCTGCTTTGTCCTGGATGGTGTCGAGCTTCTTGAATATTGCTGGAGTTGCACTCATCCAGGCAAGTGGAGAGTACTCCATCACATTCCTGACTTGTGCCTTGTAGATGGTGGACAGTCTTTGGGAAGTCAGGAGGCGACTTACTTGCAGAGGGATTCAAAGCCTCTGACCTGCTCTTGTAGCCACAGTATTTATATGGTTAGTCCAGTTCAGTATCTGGTATCAATGGTAATACCCAGCATGTTGTTAGTGGGGGACTCAGCGATGGTAATGCCATTGAATGTCAAGGGGTGATGGCTACATTCTCTCTTGTTGGAGATGGAAATGGTGCTGCATATTGTACAATCAGCGAACATTTGCACTTTTGACCTTATGATGGAAGGAAGGTCATTGATGAAACAACTAATGATGGTTGATCCCAGCACACTATCCTGAGGAACTTCCACAGTGATGTCCTGGAACTGAGATAACTGACCTCCGACAAGCACTACCACCTTCCATTCTGATAGGTCTAACTCCAACCAGTGGAGAATTTTCTCCCTGATTCTCATTGACTCATTTGGCTAGGGCTCTTTGATGGCACACTCTGTCAAATGCTGCCTTGATGTCAAGGGCAATCACTCTCACCTCACCTCTGGCGTTCAGCTCTTTTGTCCATGTTTGAACAAAGGCTGTAATGAGGTCAGGAGCTGAGTGACCCTGGCAAAACCCAAATTGAGCATCAGTGAGCAGGTTATTGCTAAGGAAGTGCCGCTTGACAGCACTATAGATGGCCCCTTTCATCACTTTACTGATGATCGAGAGTAGACTGATGGGGCAGTAATTGGCTAGGTTGGATTTGTCCTGCTTTTTGTGTACAGGACAATCTGGGCAATTTTTCACATTGCCAGGTAGATGTCTGTGTTGTAGCTGTACTGGAACAGCTTGGCTAGGGGCATGGCAACTTCTGAAGCACAAGTCTTCAGTACTATTACCGGAATATTGTCAGTATCCAGTGCCTTCAGCCGTCTCTTGATTTCACGTGGAGTGAATCGAATTGGCTGAAAACTTGCATTTGTGATGCTAGGAACCACTGGAGAAGCCGAAATGGATCATCCATTCGGCACTTCTAGCTGAAGATTGTAGCAAATGCTTCAGCCTTATCTATTGTACTGATGTGCTGGGCTCCCCATCATTGAGGATGGGGATATTTGTGGCATCACCTCCTCCAGTGAATTGTCCACCACCATTCATGGTTGGATGTGGCAGGAGTGCAGAGCTTGGATCTGATCCGTTGGTTGTGAAATTGCTTAGTTCTGTCTATCGCTTGCTGCTTATGCTGATTGGCATGCAAGTAGTCTTGTTTTGTAGCTTCACCAGGTTGACACCTTATTTTTAAGTATGCCTGGTGCTGCTCCTGGCATGCCCTCCAAGACTCTTCTTTGAACCAGGGTTGATCCTCTGGCTTGGCAGAGTGGGCGATATGCCAGGCTATGAGGTTACAGATTGTGGCCGAATACAATTCTGCTGCTGCTGATGACCCACAGCACCTCATAATTGCCCAGTCTTGAGTTGCTAGATCTGTTTGAAATCTATTCCAATTAGCACAGTGATAGTGCCACACAACACAATGGAGAGTATCCCCAATGTGAAGATGGGATTTGTCTCCACAAGGACTGTGCGGTGGTCACTCTTACCGGTACTGTCATCGACAGGTTGGTGAGGGTGAGATCAAATATGCTTTTTCCTCTTGTTGGTGCCCTCACCACCTGTTGCAGACCCAGTCTAGCAGCTATGTCTTTTAGCACTTGACCAGTTCAGTTTGTAGTGGTGCTACCAAGCATTCTTGGTGACACCCAGAGTACATTCTGTGCCCTTGCCACCCTCATCAGCTGAGAGGAAACGTTATGTGGTAATCAGCAGAAGGTTTCCTTGCCCAAGTTTGATCTGATGCCATAAGACCTCATGGGGTCCAGAGTCGATGTTGAGGACTCTCAGGGCAACTCCCTCCCGACTGTACACCTCAGCTGGCAACGGTAAGGTATGATTTCATGAGCATTGCTGTTGCTTGACTAGTCAGTGAGACAGCTCTCCCAATTTTGGCACAAACCCCCAGATGTTAGTGAGGATTTTAAGGGGTCGACAGGTTGTCGTTTTCGTTACCTGGGTCAATGCCGGGTGGTCCGTCTGGTTCAATTCCTTTTTGACTGCATGATACAATTGAGTGGCTTGCTAGGCCATTTAAGAGTCAACCATATGTCGGCCAGACCAGGTAAGGACAGCAGATTTCCTTCCCTAAAGGGGATTAGTGAACTAGATGGGTTTTTATGACAATCAACAATGGGTTTAGGTCATCACTGGACTTTTAATTCCAGATTTTTATTGAATTCAAATTCCACATCCGCTGTGCTGGAATTTGATCCTGGGTCCCCAGGGCATTACCCTGCCTCTCTGGATTACTAGTCCAGTGACAATACCACTACACCACCAGCTCCCTAATGAGCTATGAAGAGCTGCCAGTTTCTAACCGGGCAGGTGGGACTTAAGCCTCTGGGATCCTTGACCCCAGAGAATACCCGTTGCCTAGTTGAAACTTAATTTGGCAGGCCTTCCTGAAAAGAAGTGACGTGGGGCATTTGCCAGCTCTTTAGCTGGTGGGCAAGACCTGCCCTTCTCTTCCATCAAGTACCGCGCTAAAGCTCCAAATTCCAGCCCATCACTGATAGAATTGCTGGGTTTACATCCTACCAAACTACTGGAATGTTGGATACAAATGTCACTTGAAATACACCATAACAGCGCTTGGCTAATCTTTTACAATGTGTATTATAAATACAAGCCAAACATTTCAGATCACCAGGTTTGGTTTTGATCTGTGCCTGAACAGCTAAGGAATCAAAGTGAACAAAACTGAATCGGTTCACATCTTGGTGACTAAAATTGGTTGACTTATCTGCTGAAAAGACGGTTATAGGTGTGCTATGTAAAACGCGTGTCTTGCTTCTTACCAAGTGGCTTCTTTCTGCTGATAGTCTAGCCTGTATTCTAGAAGAGTAGTTCCTAGTAGAGGAGTCCACAAATTCAACAGGAAATCCATTGGATGATGAAATTTTACTCCAGCTTGACTGGTTAATTTCGGTCGGTGTGTTCTTTGGCAAATCTATACAAACAGCAAATGTTGGATTTCAAAAACAAAAAAAGTAATTCAAGACAAGATAGCCTCAGTTTTGCCAACTTGTCAAGTTAAATTGGAGCAAGTCCTTGATTGTCCATGACCTTTTGGGAAGCAGTCAAATGGCTCAGTGGTCATGCAATTGAGTGTGGTGGTGAATAGATAGAGTTGGTTGTCTTCATTTTCAACATGCATATAGAAACTGAGTCTGTATCTATGGATGTTGTCACTCGGATCAATATGCTGACAGTGTATGGCTGTGTAGTGATTAAGCTATGAACTAACAACACATAGATTATGGCCTGAATTTTCACTGAGATGGAAGAGCTCTGTGCCTTAGCCAAAATGGCACCGAAGACCTATTTCCTGAGGTCCTGTCCCCGAACCCACCACCCATCATTTTGGCGGGGTCGGGGGGAGGTGACTGGGGCATGGGGAACGGGGACAGGACAAATTTCATAAATCCACAGTCCACAGAGGCAGCAGCACATTTAAATTGCAACTGCGTTCAATCAGCAGCATTTTTGTCACCCAGGTTTCTGAAACACGACTCGTGGGCATTACAAATTTGAGGAAAAGGTCTAAACCTACCAGAGTTCTTTGATGAAATCAGGCACCCTATTAGATTTGGCGTTGGCATGTAAGGGAAAAGGGTGGTGGGTGAGGGTTGCATGGGTTGGCATGAGTTGGCATTAAGTTGGCATGGAGGTTATGAGGGGCCATAGGGTGGGTAGAGGGCTTAGGTTGGCTTGAAGGGTATGGGGGTCATGGGGGATGGGTGGAAGCATGAGGTGGCATGGATGGAGCATGGGGAGTTTGTGCAGGTGTGAGGCATGAGGGCTAGAGGGCCCTACTGTCTTTATTATAACTGGGCCAAAGTCCCAGAGAACCAAGCCTTTTAAACAGCCCGCCTCAACACTCGGTAGCCCCTGAGGCTACCACCACACTGTTACTGGCTGTGGCGGGCCTGACCACAATTAGACCCCGCCAGCCAGGAGTAAAAATCTGACCTTACAAGGAAGTTTCACCCGAGTTGGCTTTGGGGAGTTGGGAATTTTCCTGACTCTGCACAACCAACCCAGAAAAGAAAATTCAGTCCTATGAATTCAATTCCCAACAGTTGTAAAGGTGAATTTAAACATATTCTACCTGTGGGTCAACAGAAAAGAAAAAAAATGACCATAAGATGGCTGTTTTCAAGGTGACACCACAAAATGCCCTGCTCCCACAAGATCAGGCCCTAAGTACTAGAATCCACAAAGTATCGCTGGCCTGAAAATAAACGATGATGAAAGTGTACAGCCTGATGTGGTGACTCATTTTCCTTCAGGCACTGATTGACTTGGCTCTGCAGCATTTTGCATTTTTATTTCACATTTCCTTCATGCATGGTTTTTTTTCATCTTTGGTATTACTAGCTAATGTTTTCTTCCCTTCACTGCATACGTTTATTATGATAGAAATACAAAATGATTAAAATGAGACCAATGAGAAGAAATCTTTTACCCCACCAGACAGCGATGATTTACGAAATAGTATGCCAGCAATACAAGCTATGATAAGTAAACCTTTCAAATAAGAGCTGGGTAAGTACCTAGTTATGGCTGGGACTTAAGGCCCCTGGGATAAGTACAGCTGAGTCAAGTAAGTACTGAAGGGAACATGATGATTTCTGTGCTATTGGAGCAAAGGACATGACATCAATTTGAATTGAATAGTAGAGGCCCAGGGAAAGATAAATTGTTTTAAAGATTTACTTAATTATCTTTGCGAGTTGAGGAGAAAAGCTACAAAAACTTTCTTTCCCTCATGAGATTAGAATAATTAATCACGTCAGAGGGACAAGAACAAAACTTCATTGAGGCAAAAAGCGCCCATGTAGCATCACATGACAGGAAGGAGCATCACTGCAGCCTACAGTGTCTTGTACATATTTTAGCTTTCAGTGTTATACAATGGTTGACTGTATCATTTATGTTATGCAAGAGTTATCTTTAAACCGAATGTTAGACTTCTGTTGGTGCAAGCATAAACAGCACTGGGATTCAGAACTGCGACTACAGAAGTACAAGGTCAGCAATTCATCATTGCAAAACGCAGCTATTTATCAGCATTCTGACATTCCAGCACACACTCACCAGACGCCTGCCATTTGTCCCCTTTCATGGCTCTGTCACTGTCATTGCTTGTTTGATTACTGAGGCTCAGGTACTCCCTGAGCAGCTGGCTCAGCTGCAAGTATGCCTGCATCAGATCGTCTGCATACAAAAACAGCAAAAAAATAAGTATAGATACTGTTACTTTAACTCTTTGAGGTCTCCAGCAGAATTTAAGTACATAAAATTTGTAGCAAGTGATAGCATTTAGCTGTTTAGCAAGTCATATTCCTCACTTCTGTGAGTATTTTTTCATTTTATCTTTAAGAGCAACACTATGATGTGAAACGAAACACCTCAATAACTATGCCAGTTCAGGACCCGTAGATAATTTGGATTAACATCACTGAGCTATGATGAGAGGCTCAAGGGCCAAGAAAAAAAACACAGGGACAGGTGCATGATGTTTTTTCTCAAATAATGGAGAAAAATCATTCCTGTGGAGATGAAGATGTATTTATAGAAGAATCAGAAGACATGATTATTGGCTAAAGAAGCCATGAACTGAACTCAGTTTGAGGAATAACCAACTCATGCTTAGAATTGGGACAGTCTGCCACTCAGTGCAATGGATGCTGGCTCAGTTTAAGCAAAAAGGCCCAATTTGGGATAGAAAAAAAGATTTTAAATGATCAGGTGGAGTTTGAGACAAGATAAGAAATCAAGGTGAAGGAACTTTTTCTCATCTGACATCAAAACTCTGACGTATTGCATTCCATGAATGGTCTTCCATGGGTCCGAGCAGCATTAGAGTCAAATCATTACCAAAGAATTCATAATCTAAATCTAAACTTGTTGCTATAACCTACATACCTTTTCACAAGCAAGTACTTAACAAACATCAAAAGTTAGAAGACTGCATTTAACAAGCTTGTTCCATTACATAGCAGCCATTACATATACAGTGAGGGAAAAAAAATCTAATATTCTGTCTTGCTTGATGTTCTCCAGTTTCATACGTACATCTCCTCCACACATAGCCTTGGGAGTAAAATGACTATTTTGCCTTCCTATTCTCAGTAGGAGACAATCATCCAGGTACTAATTATAGGCACGGGTCTGGTAAAAGGATATTCATTCACCCTCTCATTCTGAAAATAATTCATAGGTGATATCTACAACAAAAAAACTATAAAATTAAAAAGCAATCCGGTGACACTTCCATAATGCTACATTCACGATTTAAGACTCCTTGGTATGAGAAAATGAGAAAATGGTGGCCCAGCTTTAGAATCGCACAAGCAGAGGGCTAGAAAAGATCTCTTAGCCAAAGGGAGACCCTATGGGGGAAAAGGGAAGGAAACGACTGAATAGAAGAAATATACTCTGAAAAAATGACAAGTAGATAACTAATAGTACAGCTTAACTCTTAACACTCTTGCATTTCAGTACTGGCTCATATGTTGAAGTGATAGTAGTGAGACAAATCCAACAGCTAAAGTGGCATACAGGGCTTTGAAAGAACTACTCTGAAGCGAATACTCTTTGTAATTGTCTCTCTTCAATAATCAGGTAACAAAGAGCAAGTTTCTTACCACTGTTAATAACAGCATCAAAGTATCCTGGGTAGTCCTGGTTTATTCTGATATAGTTCTCAATTCTGGATAAGGCAAAATCAATGTGTGATTTACTGTACAGCCCTCTCAGCTGCAATCTTTTCTCGTGCTCTTCTCTTTTCATCGGGATCAGCAAAATGTATCGAGGCTCTAAGTATGTCTTCTTCAGGCTACGTACTCCCTATTCAATGGTGGAATTAGAAACAAATCACAATTCTATTCCTTCCCATTCTATACAGCACTCAGCTCTCTTATTCTGAGGAAAGGTTGAGAAGATTGGGCCATATCAATCGGAATTTAGAAGAATGAGAGGTGATCTTATTGAAACATATGGGATTCTGAGAGGATTTGACAGGGTGGTTGCTGAGAGGAGGCTTCCCCTTGTGGGGAGTTTAGAACTAGGGGACACAGTTCAAAAATGAGGGGTCTCTCATTTAAGAGTGAAGCGAGGAGAATTTTTTTTCTCTCGGAGGATCGTTAATATGTGGAATTTTCTTCCCAGAGAGCAGTAGAGGCTGGGTCATTGAATATATTTAAAGCTGAGTTAGATTTTTGATCAATAAGGGAGTCAAGGGTTATAGCGGTACAGACAGGAAAGCCAAGTTGTGGCCATAATCAAATCAGCCATGATCTTATCGAATGGCAGAGCAAGTTCAAGAGACCAAATGCTCTACTTCTGCTCCTAATTCTTGTGTTCTCTTGTGGAAAGAGTTATTTTTTTTAAAAAGTGGAAGATGAGTTAAATTTAGACAGCTATGTATAGTGAACAGCCAAGGCTCATGGTGTGCAACAGCAAGTAGAGAGATGTGATGGAAGAGGAAATACTGATTAGATGCTACCAATCTTGGATTTAAGGAGGTATAATTAAGGAGGTTATCGCAGGATACTTAGATAATCACGATTTGATCAGGCAGAGCCAACATGGCTTTGTGAAAGGGAAATCATGTTTAACTAATCTGTTAGAGCTTTTTGAAGAAGGAACATTTAAGGTGGATAAAGTGGAATCATTGGATGTGGTGTACTTGGACATCCAAAAGGCATTTGATGAGGTACTATATCGAAGGTTACTACACAAGATAAGAGCACATGGTGTAGGGGGTAACATATTAGCATGGATAAAGGATTGGTTGGCTAACAGAAAGCAGAGAGTAGGGATAAATGGCTCTTTTTAATTAGCAAGCTACAACTAGTGGAGTGCCACAGGGATCAGTGCTGGGTCCTCAACCATTTACAATCTAGATCAATGACTTGGATGAAGAGAACGAATGTATGGTAGCCAAATTTGCCGACGGCACCCAGATAGGTAGGAAAATAAGTTGTCAAGGGGAGGTACAGAGTCTGCAAAAGGATATAGACAGGTTAAGTGAGTGGGCAAAAATTTGGCAGATGGAGTATAATGTGAACATGTTCACTTTGGTGGCAATAAGAATAGAAAAGCAATATACTATTTAAATGGAGAAAGATTGCAGAACTCAGAGGGATCGGGGTGTCCTGGTGCATAAATCACAAAGTAAGTATGCGGGTACCGCAAGTGATTAGGAAGGCAAATGTAATGTTGGTATTTATGGCCAGAGGAATGGAATATAAAAGTAGGGAAGTTTTACTACAGCTGTGCAGGGCCTTAGTGAGACCATATCTGGAGTACTGTGTGCAGTTTTGATCTCTTCATTTTAAAAAAAGATATAATTGCTATAGGAGCAGTTCAGAGAAGGTTTACCAGATTCATTCCTGGGATGAAGGGGTTGTCTTATGAAGAAAGTTTGAACAGTTTAGGGCCTATACCCATTGGAGTTTTGAAGAATGAGAGGTGACCTTATTGAAACATAAAAGATCCTGAGGGCACTTGACAGGGTGGATACCTGGAGGATGTTTCCTCTTGTGGGGGAGACTAAAACTAGGGGACATTGTTTAAAAATAAGAGGTGTCCTTTTTAAGACAGAGATGAGGAGAAGGTTTTCCTCCCAAAGGGACGTTGGTGTGTGGAGTTCTTTTCTCCAGAGAGTAGTGGAGGCTGGGATTTTGAATTTATTTATGGCAGAGTTAGACAAATTTTTGTTAAGCAAGAGAGTCAAGGGTTATGGGGGTGGGGTGGGGGGGTTTGGTGGGGGGGGGGGGGGGGGGGGGGGGGGTGCAGACAGGAAAGTGGAGCTGAGACCACAACCAGATCAACCATGATCTTATTGAATGGTGCAGCAGGCTCGATGGGCCATGTTCCTATGTTCCTAAAATCCTGTTGACTGTAGGGGGAAGGAAATGAAAGGAGTATCATATTGTTGAGATTTTGGTTGAGAAAAAAAAAAATAGCTTGCATTTATATGGCATCCTATCACATCTTCAGTACAATCCAATGCGCTGTACAACCTATTACTTCTGAAGTGCAGTTACTGTTGTTATGTTGGCAAACAGCAGCCATTTTGTGCACAGTAGGGTCCCACATGCATTGAGTGACCAATTCATCTGTTTTTGGTCTGTTTGATAAGGGAAGAATGCTGGCCAGGGCATGAGGAGAACTGCTTGTTCCTTTTCAAATAATGTTGTGGGATCTTTCACACCCACCTGAACAGGTTTGGTTGAACATCTCACCCAAAAGATGGCACCTCCCACATTCCTGTCCACCATCAGTCCTGCATTAAAGTGTTAGTCTAAATTATATACTCAGCCTCTTAGTGAGGATTTCAATTCATACGATTCAGATTGAAAGATCAGGGTACTACTAACCTCTGAGCCAAGTTGGGTTGAATGTGGGTGCCGCATTTTGGAGCTTAGAAGAAATACTTATTTAGAAGAAATAAATTTTTTAGAAGGAAAACACATTTGAAGTAGAAATTGGTAATACACAGTCTGGATTTAGACTTCGAGTAGAAACAAGAGGGAATACTTAACCTAAAAACAATCTTTGATGAATATCTAGAAGCAAACAAGAAAAGTTACATATGTTTCATAAATTATGAAAATGTGCTTGACCATATCTATTGCCAAAAGTTAATGGATGTGTTGTTGAAATGTGAAATTGATAGAAAAGATATGAGGTTTATCCAGAATCAATGCTGAGACTAAATAGCAAGCATCAGACTAGAAGAGGGACAATCTAGTATGTTTCAAATGAAGAGAAGAGTGCTACAAGGCCATGTACTGTCGCCAAAACTTCAATCTGTACACAGAACAAATATTTAGAGAATTAGATGTGCTTCCGGGATAAACATTGAAGACAAGAACACTAGGCACTGAACTAGTATCCCAGAGACCTAGGATGATACTCTGGGGACCTGGGTTCAAATCCCACCACAGCAGATGGTGAAATTTGAATTCAATAAAAATCTGGAATTACAAGTCTGATGACCACCACAAAACCATTGCCAATTGTTGTAAAAACCCATCTAGTTCACTAATGTCCTTTAAGGAAGGAAATTTGCCATCTTACCTGGTTTGGCCTACATGTGACTTCAGGCCCACAGCAATGTGGTTGACTCTTAAATACCCTCTGATCAAGGGCAATTAGGGATGGCCAATAAATGCTGGCCTAGCCAGTGACGCCCACATCCCCTGAACAAATAAACGAACAAACTTGTGGGTATGCTGAGGACATAGAGCTACTTGCAGAATCAGAAGAGGCCTGACAAAATATCGTAGATCTAGTAAAATCTAGACGTTTAGAACATAGATTGAGTATGAATGCCAAAAAGCTAAAAACAAGAGTAGTTAGAAGGAATTCGTTAGAAGAAACTAGAGTGAAGATTGAAACGGATGGTGTCAAACTGAAACAGGTAGATAAGTTTGTATATTTAGGACAATGATAACAGAAGGTGGCAGATGTGTTGCAGAAGTTAGAAGAAAATAGAGATAGCCAGAAGTAATTTTGTGAAGATGGAGGATGTACTAACAACAAGAAATCTCAAGCTTGTAACAAGGAAAAATCTCATATGATGCTACATTCTATCTACTTCCTGTATTCCTTAGAAAGCTGGACAGTTAAGTAAAGACCTGTGGAAGAAAATAGAAGCCTATGAAATGTGAATGCTAAGGCATATGCTAAAGATTCTAT
This sequence comes from Carcharodon carcharias, assembly GCF_017639515.1. NCBI lineage: Eukaryota > Metazoa > Chordata > Chondrichthyes > Lamniformes > Lamnidae > Carcharodon > Carcharodon carcharias. The sequence continues at coordinate 129,659,095 of NC_054479.1, forward strand.
TTAGAGACAGTAAGACAAATGAAGAGGTACTTGAAATAGCAAGACCAAAAATAACTCTAAAAAGTGACATCCAGAAAAGATAATGTCAGTCTTTTGGCCATTTGACCAGAGCTGAAAAGCTACAGAGATCTCTTTTAGAGCAAAGTGAAGGGCAGTAGAAAGAGGGGTCGGCCTAGACGTAGTTGGATGAAGGATGTCACAGAGTGGTTGTAGATGAGTTACAGAGGATGTGTGAGGATGGTACAATACAGACAAGTGTGACATACCATGACAGCAGATCTCCTGGCAGGAGTAGCTACAAGTAGCAGCAGCAGAAGGAATAACAGAAAAACTTTCACAGCAGTATTGGCTATCATAGAATTGCTAAAGAAAGTAAAATAAAAGGAAGGGAAAGGGATTTGAGGCTTGACATGAGACAGGATTCATTTATCAGATGAAAATTTTCATTTAACTGATTTTCTCTGCTAATTTTGTTATTATTTGCTCTTCTATCCCTTTCCCCTCCTAAAAGCTTTGACTTCTTCCTGGCAGACAGCTTTCTGGTACTTTCTCCAAGTGTCATTCAGATATGAGGCATTATAGTGAGGGTCACCAATTTATACAATGGTGGGAAAATCACAATCAAGCCAGCTGAATGTCTTTTCCTGAGTCAATGAACACTCTCCAGCATGGGTCCTGGGATAACAATCAGAAGCGGAACGCAAGTCGATTTCTATCACAATGCAGGGATACTGAGATCAACTCTACCACTGTGCTGCTGTCCACTTAGAGACAGTAAGGCAAATGAAAAGGTACTTGAAATAGCAAGAGCAAAATGAGCTCTAAAAAGTGACATCCTGAAAAGAAAATGTCAGTCTTTTGGCCATTTAACCAGAGCTGAAAAGCTACAGAGATTTCTTTTAGAGCAAGAAGAAACTAGAGTGAAGATTGAAATCGATGGTGTCAAACTGAAACAGGTAGATAAGTTTGTATATTTAGGACAATGGTAACAGAAGATGGCAGATGTGTTGCAGAAGTTAGAAGAAAGATAGAGATGGCCAGAAGTAATTTTGTGAAGATGGAAGATGTACTAACTACAAGAAATCTCAAGCTTGTAACAAGGAAAAATCTCATATGATGCTACATTCTATCTACTTCCTGTATTCCTCAGAAAGCTGCACAGTTAAGTAAAGACCTGTGGAAGAAAATAGAAGCCTATGAAATGTGAATTCTAAGGCATATGCTAAAGATTCCATTTAGAGACAGTAAGACAAATGAATAGGTACTTGAAATAGCAAAACCAAAAATAACTCTAAAAAGTGACATCCAGAAAAGATAATGTCAGTCTTTTGGCCATTTGACCAGAGCTGAAAAGCTACAGAGATCTCTTTTAGAGCAAAGCGGAGGGCAGTAGAAAAAGGGGTCGGCCTGCACGTAGTTGGATGAAGGATGTCACAGAGTGGTTGTAGATGAGCTACAGCGAATGTGTGAGGATGGTGCAAGATAGACAAGTGTGACATACCATGACAGCAGATCTCCTGGCAGGAGTAGCTACAAGCAGCAGCAGCAGCAGAAGAAGAAATAACAAAAAAACTTTCACAGCAGTATTGGCCATAGTAGAATTGCTTAAGAAAGAAAAATAAAAGGATCACTTAATTCAGTGCAGACCCTAGGATCTTCCTGGTCCATATGGATCAGTCACACACTGAACAAGTACTCTAGTCATTGGGGCGCGTTTTTATTTTAGAATTGATTTTCCGATGTTAGAAATGCTCCTGACAAACTGGTCATAATAAAACAGATCAAATTAATAATTCCTTCTGGCACAACAAGGTGTAGATTTCACAACAGTAGCAGGTAGCTAATAGAACCATGGAGCCATAGAAAAGTTTCGGCACAGAAAAAGGCCATCAACCCATCATATCTGCGCCAGCCAAAAAGATAAAAATAAAAAACTAGCTGCCCATTCTAATCCGACCCTCCATTATCCAGTCTGTAGCCTTGCAGGTTACAGCACTTCAGGTGCAGATCCAGGTGCCTTTTAAATGAGTTGAGGGTTTCTGCCTTCACCACCAAACCAGGCAGTGAATTCCAAGCACCCACCAACCTCTGGATGAGGAAGTTTTTCCTCATGTCCCCTCTAATCCTTGTACCAATCATCTTAAATCTGTGCTCCCTGGTAATTGACCTCTCCGCTAGGGGAAACAGAGCATCCCTGTGTACTCTATCTAGGCCCCTCATAACTTGTACACCGCAATCATGTCACCCCTCAGCATCCTCTGTTCTAAGGAAAACAACCCCAACCTATCCAATCTTTCCTCATAGCTACAATTTTTAGCCCTGGCAACATTCTCATAAATCTACTCTGTATTCTCTCCAGCGCAATTACATCCTTCCTGTAATGTGGCGTCCAGAACTGTACACAAAATTCCATCTATGGCCCAATCAGCGTTTTATACAGTTCCATCATTACATCCCTGCTTTTGTATTCCATACCTCGTCCATAGTATTCCACATGCTTTATTAACCACCTTATCAACCTGTCCTGCCATCTTCAGGGACCAGTGGACACCAAGGTCTCTCACTTCCTCTACCCCTCCCAGTATCCTCCCATTTATTGTATATCCCCTAACTGTATTTGCCCTTCCCAAATGCATTACCTCATACTTCTCTGGATTGAATTCCATCTGCCGCTTTTCTGCCCACTCAACCAGACCATTGATATCATTCTGGAGACAACAGCTATTCTTTTCACTATCAACTACACAGCCAATTTTTGTGTCTGCAAATTTCCCAATCATGCTACCCACATTTAAGTCCAAATCATTAATATATACAACAAACAGCAAGGGACCCAACACTGAGCCCTGTGGAACACCACTGGAAACCATTTCTATTCATAAAAACATCCATCAACCTTTACCCTTTGTTAATATACTATACATACACCATGTAGACTGCAGTGGTTCACCACCTTCTCAAGGGCAGTTAGGGATGGGCAATAAATGATGGCCTAGCCAGCAAAACCCACATCCCTTGAATGAATAAAAAGAACTCCAGCCTTCATCCCAGAATCTTAGCACTTTGGATTTTGATCTTTTGCCCTTTGCTATAAAAACTAGAACATCTAAGTAAATAGCACGAGAATGCTAGTCAATTTTGTTAGTTGCCACATTTGTTTGTTGAAGCATTTAGTTACAAGAGAGTGGTTGAAAGCTGCAACAGGAAAAACTTGATGTCTGATAGGTTGACGAATTGGTACCAGCCAAAAGACATTGAGGCAGACTCCAGAATGGAAGGTTGCAAGTCTGGCAGTGGGCGAGGAAGTTGGATCAATTCCCGCTGGGCGGCAGGACAGATGAACATGGGAAATCTTCCACTGTTCAATTCATTAATTCTGCATCTGCGAGGAGCTCGGGGAATCTTGTGGCGGGGCGGGCAGGAAGTCACCTGCCCAACCATTACCTCATGGGGTCAAAGATCCTGCTGCCATATTTAAAGGGCACCTGGACGGCCATTCGCTCACTGTAGGCCAGGAGCTCCAGATCTCAACATGTCAAAGAGAAGAAATCAACCTTCAGCCCCACGGTTCAACACCACCTCCTTTGGAGACTCTCTTCCTGTTCGTCCAGGAAAGACGGGAGGTGCTGTTTCCAAAGAATGGGAGCAGGAAGTCCTTACAGCTGACAACAACGGCCTGGGAGGAGGTTGCCAAGGTGGTTAGCACCCGTGGGACCCAATAAAGGTTTGCAGGAAAAGAATGAATGATCGGTTGCGCTCTGCCAGGGTAAATGCACTGTCTACTCACTGCAAACTCAAACTTTTCCAAGGGCATCAGGCAATCTAAGGGTTAATATGCACAGGGATGTTATACATGACCAGCAGATGGGGCATTAGCACTGAATGTGTGTCAGCTCTGGTGAGCACATTAGACAATGGTCCACCGCCGGTGGAAGCCATCCGCAGATTGGACAAGTAGCTGGAGGAGTCAGTCCACATTCTATCTGCTGTCATGGCTCCAGTGAGTGCATGGATGTCTCCACTGGACAGATGGCAGCCGCCTTGGAGACCCAGATCCAGCAGTTTCTGCCGGATGTGCACTCAGACCTGCACTCCATTGTTCTAGCCATGGATGTGTTTCAGCAGCGGCTAGGTGAGAAGGGACGGGGCACCTTGACCTTCCACCAGGTGCCCCTTCTCCTCATGAAATCAGGGAAGCGCCATCAGATCCCCACACAAAGGAGGTGCGCCAGCTAGGCACCCTGGGAGCATCGACCCAGGACACTCCAAAGGTGCCCTGCCACTCCACCTCCTCTCTGCCATCAACTGTTCCCATCAACTCCAGCAGCTCAGGCCGAGGAGGATGCACCTGCACCTGAGCAGGAGGCCCTTAGCAGGCCAGAGCCCTCAAGGCCTTGGGCCACTAAAGGATGTCCGCCAAAGTCATCTCAGTCAGCAGAGCATTGCATTTAGCGGGCTACCTCCACTTCAGCTGTGGATATCGGGACTGCATCTAGATGTATCGGGAGAGTTAGAAAAATTAAAAGGTATTGAATGCCCAGAGGTGGCACGTGTGTACACTCATTGTGTGTAGCCATCACAATTGTAAATATATGTTGAATTTGTCCACTTCCAAGTCTCTTGGATTTCATTTTTCTATTAATTTCTTCAAAGTTTCACAGTCAGTTAAGGCTCCAGAATGTTTGCCCCCAATTGAATCCCATCAGGAACTTAATTGCTTCAGTTCTCCAACATTGTCACCAGAATCAATAGTCTATAATCACACATGTGCAACATCAGGCAATGGCCATCATTTGTCACTGTGCTGCCTGACCAATATTCCTGGCAGCCAATAATCGCTGATAGCCATGCTTTGCCCTTGGGAGAAGTGCTCATCGAGGTTATTGCATTTACTGTTGCTGTTGCACCGATGTCATTTGTTTGTGGATGGCATTAATAGTCATGGTGACTTAAATCGGATCCATCTGTCCCAAGTTTCATTTTGCTGTAATCACAACAATCAAAACCCATAGGCTACCATAACTGTCTGGAGGAAGATGTAGTGGGCATGTTCAATGCTGAATATCCTTCCTTGATGAATTGTCATTTTCAGTGAATATGACGCTGCACTGGACAAGTAAGGATACAACGGGCATCTTAGCCCTGACTGCAAGAGGGGTTAGAGTATATGATTTAGGAAGTGTGTGTTCATTATGCTGAAGCAGTTTCCTGAGCTCATGCCTCCCTAGCAAGGGTGTCAGTAGTCCTTGGATAAAGGGATAGCATTCAACACGATTAGGAAATCATTGCATCAGGGCTTTCAACAACTTAGGACAAAGGCAGGAATGGCCTTGGGTGTGCTGGACCATCTCGAGGACTGTGATGCTCTCAATGTGATGCATAGCCAACTATGTAGGCCTCTGCAGGGTCCATGCAGGAAACAATGCCACCTTGGCTCGTGTGTCCAAAATGAGTTTTCAAGGTCTCGCCCTAATGCAAAGGCCATCTAGGACAGACACTTTTAAAGTTTTGACAATTGCAGGGTCCCGAATGGTTGCACCTCAGCAAACCATAGTCCTGGCGAGGCATTCTCAGTGAGGACACTGCAAAGAAACCTCGAAAGCTAACTCCATGATCAATATTTCAAGGCTTCTGGTTTTATGATGTGCAACTGGCAATTGGGGGACATTAGCAAGATGAAGTCTCATCAATCTGCATTGAGGAACGCTGTTGAGGAGACATATGGTGCTCTCATGCTGCTACTCCCTATTGAGCCATCCATTTGGTTAAGCCTGAAAGAGTGATATGTCTGGTCTGTATGCCTTAGTGAGGAGGTCTCAGGGTGACAGGAGTACATCCTTGGCTAAATTTGAGTTTCAGCGACTTATAAGCTGCCATACACACTGACTTGGTGGGGGAAGGGTGAAAGTACTATTCCATGTGATGTGAGGTCAGAGTGACTGCCTTTGACAAGGCAGCATTTGACTGAGTGTGGCATCAAGGAGCCCTAGTAAAACTGAACTCAATCGGAATCAGGAGAAAACTCTTTGGAGTCACACCTAGCCCAAAGGGAGATGGTTCTGGTTGTTGAGGTCAATCAACTCTGTCCCGGGACATCAATGGAGGAGTTCCTCATGATAGTGTCCTAGGCCCAACCACATTCAGCTGTTTCATCAATGACCTTGCTTCCATCATAAGGTCAGAAGTGGGGATGTTTGCAGATGATTGCACAATATTCAGCACCATTCACAACTCTGCAGATACTGAAGCAGTCTGTGTCCTATGCAGCAAGACCTGGGCAACATTAAGACTTGGGCTGATAAGTGGCAAGTAATATTCATGCCACACAAGTGTCAGGCAGTGACCATCTCCAACAAAAGAGAATCCAACCATCTCCCTTGACCTTTAATGGGTTACCATCGCTGAATCCTGGGGTTGCCAAATGGCCAGAAACTGAATTGGACCAGCCATATAAATGCTGTGGCTACAAGGGTAGGTCAAGGGCTGGGAATTAACTCACCTTCTGTGGAGATTAACTCACCTCCTGATTCCCCAAAGTCTGTCCACCTTCTACAAGGCACAAGTCAGGAGTGTGATGGAATACTTTCCACTTGTCCGGATGAATGTAGCTCCAACAACACACAAGGGGCTCAAAACCATCTAGGACAAAGTAGCTCGCTTGATTGACACCCCATCCACCACAATAAACATTCACTCCCTCCACCACCGACACAGTGGCAGCAGTACATACAAGATGCACTGCAGCAACTCACCAAGGTTCCTTTGACAGCATCTTCCAAACCCGTGACCTCTACCACCTAGATGGACAAGGGCAATAGGTGCATGGGGATACCACCACCTGCAAATTCCCCTCCAAGCCACACACTATCCTGACTTGGAACTATACCACCATTCCTTTACTGTTGCTGGGTCAAAATCCTGGAACTCCCTCCCTCAGAGCACTCTGGGTCTATCTACACCACATAGATTGCAGCGGTTCAAGAATGTGGCTCACCCCCATCTTCTCAAGGGCAATATAAATGCTGTCCTAGCCACATCCACATCCCACAAAAAGAATTTAAAAAAATGTGAAGTTGCCTAGGCCATGGGAGAAGGAGTGCAGTTAAGATTCTACAGCAGCCATGTATCGCCAGGGCTACCCGTTTAACTGTGGTTTAGCACATTCAAAGGACAAACCCAACATCAGGGCAGACAGTGACTACTGATACTTCCTTAATCTCTAAGAAAGCAAGGAACTTTCGCGAGAAATTCTCTCTGACGGAAAAGGTGCTGGAGCCTTCCAACCAGCAAAGGACAGAAAAACAAACAAATGTGAGAATGTGTAGGCACATTATTCCTGCTAGAATCTTGTAGCTATCAGATTGTCACAGGCAAGTCTGCCATGTCGTACCCGTGCTATGGCCTCTTCAAGTGGCTCATCGACATTCTGGCCCTTGTCAGGTCCACTCCCTTCAATGTCCTCTTCATCGCAGGAGACTTCTCGCCCCTCCATGTCTCCCTCAGGGAAAACATCTCCCCTTTGCAGTGCTAGGTTGTGCAGGGCGCAGCAATGATGATCCATGACACTCTCTGTGGCGAGTATTGGAGCGTCCCGCCTGAGTGGTCCAAGCACCAGAAACGCATCTTCAGCAGGCCTATCGTCTGCTCTATCAATGACCTGATGGAGGCATCTGCAGCATTGTATCTCTCTTAGCAGCACTATATGGATGGCAAACAGGTGTCGTCAGCCATGTCTTCTAGAGGTATACGTTGTCCCTGAAGAGCAAGCCCTGTAAGTGCCTAGGTCTCTCAAAGGCCTGTGGCACCTGCGAGTGGATCAGGATGTAAGAGTTGTGAGACTTCCCTGTGTACCTAGTACAAATGTGCAGGATTTGCCTTCTGTGATCACAAATTAGCTAGACGTTCAGATTGTGAAATCCTTTTCGATTGATGCTCAGGCTGCTGCCAGGGAGCTCCCAAGGTCACATGTGTGCAGTCAATGGTGTTCTGCACTTGGGGAAACCAGATATTGCTGCAAATCCCACACTCTGGCAGCCTGACTTTCAATATCCATGTGGAACTGGACATGCTGGTGAGCTCTAGCGAACAAGGCATCTGTCACCTATCGTGTTGCCGATTGGGAGATGCTGCAAAGATTCTCATTGGAGCCCTGGAAGGACCCACTGGCAAAAAAGTTCAGTGCGGCAGTTATCTTTGATGCCACCAGCATGGCATGCCCTGCAAGTCCTTACAGCATCAGTTCTTCATGGAGAAGGTGGCAAGTGTGAGCTACCACAACCCTGGACAAGCAAAGGCACCTGCGGCATTATCTTTCGCTCATTTCCATATACGAGCAGCACCTTCGATATACCCGTGATTGGGTCATTGGTCTTCAGTGCACTTGTCCCTCTTTGGAAGCATTTTGGACTTCTTGGGGTCCCGCTTACTCTTGCTGCTCAGGCCACTGCTCCTCCTGGGCCTGTGCCAATCAACATGGGCCCTTCTTCTCCTCATTCGTATTAGAACAAGAACCAAGGCAAGATTGCTTGCAGCCAGCATTCTCCACGCCTCTTTGTATCTGTCACCGAATAGATTTGACAACTTAATTAAGCTTTCCCTTAACTGGTTTCCCTCCATCTCCAAGCCAGAAGGCCACTGCTAAGCCCTTTGTTTGGCCTCCATCTAGACATGGCATTCCCAGTCCACCCCTTCCAGGTGAGGGGACATCCTGGAGGACCACAGGTGGCTGCTCTTCCCCTTCCTAAATAACTGGGCATGCAGACCTTGATGAGGGTGATTACAGATATGTGCGAGAACTCTCCGTCAATTGCCAGCTTGCCTCCATGAGCCTAGACTCTCTACAGAGAGAACATATCCTTGGCATAAGGGGAAGGGTTTAAGCATAATGTCTTGACAGCCAGTAGCATTTTTCTGGGATTAATGAGGCTTGGAGCGTGCATCTAGCTGCTGCCCAGCAGTCGTACCTCTTGAATGAATTCACCTCCATCCCCTTCTTCATGCCTTTGTCTAAAACTGATGGCCAATCACACCTATTCAACTTCAGACCTTAAGGCTTCTTGCAGAAGTGCACCCCATTAGTCATGGAGCAATGGTCCATCAATGGGCATTTTAACCTCGAGAACAGTACTCAGCTGAGCCTGGTTCTCCATGGTTTGAGCAAATAATAGGGTGGCCCGTCAGTCAGCTCAAAAGAGGAGTCATAAACACCTCCCAACTGCTTCGAGATCCCTCTCATATCATTTTTTTCCTGATTGCTTTTAGAACTGCGTCATAACTGGGCAAAGGGGGTGATAGTTTCTCTTAGATTTATAAGTGCTTCCAGCATATTCCAACCTCCCATTCACCCACCAAGTTCCTTCCATCTTTCTCCACAGTCACTGCCTCCTCATTCCACTCCCTCCTGAGACCATTCAGCCTCCCCCCATTACTCTTCACTCCACTATTATTTATGTTGACATTCCTGTTCTCTCCCCCATTCCCTACAATGTTGAAGTCCCCATGCCCCTCATTAATTTGACCCCTCTCATTCTCAAGGTCATCTGCACCCTTACTTTTAGAGACCAACACCACTCCCCCCCACCCCATGAGACCATCCACTACCCCCCCATGACATTGGAACTACCAACATACCGGATCCAAATGCCTCCCTTGCATGTGACCAAGCCCTCTGCGTCCAAGTACCAGGCATCAAACCCCCAGGACAAAATGCAGTAGACGACAGACCACACCCTTCACACAATTCAATGTAACATCGTCATTGCCCAGAGAGGCCTTCCCCCACCCAACACCGGGATTGAGACAGGTGTACCATGCTGAGCCCTCTAACATGCCTCTGACAGTCTGGCCTCATTCCCCAGACAGTCGCTTCAGTATGCTCCCAACAGTCTGGCCTCATTCCCTGTACAGTCTCCCTTCCCTGGACAGTCTCTTCAACATGCTCCCCTACACCAGACAGTCTTTAACCCTTCCCTAGACAATCTCTTCAACATGCCCCCAGACAGTCTTTCACCCTTGCCCTCTGTTCCTTTCCCTCCCCCAAGTCCTGCCTCCATCTCATCCTTGCCCTCTGGTCCTTTCCCCACCCCCCACCATCCCCAGGTCCTGTCTCTGTCTCACCTTTGCCCTCCAGCCCTTCTGCCCCCTAGTCCCGCCTCTATCTTTCCCCTCCTTGCTGTTTGTGCCTCCTGTGCCCAGCCTTGGCACAGCTTGTGCTATAGGCACCCGATATGGAGCAGTTAAGGTTTTATAGGAAGATAAAAGCAGCACCTACTGACCTCAAATTCGTGGATGAAGTGACACGTAGCAGGTGTGCGCTACTTATATACAATCATAAAATAGAACATTCTAATTACTTGCTGGTGGGGACTCATGCCAAATTAAGTGCCCCGACCCACCACGATTCCCACTGCTGGCTGGAGCGGAAGATTACACCCTTGTCTGAGGAGTGTTATGGCACAGCCGATGGTAAATGCTGAGTTGCTTGAAATCCCAAAGGGAAACTTGAAACAATTGCCACCACTTGTTTTGGAATTTTTATAAATTTTGAGATGCATGCCCTGAATTCAGTAGTATTAAGAGCACCAAGTCTTATAGGTTTTTACAAAACTAGATTAAACATTTATTAATAGAAGAAATGACTTTAAATACATACAAAGATATACAAATTACTACTATGATAATTTCTAACTTCCCTAATCAATCTAACTCCCAGTTACACTTTCGTTAAGGCAACAGTAGGACACATAGATTTTAAAAGACCCAGGCAAAGAAACATGATACCCTGAACAAGTCAACTTCCAAGTGAGTTTTCTTAACTTCAATCCTTTGAAGACAACAGCCTGAGGCATAAATGCTGAAGGCTTTTTCACACACTTGTAAAATCTTAAAAATGCCTTCCCTTACACACAGCCCTTTCTCCTTTTATACATATCTTTCTCTTTGATTGCAAATATCCATTGTTTCACTATGTCTTTGGACTTTGTATCCCTGATAATGAAGCTCTCTCATTGCACTAAGTTTTACCAGTAATCTTTGGGAAAAATAAACACACCGTTTCTAAACTTCACCTGGTTAGCTGACATATTTCACCCCTCCTTTGAAAACAATCTAGTCGGTTTATTTCAAAATGCAAATGTTCCCTTGACACCTATGTTTCTAAGCTTACGCACACACACACAATAACATTATGAGAATTATTATATTTTCTTGACAGGAGACCCCAGGGTCAAAATCCTGGAACTCTGTCTCTAACAGCACTGCGGGTGTACCCATACTACATGGTCTGCAGCAATTCAAGAAGGCAGCTCACCACCATCTTCTCAAGGGCAATTAGGGACGGGCAATAAATGCTGGCCTAGCCAGCAAAGCCCACATCCCGTAAAATGAATTGTAAAAAAATCAATGAAAGGAGCTGCTTTATATTTTCCCGTTCGAACATTGTACGACTCTGAAATTCACACTCACAACACATCCAAAAACAGATGAATTACTCATTCACCACATGTAGGACCTTACCATCCCATAATGGCTGCTGCATTTGCTATAACAACAGTAACTGCACTTCAAATATAACTCATAGGTCAAATATAATTCATAGGTCATTAAGTGCATTGAAATGTTCTGAGGATGGGACACTGTGTTTCATAAAAGCAAGTTTTCTTTTTTCCCAAGCAGAATTTCAACGAAATGGAACTCCTTACCTGTCCTTCCCTGTACAACGTCAGGCTTTTAAACCTAAGAATGGTAACACCTAATCAGTTTTTTTCCTGTTTCAATGCACCATTTTTACTTGTTATTCTACACCATGAGCCTTGTTTCTAATTTACTTAGATGCTTTATCTTAGCTCACCTTCCACCTAGTGACGAAGAAGTAAAAATTGCCCATATCAGCATGTGATAAAAATCAATATCATAGTGAAATTGTGCACTAATGTTTAGTAATTGCATTAAGTGCCTTCTACGAAGAGTGAACTTGACTCATTTGATTATTGAATCTAGCTTCACAGGAGCAATATCAAACAAATTTTCACACAGAGCGACGTAAGGAGATCTTGGTACAAGTGACCAAATGCATGGTCAAAGAGATTGGAATAAAGGTGTGTCTTAAAAGAAGAGAGAGAGAGATCAAAAGGCCAGAGGCTCAGAAAGGGAATTCAAGAGCCTTGGTCCAGGCGGCTGAGGGTGTAGCCACCAATGGTGGAGCAATTAAAATTGAAATGGTGCAAGAGCCTAGAACTGGAGGAGCGCAAAGATTTTGAAGGGGTGCAGGGTTGAAGGAGATTACAGAGATAGGGAGGGGTGAGATCATGGAGGGAATTTGAAAAAAATAATGTGAATTTTAAAACAGAGGTAAAGCCAGACCAGAAGTTGATGACAGTGAGAACTAGGCCAATGGGTAAATGGGATACAGTGTAAGCTAAGAATTGGTCACAGAGTTTAGAATAAATTCAAAGGAATGGTACCCACTCCCTCACATTAATGTGGAGATGTAGATCTGTTTTCATAAAATCTTTATTATCCTTTCAGCTTCTATAGAGTTTCCTGTATTGCAAGCTGACCTCTGACATCAAGGACAGCATTTCCAGGATGGCATGTGGGGGCGGGGGTGGGACCCGCTTGCCGACTCATAAAATGACACGGGGTGACTTTGGGCATGTGTCCCGATGTCATTCCGCGTCATTTAGATTTTCAGTTTGGTGGGTGTGCAGCCGAGTCAGTTGCTTGTGCGCTGGCCTGTCAACAGCCTATTAAGGCCATTAAAAAAGTAATTAAAATGATTAATCTTAATGTCCAACCTTAAGGTTGGTAGGCAGGCGAAGAGCCCAGGCGGCCTTCTGAAAACACATGAAGCCTCATCCATGGGCGGGATGAGGTTTCATGAGGGATTTAAAATGTTCAGAAAATTTTTAAATAAAAGTCACGGACATGTCCTAGCTCACGTGATAGTGTCGTATGAGGGGACATGTCAGGGAAATTTTTTCTTACTTTTAGTAAAATTTTACAAGTTCAACCGATCTCCCTGAGGCAGCACTTTGCCTCAGGGAGATCTGTGCGCTCTTCCGCATGCATGCATGAAAGAGCGCACAGACCTGCTCAAGGAAACTCCCCTGCCTGCACAGGGAGCGCACAGTGCTTCCGGGTGGATGTCACGCTGGGCAGGTCTTAATTGGCCCACACATGTAAAATGGTGGCGTGCCCCCATCGGGAACCCACCTGCTCGCACCCGCTCCTGCACAAACCCCCCAATGGGGGGAAAATGCTGCCCCAAGTAAAGCTCTGCCTAGGAGCTGACAGAGATTGAGCTTTAGCTTAACAAGTGATGGTGTGTGAAAATAGACTAGGTTGGCTCTCAGTCATATTCTCCTCAGGTTTCCCTTTTGAATCCTCACTAATAGCCAAGCTGAGATGTAGGAAATCACAGGAACCTGCATCTCACAAAATCATGCTGCTAACTTTAAAGGGCAATCTCAAACCAGTAACCTGACTCCAATTAAGTGTGGTCGTTTAAAATAAAACACAAGCTTTAGTCTTTATATTGTTAATCCATCTCATGAAAAGCAGGTGGCTGCTTAATCTATCTTCACTTATTAAACTAAACTTCAATTTCTGTCAACCCTTTGGGAGCTTGATGTCAGAGATCACCTTGCAATACAGCAAAACTCTATAAAAGATGAAAGGATAACCAAGATTTTCTGAAAGCAGACTTACATCTCCAGATTGATGTGAGGAAGTGGGTGCCCTGAGAAGTGCCTTCCCTCCCCCAATGCTTCTGCACCTGGTTTGGGGAAGTGCTGTAAATGTGGATAGTTAAAATTTTGGGACAACTCAAATGTAGGCGCTTACTGCTGTCACCATGAGGATTTCACTGGAACATAATGGTAGGGTAGCGACATTTTTATACTACAAAATTCTGATGTGGGAAAACACCCAGCAGTGCAATAAAAGGGTTATTCCCTCTAGGCTTAAGTGATTTGCAAAAGGAGCATTTTGAGCTGTTGCAAGTCCGTCACTGACAGTGTATGGTGGTGACAGCAATTTGAAGTGATGCATTAGTATCACACAAGTTAAATTTGCATAACTTTAACATGTTTTGGTCTCATTTTTTTTCCTGTTTTATCACAGTGTGAAATATTCCTAATGATAAAACACTGTTTACATGCAGAATCCTCCTCCTTCAGGTACCATGCCTAAGAGGGTGTTGGCAACCATGGACTTCCATTGGATTGGGCCTTGGTTATGCTTGGCAAAGTACTGCACTGGTTTGCCATTGCCTTCTGCAGTATGGCTGACCAGGAAACTCTCCTGCTTTTACTGCCTGCCATTGGGGCTATTGGAAGGATTTACAGGCTGATGAGCAAGCTGTTTGGCCAGATTATGAATGCACCTTACGTGGCCATCAAGTCCTGATGTGGGACTTGAACTCGGAGCCTCTGTCCCTGAAGCAGGGACGCTAACCCCTGTGCCACAAGGCCTCCACCACCATGCAGAATGCTTATGCTTCCCTCTGATGGGATTTAGTATCCATCACTATTAAAGGCATGTCCATCATTCACAAAGCAGCCCACAAATCCATTGAAATATGACCTCTACACCTACCTCTAGTTCCATATGAACACAGCAAGCTAGGCCCTCTCTGGCGACAGCTTCTAATGCATCCCTGCTGAGTCCAAAATAATATCCACTGTACTTAATCGTCTCAATAAATTTCCCCTGCACAAAAGGACAAAATGGTTCAAATGAAGATGGCAACCAATAGCTCAATGTATTACATAAGTATATGAAATGGCAATGAGATTTTCCCACTTTGATGCAAAAATAATTTTGGGAATTTTAGAGCAATATATTTCTTAACCTGCCTTATACAATATTTGCTTTTTATCTTAAAAGATCACATTGAAAATGTTTTACTAATTCCATCTCTTCTTTCTGCTGGCTCACACTATTTTGGAGTTTGGAACACATTTGGAACACTGGCATGCTCACACCATAGATATTACCAGTTAAGACTTTTGATGTATTTTTATGCTTCAAACCAGAAACAAGCTGATGGGTATCCCTGGCGTGACCAACTAAATGAGGATAAATTGGGTCCTGTACCAATAAAGGTCTCCTTCAATAATTTAACATTAGAAAACTGATGCATCAGTCAACATTAAACAGCATGTCTCTCCATCTAATATTTTTTAGCTTGTTTCACATCCATTTCTGGGGAAAATCTTTAATACTGAAGAACAGTTTTAAGCTGCCCCATTGTAGAAAAGTCATAAGAGCGTGTGCTACGTAGATTCATCAGGATCAGCCATGCTCTTGTTGAATGGCAAAACAGGTTCAAGAGGATGGTTACCTGGCCTGTTTCTATGCTGTTGCAGCATGGCATGCTTTGCCATGGATAGAAGTCAAGGTTGAGGTCACTGTGTCTTTTAAGGGGTAGTGGAGTGGAGCAGATGAAAGACTATGAGGGAAGAGCCAAGCAGTCAGGTTATTTTTAAAATGATTCAGTTGGCACAAATGGATGAAGTGTTGTCCTTCTGTGCTGCAAGCTAATATGGTTCTAAACATATAATTTGGCTGTTAGAAATAGTGAATCTCACCTTGTAGGAAATCAAATAAACATCTTTAGAGATTCAGGCCTTGAAATTATGATATTGATATTAGCATGCCAAAACTTAAAATGTTTGGACTGCTTGTATCTGCTATTTATACAGATGTTAAAATAGTGGACCAAAGGATTGCATACAAAAGTGTTTTTACACTAATACTTGCACAGAGAAATTATTTTCAGGCTGCAATCCAATAACAAAAGGTGCATCTACAATTCTATCAGTCTGAAAAAGTGTGTTAATGGAAGTCCTTTGCATGATGCCTGCAATAACTTATGGAAAATAATTTTCATTGAATGGTGCCAACAGCACTCACTATTTAACAAAAAGATTCATCAAATCAAAATAGATGAGAAAAACATAACAACATTCAAATTAATCGCTCGCCGTGTGCAAATTGGCTGTCATGTTTCCTACATTATAACAATATTTCAAAAGTGTCTCATTGGCTAAAAAGCACTTTCAGACATCCTGAAATCATAAAAGGCACTGTATATAGGCAAATCTCTCTTTCTATTCTTTGTAGCTGTTTGGTGTTCAGAGTACTTTTAGTAAAACTACAATTTAAAATAAGCAGAAATTGAACCTAACTCAACTCTAGGGAATAAAAGCAGAAAATGCCAGAAATACTCAATAGGTCTAGCAGCATCTGTGGAGAGAGAAACAGAGTTAACATTTCAGGTTGATAACCATTCATCAGAACTGGGAAAAGTTAGAAATGTAATATAGGTCTTAAGAAGGGTAAAAAGGCAGGGAGGGTGGAGAAAAAGAAAAGGGAATATCTGTAATAGGATGGGAGACCGGAGAGATTAAATGACAAAACGGCTCATGGTGCAAGCCCAAAGGGAGTGTTAACGCGACAAGTAAAGAAACAACAATATATCTAAAAGAAGTGTGAATGGCAGAATCATAAACTGCTGCTGTCCGAAAACAAAAAAAAAGGTAAATGAGAATAACAAAAAAAAACAAAATCAGCTGAGAGAAAGGAAACAAAATGGGGGAAGAAGGAACAACTTAAAATTGTTGAATTCAATGTTGAGAGCCAAAGGTGACTGAGGCTAAGCCGTCAGGTGTTGAAAGACATATGTCGCATGGTCCAGCAGCAAGTCCAGCCATTAGCCATTGATCCCCATGATCTGTCAGTGGCTGTGAAGATAACCGTCGCTCAACTTCTATGCTTCAGAATCTTTCCAGAGGTCATCAGGAGACCTGTCTGGTATATCTCAGTCAGCAACCACACAGCTGCATTAAGGTTGTAGCTAATGCCTTGGTGTGTTGCTGTAGTGTACATGGTACATACTGCTACCACAGTGCATCGGTGGTGGATGATGTGCCAATCAAGCGGGTTGCTTTGTCCTGGATGGTGTTGAGCTTCTTGAGTGTTGTTGAAGCTGCACTCATCCAGGCAAGTGGAGAATATTCCATCACACTCCTGACTTGTGCCTTGTAGATGGTACATGCTCATGTGGGGGATCACATCAATTAATATCGATTTGGCATCTCAGAAGCAGAGAGCCATGGCCTTTTCCCAATTAGCAGGCTTTCCTCAGGTGCAGGGTGTTATTGATTGCACCCACGTTGCCATAAAGGCCCCAACTCAACATGTGGACACTTTGTCAACTGGAAGTCCTCCCAATCAATGTACAGGTGGTTTGTAGTTACAACAAGGTCTTCCTTCATGTGTTTGCAAGGTTCCCTGTCAGCTACCACGCCTCCTTCATACAAAGGAGTTCGCAACTCCCTCAGCTATTTCAGCGACCAATGCAGACCCATGGTTGGCTTCTAGGGGTCAAGGACTATCCCTTAAGAATTGGATAATGACCCCCTTTAGGAGCCTACAAACAGAGGCAGAGCGTAACTACAACAGCAGCCATGTTGTCACCAAGAGTAGCATAGAGCAGGCAATAGGCATTTTAAAGATGCGCCTCAATTGCCCAGGTGGAGATCTTCACTATGCCCCAGCAAGGGTATCAAGGATAGTAGTGCTGTACTGCATGCTGAACAATAATGCACAGCAGAGGGACCTAGAAATCAATGACAATGATTCCATGGGCAAAGCTCCAACCTCTGAGGAGGAAGTCCCTGTCAATACGGAAGATTCTAAAACGGATGAGGATGAGGAGGCTGCTAATGGCAGAGCAGCTGGGAGGCATGACCATGTAGTCAGGGCTGCCTCTGTGCAGGAGGGGATCATCATCAGACAAGTCCTTGTGTAAAATGGATTCTCATAAGGTCCCCCAATATCATAATTGCCATCAACTAGTCCCTGGTGACATACTTCCACCTAAAGAACTTTGTACATTTACTCCACAATTACTCAACATGCTGCTCATTCCCCACAAGGAAGAGAATAAATATCAATGAGTTGGACTCAATCATGTTCACATGGTTGAAACCCTCACCATCACGACCATGGGCCTCATTACACTACAAACACGCATGGTAATAAGTCATTCACAACCTGGACCCCTAACATGAACGCCAGTAACTGTAAATGAGGGACTCATGCCACAAACTTGTCCATAATTAAACCATGCCCACAATGCTGAGACTTAACACAAGATTTTTTTTTTAATTAGTTCACAAGATGTGAGCGTTGCTGGCCAGGCCAAATTTATTCCCATCCCTAATTGCCCTTGAGAAGGTGATGGTGAGTTGCCTTCTTGAACCGCTGCTGTCCATGTGGTGTAGATACACCCACAGTGCCATTAGGCAGGGAGTTACAGCATTTTGATCCAGCAACAGTGAAGAATCGATATATATCTGGATAGTAATGACATCAAGAGATATGGGGATAGCGCAGGAAAATGGTGTTGAGGTAGATGATTAGCCATGATCTAATTAAATGGTGGAACATGCTTGACAGGCCAAATGGCCTACTCTTGCTCCTATGTTAATATGAACAGCGATAAAGTTCCAAGCCAGGATGGTGTGTGGCTTGGAGGCAGTGTTCCCATGCATATGCTGTCCTTGTCTTCCTAGATGGTAGAGGTCACCAGTTTGGAAGCTTCTGTCAAAGGAGCCCTGCAGTACATCTTGTAGATGGTACATACTGCCGCCACTGTGCGCTGGTGGTGGAGGGAATGAATGCTTACAGTGGTGGATAGTTCGCGAATCAAGTGGACTACTTTGTCCTGGATGATGTCAAGCTTCTTGAGGGTTGCTGAAGTTGTACTCATCCAGGCAAATGCAGAGCATTCCATCACACTCCTGACTTGTGCCTTGTAGATGGTGAACATGCTTTGGGGAGTCAGGAGCTGAGTTACCTACCGCAGAATTCCCAGCCTCTGTTCTTAGACTGTTCCGATGGCACAATATTTATCTAGCTAGTCCAGTATTTGTATGGTTAGTCCAGTTGAGTTTCTAGTCAATGGTAACCCCAAGGATGTTGATAGTGGGGGATTCAACAATGGTAATGCCATGGAATGTCAAGGGGAGATAGTTGGATTTTCTCTTGTTGGTCATTGTCTGGCACTTGTGTGGCGTGAATGTTACTTGTCACTTATCAGCCCAAGCCTGAATGTTGTCTAGGTCTTGCTGCATAGGGACACGGACTGCTTCAGTCATGTGAATAATTTAAAACCTTACACATGCTGATAGCATTGTATGTTGTAGCATGCATGCAGATAAGGCATCTCACAAGTGCTGAGCTGGTATCTGTACAAAAAGAGTCCTTTGAAAGAACTTGCGCACCATGCATACTGGCCAAAGGTCCAGTTTCTGACTTGGGTGCCATGTGCAACATTCCTGACTGCCATATATCTTTGCTAACTGCACAATGCACATCCTGTGACACCTGGAATGCAAATGCAGCCAAAGTAGTGGGCATAGCATATGACCAATATTACCTGGATGATACATGATCTCTCAAGCTGTGATGTTTGCACCTTTGGCAATGTGTAACACTGCAGTGCGGATGAATGCCTTGCACCCAGCACTCATGCTCAAGATGCACCTGCTGTTCAGTATCTCCTCGTGGAGCCTGATCACTGAGCCTCCCTTAAAGTCAAGTTTGAGCTTATGACCTCTGGAATCTTATGTGATACAGCACAGAAGGAAGAAGCCCTCCAAATCAACTGATAGCCTTCATCCTGTTGATGGCACATCCAGATGGACCTCACCATGCCACCATCATTGTTACTGGTAAGAACTGCCTTCATAATGTTACCATTCTTTTTGATTCCAGTGTACATACACACACTGAGTCATGTACAAGTGTCAGTAAATATGTTCAAGGAGTGCTCAAAGGTCTTATATACAATGTTAAAAATGTAACCACGGTGAATACATTAGTGCTCTAGGTGAGGCATCGTTTGCTCTTGCACACTCCTATGAAGCGCCCCCTGTGTGCCTCAGAGGAGGTGGAGGCAGGCTGCTCACTTCAAACAGCAATGTGGCTCAGCGGGCAGGCACCTGTTAGGGACATCCTTCAGACTGCGGCCTCTGCATCTCTGCATGGGCAGCTGTGCTCACTGGCACATGTGCAGAAGACGAGGGCTCTGATGGAGGGGCTGGGGAGGTGGAGGAAGATGAAGGTGCTGAGAAGCTCTCGGTGACCCGAACAGTCCTGGTTTGGCTTTCAGGTTATCCATTCCAGCAACTGCTGTGCCAACAGTGTGATCATCCTGTTAAGGGTACACAGTCCCTCATATATTCCATGGATGTCAACGCTCATACTCTGAGTGGACTGATCCAGGCTATTAAGGGAGGCTTGCACCCTTTCCTGGCCAAGACACTGCCTTGCATCCATTCCAAGTGTTGCTGCAAGTATCTCTCCATGAGACTGGCCAATCTCTCATGGTCAGAGCTCATGCAGTTGAGCCCCCCAGACAACGTGGAGCTCATGACAGCGATGGACTCCCCCATTCACAGTCCAAGATGTCCCACTGCCTCAGGGAACTCCGCCAGATGTCCATACTGCTGGTGATTATCTAAATAATGTGCCCCAAATGTGACTCCCAAGGCTTCACATTTCTGGCCACTGGAGCATCATCGTGACTTTCCTCTCTCCTCCTAGGGGCTCTATGCACAGATGTCTCTAACTCTGATACTTCCTCACGCATTCCGTTGCGGTGCCCTTCACCCTGCACCGACTACGTGTGTGTTACATCCCCCCCGAAGTGTTTAAAACTGAATTGACAGTGTATGGGCTAGTATGATGTGATATTGCCTCCTTGGACATCTCTTTTTCCTCTTGTTGCTAAGAGGTTCTAGCCTGGGGCAGTGAGGGAGCAGAGCTGGGACCTGTGTGAGACACAAAAGCAGTTATTTAGGTACAGTCCCTCTTATAGTGAAAGCACACTCTGATGCACACCATTGTTATTGAACATATGACGCAACCCCATCCTTGCGCTCCCTCTCATGCCAACGTTCCATTGATCAGCAAAGTGACAGTATAACCTCCACCATTAACACCATATGCCAGTGATTTCAGCACTGCCTTTATCACCTGCTAATGGCCATTTGGCATCACCAATAAACAGCTGTTCAGGCACCCTGGCAATCCCTATGGCCATCTGTTCAACAGGACATATGCATCTCAGGAAGGCTAGTCTGGGCCAGCTCCATGGCGTTCTTCACCCTTCTGGTCTGCAACAGTAACATGAATTTATATTACTCTGATATGTAGTGCATGGAGGGATATTGCTATTCACTGTGTCTGTGCATCATAGTGCTCATTCACTATGTTCTTTGCACACCTAACATGAGCTGCTTACACATTCAAGCCTCAGTGCTGAAGCAGGGGCATGTGCCATGTCTTGCACTTTAGCTGCAGCCTGCAAATATGATCCATCACTTGGATCTCTCTGTGGATGAGGTAAGCTAATCACCTTGCAGGAAAGCAGCAGGTCATCGAACCTTTTCTGGCACTGAAGCCATGAGTGCTGATGGTCTCTTGTGCGCCCACCGCAGCCGCATTTTGAATCCAAGTCTTCTTGGTTGCTACAGGTGGATTACGTCAGGCAGCAGAGTAGAGGACTGGTCTCCTCTCCTGGACTCCACCAAAACTTGAAGGTTCTGATCAGAAAAGCGTGGGGCAACTGAACCCATCCCTTCCCCCGCATTTTCTCCGTGATATTCTACAAATAAAAATGCAACACAAAAATGTACATGAGCCATTCAGATTGCATTGCTCTCACTCACTTTGGTGTGCTTACACACACTAACCATTTTCAACATATCATCAATGATTATTGGTAAGGTTTGGTGGAGAAAATGGCTCTGCACAAATGCTTGATGTCATGTACGTTGCAGCTGTGATTCCAAGGCAGCATGCTGTGCTTCGTGCCCACAGACAGCCCTACTGGTTTCCCCCTTTTAGTCACACTGTTATACCGTGCAGCTGTTAGGGACTTGGTCAAAGATCAACTGTGTGGCGCATCCTGATAGATGGATGGCAAGAGAGCAAGTGAACAGGATAATGAGCATTCACTGTTCATCATTCATCCACCCACTAAGTCTTGGCAGGTAACTACATGACTGCATAACATCTGTACCAGGCAGTGGTGGCAAGAGGATACCACCACTATGTCTGTGACTTAAGAGCTCATTCCATGCATCCAGTCGTTTAGTAGAGTACACTTTGATTAATCATCAACAATGACAACTCTCCCGTGGTGAAAGCTCATAATGGGTCATCCATTCCAGGGTCAGCTAACAGCTGGACAACATTTACTGCTTTGACAAGGTAATGACATCTCCTCTGAAGCACAGGAACTTCGCAGTTCACCACTAACAACCAAGCTCTCGAATGGGCCTTTCTGAAGGACCGACTTTTACCTGCATCTGAGTCGTCCAACACCCACCAGGCCTGCCCCAACCCCTCATTACTTCTGGGGTCGTCCGTCCCAACTCTTAATCTAGCCTGTCCCGCACCCCCACCCAGGACCGAAATTCAGGGGCAGGATTTTGAATTCGGTGGGCTGGTGTGGTCAGCGGGCCCAGGAATGGCCGGGAAACGGGCTGCCACCCACAATCGGCCCCAACCATGATTTCATGCTGGCAGGCCAATTAAGGTGTGCCCAGCATGAAACACAGCTCCTCACTGGTCAGGAAGGGCCGAGGGGGGGTGGGGGCCTGTTGGCTGCCAAGTCCAATGGCGACTTGGGGCTGGTTTAAAAACAGCCCAGGCAGCCCTGGAAGGGTAGGCGGCAGGGCAGGTCAGGTGGACACTCAGCCCTCTGGTTTTTTGATGAGTGCCTCGTGGTCCTCCTGGAGGAGGAAGCTGCCAGGATGGACACCATTGTCCCCAAGGATGGAAGGAAGAGGCCACTGCACCTTAAAGAAAGGGCTTGGAAGGAGGTGGCAGTGCTGGTCAGCAACCATGATGTTGTGCGGTGCACCTGGGTCTAGCACTGCAAGAGGTTTAATGACCTGCTGCGCTCAGGAAGTGTGAGTACCGTGTTGGCATGAATTAGTGTGTTGAAGTGTTATGGTCTGGCTGCCCCGCCCCCCATGGAGCTCAGGGGTGTTAGAGTCTGCGTGCCAACCATCAATGACTCCAGAGCTAGCCAAGGGGGTGAGCCCTGGCTGCTTGGACTGAGTACCTTACAGTTTGAAGACTACTACTTGGATGTACCCTGCAAGGTGCTCCTCAGGTGAGATTGGCCATGGCCACAATGGTACTTCAGGTAGAGAGTGGACTAATCAATGCTCCTCTGTCCTTTCAGGAGAAGACAGCCCATAATAACATTGGAAGGTCGCGGACCAGCAGAGGCCCCCAAAACCTCCTAATCCTCACAAGGTACAAACAGGATGCCTTGGAGATGGAGAGCTGACATGTATCTCGGTCAACCAGCCACAGAGAGGCTGGGGTGTCACACGAAGGTAAGAGTGCAGTGCACAGAGGTAAGAGTTTCAGATGGTGCAAACATTCTCGTGTCGTCTGATCATTGATGGGACTCTCAAAACTGGATTCCTATGGCCCATGGATTACTGAAAGATGATGGCCCGATGATGCAGATCTCCACGGTCTCACCAGGGTGCCTGGCATGCACAGTGACAGTGTGATGACTTAAACTAATGACATGTCGTTGTTCCCCCTTAGATTTGCCACCACACACCCAATTGCTGGACCCCAAAGAGCCACCTCTGACGCCAGTGGACTGCCAGGCACCAGATGCACCTGCGTCACACCTGCTCTCTGAAACAGACAGAGGCAGAGAGTGCACAGGGCATCGGCAGTCAGACAGCTGCTTGAGATCAGGACAATGTTGAGTCAAAGGCAGATGGTGAGCCTCTGGAGTTGTGTATTAGGTGGCAGATGTTGGATGTCCAGCGAGATTAATGGGAGGATCTGGCCGAAATCCACAAGTGTCCGCATGCCACGATCTCTGTTATGGAGGAGGCCATGCAGAGCATCAACACTGCATTGACCCTCATGGCTGAGCACACTGGCTCCTCCATTGAGAGAGGGGTGACTGTCACGGAGAGGCAGCTCCAGAGGCCGAATCAGGAGTTCCTGGGTTGCGCTCGGACCTGCAAGCTCTCAAACAGGCAATGACCTCAGGTGATCAGTGTCAGTGTGGGAGATGGATGAGGCACACAGTATCCCAGTTAAGTGCCCATCCATCAATGGCGAGCAGGAAGGTCCAGAGCGATCTCACCTTGGCGCACGAGCTGGATTAGGGCAGCTGCTCCTCCGCCAGTGACCGTGACATCTGATGAGGCTGCGGTGACTGGAGAGATGCCAGCCGTGTCACTGGCCGCTCCCTCCCAGACAGGGCCAGCACAGGCTTTGCTAGCCAGAGGACGACCACCAAGGTCATCAAGGCCAACAGGTTAGCAGGCTCCAATGCTGCTGCCAGCAAGGGGGGGTGGGGGGAGGAGGGTGCGCCAAGACGTAGCACTAGCAAACGTAAATTTAAGGCACCATGAGTACAAGAGGGACTGGTCACAGGTGATCTTCTGTTGTGCAAAGTTTTGTTTATGTATGGGATTGAAGGCCAGAGAAGGTTCTGTTATTTTATTTGGACTGTCAAAATGAGATCAATTTTCTTTTGTCATAATGGCCTAAGTATGCTTCAACATTTTTATTTAATGTGGCACAGGGTAAGTAATGCTGGATGTGGGTGGCTCTAAACTTTATTGCACAGGCACTGACTGGAATTTGTGGTCAAAGGAAAGGGTCGTTTCAGACATCTGGGATGGAGGAGGCAGTCCTGGCATGAGGTGGTAGCACTTATTTGGCAGCCTAGCTGATCAATTTGTCCCTGGTGTCCCTGCCTCCATGGAGATTACCGAGGTCTGCCTCCACGTCTTTAGTGTTCTCCTCACCGTGCTCCTCTTCGGACTCACTACTGGATTCGTCATCTGTGGCCTGTGCAGCTGTGTCAACATCCTCTTCCTCCAATGTGTCCCTCCTTGCCAGTACCAGATTGTGGAGAGTGCTGCGTGCAACCACGATCAGTGACACTTGCTCTGGGAGGTATTGTAGTACTCCCCTTGAACAGTCCAGGCTTCGGAAGTGAATCTTCAGAAGACCAGTGGTTCTTTCTATCACCACCCTTGAGGAGGCATGGCTGCTGCTATACCACTGCTTTGCCTCTGTTCCTAGGCAGCAGAGAGGATGTACTCAGGATGTATGCATCATGGGAGGTGCCAGGTTACCTTGCACAGACCTGTAGAATATGCATCCTATGGTCACACACTGTCTGCACGTTCAGGAATCCCTTCCTGTTAATGAAGGCACCCGGCTGACCCAGTGGTGCCTTGATGGCCACATGTGTGCAGTCAATTGCACCCTGGATGCGGGGGAACCCAGCAATTGCTGCAAAGCTTCTGGCTCACTCAGCCTGGCTAGCCTCGTCCATTTGGAAATGAATGAAAGTCACTACACATCCGAACAGAGCTTCTGTCACCAGCTTGATGCAACTATGGACAGTTGATTGGGAGACTCCATACAGATCCCCCACTGACCCCTGGAAAGAACCGGATGCACAGAAGTTGAGGGCCACTGGCAACTTGCCACCTACACAGTTGGAGGTGATCTCACGTCCAACGATCTGACAATTGGAGGTCACCATCTCTCTTGAGAGATTAGCCTCCTTCAGCATTGCACCTCTGACATTGAGTTAGCTGTATCACCGCCTGTAAACCCTGGCAGAATAGTGATGTGTTCTGAGGCCCCTCATGCCTTTGACTGCCTGCTGGCCCTGTACCCCTTGTGCCTGCGCCTCTCCCCCCACAGGTCGCTCCCCTGCAAGCTGCACTGGGACACCTGGCCTCCTCTCCCTTCTGCCCCTCTCTTCCTCCTCAGAGGAGGTGCCTCCAACAAAGACCACAATCCCCATTACCAGGATTACAGAAAGCTATCTGATACCTGGAAGGGTCCACACTGTCTGACTCCTCCGAGGTCCATGTAGATACCAAGGAGACTTGAAATGAAGCCTGGAAATGCTAACAATGAAGCCCCGAACAGAGATGAAGCTGCCAAATATCAATAAGTCATCAGCAGCAAACTATCTACCAGACTCCTCATTACTCACACTGGCAATGCTGCTGACCTTTTTTTTATCCCGCCCGTGTATGAGGTTTTGCAAATTGTCACCTAGCCACCTATCTGTTTTGCGCAAAATTGCACAGGCAACATAAAATCGGTTCCAATTGCCAATTGCCTTTTTAATGGCCTTAACTAGCCTCTTCATTAATGGTGGGCGCGGCTCCAACTTCCGCTCGCGCCTGCTGACTGAAAGATCGCAAGTGCACAATGACACAATGCTCACCTGACATCATCACGTGCTATTTTACGTGCCCACCCGCTCAGTGAAAAATTCTGCCCCGGATGTTTGGGCCACCATTTCTAAAGGTTGGATTTGCGGAACCAGGAATTCCTCTGTCTCTGTGCACCCAGCCCAGGAGCAAAAATTTAGGCCAGTATTTCAAAACAGAATAATAGTTTCAGTTGATATAAATTTTTCTCACTTACTTAGGCAGAACCATAAAATCCTTTAAGTGGGTGCTCCCAATGAACACGCTTTTTAAATCAGCAGCATAGTAGATTTATCATAATTTGAAAGGTGTTTTTTTTTTATTGGGCTGCTCTTGTCTATACCCCGGTGATTCAGAATGAATCTCCTGACCACAACAGGTATATTACATAGAATTTACATGAGAGTTTTTTTAATTCATTGATGGGATGTGGGCATCACTGGCAAAACTAGGATTTATAGCCCATCCCAACATGCTCTAGAGAATGTGGTGGTGAGCTGGCTTTTTGAACCACTGAAGTCCATGTGGACTGTAATTTCTCGTAGCATTTTATTTTGATACAACCGTGTGGTTTCCTAGGCCACTTCAGAATCAGTTATATTGCTCTGAGTCTAGAGTCACAGAGGCCAGGACAGCAGGTTCCTTCCCAAAAGGACATTAGTGAGCAAGTTGCGTTTTTCTGACAATCCAGTAGTTTCATGGCCACCAGTACTGATATCAGCTCTATATTCCAGATTTATTGAATTAACAGAACAACTTTTTAACTGCCATGGTGAGGTTTGAACTCATATCTCCAGATTATTAATCCACTTCTTTGGATTACTAAACCAGTAACATAACCACTTCACTACTGTACTCATAACATGGTCATATAAGAAGCTCAAGGTGATGGATATTGTGGCCGAAGATTTTTCATGAGCATCGTGGAATACACAAGGACAGAAGCTGTTCTATATTGTTAAAAGGAAAGCAATGAGTTCTGATGTGGATCCACTTTTACCCTGACAGGAACTATGAAATGTTGCTTTCATTTCCTCTTGGATTCTCTTTAACAGTGACAAGATTATGTCTTGTAAATTTTGGTTACAGCACATAAACAGATCATTCAGCCTAACTGATCTATCTGGGTTGCCAACTCTCTAGGATTGGCTTGGATTCTCCAGGAATTGAAGATCAATCTTCAGGACACTGCTGTGTACAACCCCTGGAGAAAAACCATCAGGCCATTAAAAAAAATTGTTATTTTTTGTAATTTTCTTTGAACATTTCTCTTTATTATATATAAAAGACATTGAAAATGGGGGGAGAAAACTGGTTGGCAGTCAAGCAACATCCAACCGAATAATGAGTCTTTTTGCTTTCTAATTGGCGTAGGAAGGCAGTGCGTCACAAGAATGGATATGTTGGCCAACTAATGGCTGGAGCGTGGGGCCAAATCATGTGATGAAACCTCCAGGAATCCATTTAATCAAAATTGGCCAACCCTATATATATCGGTGAATATGCTTCACTTGAGCCTCCTCTTACCTTACTTCATCTCACTGTATTACCATGTCTATCTATTCCTCTTTTCCTCATCTACATAGCCAGCTCCCCCTTAAAAGTCATCTATTCTATTCATCTTGACTATTCCATGTGATAGCAAGTTCCATGTTCTAGCCACACTAAGTAAAAAGTTTCTCCTAAATTTCTTATTGCATTTATTAGTAACTATCTTATATTTATGGCCACTAGTTTTGAATTCCCCAGAAGTAGAACCATCTTCTCTACATCTAACCTATCAGATAGACTGGGAAGGTGACAAAGCTGAACGGAGTGGTGGCAATGAGGTTAACATACTCTGAAAAACTAAAAGGGGTTAAAAGGCGTTCTCCCTCCTTCATGGGTTATGTGTCAAATTTAAAGTAAAACCATAAAATTTAAAAATAAATAGATTTGAGGGGGAAGATTTCCTCTGTGTGCTATGTGTAACACCATTTACAAACTTTTGTGTTGTAATTTAATTACATATAATACACAGAGGAAATCTTCCCCCATACACCAGCTAGCCTGTTTACTTCAGTTACAAGACTAAATTAATATGATCAATATGATTGTAATTCTCTATTTGCACCAGGAGGCAAAAAAACAAACAGTTTAACACAAAGGCCCTAATAGTACTCAATTGCTTACTAGAGGACAAAAACACAGCATTTACCTGAAAATCCTCACTCTACAAATTCAATGAAGGCATTAATACATTTAAGATAAGTAACATTTCCATAAAGCAGACTTTCAGGTCTGAGTGTTTGTCTGCAGAAATTCCATGTGTGATTTCAGTGCCAAGGTTCTTAAAATATATTTTTTAATTTGAATAACCTCAAGTTTTGCATGAACTATGTGCATTTTGCAAAAATGCAAGATTCCCTTAATTTATTACAGATTAATAAAACACCTATTCTTTTATCTGGGCAGGTAGGTATTGAAAATAATTAAATTCCCTCATCTGAACAGCAAAAAACAAAAATTATAAATGTTAAGAATTTTTTTTTAATTGGGGATTGAGGAGCATCCAAAAAAAATCAAAACCCAGCAGCAAATTAACATTATAGATGCCAAAGGAAAAAAAAACTGATGAGGCTGAAAATCAACTGCTATTTCACCTATGATAGACTTTTTTTGAAAATTAGCATACGTGAAGACAACAGGCATTGTGATGTTATCACAAAGCCTGATTCTAAATATCATACCACTTTAGACAACTAGGTCACAAAATACATTCAGATGAAGGGGGGGCCCATTTGATCTCATATTTTCAGAGTTCGTAACTCTACAATCTTTTGACTGTACCATTAACATTTAGGTTTACCTGAAAGGATAGCGACTTTCACAATGTAGCATTCTCTTGGTAATGAACTGGATTGGCAGCCTAGATTATCCTTGAATGAGGCTTGAACCCATAACCTTCTGAAGTAGAGTTGACACAGTTACCAATTAAACCAAGCTGACTTCACTAACCCAAATCAACAGCCAAACATACAAACTGTGAGAACTTGCATTTATGTAGCACTTTTAGCAATAATAAATAAACCAAGACACTTCAAGTAGGAGGGACAAATGCCAAACAATAATATAGAAAACAAATAAAAGCAAATGATATAAATTTTGAAACTCTTTTGAAGATGAGTCATCTTTTTTGTGTACAGCCTACAATCATTGTGATGTGCTATCAAAAGGATTTCCCAACAAGTCTATTTGTATAAAGGCTAGTGAATTTCCTGACAAATGTTGTTACTTAAAAACTAGTGATCGACTCAATGGGCAAGAGCGTTGTGTGCCCTGGTACTGTCCCAAATACAAGAACCACCTCCAGATTGATTTCTATCCCATATTCCTATAGATTCCTATTCACTAGTTCTTGCAATAGGTCATCGACCTGAAACATTAACTCACTTTCTCTCTCCACATATGCTGCCTAATCTGCTGAGTATTTCTGACATTTTCTGTTTTTATTTCAAATTCCTAATCCATGTTTAATTTGCTGTTTTAAGCCTGTACAGCAGTGAGACCACCAACACCATCCTCAGTATCGCTGGGCTGAAGTGAAAAAAGTCAGCGGGCACTTCTAAACTTGATCATTATCCTGTTCCTTCCCCCTAACCCACCAACTCAGTTCCTGAAAAGTAATCTGCCTAGATGCTGAGGAATGATAGGACTGGACTCTGCTGTGATGCTTCCCAAGGTCACTGCTGACAGTTACTGCCTCAATTCAGATGTGAGTATTGGCCTTCATCAGTGAGCTTCTGGAGGGCTTGAGCTCCCATGAGCCACCAGCAGTGGTCTAACATGAGTCATCGCGTTCAGGAGAGGGGAAAATTGGAAAACACTGGTGATTAAAGTGAACAAGTGTTTAATAAAGAGAATCACACAGTGTGACAGATGGAATGCAGAGTACAGAGCACTTGAGGCTCATCAGTAACTATTTCTTCACTGTGGAGAAATAAACACACACACTGTCGTCACAGTGATTTAACCTCTATTTAACAGTTACGTCCTTCAACAGGTTTTGCATTAAGTTTGAACTACATGATTTTTGGGTTTTGATCAAAATTTAGCTCAGGTATGAGTTTTAATCAGGTATTGCAATGCTAAGAGTTAGATGTAAAATTCTCCTATCTTACTAAGCATGTACCAAGCTCTATCATAATAGAAAGGCAATGTAAGGTGCTACCTCATGTTGAGAGAGAGACTGAATCACATCTGAATTAACTCAGACTCATCTCCTGTTTAGAGATGCCCAGATAGAATCCTGGTAGCAAGTCCCATACACAGCTTCTCAACATAGTTGGTGCATGGTCAATTAGATAGTTAGCAGGTTCAAGGTGACTCTTGTAGGCGAAAGCATGCATAAGACCTTAAGACCATAAGACATAGGAGCAGAAATTAGGCCATTCGGCCCATCGAGTCTGCTCCACCATTCAATCATGGCTGATAAGTTTCTCAACCCCATTCTTCCGCCTTCTCCCCATAACCGTTGATCCCCTTACCAATCAAGAACCTATCTATCTCGGTCTTAAATACACTCAATGACCTGGCCTCCACAGCCCTCTGTGGCAATGAATTCCATAGATTCACCACTCTCTGGCTAAAGAAGTTTCTCCTCATCTCTGTTCTAAAAGGTCTTCCCTTTACTCTGAGGCTGTGCCCTCGGGTCCTAGTCTCTCCTACTAATGGAAACATCTTCACCACGTCCACTCTATCCAGGCCTTTCAGTATTCTGTAAGTTTCAATCAGTTCCCCCCTCAACTTCTAAACTTTATTGAGTATTGACCCAGAGTCCTCAAACGTTCCTCATATGTTAAGCCTTTCATTCCTGGGATCATTCTTGTGAACCTCCTCTGGACCCTCTCCAGGGCCAGCACATCCTTCCTGAGATACGGGGCCCATAATTGCTCACAATATTCTAAATGTGGTCTGACCAGAGCCTTTTAAAGCCTCAGCAGCACATCCCTGCCTTTATATTCTAGTCCTCTCGAAATAAATGCCTTCTTAACTACCAACTCAACCTGCAAGTTAGCCTTAAGAGAATCCTGGACTAGGACTCCCAAGTCCCTTTGCACTCCAGATTTCTAAATTCTCTCCCCATTTAGAAAATAGTCCATGCCTCTATTCTCCCTACCAAAGTGCATGACCTCAGACTTCCCCGCATTGTATTCCATCTGCCACTGCTTTGCCCATTCTCCTAAACTGTCCAAATCCTTCTGCAGCCTCCCTGCCTCCTCAATACTACCTGTCCCTCCACCTATCTTTGTATCATCTGCAAACTTAGCCTGAATGCCCTCAGTTCCTTCAACTAGATCATTAATGTATAAAGTGAAAAGTTGTGGTCCCAACACTGACCCCTGCGGAAATCCACTAGTCACCGGCTGCCATCCTGAGAAGGACCCCCTTATCCCCACTCTCTGCCTCCTGCCAGACAGCCAATCTTCTATCCACGCTAGTACCTTGCCTCTAACACCATGGGCTCTTATCTTACTGAGCAGCCTCCTGTGCGGCACTTTGTCAAAGGACTACTGGAAGTCCAAGTAGATAACATCCATTGGCTCCCCTTTGTCTAACCTACTCGTTACCTCCTCAAAGAATTCTAACAGATTTGTCAGGCATGACTTCCCCTTGATGAAACCATGCTGACTTTGCCCAATTTTACCATGCACTTCCAAGTATTCTGAAATCTCATCCTTAATAATGGACTCTAAAATCTTACCAATGACTGAGGTCAGGCTAATTGGCCTGTAAGTTCCCATCTTTTGCCTCACTCCCTTCATAAACAGGGAGTTACATTAGCGATTTTCCAGTCCTCTGGGACCCTCCCTGACTCCAGTGATTCCTGAAAGATCACCACTAACACCTCCACTCTCTCTGCAGCTATCTCCTTCAGAACTCTGGGGTGTAATCCATCTGGTCCAGGTGATTTATCCACCTTCAGACTTTTCAGTTTTCCTAGCACCTTCTCCTTGGTAATGACCACCATACTCATCTCTGCCCCCCGACTCTCTTGAACTTTGGGGATGTCACTCGTGTCTTCCACTGTGAAGACTGACGCAAAGTACCTATTCAGTTCCTCCGCCATTTCTTTGATTCCCACTACTACTTCTCTATCGTCATTTTCCAGTGGCCCAATGTCCACTTTTGCCTCTCTCTTATCCTTTATATATCTAAAAAAAACTCTTGCAATCTTCTTTTATATTACTGGCTAGTTTACCCTCGTTTTTAATCTTCTCCCTCCTTATTTCTTTTTTAGTTGTCCTCTATTGGGCTTTGTAGGCTTCCCAATCCCCTGGTTTCCCACTGCTCTTTGCCACATTGTATGCTTTCTCTTTAGCTTTTTATGCTGTCCCTGACTTCCCATGGTTGACTCGTCCTCCCTTTAGTATGCTTCCTCTTCCTAGGGATGAATTTTTGCTGTGTCTCCCAAATTACTCCCAGAAACTCCTGCCGTTGCTGTTCCATTGTCTTTCCTGCTAGGCTCATCTCCCAGTCAATTCTGGCCAGCTCCTCCCTCATGCCTCTGTAGTTGCCTTTATAATACCGTTACATCTGATTCCAGCTTTTTCCTCTCAAATTGCAGGGTAAATTCTATCAGATTATGGTCACTTCCTCCTAAGGGTTCCTTCAGCTTAAGCTCCCTTATCAAATCTGCCTCATTACACATCACTAAATCTAGAATTGCCTGTTCCCTGGTGGGCTCCACCACAAGCTGCTCCAAAAAGCCATCTCGTAGACATTCCACAAATTCCTTTTCTTGGGATCCACTACCAACCTGATTTTCCCAGTCTGCCTGCATATTGAAATCCCCCATGATCACTGTAACCTTGCCTTTCTTACAAACCTTTTCTATCTCCTGGTGTATCTTGTGCCCCACATCCTGACTACTGTTCGGAGGCCTGTACATAACTCCCATTATGGTTTTCTTACCTTTGCGGTTCCTCAACTCTACCCACACAGATTCTACATCATCTGACCTTACATCATTTCTTGCTATCGATTTAATTTCATTTCTTACTAACAAAGCAACCCCACCCCCACTGCCAACCTGCCTATCTTTTCGATAGGATGTATATCCTTGGATACTTAGGTCCCAGTCCTGATCCCCTTGTAGCCTTGTCTCCGTAATGCCCACCACATCATACCTGCCAATTTCAATCTGCACCAGAAGCTCATTTACCTTATTTCGTATACTGCGTGCATTTAGATACAACACCTTTGGTCCTGTATTTCCCATCCCCTTTCTCATTGTCGTCCCTTTATCTGATGTGCTTGAAGTTAGATTCCTAGCCCTTTCCAAAAACTATTTTGTGTTCTGGAGACTCTAATAGCCTCTCCTGGCTCTCCTTTCTTTTCAATTTTTTCATAATTTCCATGAAGTTGAATCCACCACCACCGCCGCCCCCGCCCCCCCACCCCTCCCACATGCTAACCTGCTGCTTTGTTTCCCATTAGTCATACTTCTTGGAGTTTTACCCCCCCTCCCCCCCCACACTTTCTAATATCAAAGAGCAAAACAGCCCAACCATTACATCCTGGGGACATTACAAAGCACCATATGCTGAGCTCCAGACAGTTGATCTTTCAAGTACACCACTGTGTGTGGACAAGAGGAGAAAAGATGTGGTTTGTTTTTTAAACAATGGGGGACTGAAAATAAACAAAAGGAAAAATTGCATCTGTCCCAGTAGGATAAAAGGCAGCAGCACTGGGATTATAAGGTGCTTTAATATTCAATTATACAACTGTGTCATGCTTTTCCCACTTAAATAACAGAATTAAAATGTGAAAAAGAATGGAAGAGTCACAGAAAACTGTCACTCCAAAATGCTGAATTCCAGATCACAAGAACAGAATCTAAGTGTAGACTTCCCTGCAAAGTGAGTTTCCTGATTTGGGCCATGCTATAGGGGCCTGCTGTACAGATAGCAGATATTTTTCCACAGGATGAAAGCAAAAACTGGAGACAGAATTCATGTCAGGCCACCTTTGGAAAGTCCCCATGCTGGTCCAAATTCTCTATGATGTATAATAGCACAAAGTGGTCACAAGAGAAAAAGGTGAAAATTTATAAAATACCTTTTAAGGTAGAATGATGATATTGAGGTGTCAAACAAGGGAATAGAAGTAATAACTGTTAATAACCATGAATACTTACAATAATTTTAGATAGGATATTATGACCTTTTCACTAGACAAATATTTACCAATTTGTATTGGATGAGATTGATTGTTGAACTCACTGACATTGCTGCAGGAGTTCCTTCGGACAGCGTCCTATATGCAACCATCTTCAGTTGCTTCATCAACGACCTTCGCTCCATCATAAGGTCAGAACTGGGGATGTTTTCTAATGACTGCACAATGTTCAGTGCCATTTGTAACTCCTCAATCTGTGCCCACATTCAGCAAGAACTGGACAAGATTCAAACTTGGGCTGATAAATGGAAAGTAATATTCATGCCACACAAGTACCAGGCAATGACCATATAAAAAGATAGAGAATCAAGCCACCTTCCTTTGATATTCAACAACAACAACTTACATTTATATAGCCTTTAGCATTATGAAACATCCCAAGGTGCTTTACAGGAGCATTATAAAACAAAGTATGACACTGAGCTACAAAAGGAGAATTAGGTCAGGTGACCAAAAAGGTCAACGGGTTTTAAAGAATGTCTTAAAGGAGGAAAGTGAATTAGAGAGGTGGAGAGATTTAGGGAGGTATTCTAGAGTTTGGGGCTTAGGAAACTGAAGGCATGGCTATCAATGGTGGAACGGTCAAAATTGGGGATACACAGGAAGCCAGCATGAGGTATCTCAGAGAACTGTGAAGCTGGAGGAGATTACAGAGTTAGGGAGGGCCAAGGCCAGAGGAGATTTGAAAACGAGGATGAGAATTTTAAAATCAAGATGTTGCTTGAATATAGGTAGGCGAGTACAGCTTTCAGCAGCATAACCATCACTGAACTTCCACCATCAACATCCTGTGGGTCATCATGGACCAGAAACTTAACTGAACCAGCCATAAATCTTGAGGGTAGAAGATTAGGACAGGGGTTGATATTCTGTG
The DNA here is from genome assembly GCF_017639515.1 of Carcharodon carcharias. Taxonomy (NCBI): domain Eukaryota; kingdom Metazoa; phylum Chordata; class Chondrichthyes; order Lamniformes; family Lamnidae; genus Carcharodon; species Carcharodon carcharias. Next base: position 129,694,501 of record NC_054479.1, read on the forward strand.
ATGAGTAACTTATGTCCTGACTCCCAAAAGCCTTTCTTCCATTTAGAAGACAGAATTCAGGCAGTTGATGGAATACTCTCCCCTTGCCTGGAAATTGCATCTACAAATGCACTCAAGAAGCTCGACATCATCCAGGTCAAAGCAGCCCACTTGACTGACATCCCTTCCATCATCTCAAACATTCACTCCCTCCACCACTGCAGCAACACTGTTGTAGTGCGTACTATCTTCATGATGTAATGCAACAATGCACCAAGATTTCTTCAACCAAACCCGCAACCTTTACCACCGAGAAGAACAAGGGGAGTTGATGCATGATAACACCAAATCTCCAAATTCCCCTCCAAGTCACACACCATTTAACTTGAAAATATATTAAAATTCCCTCATCATCACCAAGTCAAAATCCTTGAACTCACAATCTATTGGCACTGTGGGTGTACCTACACCACATGGACTGCAGCAGTTCAAGAAGGCAGTTCACCATCACACTCTCAAGAGCAATTAAGGATGGGCAATAAATGCTGGCCTTGCCAGCAACACCCACACCCTGTGAACAAATAAAAAGAAAATTTTGCTCGATGGTAAATCTCTTCTCTTAGTGCTCACACAGAGAGAAAACGGGTTCTTTAAATGCAACAGTTGTACAACAACTTTTAATTTATAAAGGCACAAAGGTGCTATGTAAATGGTGGGGGAGAGGAGTGTAAGATGGAAGATATTGGATAATGAACAGGAATTGGGAGAAAGATTAATGGCACTGACCAAAAGGCATGATTGAAGACAGGTTTTATTGAAGTGTTTGAAATGATGTGATATGTCGCAAAGTAGAGGAGATTAGGAACCAATTTCATAAGTGCAGGGCTCTGATTAGCTGATTAGCAGTGCAACCACCATTGGGGTGGAAGGAGAAGGCTTTGTACAATAACTCTGATTCAGAAGAAGAACAGAAGTAAAAACAAAAAAACTGCGGATGCTGGAAAACCTAAACAAAAACAAAAACAGAATTACCTGGAAAAACTCAGCAGGTCTGGCAGCATTGGCGGAGAAGAAAAGAGTTGATGTTTCGAGTCCTCATGACCCTTCGACAGAACTTGAGTTCGAGTCCAAGAAAGAGTTGAAATATAAGCTGGTTTAAGGTGTGTGTGTGGGGGGCGGAGAGAGAGAGAGAGAGAGAGAGAAATGGAGTGGGGGTGTGGTTGTAGGGACAAACAAGCAGTGATAGAAGCAGATCATCAAAAGATGTCAACAACAATAGTACAAAAGAACACATAGGTGTTAAAGTTAAAGTTGGTGATATTATCTAAACGAATGTGCTAATTAAGAATGGATGGTAGGGCACTCAAGGTATAGCTCTAGTGGGGGTGGGGAGAGCATAAAAGATTTAAAAAAAAAAATTTTTTTTTTTAAATAATGGAAATAGGTGGGAAAAGGAAAATCTTTATAATTTATTGGAAAAAAAAAGGAAGGGGGAAACAGAAAGGGGGTGGGGATGGGGGAGGGAGCTCATGACCTAAAGTTGTTGAATTCAATATTCAGTCCGGAAGGCTGTAAAGTGCCTAGTCGGAAGATGAGGTGTTGTTCCTCCAGTTTGCGTTGGGCTTCACTGGAACAATGCAGCAAGCCAAGGACAGACATGTGGGCAAGAGAGCAGGGTGGAGTGTTAAAATGGCAAGCGACAGGGAGGTTTGGGTCATTCTTGCGGACAGACTGCAGGTGTTCTGCAAAGCGGTCGCCCAACCGTGTCCGGCCCATCTCCCGCGCATCCGCCCTCACGCCTTCTCCTCCCTCCCAGAAACATGATAGGGTCCCCCTTGTCCTCACTTATCACCCCACCAGCCTCCGCATTCAAAGGATCATCCTCCGCCATTTCTGCCAACTCCAGCATGATGCCACCACCAAACACATCTTCCCTTCACTCCCCCAATCGGCATTCCGTAGGGATCGGTCCCTCCGGGACACCCTGGTCCACTCCTCCATCACCCCCTACTCCTCAACCCCCTCCTATGGCTCCACCCCATGCCCACGCAAAAGATGCAATACCTGCCCCTTCACTTCCTCTCTCCTCACCGTCCAAGGACCCAAACACTCCTTTCAAGTGAAGCAGCATTTCACTTGCATTTCCCCCAACTTAGTCTACTGCATTCGTTGCTCCCAATGTGGTCTCCTCTACATTGGAGAGACCAAATGTAAACTGGGCGACCGCTTTGCAGAACACCTGCAGTCTGTCCGCAAGAATGACCCAAACCTCCCTGTCGCTTGCCATTTTAACACTCCACCCTGCTCTCTTGCCCACATGTCTGTCCTTGGCTTGCTGCATTGTTCCAGTGAAGCCCAACGCAAACTGGAGGAACAACACCTCATCTTCCGACTAGGCACTTTACAGCCTTCCGGACTGAATATTGAATTCAACAACTTTAGGTCGTGAGCTCCCTCCCCCATCCCCACCCCCTTTCTGTTTCCCCCTTCCTTTTTTTTTTCCAATAAATTATAAAGATTTTCCTTTTCCCACCTATTTCCATTATTTAAAAAAAAAAATTTTTTTTTTTAAATCTTTTATGCTCTCCCCACCCCCACTAGAGCTATACCTTGAGTGCCCTACCATCCATTCTTAATTAGCACATTCGTTTAGATAATATCACCAACTTTAACACCTGTGTTCTTTTGTACTATTGTTGTTGACATCTTTTGATGATCTGCTTCTATCACTGCTTGTTTGTCCCTACAACCACACCCCCACTCCACTTCTCTCTCTCTCTCTCTCTCTCTCTCTCTCTCTCTCTCTCCGCCCCCCCACACACACACCTTAAACCAGCTTATATTTCAACTCTTTCTTGGACTCGAACTCAAGTTCTGTCGAAGGGTCATGAGGACTCGAAACGTCAACTCTTTTCTTCTCCGCCGATGCTGCCAGACCTGCTGAGTTTTTCCAAGAACAGAAGTAAGCCTGGGATATATAACTGGAGGAGGAAAGATAAATTGCAGATTCTAAATTAAGGTGAGAATTTTGAAATCAATGTGCTAGGGCAGAAGGAACCAGAGTAGGACAGTGAGGTCAAGGGTGATATGTGAGCATGACGTAATGGGATAGGATGTGGTTGGCAGAGTTCTGGGTGAGTTGGAGTTGTAGTAGGGTGGAATTTGAGACCAACGGAGAAGTCAATTTTGAAGGTGACAATGACATGGGTTAGGGGTTTCAAAGGTAGTGGAGGTGAGGCAAAATCACATCGAGAATACTTCAGAGAAGATCTTGATGTGTGATTTGATGGTCATTCACACTAAAATAGACTACTGAGGTTGCACAGCGTCCTCAGTTATAGAGGGAGTTAGAATCTTAGCCTAAGATATAAAATTTCTGGTGAAAGCCAATACGGTAGCTAGTGTTGGTAACTGGAGGAAGTTCTGGTTCATGCACAATGTCACACACCACACCAGTGTAAATATGGAAGCTCACCCTGTGCTTACACATGCTGTCAAACATATGGACATATGAAACTGATGGGAAAGAACAGGCTAGCTGATCTATCAAACCTGCACCATTTTCAGGATGGCTGGAGCATTATGACTCTCACCAACAGGCAGCACTTATATAAGGAATAGAAAAGCTAGGAGAATGGAACATTGTGGCGTGTTAGCCCTGACTATTAGCGTAGAGAAGAAGCCATTGCAGATGTGCTGGTAAATTGGGACATGTATGAGCGAAACAACAAAACAGTAGTACCATGGAGGTGGACCATTGAATGGAAGGACTGCAGAAGGATGGAGTTGGTCTATCAAATCAAACGCTGCAGCGAGGTTTTGAAAAGGATGATAAAGGATATGACAGCACAGTTGCAGTCAAATAGGACATTATTGGTGGCTTTGACCAAGGTAGTCTTGACGCTGTGTCAGGCTGATGGGATGTGAATGGCAAATGATAAGAGAGATAAACTCAAGGCATTCAAACAGATGTCCTCAATGTTTAAGCAAATTCAATAAAATGTATTTGGCACATTTTAACTGAAACCCACAACCAATTCCACTTTATTAATAATTCTGGAAAGGTTCCCAAAGTGTTTAAGAAAAAAAATTACGAATTTGTTATGTCCAATCCTTTACATAGGTCTCTGTCAGAGAATTCTTACCAATCGGATCATTTCTTCAAATGCTTGTTCAGTTACAAAATGATAATCATATCCATCCTCTTCTCCAAAATATGGACTTCGGCTTGTATGACAGATACTAGAAAAGAAAAGTTAAAATATAGGCTTCTATAAATCATTTTGCTAATACAGGGCCCTGATGTGGATTGCATTATCAGACAGGCCGCTCTGAAGGTACTTGATTCCAGATGGATCTGTGTAACAGATGTAAAAATAAAAGGAAATAGCTTGTTTAAAAAACCAGATCTCTTGACAAATATTGACAGGAATAAGCAGACTGCACTTGGACCGTTTTCTCTTATAGAACCATCAACTTAATTTATATTTTGTTAAATTTCAAACTCATCAAATTGCTGGTTTTTGTTGCTTTTTGCAGCTAATGCTGCTATCAGGCAGACTCAGGTCAGGCACAATACAATGCAGAGAGACAAAATGCTCTGGTTGTTATGTGTAGTCACATCGTAAATGCATTTGAAAATAATATGTTTACAATTTTGCTAACTCATAATCTATGAGTACAACAGTAATAATTCTAAAGCATGAAAACTGTTTTCATTACTAGAGTGCTTCATCCAAAATCATGTTGAAATTAGGGTCTGGTGATCATTTGTTTTTTAAAAGCTGGGTCTAAAAATTTTGAATAGCCTGAGAGTCGGTGCATAATTTTCAAAGTGAACCTTCTAACCCTTTTTCATTTTTAGTGAAACCAAATTTACTTTGACTTTTGCCTTCCTAGAAAAGAAAAAATAAACAAACACTAACCAGTGAAGAAGAACACATTTACAATGTTGCTGCATGTAGTGACAGAAGAATTGGTCCCACAATATGCCATAACTTCAATTTCGAAAAGTGTCCCTCGTGCAACATTTCATTTTCTGTATCAATCATCCCCATGGCCTCTCTGGGTGAGATGCTATCTTGTTGCCAATTCGTAATGTATAATGGGCAGTGTTGTGCTGTTGTTCCATTCCCAATTGGGCCTGGCTTGAGTTTTGGCTCAAATTCATTAACAGAGAAAGAGAGAAGACTTTCATTACATCAATCTGGGCTAGTTTTGAATCTAAGCATCAAAGATGAAAGAATAGTGTTAGAACCCACTGAACCACTTGTCTCCTCTGCCTTTTCTCAATAGCTATATTTCAAGAAACTTTACTGTGTCTGGACGTGAGGGGTGCTGAATCAAAAGGGAAACAGATGTCCTCATACAAATTAGTCTTTTGGTTAAACTGACATAAAGAGAACAAAAGACATTTGTCTCAGATGTGCACAGTAGCCACTGGTAATGTACAGCACTTGATTCCAAAACTACAGGTAGCAAGCAGTGTTTCAAAAGGTGCCATTGCAAATTCAAAATACTTTAACAAAATGAACATAATTTGCACAAGCAAAATGTAGGTCACTTGGTGATTGTAAAAATCTTACTTTCAAAGACATTTTATATAGTCAAGGCTTTCAGTGCAGTGTTGAACAGACTCTGTGACACTTTGATGCAAGATGCCAACATGGTTACTGTCTTTTTTTTATTTTATAAAATTGCCAAGACCAACCACACTGGCAAAACATTTGGTAAATACTACGTTCTCCAAAGCCGATTACAACCCTCACACTTTCAGGATAATTCATGACTTTATTCTGGCTTTAATTCATGTGTTTGATAACCTTAGGAGAAAAGATTATGACATTGTATAATTAAGGGACTTGAATCCAACTGGCTTCAAGAAACTGATACATCATATGACTCAGCTTGGAACTAAGTATCTGAGAAAATCCAGAGCATCGACATGGTGGATAAAACCATGTGAATTACAGTCCAATTAAAAAGGGGCAAGACAGAAAATGATGAAGGACAACATGTGATCTTTTGTAATTTAATTGAAGATCTGCCATCTAATACAGACAGAAGGGAATTAGCAGAAGCAAGCTGTTGCAGAAATCTTAGCTAATGTATTTACTTCTTGTACCTGGAAGCATTCAGTGGAATAGGTGTATACAAAAAACACATTAATGAAACAAAAGGAACTGAATATCAAATACAGTATCAGAAGTTCAATCCTGTCATATACAACAAGCCAGAGTGAAAGAAAAAGTTTACAATTAACCAAATTTATGTACAAGATCTATACTTATGAGTTCCCAGTAAAATCTCAATTTACTACATATAATAGTCTGATTGTAAAATAAAGAGAATAATGGATTGCTTTGAATGAATTCCATATCAATTATTAAATCATTTGGTTTAGTTGATATGTTAACTACAAAGGCAAAACTCACCTTAGCCTCTCAGGATTAGTGGATCAAAATTCATTTAAAAGTACTTATAACTATTTATAACAGTAAAACTACATGTTTTAGGACAAAGAATGGCTGAAAGCAATGTTCGCAGGAACAGTGACACTTAGGGAGTGAGCACAAAAGACCAATGTGTAGAAGAGAAAGATCTGGCTACAGATGAAGCCAGTAAGCATGGCGTAAACTATACAGCATGACTTAGGATAAAAAATTGAGAATAATATGTAAAGTGATCGGAGACTTGGAAAATCACATGGTGAATAAGAAATAGGGATACGGGAAGCTTTGTTGAGAAAAATGTACGGAAGAAAAAGCTATTTAATGGGAAAGGGGAATAATGTAGAGAATGTGCAGAAGATTTTAAGAGATGTAACTCTGAAATGTAGGAAACGTGGCAGTTAATTTGCACACAGCAAGCTCCTACAAACAAACTCATCCATTTGCCACAGTTTTGCCCTTTCACTTAATCTATTAATATCCCTTTGTAATTTTTTACGCTTCCATCTACACAGTTTACAATACCGCCTATCTTTGTCTCATCAGCAAACTTGGCTCTCTATCCCACATCTAAGTTATTAATAAATACGGTGAATAGTCGAGGCCCCAACACTGATCCCTGTGGGACACCACCAGTCACAACTTGCCAATTAGGGTACCTCTAGAAAAACTGATCATCTGAATCACTTATCTCATTGTGCGCCCTCGCTCTGAGAAGATTGGCTGCCATATTTATGATAATCTGTTTTTGTAATGTTGATTGAGATATTAATATTGACCCGGGCTCCAGGATAACCCCTTTGCTCTTCTTTGAAATAGTGCCATGGGATCTTTTATATCCACTGGAGAGGGTAGACAGGGCCTCGGTTTAAAGTCTCATCTGGAAGATGACATCTCAGGCAGTGCAACATTACCTCAGCATGGCACTGGAGTGTCAGCCTTAATTTTTGTGCTCAAGCCCTGGGGTGGATTTTGAATGCACAACATTTGGACTCAGAGATTGGAGTGCTACCAACTAAACCACAGTTGACATCATGTGACCAGGGTACTAAACTGACTGCAAACACTGCGGTCCATGGAAATACAACCTAACAAGAAGTTAATGTGATTTGGAGGGAGATGGAAGAAATAGGGGAGTAAAATGAATAGCAGGCAAAATTTTCACAAGTATTTCACAAACTAAACTTCTTCAATCGCCCTGGAAATGCTTAGCTCAATAAGCTGCAGAGTGAAATACTTTAACAGCAGGTCTAGTAGGAAAGTCGGAAAGGGAATGTGAGTTTAGTTGAAGGACTGTCCTTTTTCCCTCTGCCATCTGGTGGGAATCCAGCCTAGACTGATGGAATGTTTGTGCTTTCTCTCTGACAGCTACATGAAGAGTGGTGAGTTTCAGCAATCCTAATGCAGTTGCTAGTGGTTGTGAGTCAACATTATGATACTAGCCATATTTCCACACTAATAGTTGTCACACTCACTCTTATATTTCTATCATGTTAGTACTACCAGCTCCGAAGTGTGACTATCACAGCTAGAAGCAATCGAAAAGCAAGCTTGCAACTTTCAATAGGGATAGTGAATCCAGCAAGTTGATTAAGGCGTGGCTGCTGGCTACAGAATACCCATATATCGGGAGCTAGAGGCACTAATGCAGCATATCTTCCTAATATGGCAACTGGATAACATTCAACATCAAATATAAGGAGTTCTGACCAACACCACAAGAGTTCAAGTTCAGTTATCCTAATAATAACAGCAAGATTGAACTTGCATATCGTTCCTTTCACAGAGGGCTTCCCAAATACATCACAGTCAATGGAGGTACTTTTGAAGTATATTCACTATTGTAATGTAGGGAAACATGGCAGCCAATCAGCACACAGCAAATGTGCACAATAAGGTAAATGATTCACATCATCAGTTTTTTCTAGAGGTTCTCTAACTAGAAGGTACGCCAACTGGTGGTGTCCCACAGGGATCTGTGTTGGGGCCTCAATTATTCATCCATTCATTTTCATACCACTTCTCCTGGTGAGAGTCGTGGTGGCAATAAGCTGAGCAGGGCCGACTAGACTTCCCTTTCCTCAGTCACAGATTCCAGCTCCTCCTGGTCGATTCCCAGGTGTTCTCAGGCCGGCCGAGAGATATAATCCCTCCAGCGTGTCCTGGGTTGGCCTTGAGGTCTCCGCCTAGTGGCCCATGCCCGGTACAGCTCCAGCAGGAGCCTACCAGGGGGCAACCTTATCAGATGCCCGAACAACCTCAACTGGTCCCCCTCAATCGGAGGAGCAGCGACTCTACTCCAAGGCTCTCACGGATTGTTGAACTCCTCACCCTGTCCCAGAGAGTACATCCAGCAACCCTGCAGAGGAACCTCATTTCCACTGCTTATATCTGCAATCTTATCCTTTTGATCATTACCCACAGTTCACGACCATAGATGAGGATGGGGACGTAGATCGACCGGTAAACCAGGAGCTTCGTCCTAAAACTCAGCTCCCACTTCACCACCACGGGCTGGTACAGCACCCGCAGAACTGCAGCCACAGCTCCAATCTGCTGGTCACTCTCATGCTCCCCCCTGCCATCAGTCATGAACAAGATCCCGAGATAATTGAACTCTTTCACTAAAGGATGCTGTTCCTCCCTCAGATTTGGAGGTGCTGACCTGCATCTCAGCCGTGTCACAGAAAATTACCAGAAGGCTAATGGAATTCTGGTCTTTACATCTGGAGGGCTAGAATACAAAGGGTTAGAAGTCATGCTGTAGCTATTAAAAACCCTGGTTAGAGCACACCTGGAGTACAGTTCTGACTACCAGACCTTAGGAAGGATATACTGGCAGTAGATTCCCTGGACTTTAGAAGTTAAGGGTGATTTAATTGAACTTTTCATGATATTAAGGGGAATTGATAGAGTAGATAGAAACTATTTCCCTGTTTAGGAAATCTAAGACAAGGGCACAAAGCCAAAAAAATTAGAGCCAAGCCTTTCAGGATTGGAATTAGGAAAAACTTCTACACATTTATGGAGAGGTGGTGACGCAGTGGTAATTTCGCTGAACTAGTAATCCAGAGGCCCAGGTTAATGTTCTGGGGCCATGAGTTCAAATTTAAATAAAATCTGGAATTTTAAGTAATGGTAACCATTAAACTATTATCATTAATTGTTGCAAAAATCCATCTGCTTCACTAATGTCCTTTAAGAAAGGAAATCTACCATCCTTACCTGGTCTGCCCTACACGTGACTCCAGACCTATAGCCATGTGGCTGACTGCTTTCTGAAATGGCCTGGCAACTCAGTTCAAGGGCAAGTAGGGATAGCAACAAATGCTGGCCTTGCCAGTGATGCCCATGTCCATTGAAAGAATCAATAAAAATAGTAAAGGGTGGCAGAAGTTTGGAACTCTTCTGCAAATACAATTGATGTTGGGTTAATTGTTAACTTTAAACCTGAATTTGATAGGTCTCTGGTAAGTTATTAAGCGAGCTGGGGCAGAGATGGGTGTATAGATTAGGTCACAGATCAGCCATGATCTCACTGAATGGTGGAACAGGCTTGAGGGACTAACTAGTTTGGTCATGTTCCTATGCTATAATTCGAAGGATAAATGTTGACCAGGACACCAGTTCATTAAGGATTTTGGACAACTTGTCCTGAGCCACACAGTAATTAAATTATGAGGACTGGTTCCATAAAATTTGCTTGTATTTCTCTGAGTTTCCCTAGCACCTCTTTGAATAAAACGATGTAAGCTTGTACATCCATCTGGTTAATTTAACGTCTCAACCAAAAGACACTACCTCTGACAATTCTGCACACCTTGAGGTTCTGCAATGCTTACGTGGAGTTGGAATGTTTCAGATCGGTTTCTTTGCCACATTCTAACTGAATAGCTTTGGGGAGAAAAGCTGGTATTGGCAAACTTATTTTGATTATTAAAGTTGCTACTAATTCTACAAGCTTAATTAATAAAAAAAAAATGCATAAAAGCTCAAGTCTAATGCTTTGACTTTTTACATCCTCTTTAACACAGCAAAAGCTTATTCAAGTAATTAAAGATAAAAGCAGATTGCCTAAGACTATATTGCTCAAGCCAGGATGCAATAGCCAGAGGACACTTGGTCTATTTTGTTAACCCTTTACTTGCTCCATCGTCTTCTCAGGTTTCAAATTCCGGGCAACAATTTATCAAAAGAGGAAAAGCTACTATTTCACATCTGGAATGGATAACAATCTTAAATTTACCAGCGGCTGTAATTTAGCCCAAATCTGTGAAACAAATATTAATTCAGTGGCAGGGTCAGCACAGGATCTGCAACAGTGGTTTGAATTTCAGGATGGATGGTCAATCTATTGTTTTTTGTATTAAACAACATTGACTTCTGCAACATTATTTGCTAAATATGCCAGTGGCAGAAACAATATAAGTCAGAACATTCTCCCTTAGGGCTTATTTTTCTAATTTTTACATATAACACATCTCTCACATGGTGGCATGGATTAAACCACAAAAAATATTTATCACCAAATGGCCAGGGGTGACTAGCTATAAAATGAAGCTTCATGAATTTATGTTAAGTACACTCTTGCAAAAGTTTAGCTCTCCTAAAATATGGCTGCTAAAGACATCTGAAGGCAGAACATTAAATACGCTAGCAATATATTTCACTTTGACTTCTCAGCCTAACAATTACTGTTGGTCAAATTTGTAGGCACATGTTTAACATGCTTCTATAAAATTCTTCTGTCACTTTAACAGAAGTTGTAGCCTATTTAAAATAAACTAGTGAATGCTGCTGTTAAAACAGCATTTGTCAGGAACAGTCATTTTTAGGATCTTAATCTAACAATGCGGGCGGCCAGAATATCAGGCAAAGCAGACCAAGCAGATCCTGAGTTGAAAAATATCAGATCTGACAATGGTGAAACAATTAGAAAAGTGCTGATTCTTGAGAGATATTTTTTAATTCTGTAAGGAAACATGCCCTAGAAAGGGCTGGCCATAACTGGTACTGGTGGGAAAGAACCTTTAGTTTTCTTGCAATCATATTTTCAGGGCACATTCCCTTTATTTTCTTGTTTAAGTGGCTAATCTATATACCATAATACAAAGAGATCTTGACGCACACCAGCAGGCTCTGGTAGGCGGCTTTAATATTATCTGACTTAATCTGGAGACGTTTATACAAACGCAACCGCCACAGGGAAATACATTTCAGACTTGAATATATTTAAGGCTGAGATCAACAGATTTTTGGTCTCTTAGGGAATCAAGGAATACCAGAAGTGGACAGCAAAGTGGTGATGAAGCCGAGGATCAGCCGTGATCGTACCGAATGGAGGAGCAGGCTCAATGGGCCACAAAGTCTACTCTGCTCCTATTTCCTTTGTTCTTATGGGCTGAATCTTCTGGTTGGCGTGCGGGAGCGGGCCCGACACACTGATGCATAAAATAACACGTGATGACATCAGGCATACGTCCTGACATCATTGCGTGTCATTCCAATATTTCATTTGGAGGGCGCGCGCCAGAGGCGGCTGCGCGCCTGCTGAAATGTCAATAGCCTATAAAGGCCATTAAAAAAGTACTTAACCTAGTTAAGAATGCTGCCCGCCCAACCTTAAGAGCCCAAGCGGCCTTCCTGTTTTTCAGGAAACCCTATCCACGGGTGGGATGAGGTTTCCTGAAGCTTTTATAAAATAATTAAATAAATTTCCCTAAACTTCACAAACATGTCCCAGCTCATGTGACCCTGTCACATGAGTGGACATGCTTCAATAAATTTTTACTTTATTTATTAAAGAGTCTTATAATCCATTCAATCTCCCTGAGGCAGCTCTGTGCCTCAGGGAGATTGCTATGCTTTTTCACGCAAATGAGCAAAAGAGCGCAAGCCCCGACTCTCCCTCCTCTCCCCACCTGCACAGGTAGCGCTGAGCGCTACTGGCCACGTGTTAAGCTGGGTGGGCCTTAATTGGCCTGCCCGCGTAAAATGGCGGCCGCAGGCAATCATGGGCAGTGATCAGCTCCACACCCGGCCCACCCACTCCCGCCGAGCTTACCCACCATTGGAAAAATTCTCCCCTATGAAATCACAATGGTGTTATTTACAATAGAAACTCTGATGCCATATGAAGTGTGTTAGAACAATTTGTTTGTTGTGGTGTGACAGTCCACAAAATTAACATGTCACGCAATTTGCAGCTTAAGCATTGAAAGCGTTCATGACAAGTAACAACGGTAGTAGACGTGCCAGTATCTGAGTGATCACAAATCTTTGGTTTGTGAATCTAGACATTTGTAGCAAAAGAAAATTGCCCAGCAATTGTACAGAGCAGAATTCAAGTTTGTGCTTTCCGATACATTGCATTCCCTATCAAAACTGTTCCACTATGAAAAAAAAAGAAAGGTGCCTCATGCTGCATGAAGGCTTCAGGAAAGGGGAATGGGAAGAAAATAAATCAATATTTCTTTGAAAAACAAATTAAAAAACAAAACAATTTGCTTAAAATACTCAGTTCAAAGTCTATGATGTAGCAACCAGCTGGTGTATTCTAAAGAGGTTTGTGACCTTTACACTGAAGATAAATGGATCACATAATGAATGCTCATATCCCAGAAACAAGCACCAGATTCAGCCACTACATGTGCTTTGAATCAACTAAACAGAAAAATGTTTTCGTCTAAATTTAACAACATTCCTCACTTTGTTCATCTGCTGTGGCCAGACAAGCATAGCAAATACAGCATTTGAGAACAGCAGATTACGAGAAACAGTTTTAATACATCAATTTTCTTGGACTTCAAGGTCAACAGTAGTTGCCCCCGACCCCCTCAAAGATAAAAAAGAAAGCTTTGACCTGTAAGTATTAATAAAAATGTTACTCAGAATTTTTCTTCTGAAATGGGAAGCCCAATATCAAAGTTATAGCCATACTGAAAGTCCTCTTGAAGCATTATGGCTGTGGCACACCAATGGAGTAACTAGCACTTAACGTTCAAGAAAAGCCTAAAAGGAGGAAATACTTTCTAGTCATTTTCACCTTCACCAGCTGGTAATCTGGTTCAGAGGATCACCTGTCCATTGTAGCATGTGTTCTATTTTCATCCCATTGATTTCCAATAGTCAAGGTGAAAATTATCCCAGTGTATTTACTCTTAGATAGACAATGAACACTTCCAACAAATCTACCCCTCCTGAGCCACGCACTCTCCTTTAAAGAGACATCACCATTCCGTATTTGCTATTAACTTGTACATGTGTAATTGCTGCAGTTACTTAAGTAGTTTGATCATTTTGCCACTGTGCTTTGATAGTTCTATTTTTTTCACAATACCCTCAGGCAAACTGAAAAAAAAGCAGATTATTACGCATCACCAAAAAATGTGATGTAAGAGTAGGGTACGGGGAAAAGGCAGGGCAATGGCATTAGGTCATAATGCTCATTTGGAGAGCCGGTGCAGAAACAATGGGCCGATGGCCTCCTTCTGTTCCATTAAAACTCTGTGATGCTGAGACTGTTGAATAAAATGATGTATAAGACCGTATTTAGAGGCTTGCAGACTTGTCAAAACTGTCAAACGGTTGCCACTTAATCTATGTTTGTGACAGTGCTGTCTGACATCCAGTACTAGATAAGTAGAAATTTCTGCCAATTAAATAGTGGGAAGACCAAAGTCTTTGGGCAGAATTTTAACCTTTGGATCTGCTCGCAGCAGGGGAAACCGACAACGAGTTGGGAGTCTGAAAGGTATTAGAGCGGGCTTTGCCATGGCTTTTTAACTCAGCAACAAAATTAGCGTCTTTCTTCTGGGTTTCCCAACAAATCAGAGCAGATGCACATGATCACAGCCCATTCCTGACTGTTCAAGTTTCACTATTTAAAGGAATTCCAGCAAGAATCAGAATGGATCCATTGTGTAAATATCAGGACAGAAACAGCAACTGTACTGATGAAGCCTCAAATTGGGAAGTGGGATTCTGGTTCTTGGAGACATCCATGAAAGTAATGCTGTGGTTTTGTAAGTTTAGAAATGTGTACAAGTTAAATGCAGGAGTTGGCCGGTTCCTGCTGAGTTCCCAACGCACCAGCATTTTTTGATCTTCTAACATCCCCACAAGTGCCCGCCCCACCTCCTATTAGAGGTTAAAATTTCCCCTGTCTTCAAGCCACCAACTACATCCCTCTCCCTGACAACTGACTGAGGCAGAAACAGACTGATCACAACTTTAGACATGTGACCAAGATGATTTTTCAACCACTTATTGGCACCATCATTAAGACCTTCTATTTCCACCTCCATAAAATTGCCTGGCTCTCCCCCTGCCTCAGCTCATCCTTTGGTGAAACCCTCATCCAGGCCTTTGTAACCTCGAGATTTAGCTATTCTAATGCACTCCTGGCTGATCTCCCATGTTTGACCCACCTGCTCCCAAACTTGGCGCCATCCAAAACTCTGTTGCCTGTATCCTAATTCGCACCAAATCCCATTCACCCCTGTGCTCACTTATCTGCACTGGTTCCTGGTTAAGTAAAGCTTGATGTTAAAATTCTCATCCAGGCTTTCAAATCCCTTTATGACCTCGCCCCTCCCTATCTCTATAATCTCCTCCAGCCTCATAACCCCAGCCCCCCAAGATATCTGCGTTCCTCTAATTCTGGCCTCATGAGAATTCTCAATTTTAATCACTCCACCATTGGTGGCCATACTTTCAGATACCTGGACCATAAGCTCTAGAATTCTCTCCCTAAACCTCTCCACCTCGCCTTTCTCCTTTAACACAAATCTTAAATCTACCTTTTTGACCAAACTTTTGGTTATCTGCTCTAAATGCCTCTTTATGTGACTCGGTGTCATTTTTTTTATGATGCCCCTCTGAACCACCTTGGGACGTTTTGTAAAGTTAGAGGTACTATATAAATAGAAATTGTTGCTGTTGCTATCGAAGCCTTCCTATGAAACCATCTGCAATGAAAGTTAATATCAACCATGCTTCAGCCATTAGGGTAGCATTGCATAATGGTGCCTGCAAAATAGGCATTAAGGGACAAGGTCCTTAAGGCACAAAAGCGAATAGTTCTGTTTTGTGTCTATTATTGGGTGTGTTGTTGGAAAGGTTTTTTCTTGGTGGCTTTTATTTCAGAATTTTAGTCAAGAAAGTGTGCGATGGTACGTAACGGAATGGATTGTAAGTTGGAGAATTGAGGAGCAATGGTGACGATGGGATGACATCTTAGGAGAACCCAGTCTCAATAGCCACTCATGGACATCCCGGCTGGAGCAAAGAGGTCCTAGATGCCTGGTCCCTGTTGGCTCCTCCAAGGTGGCTTCCTAATATCTGGTGGCAAGGGTTGCATCCTCGTGATAGTGAGATTGTGAAGGACGCAGCATATTGCCATGAACTTGGTCCCACTCTGGTGAGCATTGGAGGACTCGCACCAAAAGGCACGGGCAGCAGAACTGTGACTTCAGAACACAGATGATCTGGCCCACATCATCCCTTGTGACTGCATGTCACTCATTAAAAACATGTTGTTCACATGTGGTCAGGTGATTCGCTAGCAAGAGAGAAGACTATGAAGTCCCCTCACTTGGCATACAGGGCCTCACTTACCTTCCTCATGCAACAATGGGTGATAGAGCTGGGAAATGTGGCCATGTCACTTGCTCTCACCTGGAAGGATACACTTGCATAGAAGATGAGGGTAATGGTGACTTTGTCGGCCACTAGCTGTGACTTCCTTCCCTGCTGTGCAGCCGTAGGTCCTGTTGAAGTGGCCACAGTTCAGTGGCCATCTCCTTGGTGATTGTAGGCGCCTCTCATACATAGCTCCTGGCTGAGGTGGAGAAATGCTTCCTGAATACTTTTGGTAAGTAGAGCCATCTATTGAGAGCCTTCCTCCTATTCCCTCTGCATAAAGTATCCTCTCTCTCCAGCCTATGTTCCATGCCTCTGTTGTGATACAACCTAAGGGGATCTGTAGCTATAATCACCATTAGTCAAGCAGGCTTTCTGTTGACAGGGCTGCAAACTCCTCTGACCTCCCTGTCAGGATGCAGCAACACTGCCATTGAAAGCCAGCAGGTTACCATAACTGGAATACACCACAACACTTCTATAAACTTTGCAGGAGCAAAAGCAAGTCAAAATCACATCATCTGGAAGTTACATGCCAAATAATGCAAATGGATGTGGGGGTGTGGGCGGTATGTGTTCAGCTCTGAGTGAATAGGAGAGGGTCTTAACTGGGCCTGTATAGTTTAAATTAGAAGGTGAGTCAACTCAAACATCACAATCTGACCACTTTGCATACTTTTGGTGTGTGTATAGCATGCCTCCGTTAGCACCCTGTCAGAACTTTGTCAAGTTCTGATCACCTTACCTAAGGAAGCATATGCCTGTCTTAGAGGGAATCCAATGAAGTTTAATTCAACTGATTCAAGGGATGAGGTGATTGGCTTATGAAAAAAAGATTGAGTAGAAAAGGAGGTAATCTCATTAAAACCGGCAAGATTCTTAAGGAACTTGATAGCACAGATGCTGGGAGGGTGTTTCCCCTGGTTGGCAAGTCTAGATGTAAGAGTCACAGGACCGGATTTTCACAGTCAGCCGAACTCTGGAGACCTTTAAAAATGGCTGGTGGGACCCAGATGCACAAATCCTGGCCCCATTTCCAACAGAGGGAAGGGGAGCAGGGAGTGAATCACACAGGAAACCTGAACTCAGCAGAGCCATTTGAAATTAGTGCTGAGTTCAAACAAACCCCATTTTCACTGTTTCATGGGTCTTAACCCACAATGTGATAGTCACAAATTTATGGAATAGACTTAAATATTTGTGAAGGGTAGAAAGGTCTGTTTAAGGGCAGGATTTTCATGATAGAGACGGGTAGTTTAAGTCGAGGAATTTCCCAACTCAGCAGACCCACATCTGTTTAAAGTGCCCCCGTTTTCAATCAATTTTCACTCTGGGGAGGCAGGGACGGAATAGAATTAGGCCCGCTGACCCCAGAGCAGATCGTTGGCAACAGCAGGCCAGGTAAGTGCCATGATGGGCTGGTTAGGAGGCTTGCCTCAGTTATCTGGGACTTGTCCCAGTTGTTTTAACCTTCACAACCCCTTGCTCCCCCACCCAATTCCCATTCCTTCTCTATGGCATCTGACACCTCTAGGCCGCCTCCATAGCTGCTCACAAGTATCCACTATGGGCAGACCTCAGGAGCCATGTGAAGATAAAAAAAATCCTAACAATCTAATAGAGCTCTCACTCATACACACTTGATATTGGAAAAAGACTCCCGTTCATGAAACCCATTCAATGATGTTTAATCTCCCTCAAGTGTTTAATCTGTTATAACATCAAACTTCTATTCTGTAACTACAAAGACAGCTAATCCTTTAATAGCCTCCAAACTGTCAATCAAAAAGTGAATTCAGCCACCCCGCTGATATAAGTGCTGTTGTAGTTTTTGAAACTCAGCCAAGCATTTATAATGACCTTGGCTGTAATAACAGCCCTTGGGTGATGACAACAAAGAACTCAATTGAAATTGCTAGAACAGATGGTGATGGTGTTTGCTAATCTACACCAGATGGCATGACAATCAAAGCAGTCCTCGGGCAGAGGGGTTTTTTTTAAACACTAGCTGACAGATTCAGCCTGTTTTGTTTCATATTTAAAGTACTGGGGATTTGGAAAAAAATTAGATCATGCCTTATCTGCCCTTCACAAGTGTTAGTGTTGAATTGTGCTACAATAGAGTACATGCTTTAAGTTGGTAATGAAGAGCAGCTGTCCACAATTGGGGAAATAATAGGGCTTCATTACAAGAGCATAAAAAGGTGTTTACACTGGGTGTTGGGGGGAATTGGAAGAGTGTGTGTCTTCACTTTGCAGCCTTAGAAATAAATCTGTTTTAAGGTACAGGCTGGCTTTAGACTCATCCTTTCCTCAACATACGAATATCAGAGTTAACATGGTAGCAAGGGATGAACATTAAACTCTGGTGATTGGTTGTTGAATAAGAAATGTTTTGTATCCATCTTCTGAGAAAAAAAGCATACTACTCCTGACAACCTCAGTAATAGAAAGGACGATGCGAAATCTCAAGCTTTGACTATTGAACAGTTTTTTCAGAGGCAGAACCATATCAACAATGTAAAAATGAATTTGAAATGTGGACATGGGTTATCTCGTTACGCTGAAGGAAGCAAGGTATGGCCTTGGCTTTGTCATTATCGGCAAAAAGTAAGACTAGGAGTAAAGCATTTTCAGAATTGGATGTGGGTGACTTGGACACTGAAGAGGGATTAACCCTTGTATTACTGTTTTAGGATAAGTTTTACAAAAAGGATGATTTGATGGAACAAATGAAGTATGGTCAACTTTTGACAGATTTAAGAAAACAGACAATCAGTCTAAGGAGGAGTATACTATGGACTTTGGTAAGTGGTCTAAGAGACTGAAAAAGTTTAACCTTGAAATCTCAGAGTCTATATTGGCTTTCAAGTTACTGGACCGTGCACAAACTTCTCATGTCGATAGACTTTTGGTCTTGACGTGGATTCAATTTCCTGTAAAAGATTTGCTCCTAGACCAAATGGCTGCTGCCCTAAAAAATTATTTGGGAAAGCAGTCATTTCCAGCTAATTTTCCACCAAATTCAGGCAATTCTGCTGTAAAGCAAAGGATGGAAGAAGTTCGAGATTACCAAAATATTAGACACAGATTTCAGTACAAACACAAGGTTGTGATAGATGGTCTGAAGACGGTCACACTTACAGCCAATTTGAGAGTTGAGTCCTAAAGCAGGTCTGGGATGGCGACTATAGGTGCTTGAACCCAAGAAATCTACGGGGAGTGATTAATCGGTGTTATTTGTGTGATTCTAAATATCATTACACAATGAATTGCCCTCAGCGAAAGAATCGTGTTTTTGAAGTAACGCATGAAACAGATAATTCCAATGCTGAGAATGATGATGGTGACTGCCACGAAGGAATTGTGCTGGTCACTGGGAATTTGAATCCAGTGATGAGTATTTTGGTTGCTGATTCGTTCAACTACGCAGTACTGGATAGCGGGTGCACTTCCAGCGTGTGGGGTGGATTGGCTAAATTGCTACCTGGAATCTCTCTATGAGGCAGATCGGTGGAAGTTTAAGGAGTATGGAAGTTCCATGTGTTTTAGCTTTGGGAACAACAACATGCTAATGCCAAAATCAGAAACAAAAATACCTGGAAAAACTCAGCAGGTCTGGCAGCATCTGTGGAGAGGAGCACAGTTAACGTTTCGAGTCCGCATGACTCTTCAACAGAACTATGGAAAAACGGAAAAGGGGTGAAATACAAGCTGGTTTAAGGGGGGGGGGGTGGGACAAGAAGAGCTGGATAGAGGGCCAGTGATAGATGGAGATAACCAAAAGATGTCATAGATAAAAGGACAAAGAGGTGTTGAAGGTGGTGATATTATCTAAAGGAATGTGATAATTAAGGGTAGAAAGCAGGACGAGCAAGGGACAGACAGCCCTGGTAGGGGTGGGGTGGGGTGAAGGAATCGAAAAAGGCTAAAAGGTAGAGATAAAACAATGGATGGAAATACATTTAAAAATAATGGAAGTAGGTGGGAAAAGAAAAATCTATTATAAATTATTGGAAAAAAAGGGGGGAATCGAAAAGGGGGTGGGGATGAAGGAGAGAGTTCATGATCTAAAATTGTTGAACTCAATATTCAGTCTGGAAGGCTGTAAAGTGTCTAGTCGGAAGATGAGGTGCTGTTCCTCCAGTTTGCGTTGAGCTTCATTGGAACAGTGCAGCAAGCCAAGGATGGACATGTGGGCGTGAGAGCAGGGTAGAGTGTTGAAATGGAAAGCGACAGGAAGGTCTGGGTAATGCTTGCGGACAGACCGAAGGTGTTCTGCAAAGCGGTCACCTAGTCTGCGTTTGGTCTCTCCAATGTAGGGGAAACTACATTGGGAGCAACGAATGCAGTAGACTAAGTTGAGGGAAGTGCAAATGAAATGCTGCTTCACTTGAAATGAGTGTTTGGGCCCTTGGACGGTGAGGAGAGGGGAAGTAAAAGGGCAGGTGTTGTATCTTCTGTGGTTGCATGGGAAGGTGCCCTGGGAGGGGGTTGAGGTGTAGGGGGTGATGGAGGAGTGGACCAGGGTGTCACGGAGGGAACGATCCCTATTGAATGCCGCCGGGGGGGTGAAGGGAAGATGTGTTTGGTAGTGGCATCATGCTGGAGTTGGCGGAAATGGTGGAGGATAATCCTTTGAATGCGGAGGCTGGTGGGGTGATAAGACACTTCCTCCTACCTCTCCCTGGACAATGACCCCACCACTGAACATCAAGCTATTGGTTCCAGGACTGTTACTGACCTCATCTCCTCTGGAGATCTTCCTTCCACAGCTTCCAACCTGATAGTCCCCAACCTCGGACGGCCCGCTTCTACCTCTTACCCAAAATCCACAAACAGGACTGTTCCGGCAGATCGATCGTGTCAGCCTGTTCCTGCCCCACGGAACTCATTTCTTGCTATCTTGACTCCATTCTCTCTCCCCTTGTCCAGTCCCTTCCCACCTACATCTGTGATTCCTCTGACACCCTACATCAAATCAACAATTTCCAGTTCCCTGGCCCCAACTGCCTCCTCTTCACCATGGACGTCCAATCCCTCTACACCTCCATCCCCCACCAGGATGGTCTGATGGCTCTCCGCTTCTTCCTCGAACAGAGGCCCGAACAATCCCCAAGCACCACTACTCTCCTCCGTCTGGCTGAACATTCTCACACTGAACAATTTCTCCTTCAACTCCTCTCACTTCCTCCAAATAAAAGGTGTGGCTATGGGTACCCGTATGGGCCCCAGCTATGCCTGTCTCTCTATGGGGTATGTGGAACATTCCTTGTTCCAGTCCTACTCCGGCACCCTCCCACAACTCTTTTTCCGGTACATCGATGATTACTTTGATGCTGTTTCATGCTCTAGTCTGGATCTGGAAAAATTTATTAATTTTGCTTCTAATTTCCACCCCTCCACCATTTTCACATGGTCCATCTCTGACACTTCCCTTCCCTTCCTTGACCTCTCTGTCTCAATTTCTGGTGATAGATTGTCCACCAATATCCATTGCAAGCCTACCGACTCCCACAGCTACCTCGACTACAGCTCCTCACACCCGCTTCCTGTAAGGACCATCCCATTCTCTCAGTTCCTTCGCCTCCATCGCATCTGTTCTGATGATGCCACTTTCAAAAACAGTTCCTCTGCCATGTCCTTCTTCTTCCTTAACTGAGGTTTTCCACCCACGGTGGTTGACAGGGCCCTCAACCTTATCCGGCCCATCTCCCACGCATCCGCCCTCACACCTTCTTCTCCCTCCCAGAAATATGATAGGGTCTCCCTCGTCCCTCCCTCCCTCACTTATCAGCCCACCAGCCTCCGCATTCAAAGGATCATCCTCCATCATTTCCGCCAACTCCAGCATGATGCCACCACCAAACACATCTTCCCTTCAACCCCCCGACGGTATTCCGCAGGGACCATTCCCTCCGTGACACCCTGGTCCACTCCTCCATCAACCCTTACACCTCAACCCCCTCCCATGGAACCTTCCCATGCAACCGCAGAAGATGCAACACCTGCCCCTTTACTTCCCATCACCTCACCGTCCAAGGGCCCAAACACTCATTTCAAGTGAAGCAGCATTTCACATGCACTTCCCTCAACTTAGTCTACTGCATTCGTTGCTCCCAATGCAGTTTCCTCTACATTGGAGACCAAACACAGACTGGGTGACCGCTTTGCAGAACACCTTCAGTCTGTCCGCAAGCATTACCCAGACCTCCCTGTCGCTTGCCATTTCAACACTCCACCCTGCTCTCATGCCCACATGTCCATCCTTGGCTTGCTGCATTTTTCCAGTGAAGCTCAACGCAAACTGGAGGAACAACACCTCATCTTCCGACTAGGCACTTTACAGCCTTCCAAACTGAATATTGAGTTCAACAATTTTAGATCATGAACTCTCTCCTCCATCCCCACCCCATTTCCGATTTTCCCCCTCCTTTTTGTTTTTTCCAATAAATTATATAGATTTTTCTTTTCCCACTTATTTCCATTATTTTTAAATGTATTTCCATCCATTGTTTTATCTCTACCTTTTAGCCTTTTTCAATTCCTTCACTCCACCCCACCCCCACCCCCACTCCCACTAGGGCTATCTGTACCTTGCTCGTCCTGCTTTCCACCCTTAATTATCACATTCCTTTAGATAATATCACCACTTTCAACACCTCTGTCCTTTTGTCTGTGACATCTTTTGGTTATCTCCACCTATCACTGGCCCTCTATCCAGCTCTACTTGTCCCACCCTCCCCTTAAACCAGCTTATATTTCACCTCTCTTCTATTTTTACTTAGTTCTGTTGAAGAGTCATGCGGATTCAAAACGTTAACTGTGCTCCTCTCCACAGATACTGCCAGACCTGCTGAGTTTTTCCAGGTATTTTTGTTTTTGTTTTGGATTTCCAGCATCCGCAGTTTTTTGCTTTTACCAACATGCTAATGTCTTCCAGAAAAGTAATCCTCCCATGCAAGATAGCTGGGATCAGTCTCTTCATCAGAACTGATGTGGTCTCTAGTCTGATACCTCTATTGTTGAGCAAATCTTCAATTAATAAAGCATAGATGAAATTAGACACAAAGAATGACAATTGTGTTAGGAAAAACCGTCGATCTGCATTTTACACAATCAGGCCAATACTGCCTGCCAATGAGAAAGCCAGATGTTTCTTGTTGGGGAGTCCAAACAATCTTGTTAACTTCTGGGGATGAAAATTTGGTGAACAAGTGTTACAAAACTATGATATTTTTCATAATAATGTTGTGGAATATTGTACGGTAGGTTTATGGGTGAGTGTACATGGTTATGTTTGTATGACTGATTTAATTGAATTAGTGTCAAATAGACTGCAAGGTTGAAATTATTAGAAGAGTCAGGTGTAACAAGAGTATTTGAAATGCTAAAAAGTGAGCTAGAGTCTAAGAGTCAGTAGATAAGATGTGAATTAAATTTGCATTTTAAGAAAACAGCAGGACCCTGGAAAGGCTTCAACAGGCAAGCAAGGGTTGCAGCTTGTCTCGACTACATAGTAGAGTGGAGAATGTTGAACCATCACAACAACATAGCAGAAGCAGAGGTCCTCATAACCAAGGGGTTTTTGTAATAGTTAAGAAGTTAGGGGATAAAGCTATATGGGAGGCTAAACAGAGGGAGCTGGATAGTTGGAGGGCATATGGTGTGTATTCAGAAGTCCCAAATAGGGGTCAGCCAGCATCATCACAAAGGTGGGTAGGCATAGATAAGGTCTTACTGGATGGAACTTATGAGGCCAAGGTTAGTCTAGTAGCCTGCGGATTTGAAGAATGCTCAGCAGATAAAGTCGTCCAAGTGGATTCACCCACAGCAGGGAAGGTAATTGTGAATTTATTTTGGCCCTTTTGGCAACATTTTCATGAGAATGTAAGTCCATAGGTATTAAAGTTGCATTTCTGCAGGGGGATCACCTCCAGAGGGAAGGTCTCTCAAACCTCCTAAGAAGGCACCAGAGGTAGAGGGAGAACTTTGGAAGTTGAATAAGCGCATATATGGTTTAAATGATCCTTCCAGAGAGTGGTACTTTTCAGTTCGATCAATGTTATTAAGTTGGGTTGTCTCCAACTAAAGGCAGATCCTCTCATATTTTATTGGTACCACGGTGGGACACTTGCGAGCATCTTCAAGATGCATGTTGATGACTTCCTATGGGTGGCACTGGTGAGTTTCAAAACAAAGTTATTGACAGGATTAGAGCAGACTTTAAGGTTGGGAGTCAGGCTAATAGGCCTTTAAATATATTAGATTAGAAGTAAAGCAGCACAGGTCTGAGGTTAATTAAAACCAGCAATCGTATTTAGAAAGTGTTAGCCCTAGCGCAGTCAATCAGGCTAAGTCCTCACAAAAGCATGCAGATGCTTTCAAAGATGGGACAGAGCAGCTGGGAAACCTCATTGGACAATTAAATTGGCTGGGCACACAGATGAGGCCGGATGCAAGTTTTGATGTTCTTGAACTGAGTACTATACTGAAACATCCCAAGGTCCAGGATATCTTACACGCAAGCAATACATTATAAAGTTAAAGATGGAGAATGTGTACTGAAGTTTTCAGCTTTGGGCGACCCCAAGAATATAAAATTGATTGTGTTCAGTGACGCCTCTCACTCAAACCTTGATGATGGGTTTAAGTGCAGCGGGTTTCATAATATTTCTTGTGGGTGAAAATGTAGCCCCATGGCTTGGGAAACCAAGAAAATAAGGTGAGTAGTAAAGGGCACCCTGGCTGCAGAGACTCTCACATTCATAGAGAAGGTTGACGTGGCATTCTTCTTATTTAAAACGTTCAGGGAAATGACGAAGAAAATGTTCCAATAGAATGTTATATTGACAATCGATCCCTTTGGGATAACAGGCACTCCACAAAGAGTGTGAGTGAAAAAAGATAACGAATTGATATAACAAGTCTAAAACAAATGGTGGAGAAATCTCTAAGCTCCAATGAGTTGTACAAACCATTAGTTATCACGACGTTTCACCAAAAGGACCGCTTGTAGTAAAAAATTATTGGACGTATTTGAAGAGGGATGAGTCAGGATGTGAGTTTTGAAAATGTGTGACTTATTTCTGTCTTCAGTTTTAATTTCTTTTGTCTGAAAAGAAAGTGTTCGTTTTTTTTTCCTCAAAGAAAGGAATCTGTTAGTGTTGGAACTGTGCTGCAATAGAGTACATGCTTTAAGTGAGTAATCAAGAGCAACTGACCCAATTGGATAAGTATTGGGACTTCATTACAAGAATATAAAAAGGTGTTGGAGGGAATTGGAAGAATCTGTGTTTTTACTCTGCAGCCTTGGAAATAAATCGTTCTTAAGGTACAGGCTGGTTTCAGACTCATTCTTTCTTCAACATACAAATATTGGAGTTAACAACAAGTGTTTATGTCCACTCCATAAATTTGTGATTCCCACACTACAGGTGCCTTTGGAACAGCAAAAATGGGGCTTGTTTGAATTCAGCACTAATTTCAAATGGCTCTGCTGAGTTTAGGTTTCCCGCCTGTATGATTCACAATCTGTCCCATTCCCTGTCGGCAAAAATGGGATCTGTTGGAAATGGATGTGGGGCTGACGCCTCCAGGTCCCACCTGCCAATTTTAAAGGTTTCCTTTTTTTAAATTTGGGATTGATGAGGAGAACATACTTCACTCAAAGAGTTGTATACCTTTGGAATTCTCTACCACAGAGAGTTCATTGAGTATATTCAAAATAGAGATCAACAGATTTTTGGATACTAATGAAATCAAGGGAATTGGAGATAGTGCGGGAAGACGTAGCTGAGGTAGAAAATCAGCATGATCTTACTGAAAGGCAGAGCATGCACCGAATGGCGTATTCCTCTCCTATTTCTTATGTCTTTATGTTCTCAGATAATCATTGATCAAAATAGCTTCTAGATGTGATATTTGATCATTTAGAAATTCCAAAGCATTTTCTGACATTGCTCAAGTTGGAGAGACATGCAGCAGAAATTCAGGTGAGCATGCCCAAAATTTCATAGTCATTTACTGCTGGTTGGAAGTTTCTGTTCAGCAAACACATGAATTTCATACATGCATTCTCAGTGCAGATGGCACCCCAGCTGCAGTGCAAAGTTAGAAAATGTATCCTTTCGAGTAAAGATGGGAGTATTGAATGAAGGTCAAATACAGCACAGTTGAGAATTCAAAGACTAGCCCAGGCAAATTTGCCTCATGGCAAGCCACAAAGAAGTGCATTTCCATTACTGACATGATAGTGCGAATCTAGTTTCTTTTCAGAACCAAGACAGAGGAGTTCAGCAGAAATCGAAAGTGCCCAGGCAAACTTACTGAAAATGCTGCCACTGATTTGTGTTTCAAGGTTGCTGACAATCTAATACAATATAATGGAAATACAGTGTGTGTTGACTGACATGTCTGATGGTAAACTAGAAAGAAACAGTTTATCCCTATCTGAATCTGATCACAGACTCTTTGACTACACAGCATTAGCTGAATGCCATCAGTAGGGGGCAAGAACATTCCATATTCAGGTTGAAGTATTACTATTCTGAAAATAAATAAAAATGGAAACTTTCCAAGTGTTGCCATGAGTTCATTGAGCCTACAAACCTCCAAGGGGAAGATTTGCTTTGGCTATTATGTATATTGAAATTGTAAATACATTCATGAGGATTACCTCTGGGTAGTACTTCACTGAAATTGTCATGTTAAAGACCTTGTTTATGATTTTACTGACAATGTTGACTGGAGGAAATCTTCATGCCCTTACTTACAGCCACCAGAGCTATTCTTCATCTGCTGGAATGTTCTTTTATCCCATCTCTTGATTCACATGCACTAAATTAAAGTGTGACTGAAATTCTAATTCTTCACTTGGTCATAAATCACAGAGCACTAAATTCCATCATTGGAATCACTCTTCTGCATGCTGGGAAAATCTAAATGGTTCACAGTGTAATTCTGAGAGATCCAGATCACACTAAAAAGTCAAGTTACAGGAAATTGTACAAATGGCTGATTGACACTGGAACCACAAGTGCCCTAGCTGTCCAAGAAGAAAACTGCTTGGTCAGATGAGGTTGAAACATAATTGTTTAATTGGAAGCAACAGACGAATGGGCAAAACATAGAGTAACATGCAGCACGCTACAAAACTATTAGAATTGATTAAATCTGATTGTATATTAAGTGAATGAGCAAAACTGTGGCAATTGGATTTCAATAAAGGCAAGTGTGGGGTCATCTGCTTTGGAACTAAAAAAGGATAGATCAGAGTACTTTCTAAATAGTGAAAAGCTAGAAACAGTGGCATCCAAAGACACTTAGAGGTCCATGTACACAAATAACTAAAATGTCATGGATAGGTACAGAAAATGATCTAAAAGACAATGAAATGCTGACCTTTATATCTAGAGGACTAAAATACAAATCACGCTGCAGTTATACTAAGCCCTGGTTAGACCACACTTGGAGTATGGCATTCAATTCTGGGCACCACACCTTCGGAAGGATAGTGGCCTTTGAGGAAATGGAGCATAGATTTACTAAAATGATACCTAGGCTCCAAGGGTTAAATTACATCGTAAGATTACCTTAACTAGACTTGTGTTCCATGGAATTTGGGTGTTTAAAGTGTGATTTGAATAAACTTTTAAAATATTAAGGGGAACGGCTGAGGTACATAGAGAGAAACCATTTCTGCTGGTTGGAAAATCTAAGACAAGGAGACATAGCCCAAAAATTAGAGCCAGGCCTTTCAGGAGTGAAGTTAAGAAACACTTCTGCATGCAAAGCATGGTAGGAGTCTGGAACTCTGCTCTGAAAACATCAGTTGATGCTGGTCCAATTGTTAATTTTAAATCTGATTTAAGACTGATTTTTATTAACCAAAGGTGTTAAGGAATATGGTGCAAAGGCAAGTACATGGATAGGAACATAGGAACAGAAGGCCATTCAGCCCGTCAAGCCTGCTCTACCATTTAGTACAATCATGGCTGATTGAACACATCACTGCCTTTTATCCACACTATCCCCATAACCCTTTACGTTATTGTTAATCAGAAATCTATCAATCTCTACCTTAAACATACTCAATGATTGAGCTTCCACGGCTCTCTGAGGTAGAGAATTCCAAAGATTCACAACTCTCTGAGTAAAGAAATTCTCCTCATCTCGGTCCTAAGAGGCTTCGCAGTTATTTTGAAATCGTGTCCTCCGGTTCTAGACTCCCCAACTAGGGGAAACATCTTACCTGCAACCACCCTGTCTATTCCTTTAAGTATTTTGTAGATTTCAATGAGATCATCTCTCACTCTTCGAAACTCTAGAGAATACAAGCCCTGTTTCCCCAATCTCTTTTCATAAGACAGTCCCGCCATCCCAGAACAAGTCTGGTGAACCTTTGTTGCACCCTCTCTATGGCAATAATATCCTTTGAGGTAAGGGGACCAAAACTACACACCATACTTCAGGTGCAGTCTAATCAAGCTTCTATACAATTAAAGCAAGGTTTCATTACTCCTCTACTCAAATCTTCTTGCGATAAAGGCTAACATTCCACTAGCCTTCCTAATTGCCTGTTGCAGCTGTATGTTAACTTTCAATGACTTATGGATAAGGACACCCACGTCACTTTGTACATCTACACTTTCCAATCTCTTACCATTTAGGAAGTACTCTGCACATCTGTTCCTTCCACCAAAGCGGATAACCTCACATTTTTCTGCATTATAATTCCATCTGCCCAATCACTAAGTCTGTCCAAATCCTCCTGTAGCCATTTTACATTTTCCTCACAACACACATTCCCACCTAGCTTTGTACCACCCGTGAACTTGGAAATATTACATTTGGTCCCCGCATCCAAATTATTGATATATATTGTGAACAGCTGGGGCCTAAGTACTGATCCTTGCGGTACCCCACTAGGCACAGCCACAATGCAAGAATGACCCATTTATTCATACTGTCTGTTTTCTGCCTGTTAGCCAATCCTGAATCCATGCAATTATATTGCCACCTATCCCATGTGCTTTCATTTTGCTAATCAACCTCCTGCGGGGGACTTTATCAAAAGCCTTCTGAAAACCCCAGTTTGCTATGTCCATCAACTCTCCTTTATCAATTTTGTTAGTAACATCCTCAAAAAACTCCAAGAAGTTCATCAAACACGAATTTCCACTTGCAAATCCATGCTACGTCCAATCAGATCATGATTATCCAAGTTTCCATTTATCACATCCTTTATAATAGATTCTAGCATTTTCCTTACTACTGACGTAAAGCTAACAGGTCCGTAGTTCCCGGTTGTCTCTCTCCCTCCCTTCTTAAATAGTGGGGTGACATTTGCTACCTTCCAATCTTTAGGAACCATTCCAGAATCTATAGAATTTTGAAAAATGATCACCAATGCATCCACAATCTCTATAGCAGTCTCTTTCAAAATTCTGGGATGCAGAATACCAGGTCACAGGGGCTTATCAACTTTCACTCCCATGAATTTCTCCAATGCAGCCTTCTTACTTATAATAATTTCCTTCAACTCCTCATTCTCCCTAGTCCCTTGGATCTCTAAATCTGGGAGCTTTCCTGTATCTTCCTCAGTGAAAACAAACACAAAGTAATCATTTAGCTTCTCTGCCATTTCTCTATTCCCCATTATGAATTCTCCTGACTGCCTGTAATGGACCCACATTTGTCTTAGCCACACACTTCCTTTTTACAGATCTATGAAAGCTTTTACAGTCTGTTTTTGTTTTTTGCTAGATTGCATTCATATTCTATTCTCCCTTTCTTTACCAGTTTCTTGGTTTTCCTTTGCTGTATTCTAAAAGCCTCACAATCCTCAGGTTTACTACTACTTCTGGCAACTTTTCTTTTAATCTTATACAATCCTTAACTTCCTTTGTCAGCCACAGTGGACTGACCTTTTTGGGGTTTTTGTACCTTGAAGGAATGTATGGGTGCTGTAAGCTATGTAATAGTTATTTGAAGATTATCCATTGCCTATGTACAGTCATAACTTTTAATGTATTTTCCTAATCCACCTCCGCCAATTTGTCCCTCATGCCTTCATAATTTCCTTTAATCAACTTTAATACCCTTGCTTCAGAGTGAACTGCTTCACTTTCAAACATAATGTAAAATTTTATCATATTGTGGTCACTCATCCCTCAAGGTTCTTTTGTAACAAGATTATTAATTAGCCCTTTCTCATTACATAATACTAGATCTAAAATAGTCTGTCCCCCAGTCAGCTTCTCAACATACTGCTCTAGAAAACCATTCCTAATACAGTCCAGAAACTCATCTTCCAGAGCATTAGTGCTCAATTGGTTTACCTAGTCTATATGCAGACTGAAGTCCCCCATGATTACTGTATTGCCATGCTACATGCTTCTCTCATCTCCTGATTAATAGCATGCCCCACATTACCACTACTGTTTGGTGGCCTATAAACAACTCTAACCAATGTCTGCTGCACTTTGCTGTTTCTTAGCTCCACCCAAACAGATTCCACACATTATTCTTCCAATCTGAGATCCTCCCTTACTAATGCACTGATCCCATCCCTTATTATCAGCACAACTCAACCTCCTTTCCCTTCTTATTTGTCCTTTCTAAACGTCGAACATCCTTGAATATTCAGTTCCCAGTCTTGGTCACCATACAGCCATGTTTCCATAATGGCAATTATATCATACCCATTTACCTCGATTTGTGCCTTTAGATCATCTACCTTATTGCGAATGCTGCGTGTGTTCAGGTAGAGTGCCCTTAACTTTGTCTTTTTGACATCATTCCGCATTTGAAACATACTCAATGCTCTGCTTTGTTTCTCCTTCCTTCTAGTCTCACTACTACTTGCTGTTACCAACTTTACTTTCTTCCAATTTGGGCCACCCCTCGGGTTCCCAATCCCTTGACAAGCTAGTTTCAACACCCCCCCCTCCAACAGCACTAGCAAATCTCCCTGCAAGTATATTAGCCCAAATCTTGTTAAAATGTAACCTGTCCAGCTTGTACAGGTCCCACCTGCCCCAGAACCGGTCCCAATACCTCAGAAATCTGATGCTCTTCCTCCTACACCAGCCATGTATTCAATCGATCAATCCTCCTATTCCTATGCTCACTAGCACTTGGCACTGGGGGTAATCCTGAGATTACTGCTCTTGAGGTCCTGCTTTTTAATTTCCTTCCTAACTCCCTGAAATAAGCTTCCAGGACCTATGTCGTTGGTACCAATGTGGACCACGACATCTGGCTGATCTCCCTCCCCGCAAAGGATGTCCTACAGCCACTCAGTATCAGGATTTAGGTCACAGATCAACCTTGATCTGACTGAACAGTGGAAAAGGCTCAGGGACCAAATATCTACTCCTGATCCTATGTTCTGTTTTCACTTTATCATGCTCCCTATTGTTTCAGCTGGCCAATGGCACAGGAACACAGTGAAACGCCTTTCCAATACGGGCAAATAATAAGTAGCATGGGAAATAAAGGAACTAAACAATTAACCACAGATACTAAACGAACCAGAAAATGGGATTACCAAGGAAGCAAAATCAGAGAGAACTGATTCCTGCCACAGTGCACTATAAAAAGTTAGTACTGATCAAAAATTAACAGCACAATCATAAAGAAAAAAAATCCTAGTCATCTGCTATGTCATTCATACCACTGCACCCTGCTGACTGTTTTAATTAATTTTAGTGCTTCCATTTTCTGCTGGCCCCATATTTCATTTCAACCACACAAAATATGTTACAAAGCATCTTAACGCACTTGCACAACCATCTGCTCAACATCATAATCTTTGGTGTAGTGACAAGTTCACCCCCTGATTTTCAATAAAACAGATGATTTCCTGTACCTGACTTTTCTTAGATAAAATTCTGTATGCCAATAGTGGGCTTTCAGTATAAGCTGGCTAATATGGGCTAAAACATATTTATTTTGTTGTAAGGTGTTGAGTGTAATTTGGTAGGCCTTCATAGGAATTCTTAGGTAGTTCAATGGTAAGTTTTTATTAATTACTGGAAACTACAAAGGTACAGTAAAGTTCTAAGCTAGTAGCTATCACTATGCTTGCTTCTTCACACGGCTCTGTCCAATACGACACTGACTCCTAGGTGAGGGTCATGTGTTATCTTACATCACTGTATTCAATCCCACATTAACCCTTCATGTGCCAGACTATTATACTACACCTCCCTCAAGTCTTTATCCAATGTATTTACAAGTTATTCCAGTATATCCCATGTATTACATCAGTACAATTACGCCATCTCGCTGACACCCCTGCAAAATCCCTACATTCATAGGCCCTGTAACCCTTCCATATCTTTTTCTCACTACTGTCAAAGGAGTGGTAGGCTCTGTCACTGCAGATAAATTTTGTTGAATCAGAGGTTGTTCTGGCACCTGGCTGACTTTTCATCCTCTTTTTCTGTTCTTTGACATCAAAACGCTCTTTGTTGATTCCCCAAGTGTAGTGATAAATGGCAGTTGGTCTATCACATACCTTATGGGGCACATGAACTCTGGGCTCCACTCTATAGTGCTTTTTTCCTCTTCCTTCATGCGGTGTGACTTGGTAGCATGCTCACCTTTGCGTTTGTCTGTGTTGTGCTTTCATCAATGGATGGTTGCAACTTGGTTCCATCATCGTTTGTGGCACTGTCATACTAGTTGGGGATTGCAATGTCTGCTCTGTGGTCTTAGGGTTTATCTCTTTAATTGGTGTTGGATTGGAGGTTGAGACTCTTCATGTTGCTGGTTCCTTTCTTGATTGTCATCAACTCGAGGTGTTGTGGTAACCACCTGAGTGGATGGCTGGCCTGGCCAATGAGGGGCTTCTGGCACCTATAACGAAAGTGGGCAAACCTGGTCTGCAAAGAGAGAAGGCAATTCAGAGCTGAAGTCCCAGTCAAGAGAATCTTTCTTGTTGGAGCTCTCGGAAACTTGCAATTCTGTCATAATTTATGACAGTGATTGTCTTGACATCTTCTGCTGTTTTAAGGAAATTCAGGACTTCACAGACATCCCTGCTCAAGAGAGAAAAAGACTGGTTACAGATGACATACATCAGCTTGAAGATTTGTTTGCTGCCATGCCTTATTGGTTCCAGAATCGTGCCTATGACCAGAAGTCAGTTTCCTCCGGGCCCATAAAGTGGTGTATCTGTTATTCGTAGCCAGAGGTCTATTAGCCACAGCTCTCTGTCCAATAGGACTGTAACACTGGCTCCTGTATCCAATTTAACATTTGTGAGATGGCCATTAACAGAGACGTCCACATTCCAGAATGAAAATCCAGGATCTTTGACCTCACCAAGAAGCATGGTTGTGTGTGCTCTTGGTGTGCTATATTGAAGTTATGAATCCTCTTGGGATTTTCTATGCATTTTAATGTTTAGGCTTT
Source organism: Carcharodon carcharias (assembly GCF_017639515.1). Lineage (NCBI taxonomy): Eukaryota > Metazoa > Chordata > Chondrichthyes > Lamniformes > Lamnidae > Carcharodon > Carcharodon carcharias. Next base: position 129,727,995 of record NC_054479.1, read on the forward strand.
GCACAGCCTCCTGAAATATCCTAGTCAGTTACATTGAAAGCACTGGGCTGAAATTGCCGGACATTGATCACATCTATGGGGGTGCTTTGCTCCACAGCATTGGCATGGTTGTTCTGCTGGTCAGTTAGGGTATTGCCTCCCTTGGCCTGGAGTGTCCCTATTTCTGTGCTGTTTCACTAACCAGACAGTGAGGTTTACTTTGTACCATGATTTGCTTTCTCCCCTTAATATGGATCTGTGCTGCAAATGGATTTCAGATTGCCTGACAATTTGGATGCTTTCTCAGGGGTTAGATCTTCTTTCACTTGCAGCATGTTTGAGAGTGTGTCGTCCACCACTCCTATAACTATTCTATCCCTGATTAGCTCAGACTTCAGGTCACCATAGTCACAGCCTTCAGCCATTCTGTACAACTCAGTAATGAAGAAGTCAACAGGTTCTCCTGGCTGCTGGACATGTTTATTAAATATAGCCCCTTCAAGGATTTTGTTGCTTCTGAGGTTAAAATAAACAACGAATGATTTGAAAACTTCATCAAGTTTTGCAGATGATTCACTGATTCCTTGTGTAGTTACTATGGCATCGGCTATTGGGCCTACCGCAGAAAGTAGAGTGTTTTCACCTGTTCAGCTGTCTATTTATCCAGACTTGAAGCAATCGTGTATCTAAGGAATCTCTTTCTCCAGGGTCCCCAATTTTGTGATAGATCTGGGCCCTGGATAAATCCAAATTGATCTGAAAGAGTGGATTTCTGATCCATGGTTAAAATTTTTACATTGCAGGTTCAGCTTTAAGAGATTTCCAAAAATTCATGGTGCCATCACCATATGCTTCTGCAACAAAGGTTTTTGCACGCTTGCCAGTTTTGGCAGAGTCCAGCAGTAATGGCATTCGCGATCTCAGCATTTAAATTTTTTCAACAATGGCTGCCTGGTTCAACTGGTTAGAGTTTTCCCCACTTTAGCACAATGTTCTCTGTTCTTGGAAGCATCGAATCTTGGCTTATCCTGGATTTTTAAAGCTGCCTACTCAGTAGCGATTATTCAATTAATTATTGTTTCTTTGTTCAGCGTGAGCTCTGCTGCCACATGTTCTGGCGCCAACTTGGGAATTGGGTTTCTCGGCCTGTGATTTAAAAAGCAATTTATGACCACTGCAGTATTTAATTTTTTCAGGACTGGAGTTTTAAATTTTTAGCTCATCCTTGCTAGGTCTGCTGACTCTGCACACTCTGGGTATTGAAGCTGGACTTCCACGGGATTCAATGGAGTCCTCTGCTGCAGTGAGGAATTTAATTACTGCCTCCAGCTTCGAAGATTTTCTATGGAGCTTTTCTCTGGCAATTCCTTCTTCCCCTTCACTTCTTGAGCTTTTCTTCAGGTCAGAATATTTCTTTGATTTTTTTCCTCAGTTTTCCAGGGTTTTAATTTTTGTCTGCAGTCTCTTAAATTGTTGAGTTGTTTCATTCGCTGCCATTATGTTGTAAGGTTTTGGGCATAGTTCGGTAGGTCTTATTAAGGTATTCATAGTCGTAGGTGGTTTAACAATAAACATTTATTAACTACTAGAAACTATACACATAGGTACAGTAAAGGTCTAAGCTAGGAGCTGTCTCTGTGCTGGCTTCTTCACATGGCTCTGTCCAACACTACGTTGACCCCAAGGTGTGGGTCATGTGTTCTCTTATATCACTGTGTGGGCAGTACCGTACTTAGTCCCACGTTAAACCTTTCTTTATGTGCCAGATCCTTATATTACATATGTGATATATTTTGGTTTATTTTCTTGCTATTAGAATATATCTATGCTTTCTCTTTCTGCTATTATAGGGCTGCAAATGTATTTGCTCTGTTAGTTTTATGGTAAATCTTGCAGAAAATATTTAATACTTTCTTTCTTTGACCTTTGGATTACTAACCACTACTGTATTTGCCAACAATGTAGCATGGCAAGGTTCATCCATCTTCTCTTTTCCATTGGTCAGAACTTTCAGCTGGGTGAGTGGGGGGTGGATCCTGGTCGCCGAGGAGTAAAATGACGTGGGATGACATCAGGCGTGCGTCCCGACATCGCCTTATGTCATTTAGATTTTCAGTTCAGCGGGCGCACAGCCAAGTCGGCTCAGGGAGCCTCTGTGCCTAGGACATTTCTGCGCTCTTTCGCACGCACAGAGAGCGCCATGTAAAATAGCAGCGCGGACCCGATTGGGTTAGTGCCTGTTCCCGCCTGCCCCCGCACAATCCCCCTGATGAGGGTAAAATTCTCCCCATTGTGAGACGCCCAAGGTACATACATTATACTGGAGAACACAAATAGGTTTTTGTTATCTGGAATAAGCACAAGCTTAAAAGTTAGAACATTTTTAAGTTATTTCTTAATTTTCTCCCTCAATTTTCCGGTTCCCTGTGCAGTACATATTTAGTAATTGAAAAATTGGAAATACCTTCCAAAGCTAATGTATCTAACCTAAGGTTTGAAGCATGAGAAGCAGCAGCTCTGAATGACCAGCTTTTCAATTGTTTTTTTAGTTATTTGTTGGTGTATAGATATGGCTTGCATAGCTGGCAATTTTTGCCCATCGCTAGTTGCCCTGAGAACTGGTGGTAAACCACCTTGGTAAAACCCCTGCAATAGCAATTTTCTTACAGTTTAGTGGCTCGCTAGTAAGACATTTATTATCTAACCACAGTTTTTCTATAGTCTGATACAACTTAGTGGCCACTTCTGAGGTCAGTTAAGATTCAAGCACATTGGCGTGGGATTGGAGTGACACCTAGGCCAGACCTAGTAAACTTTTAATGTTGTGTGTTTCAAAGTAGGATTTATTTGCACTGTAAAAATTGAGAGATACTATGAAGAGTTGCTGCAAAATATATAAACCTTGTTTGCGCATAAGCAGTTTAGACACTTTTTTTACGTATTAGCATTGTTTAATATGTCATTATTGCTTACCAACTAAATGAAGTGACCAATTTAGCTGTGGCTCCATCCACAATTCATACTGGTGTGCAATTATATTACATAAAACGTACAGCACAGAGACAGTCCTTCACTGAAGGAAATTAGTGAACCTGTTGGGTTTTCAATGATAGTCTGGCGGCTTTTTGGTCACTTTTACAGGTACCATTTGGGGGATTAGGAGGGAAGAGAGAAAAGGGGTGGATGGGGGGAGAGAGAGAGAGAGAGAGAGAAAGGAAGAAGGGAGGGAATGTGAGGGTTTGAACATGTCAAAATCAGAAAAAGCAGGTAAACAACCTAACCTTCAGAAATAAACTTTGCGGAGCATTCAATTGACACAGAAAAACTGTCCATTCAATGAGAGATCTTTTTGTTCAGCGAAATAAGATCTTTTTTATAGTTCACATGTGTGGGTGTACCACAAGTGTAATTTTTTCCAGTTGTGTAATTTATCGCTTTACATTGACACATAACCAACACAATTCATGCACCTAAAGCAGTTTACCTTGGTAATTTGTCGAAGTCATTGTCTGAAATCCTCTTATATTGTGACTGAGAATGTTCAAATAAAAATTAATTTTGAAAAGGAGTAGGGGCAAAAAGGGTCTCTCGCTCTCAATTACCCTCTCCCTCTCTCCCGGCTTAAACTTGTTAAAAGTGCCAAAACGTACACAAGAACTATTCAAGTATTTGAGCAGTTATTGGAGCAGTACTTGCTTATAACTGTTAGCTTTAATCACCATTCACTTGATTTTCTGGAGAGAGGTGATAGCCATTTCATATAAAACAAGATTTGTATTTACAATAGACTGTAATGGTACTGATGTAATAATGAAATTACTTAGATCCATGTTCCACTTATATTTATAGTAGAAATAGAATACTTAGTATTAATGCATCAAATACCATTCCTAAATGGGTTCACTTAGCCTGCCCATGAAATTATTCCTTCACCCAGCTCTAAACTCCATCAGATATCTATAATTATAACATCTTACATCTTACAGGAGGAAAGGGGGTATCTGAATGGGCAGCTTCGATTCAATAGTCTTCTCCCACCCAAAATCTAATATGGTCTCCTGTATCACTCGTGCACCTGCGCAATTCATACAATAGTTGGTTCACTCTTGTGTGACACGTATTAGCATTGTTTAATATGTCATTATTGCTTACCAACTAAATGAAGTGACCAATTTAGCTGTGGCTCCATCCACAATTCATACTGGAGTGCAATTATATTACATAAAACCTACAGCACAGAAACAGTCCTTTTGGCCCAACTGGACCATTCTCCACTGTAAGAAAATTGTTGCTGCAGGGGTTTTACCAAGGTGGCTTACCACAGTTCTCAGGGCAACCCACCACTCTGCCTAACCCTATCAGCAGAACATTCTATTCCATTTTCCCTCATGTTTATCTAGCTTCTCTTTAAATGCATCAGTGCTATGAGCTGACAGTGACAAGAAACTGACCCCTTGCAAGTCTCACCATAAAACTAGCACATGTAAGGGACATGAGTTTGCATTTTTGGATTGGGTCAGATCTTGTCTAATATTTAGGTCTCATCTCCTCTCCAATGTCAACTTGGCTCAGTTGGTGAGACAGAAGATTGAGGCTTCAAACCCCACTCCAGGGCTTCTGTACATTTTCAGGCTGACACATCAGTGCAATACTGAAGCAGTGTTGGAGGTGTTGTCTTTCAAATGATATATTATACTGCATCTTTGGTGATCACATATCACTTTTTATTCCTTCATGGGATATGGACATTACTGGTAAGGCCAGCATTATTGCCCATCCCTAATATAAATTTAAGTCCTTTCTGTCTAGACTTATTTATGGAACAGGGTGATGAAAGGATCAGATTATCTCACTCCAACCTATTTTGTAATTGGATGATCAGGATTTGTTCCTCATGAAGAAATTTTAAAATAACAGAACAGGCATGGGGGAAGAGAACAAGATTGAGCAACTCTACTCCACACTCGCATTTTGCATTTTCAAATGCTGTTCGATCTTAATGTGTGCCATATTCAGAGCCATTCATCTTCTACCCTCACAGCATTGTAAAGATATTGCTTGGATTAATGTAGAACACCAATGAAATGGCAGGAAGTTGTACCACAGACTACATTTTTTTTTGTTTTTACAAATCATTTACTTATTATTTCATGAGTACTGACGAACAACCATCACTATTTGTCTGTACTTACCAGTATCCAAAATAGTCACTGAATTCTCGGCAAAGCATGTGAGCTAGTTCTCGTTTTCCACCAGCCTGCGGCCCCACCAGAACCAGCATGGGATATGGAATATCAAAGTTAGGCAAGGTGCTGCAGAGAAAAACAAGTCAAAAGTTCTGAGAAAGCTCCTGTCAGAACTTCTAAAACAAGTGAAGTAGCAGGAGTGTGAGAGAACCAAACATTCAGGAACATTTTCCTATACATAGTGTCTTTCAGATGAAAGATTAAATTGAGGCCTCTAGGGTGGGTGTAAAAGTTCCCACAGCCCTGTTTCGAAGAAAAACAAGGAAATTCTCTCATGTCCTGGCCAACATTTATCTCCCAATCAATATCACTAAAACAGTGGGTCCCTTCTGCTCATAAAAGGCATCCCCCTCTACAAGATCGTACCTCCCCCCACTTTAAGTCTCCCCACTGGCCTAGTAATCATGACATTCCCATGCCCTCACTGGAGTCTGCCAGGCAGTCCTGTCCAAAATTCCTGGGCTTACCTGGAGTCAAGCATCCATGACATTGCTTCTCCGGGAACTGCCTGTAGTCCCAGCAGTGGTCTGACAAAGAAACTGATGAGCCCCAAGAGGTGCAGGGAACCAAAATTAAGCTATTCAATAGTATGCTTAGCCTGGGAAACGCACAAGAAACATTCTAGATGCCAGCCAGTGAGAATTTGAAAAAAAAACATTGATTGATGTAAATAAGTTTTGATTTTTTTTTAAATGAATGCTTAAGCACAATCCAGATCCTTGTGCTGGCACATTTATTTTATGGCCTGATACAGCATTATTATCTTGAGTCTCTCAAAGTACATACACTGTGGGATCAGAGAAATAGGTCAAACATCTATGCTGAAAGTATCATGCTGACTGGTTTCAAGCAAAGCTAATTTTCTGGGATTTCCCAAATTCATAGCATTTCAGCTATGAAGAGAGACTGGATAGGCTAGGGTTGTTTTCCTTAAAGCAGAGAAGGCTAAGGGGGGGGACCTGATAGAGGTAGACAAAATTATGAGAGGCATAGATAGGAAGAAACTTTTCCCCTTAGCAGAGGTGTCAATAACCAAGAGCATAGATTTAAGATAAGGGGCAGGCGGTTTAGAAGGGATTTGAGGAAAAATGTTTTCAACCAGAGTGTGATTGGAATCTGGAACACACTGCCTGAGTGGGTGGTAGTGGCAGGAACCCTCACAACATTTAATAAGTATTTAGATGAGCACTTGAAATGCCATAGCATACAGGGCTATGGGCCAAGTGCTGGAAAATGGGATTAGAATAGATAGGTGCTTGATGGCCAGTACGGGCACAATGGGCTAAAGGGCCTTTTCCTGTGCTGTACAAGGCTATACTCTATGACTCTAATATCTGTAAGCCAAACACAGTTACACACATCTCAGAGGATGCAGTTACTGAGCTAAACAGCAGGCAAGTCACAGAGCACAATGAGGAGAAGCATGAAGTGGTGCCAGATGAGGAGCAAGGACCTGCTGGCCACCATCTAGGGGCTCTTATACTTGGCAAATGTTGCAGTGTGGTGATATTAGGCAATCATGCCATGTTTCTGGTATTAGTTAATAGGAAAGAAAATTGCTCTTAAAGCTGATGAATGCATCAGACAACCATTTCATACATCTGTGGACAGCACATTGGCTGTTATGGATAAAAACAGTAAATGCTAGGATGGAAAGTGATGACCCTAAAATGTTTTTTGTGTGTGTGGGTAAAATTGCTTACTGTTGACAATGTCAACCCTATGGTGATGTTCACTGCAGGTTTCCTGCAGTGGCAAATAGCAATGGCCCAGAAATTGGTTCTTGAAGCATATTTTCTGACTTGAAGGTTGTTCAACCAGTCCCTAGGGTCATTTTCAGGTCCATGGACCAGGGCCAAAGTCTGCTGATTTGGCTGTTAGCATCATAGCGAAAGCTGTCAATCCAGCTGAATAAGACCAGCAGCCACCCAATTTTGTGGTTTGTGCTGACCTACGTCAGTTAGAAAATAAGACAGTTTCTCAAAAGTACTGGCTGACAGTGGAATCAATCACACTCATCATTGCGTTCTGAAGTATTTTATTGATGGATGAGTCTCAACACTTTTGCCACAGTAATTCAACATTAGAGCCATGAGACAGACTGATATCAGCACTGCATGTAATTAATTTTGACCTGTCAATCACTACGTATCACAGGGATTGGAGTGCAGGTGTGAGATGTAGCATACATTCTCGAAAGAAGTTTTGACTCTGAACAGAAGAGGAGCTTGGCTACTCAGATGTAGTAATGGGCCTTTTGATGACCTGCAGCCAATTTTTAAACCTCAGTTTCAACCAAAATTTCAATTAAAATTGACTTGAGACAAGTTTTGCTTCAGTTTGCAGATAATACAAGGTCTGAAGTGAAGAAAGTTTGGAATAAACAGCAGAGGTAATACAGTGTATTGGAGTTACATTGAGGGTAAACTAGGAGGTTATGTAAGCCTATGAAAAGCACATGAATGTGGCCACCACCTGAGAAGTTCTGACACTCACCACCGACATCAAAAATGACTTCCAAAAGAATCTGAAGACAGGCATAGTGCCACTGAACCTCACAGCTGCTTACGATACAGTGTAGCACACCGCCCTGTTCCTAAAGCTGTCAGGAACGCTTCCAACCGAGGTCAGCACAGCTGTTGAAACATTCCTTCGCAACAGATGATTCAGAGTCCACTTTGGACAAGGAAGGAGTGCATGGAGAAGACAGACCAACAGACTATCACAGGGCTCAGTGCTAGCCCCAGCCCTGTTCAACGTATATACAAATGACCTGCCAACAGCCACGTCCCGCAAGTTAATCTGTGTTGATGACATCTTTTGTGCCACCCAAGCTCCATCCTTCTGCACTCTGGACCAGATCCTTAACAAAGACATTACAAAGTGGACGGACTACTGCAGCACATGGCATCTCACACCGAATCTCTCTAAAACCGTTTCCAGTGTATTCCATCTCCACAATGCCAGTGCTAAAAGAGAATTGCATAGCAAAATGCCACAGTAATTCAACATTAGAGCCATGAGACAGACTGATATCAGCACTGCATGTAATTAATTTTGACCTGTCAATCACTACGTATCACAGGGATTGGAGTGCAGGTGTGAGATGTAGCTTACATTCTTGAAGGAAGTTTTGACTCTGAACAGAAGAGGAGCTTGGCTAAAGCATGATCCCAATTCAACATACTTGGGAGTGACTCTTGATAGGACTCTGTCCTTCTGGGAACATCTAAAGAAAACTGCAGTAAAGGTCAAAACCAGAAACAACCCATAAACCAAACTTGCTGGATCTATGTGGGGTGCTGCTGCCACAACATTCCAGACCTCAGCACTTCCCCTATCATAACACCACAGCAGAGGAGTACTGTGCACCGGTCTGGTAAAGGTAATCACACATCTTGTTAACACTCAGTTGAATGCAACAATGCACATCATAGCTGGAACGCTCAGCTCAACAGCCCTCCCCTGGCTTCCTGTCCTTGCAAACATCATTCTACCGCACATCTGCTAACTGACGAAAACTCACAAGCTGAATGAGAGCATCCGTGCTTCATCTCATTTGTCACTCCACAATGACCTGTTCAACCCACCTGGTGCCCATCTTCCATCTCAGCGCCCCATATGGAGCACCCTTCCTGAGCAAGATCTAACAGCAGACATCCTTTGGATCAAGAAATGGGAAACACATGAAGTTACTAACAAGTTCCTTGTGACAAACCCCATCTGTTGAATGGCAGGCTTTGAACTATCATGGAAAGAGTAGTCCTTGCTAAATAGGTTCAGGACAGGCCAGGGCCCCTGTGCAGCCAACCTCCACAGCTGGGACCTCAGTACAAACCCCTTATGCACTTGTGGAAAGACACAAACAACGCTGCACATTACTGAGGAATGTCCCCTCTACAAACTAAGTGGCGGACTAATCACTTTAAACTCAGCAAATGAGGAGGCTATCGCTTGACTTCAGTGATTTGCATTCGCTAAATAAATAATAAATAAACTGAGAAGTGGTAGAGGACCAAGTACATCTACAATTAGTGGCCATAAAACACTTGGGCAATATATAACAGTTGACAGATCAGTCAGAGGTTAAAAATGCATTTTTACTGTGCATTTGAGGCACTGATAATCCAGTGCAGCTGTGAGAAACAGCTATTTTGCAAAAACGTCTGGTCTGTTCGTCCTTGAATGGATTGTCTAAGAACGTTGGAGAATAAAAAGCAATGAAATTAAAAAAGAAGAAACCTATTGTTCTCTTCCCATAATTTCAGACAGTAGTTAAGATGGTTTGGGCTAAGCGTCGAAAGCCAAGCAGCATAAGTATGTCTTCCCTGCAGTAGGTGAAGGATGCTCTAAAGAGATGAATGCTTGGAATCAAAAATACAGAAGGGAAAATAGCTGTTGGCAAATTGCAGTCAAATTATTTGGCATCGCTCAAAGATCACACTTTTAATATCTCCATGACATTGTATAGAAAACTACCTTCCTCAAGCAGCAAACATACAAAATGTATTACGGAATGGTCAATTCAAAATTTCAAAACTGAGTTTATCGTTTTTTTTTTGTCAAGTATTAAGAGTTACAGAACCAAGATGGCAGTGAGAGACAAATCAACCATGTTCCAACTGAACGCTGAGAAAGACTCAGGGTTGGATGGAGTGTTGAATGACTTCCGTCTGTTCCTATGATCGTATGAATGTTGCACATCATCCAATCATAATGATATAAATGCCGGGAATAAAAGAATGACAGGTAATGGAAAATTTTATTTATAAATTTAAAAAATATTGATCCTCTCCCCAACACCGGCTCCCTGGCTTCTACTCTGAGGATGCAAATGACAGAGGCCATATTCCCCTCATTTGAATATAATTTACATGCATCTGCCCAGTCCTCTCACTGCACTCCAAGTGGACTTAAGGCAGAAGTGCATCAGAAAGCCCGTGGAAATTCAGGACCATAATTTTAATTCAGCAACAATGAGCAAGAATATATGCCCTTTCAGGCTTAATAGGCTTGGAATGTTTCAAAAGTCACCTAACCATGCCTTATTACCTTCATTGAGAATAATTCATCAAAATGTAATAATCCAAAATGCTTCATAAAAACAAAATGGAGTAGCAACTAAAAGTGGAAGAGGTCTTTTAATGAGCAAAGGCATTAAAGGTTTAGACTACTTCAAGTTCCAGTCCTCAGGCTTAAGAGTTTGCAATGTTTAAGCACCCTCTACAGGTGAAGAACACATTTTCAGTCAAGGACATTATACGGACCTGTCATAGATCCTTTGTTGCTGCTGAAAACTATACATAATATGGGTCATGTGATTGTTGGCAGCTACCACTTCAGCCGGAGGGTCATATTTATTGATTGCCAGAACCTGGGAGAGAAAAAGCTGGTGTAAATATATTTTTCACAATCCATTATATTGCTGCGCCACCAAGAGTGTCAGAATTATTACTCTTAGCTTATGTATAAACAATTAGTACAACTCTACACCAATATGACAAAGCTTTCAACCTACCTTCGATGTAAAAATATTAAGAAAACAGAATTAAAATATGCTGCTTGAGATCCAGGCCCAAATTTTCCAAAGACCGGTTGGTGATACAGAAGTTCAGTTGCAACTTGAGCACATCACAAAATTATGGACAGGATTTCCCGATGTTGATGCTGATCAGTGCATTATGCCTTTCTGCCAGTGTGTCCATGGAAAATTTACCCCTTCATATAAAAGTGTTTTGCTATGTGCTTAAAGTTGACTAAACTCTTTCCTGTGGCCTCTACCACCATGAAGAATAAGGACAATGTCATGGGGACAGCAACGTCTCCAAGTTCCCTTGCAAGTCACACGCCATCCTTTAATATATGTCATCACCATTCCACCACCATCACTGGGTCAAAATCCTGGAATTCCCACCTAACACCATTGTGAGCACATCATATCCACACACATTGCAGTGTTTCGAGGAGAGGCTCACACCACCTCCTCAGGGCAAATAGGGACAGGCAATAAATGCAGCCTTGCAGCACCACCCACATCCTAAGGACAAGCAAAGAAAAACACATTCATGTGCATTACATCCAATGAATATTTGTCATTGTATTCCTCATATCATGATGTGTAGAAAATTACAATGGGACGGATTTTAACCTGGAGCTGGTGTCCAGTAGGAAATCACTCCAACAAGTTGATTTCCTGTCCAACAGAGGCAGCAGGAGGCCATGGATATTTTAGCAGCTTCAATTCCTGTCTGGAATTGAATTGTTCTTCAGAGAGTCAGCATGGACTTAATGGGCTGATGGGCCTGTAATGACAAGCAGTTTTTAAAGGCTGAGTTATTTAAAATCCCACAGGGGAACTTTAAGCAATTGTCATTACCTATATTTTCAAGTGGTATGTTTGAGATGTCCCTCTAAGTTCAGGAATAAGACCACCAGTTCTTGAGAGGTGTTTATATCAAACTGCACGAGACATTTATTAATTTATACAAGTTAAACATACATATGGCTGTAAATTATTACTGTCATAACTTTTTAACAAATTCCCAAACTAATCTCCAATAAGACAACAACAACCCATAGACTTTGACCAGACACCAGGCAAAGCATTTTCACCTTACAAATTCAAAACCTTACAAATTCTTTGCAGACAGTTGTAGGCTTACAGCTGTTTTGATGTTACATGCCTCTGCCCTGTACACACAAAATTGCTTTCTGTTATACCCAGCACTTCTCTTGGATGTAAATTTTCACTGTATCATCAGGCCGTTTGAACTCCACCTCTTCTAACAATAAAATCCCTTTCATAGTACCAATTTTATTAGTAAAATAAACACATTGAGTAGTGTCTCCTAACTAGGTGCAAAATTTCACTCCCACTCTCGAATGCTTTATTCAACAAAATGTACCTCTACCTCTGTTTACATTTCAAAACTAGTATACATCAAAGCACCCAGACTAGCAGTCTTTAATCCAATTAAGACATACACAGACGCATCCACAGACTAAACCTCGATTTTAAAAAATTTCCAAGAACATTTTATGCATTAATAGCTTCCTGACACTACCTTGATGGGTTGAAGGGCCTCCTTTTGTGTTGAAATGACTCTATGGGCTGGATTTTCCCTCCGGGGATAGGAATGGAAGTCAGCACTGTTTCTGGTCCTGAATTTTCTCCCAGGGGAAACAGTCAGTGGCTTGGATTTTCACAGGAGCATCCCCTTAATTGGTGATTGGATTCTCTGTCCAGTTAAGGGTGGTGCGCAGGCTCTCAAAGTTGGAAGGACAATCAGAGGCCTTCCAGTCTGAGCACAGTAGCAGGCTGTAATGGATGGTAAGTAACAGAGAGCACGCTTCAACTCTCTCTAACTTTTTAAAATCTTGAAATAAAAAAGATACAGCAGCCAGGCCACCACTGTGGGGGGAGCCCTCTACATGGCAGCCTGTGGCTGCACGCATGCCCAGGCAGGCAGGAAGGGCCTCTAAGCTTGCCTGGAAGTCTGCTGTTAGCTAGTGTGGAAAACTAGAGGCCAACTGGAAAATCCAAGTCTGCCTCCTTTAATTGGCTTTAATTAGGCCCTTAACTACCCTAATCGGCTACCCACTGCATGGAGGCCTGTAGCCTTGCTGGCCCCGAATCCACCTCTGCAAAAATAGCCAGTACTAGGAAACAGGCACGCCAGTCAGCACCAGTATTTTCAGGCCCTCTCTACCTCAAGTTCAGCTACTAGTAGGGCCTAAAAAATCAGTTCTGATTGGTAGAGGTGTTGCCATAGAGAATGCAGCAAGGAACAGTTAACTGCCAAGCTTTTGTTTAGTTGCAAAAGGTGCAATGCATGGAAATGCTCCTTCTGTCTGCAAAGGACAGGGGCCTGTGTGTGAACATAAATGGCTTCTAGCATGCATGAGTGAGCCGCACTGCAAGCCCAACTGATAATTGGGCAATGCCTTGACCAATCAGACGTAACCTGTCTGCTCCCTGCTACATTCTCCATGGCAATGCCAACCAATCAGCGCTCTCTTCTCAAGCAGTTTAAATTTTGTTCCCTTTATTGTTGGTAATCTTGCGATCTGTCCTGATGAGTGAAGATGAAAAACTTAGACAACATGTCTCTTTTTACAGCAATACTCAAGTTCTGTACTACCAAATGACTATTTGTAAATAAAGAAGGTAGATAATTAGATTTATGTTGCCTATAGTGACACAAATCCTGGCCAGAATGTAGATGATTGGGTAATTCTCCCATCAATCACACTAATGGACTCCACTGCTGTAAGTGACTGAGATTGAGTTTACACACAATTTGCATTATCTATCCTCCACTCACTACGTTTTGCTGAAGAAATAATCCTGCTTTTATCAGGAGGCTTTGATGTATATTTAATGACGAGTTTGTTATAGTTCATAAAGACTGTTCAAATAAATGCAGTTTCCTGAGAAAATAGACTGTTTACTGTAAAACCCTCTAAATCTCACCATGCCTCAAACTCTTTGGCCAACATAGTAATGTCAATGCTCACTTTTTTAGATTGAATAGTAAATCTTAATATTACATTTAATCTGCAGCACAGAAACAGGCCATCCGGCTCACCCAGTCTATGTTGGCTTTTATACTCCACACAAGCTTCCTACTGCCCCTCTTTATGTAACCCTGTCAGAATAATCTTCTATTCCTTTTGCCCTCATGTACTTATCCAGTTTTCCCCTAAATAGATCTATGCTATTTGCCTCAACTACACTTTGTGGCAGTGCATTCTCAGGATAAAGATATGTCTCCTGAATTCCCTATTGGATTTACTGGTGAGAATCTTATATTTACGGTCTAGAGTTTTGGTTTCTCTCATAAAAGGAAGCATTTTTTCCGTATCTACCCTATCAAATATATTTTCATTAATTAAAGACCTCTTTCAGATCACCCTGAGCCTTCTTTTTCGAAAGAAAGAAGCCTGTTCATTTTTCCCTGATAGCTATATCCCATGGGATACACAGGAAGGTGGTGAAGTGGATTTAAAATTGGCTCAGCGACAGGAAACAAAGGTAATGGTCAATCACAGAATTGTTACGTGTAGAAGGAGGCCATTCAGCCCATCATTTCTGCACTGGATCTCTGAGCATTTTAACTTAGTGCCAACCTCCTGGCTTTTCCCCATAACACTGCACACTGGGTGAGTATTTAAATAGAAACAATGCCCTTTTCAATGCCTCAGTTGGACCTGCCTCCACCACACTTCCAGGCAGTGCATTCGAAACCATAACTACTCGCTGTGTGAAAAGGTTTTTTCTCATTCGCTTTTGCTACTTTTGCAAAACGCTTTGAAACTGTGCCCCCGGTTCTCGACCCGTTTACAATCAGGAACAGTTTCTCCCTATCTACTCTGTCCAGACCCCTCATGATTTTGAAAACTTCTATCAAGTCTCCTCTTAGTCTTCTCTCCAAGGAAAACAGTTCCAACTTCTCCAAACTTTCCTCATAACTGAAATATCTCATCCCGGGAACCATTCTCGTATACCTCTTCTGCACTCTCTCCAACGCTTCAAATCTTTCCTATAGTGTGGTGCCCAGAACTGGAAACAATACTCCAGCTGAGGACTAACCAGTGTGTTATATAAGTTTATCATAACCTCCCTGCTCTTGTACTCTATGCCCCTATTAATGAAGCCTAGAATACTGTATGCTTTAGGAACAGCTCTCTCTACCTGTCCTGTCAGCTTTAATGACTTATGTACATATACACCCAAGTCTCTCTGCTTCTGCACACCCTTTAGAATATTACCCTTTATTTTATACTGTCTCTCTATGTTCTTTGTACCAAAGTGTATCACCTCACACTTCTCCACATTGAACTTCATCTGCCACCTATTTGCCCAATCCACCAATGTGTCGATGTCCTTTTGAAGTTCTACACTGTTCTCCTCACAGTTTACAATTCTCCCAAGTTTTGTGTCATCCACAAATTCTGAAATTGTCCCCTGCACACCAAAATCTAGATCATTTCTATATATATATATGGAAAAGCAAGAGTGCCAATACCTACCCCTGGGGAACTCCACTACAAACCTTCTTCCAGCCCAAAAAATAATCATTAACCATTAATCTCTGTTTCCCATCCCTCAGCCAATTTTGTGTCAATGTTGCTACTGTCCCTTTTATTCCATGACCTATAACTTTCCTCACAAGTCTGTTGTGTGGCACTGTATCAAACACCTTTTGGAAGTCCATATACACCACATTAACAGCCGTGCTCTCATTAACCATCTCTGTTACCCTTTCAAAAAACTCCATCAAGTTAGTTAGGCATGATTTTCCTTTAACAAATCCATGCTGACTCTTCCAAATAATCCACATTTTTCCATGTGGCCATTAATTCTATCCTGAATAATTGTTTCTAGAAGTTTCCCCACCACCGAAGTTAAACTGACTGGTCTGTAATTGCAGGACAGATCTTTACAATCTTTTTTGAACAAGGGCGTAATGTTTGCAATTCTCCAGTCCTCTTGTACCTCCCCCAAATCCAGGGAACATTGAAAGACTATTGCCAGTGCCTCTGCAGTTTCCACTCTCACTTCCTTCAATATTCTTGGATGCATCTCATCTGGTCCCGGTGTCTTATCAACATTAACAAGGGAGAACCCAACCATCGCCCCTTGCTGTTCAATGGCATTACCATCACTGAATCCCCACTATCAACAATCTACCATTGACCAGAAACCAAACTGGAGCAGCCATGTAAATACTGTGGCTACAAAAACAGGTCAGAGGCTAGGAATCATGTGACGAGTAACTCACCCCCTGACTCCCCAAAGCCTGTCCACCATCTACAAGACACAAGTCAGGATCGTGATGGAACAACCTCCACTTGCCTGGGTGAGTGCAGCTCCCATAACACTCAAGAAGCTTGATACCATCCACGATAAAACAGCTCGCTTGATTGGCACCACATCCATAAACATTCACTCCGTCCACCACTGACACACAGTAGCAGCAGTGTGCACCAATTACAAGATGTACAGCAGGAATTCACGAAGGCTCCTTAGACAACATTTTCCAAACCCATGACTACTACCATCTAGAAGGACAAGGGCAGCAGATAGATGGGAACACCACCACCTGGAAGTTCCCCGCCAAGCCACTGACCATCCTGACTTGGAAATATATCGCCGTTCCTTCATTGTCGCTGGGTCAAAATCCTGGAACTCCCTTCCTAACAGCACTGTGGTTGTACCTACACCACATGGACTGCAATGGTTCAAGAAGGCAGCTCACCACCACCTTCTCAAGGGCAACTAAAGATGGGCAATAAACGCTGGCCCAGCCAGCGAAGCCAACATCCCGTGAATGAATATTTTAGAAAAGTACCAACCGCTTATCCAATACCTCTTCCTTTTCAATTTTAAACCCTTCTAGTGACTGAGTTTCTTCCTCTGACACCCTGGCCCGGGCAGCAAATGCCTCATATAGTCAGATGCAAAGCATTTAACATCTCAGCCGTGCATCTTGTCTCTATGTGTAAATCCCCTTTTTGGTCCCTAATCGGCCCTACTCCTTCTTTTATCATCATTTTACTATTGATGTGCTTATAGGATACTTTGGGATTTCCTTTTATGTTAGCTGCCAGTCTTTTTTCATAGTCCCTCTTTGCTTCTCATAATTGCTTTTCCACATCCCTTCTGAACCTTCTGTATTCAGCTTGGTTCTCAATTATATTTGCCAACTGACACCTGTCATAAGCACACTTTTCCTTCTTTAACTTAATTTCTATCTACTTTGACATCCAGGGAGCTCTGGATTTGTTTGTCCTACCCTTCCCTGTTGAGGGAACATACCTTGACTGTACCCAAACCATCTCCTCTTTGAAGGTAGCCCATTGTTCAGCTAATGTTTTTCCTGCCAATCTTTGGTTTCAGTCTATCCGGCTTGGCTCTGTTCTTGCCCCATTGAAGTCCACTCTCTGTCAGTTGATTATTCTTACCCTGGTTTGACCAATGTCATTTTCCTCCGTCATCCTGAACCTTATGATACAATGATCACTGTCCCGTAAATGTTCTCCCACTGTCACTTGATCAACTTGGCCCACCTCATTCCCAAGAACCAGATCTGGCAGTGCCTCCTCTCTTTGTTGGATCAGACACATACTGCTGTAGGAAATTCTCCTGAATACAATCAAGGAATGCTTGTCCCTCACTGTCCCTTACACTACCACCATCCCAGTCTATATACAGGTAATTAAAGTCCCCTATTACAACTACTCTATGATGTTTACACATCTGTAATTTCCTTGCAGACTTGTTCCTCTATATCTTTCTCACAAGAATGTCCTGCAGCCATTCTGTGACATCCTTGACCCGAGCACCAGGGAGGCAACAAACCATCCTGGAGTCACACTGACGGTCGCAGAAATGCCTG
Organism: Carcharodon carcharias; assembly: GCF_017639515.1. Lineage (NCBI taxonomy): Eukaryota > Metazoa > Chordata > Chondrichthyes > Lamniformes > Lamnidae > Carcharodon > Carcharodon carcharias. The sequence goes on from NC_054479.1 coordinate 129,745,621, forward strand.
TCTGTTCCCTGAAATAAAGAATCCCCCATCAGTACTGCCCTTCCACTCTTCTTCCCCCCCTTCCTGAAAAGCTGGGCCACATGCTGTGCCACAGGCTTAGCATTTGCTGCACTCCTTCAAGGATTCATCGTCCTCACCGATATCTAGACTGGAAAGCCGGTTAGTGAGCAGGACCTCTGGGGATTCCTGCACTACCTTCCTCTTTCACTTGGATTGCCTGGTGGTCACCCATTCCCTATCTGCCTGCTTGCCCCTAACTTGTAGCGTGATCACCTCTCTGAACATGCTATCCACATAGTTTTCTGCCACACGGATGCATTTCAGTGACTCCAGCTGCCGCTGAAGCTCTGAAATGTAGAGCTCAAGCTTGTGTAGGTGGTGACACTTCCTGCAAATGGGCTCGGCTGGGACACGAGAAGATGCCACAGGACAGGCATTCCGCTTGGCTGAGTAGTCCGGCCATGCCTTAACCTTAAACTGATAAATCACTTTATTTACTTTAACTTTAGCTACTTTTACTGAATTTAACTTACTTTAACCTTACTCTTGTACTATTAACTATACTGGAGATTAGTAGAAAGTAGAAATTCTTCGCCCTTACTCACAAATCAGCTCCCTCTCCTGTGCTTATCAATACTTACCTTCCCTGTGCTAGTTTATAAATGTATGTTTTTTAAAATTACTGGGTTTGAAACACAGTCCCTAACAGCAGCTGCTCAAGAACCAATCAACACACGACAATCAACATCATGACTATGATATCACTCTCACACTTTTTTCTCGAATCCACCGAGCAGTTCAGGAGGAGTGCTCCTATGCAGGTCCGATTCCTCTTGTCCCGGAAGGTAAGTGAAAGGTCCCGAATCTTGGCCTCTCTTTATTCACAGCTCCGGAATGTGCTCCCATGCAGGTCCAACTCCTCTTGACCCCCAGAAAGTAAGACTGATGTTTTGATAATGGAAAGTGGTTTCCAGTGCTGCTCCACAGGGCTCAATATTGGGGCCCTTGCTGTTTGTCATATATGTTAATGATATGGACTTGAATGTGGATGGCATGATTGGGAAATTTGCAGGAGACACAAAAATAGGCCCTGTGGTTGATTGCGAAGAGGATAGCTGTTGTCTCCAGAATGATATCAATGGTGTGGTTGAGTGGGTGGAAAAGTGGCAAATGGAATTCAATCTGGAAAAGTGTGAAGTAATGCATTTGGGAATGGCAAACAAAGAAAGGGAATAGTCAATATTCAGGAGAATATTGAGAGGGGCTGAGGAAGTGAGAGACCTTGCAGTGCATGTCCACAGGTCCCTGAAGGTGGCAGGAGAGATGGATAAGGTGGCATATGGAATACTTTCCTTTCTTGGACAAGGTATTGAATACAAAAGCAGGGGTGCGATGTTGGAACTGTATAAAATGCTGGTTAGGCCACATCTGGTATTTTGTGCACAATTCTGGTCACTACATTACAGGAAGGACGTATTGCCCTGGAGAGAGTACAGAGGAGATTTGCAAGAATGCTGCCCAGGCTTGAAAATTGCAGCCATGAAGAAGGATTGGATAGGCGATGGTTGTTTTCCATAGAACAGAAGAGGCTGAGGGGTGAACTAATTGAGGTATACAAAATTATGAGGGGCAAAATTATAGGTAGATAGGAAAGACCTGTTTCCCTTAGCTGAGGGGTCAAGTACCAGGAGGCATAGGTTTAAGGTGCTTGATAGAAGGATGGAGGGGACATGAGGAAAAGCCTTTTCACCCAGAGGGTGGTGGGCATTTTGGAATTCACTGCCTGGATTGGTGGCTGAGGCTGAAATGCTCAACTCATTTAAAAGGTACCTGGATCTGCACCTGAAGTGCTGTAACCTTCAAGGCGACTGGCCAGGTGCTGGAAAGTGGGATTAAACTGAGTGGATTGTTTCTTTCTTTCTCTTTTCTGGTTGGTGCAGACATGATGGGCTGAATGGCTGCTTTCTGTGCTGTAACTTTTCTGTGGTTCTATCCTCTCAGAAGCCTTTTTATAAAATGGCAAACAGAGCTGTGCACAGCACTATAAGTGTGACTGAACCAATGTTCTACAGTTTAACCTGACTTCTCTTCTTTTCAATTGTGTCCTTCCAGAAGTGAACCTCCCAGTGCACAATTTGCTTTTAAATGAGCTTATTAACCTGCATTAGTACTTTTACTAATTTGTGTATTTGTACCCCCTAGATCCCTTTGCTCCTCAACACCACTCAGACTCTTAGTATCTAAGCAGTGTGTGGCTTCTTTATTCTTTCTACCAAAATCCATCACCTCACTCATATTTATATTGAATATTGTTGTGACCTTATTGGACTGGAATTTATGGAGTGCATAAGGTTAGTGGCGAGCCCACCCATGATCCTGATGTCTGCCCCGCAACAGATTAACACTGGCAGCAGCATTAATTGCTGCAAGGCAAAATTTCCACCCCTATCTTGGGAGGATGTCATGCCTTAAATAGCTACCAGCCAATTAGATTGGCCAGCAGCTCTGTAGTCCCACCAGCTCCAGTGGGACAGCTGACAACTGCTGGGTCTGCTATGCCAAGGAGATCAGATAAGTCCTGGGTCGGGGATCTTGGTGGAGGGGTGGGGGGGAAGGGGCTGGGTTCAAGAGACAGGGTTATGGGGGAGGATGACCTTTAGGAGGGGGGAGTTCCATTGAGGCCCAGGGATGTGCAAGGGGGGTCCCCATTCCCCTTGTGCAGCTAAAGCTTCCGGGCTTCCCGCATACTGTGGGCCTCCCCAGGCAGTAGTGGTGGGATGAGGTCCTTAAGTGGCTATTAATTGAGACTTAAGGGTCTCAAAAGGCCCAAGGGCAGGCGGGCGGCCCAACACCTCCCCCATCCCAAGTAAAATTTCAGGTATGTCGGGGGCAGGCAGATTTGCTGGTTTTTACATGTCCACCCACCACTAGACTTTACATGTCCAACCAACTTCAAGCCCACCAGTGGGGAGCAAAAAATCCAGCCCAATGTTACTGATTTGAGACCACAGTATATATTTATTAAATTGTAGGCAATAGGTTAGTGCACACTAGAGCTTGCTGTTTTATGCAAACTAATCCCTCACTGATTATCTGCTCAACTATGTAATCTATTTGATATACATTGAATCTTTAGAGAGATATCCAGCACAAGTCCAGTTACAGAGCCCCATGTGACATTCATTGCAAGAACATTTTGCAAGGTACAGCTGTAGGTGCCCCATCTTTTCTGTTTAAGGTTGAAGCTTGAAGGGTGAAGTTATATAAAAATTTCAATTAAATTTTGTCAGTAAACAATTTTATCTGTTGTTCCTAAAGGATATCGAATAAATAAAATAAACAGCAACTTGTTCAGGTCAAGTAACTGGCACATAGCCAACCATTTGAAGAAGGATATCTGGAGTCACAAATTACTACTTTAAACTGAACAGATACTGGGAAGAATATTCCCGTCGGCAAGCAGGGGTAAGGCCTGCTCACCGACATGTAAAATGACGCGCGGTGACGTCGGGCGAGTGTCCTGACATCACTGCGCTCTATTTAGATTTTCAGTTCGGCGGGCGCTCAGCCAAGTCGGCTGTGCGCCCGCCGAACTGTCAAAATTAAGGCCTTTTAAAAACTAATTAAAGCAATAACTGAGCTGCCCGTCCAACCTTAAGGTGGCAGGCAAGTGAAGAGCCCAGGCGGCCTTCGCATTTTTCATGGAACCTCATCCACCGGCGGAATGAAGTTCCATGAAGTGTTTGAAAATTCAATAAAAATGTTTTCAAAAATTCATTGACTTGTCCCAGCTCATGTGACACTGTCACATGAGGGGACATGTTTTAAAAGTTTTTAATTTCTTTATTTGGATGTTTAAAACTTAAACAAATCTCCCTGAGGCACAGATTTCTGCACATGCACGCGAAAGAGCGCAGGCCCCAGCTCAGGGAATCCCCCCTCGCCCACATAGAGAGCGCTCAGCGCTTCTGGGCGAGTGTCATGCTGGGTGGGCCTTAATTGGCACACCCACATAAAATGGCGGCGCAGACCCGATCGGGGGGCACCGATTGGGTTTGCACCCGCCCCTGCACAACTGCCCCCCACCCCCCCACCCCCCCTCCAACCAACAGGGGGAAATTTCTGCCCATAGGAGAGAATTTTCACATCGGTGTGCGGGGATAGGCCTTGCCGCCAACGCGTACAATGATGCGCGGTGACATCAGGCTTGCTTCCCAATGTCACTGCGCACCACTCCAGTCTTTCGTTTAGCAGTTGCACGCCGGAGGCAGTTGCGTGCCCGCCGAACTGTCAAAGGCCTGTTAAGGCCATTTAAAAACCAATTAACGTAGTTATGAACGCTGCCTGTCCAACCTTAAAATTGGCAGGCAGGCCAAGCGGCCTTCGCATTTTTCATGAAAGCTCATCCACAGGTGGGATGAGGTTTCATGACGGTTTTATTAAATCAGTAAATAAATTTTGCTCACTTCATTAACAGGTTTATGGCCCACCCACGTTAACTGGCCCACCCACATAAAATGGGCACGCAGTCGAACACGGGCAGCAATCGGCTCTGCGCCCGCTCCTGACCAGCCCACCGGACAGGGAGAAAATTCTCTCCATAGTATGAAGATAACATTCGTAAACCCTCAAACCGCTCTCATCAGGAAAGCTCAATTGAAGTGCTCTCTGCCGATCACCCAAAATGATTTAAGAAGAAGAATTGTGGAACACAGTAAAAATAACATGCAGTGATTTGACAATAATGATAACTGCTATGTGTACAGGGCAAATCCTATCCTAAGGTGTAATTTAATGTTTGTAATAGGGGTCTCACTCACTGGCTGGAGAACTGGTGGGACTCTGTTCGGAGGCCCACTGGATTTGACAACTAAGTGGCCAGCTTCGGGCCTTCCCCAGGATTAAAGACCCCAGGAGCAGAAGTCCCACCCAAGAGCTGTGCCGGCTAATCAGAGGCCAGCAGGTCTCCATTGCCGTTAGCACTAGCGGGAGTAGTGGCAGCTGCTGGCAGTGCACCCACCAGAGGTCCAAGGTCAATGAGGGACCCTAAGCCAAAGGTGAGTGAGGGCAGGATGGGGGTCATGGGGTGGGGATCATGGGAAAGGGGGGGTCGCAGGCAAGAGCAGGGTGATGGCTTTCTGCAGCTCCCACCTCTATTACACACTGAGTGCCTATGAATGAGGGACCGCACCCTCCAACCTTCAGGAGACTGCAAGGGGGGTTTGCTTTCTGAACTTGCTGCGTGGCGGCTTCCCTGTGGCAAGATAAGGTGCCTAAGTGAGCCTTAATTGCCCACTGAAGGGCCTCAAGGAGGTTGATGAGCCTTCATGCACCAGACTTAAATCGGGTGGAGGCGGGGTTCCCACACCACACTCTCCCAGCCAACTAAATTCCGTCCCACCTCAAAGCCGACATCTGGGGATCATTAAATTTCACCCCCTGTCTTCAGCAGTACACGGAAGCTTTTTCAGGATATTTTGATTCACGGTCTCAAGTGTCCCTCAACTGCTGGGGCCGAATTTCCCCCCCATTAGGGGGTTGTGCGGGGGCGGACAGAAGCAAACGCGAGCCTGATTGGGTGTGCGCCACCATTTTACGTTGGCCTGCCCAGCGTGACAGACTCAGAAGCGCTGTGCACTCCTTTTGCGGGCAGGGGGTGATTCCCTGAGTTGGGGCCTGCGCTCTTTCGTTCATGCGCGCGAAAGAGGGCAGAAATCTCCCTGAGGCATGGAGGTGCCTCAGGGAGATTAGTTTAAGTCTTGAAAAATTTAATAAAGGTGAAAAAAAAATTTAAGGATATGTCATCTCATGTGAAACTGTCACATGAGCTAGGACATGTCCATTAATTTTTTGAAAAAATTTTATTTAATTAATGAACCTTTCACAAAACCTCATCCTGCCCGTGGATGTGGTTTCATGAAAAATGCGAAGGCCACCTGGTCTCTTCACCTGCCCGCCAACGTTAAGGTTGGACGGGCGGCGTTCTTAACAGCTTTAATGACTTTGTTAATGGCTTTAATAGGCCTTTGACAGTTCAGCCGGCACGCAGCTGACACGGCTGTGCTCCCACCAAACTGACAATCTAAATGACGCGCGGTGATGTCAGGATGCCTGCCTGATGTCACCACGCCCACATTCGCCAACAGGAAAATTCTTCCCCTGGTTTCAGTTAAACTGTCTAATTCCCCAGCAATTTGAACAGGATAGTTTTATTCGGAAGATGTGAGGCAGTGAGTCTAAAAGACCTGGAAAAAGTTCAAACAGTACAGACAACAGGAATAAGTCAGAACCTAATGAATCATGTGCAATTTCTGATGCACTAAAATTGGTTTTGCCATACATACATATAGGATATGATTTATTGGATTTACAGTTTTGCTGCCATCAGTTCATTGTGGAAATTCTTGAAGAGGTTTCGATTCTTTGCCTCTAGCCCTTCTAATAAAACTGTCTAACTTAGTTGCTGCTGAGTCAGACAATTTTATAGAAACACAGTTAGAAGGTGAAATCTAGATGCAGTGAATCAAAGCACCCTGCAAGAATTTGCACACTACATTGAAGGCAGGGATAAGACAGAGACACTTAAAATAAATTAAATTAAGTATAGTACTTAGTGTAATGAACTGTATTAAGTTTACTGAAGCCACACACAAATTGACGATAAACAAACTTAATTGAGAATACCCTCATGAGATGCTGTAAATGTGGTAAGACTCCCAATTACATCTTACAAAATGCCAATAATTCTTCACCACTCTTCGGCCTGAAGTAATAATTTTTGAAAGCCGCAGAACACAAGAACAACAAAATAGCAACTCACAGTTGCCATGAGGGGACAAGCCTTCACAATTATCTCTTGTATCGTTTTCAAAAAATTAAGGCTATCTGCTGATAAGATAAATTTAACCTGTGCTTCTATCACTACATTCAGACACTTTTAGTTCCAGTTTACACTTTAAGTTCACTTAAAAGCTTGCAGTGTTGGGTTAGTATTTATGGCTTAGCTTTGCTTACAGGGGGCCGAATTTTCGTCTGGGTGCGGAGGCGTGTTTCAGTGTGTGAATGTCCACATTTAATATTTTTTGGAGGAAATCTGATTTTCCTATATATTCTCAACCCCACACCATTTTCCTCCAGGTCTTTTTGTGGGCTGGGAATGCCTAGTGTCCATTCACCCCTGCTGATGTCTGATGCCTCACTTTAAACTTTCCATCTGATGGTGCGGGGTTTTTGAAGCCCATTAAAAGCATGCCAGGTTTGACATTTCATGAAAAAAATAGAAAGCTTGCTGAGAAGTCTGGAACATTCTGAAAGGTAAGTGCAAAATGTTTTCACACCTTCAAATGTCACTAATAGGTGCTATATTGTAACATAGATGTATTTTTAATGCAGTAATTCATCATAGGGATCTGTCCTTTAAAAGGAAATTGACCCTTGCATTGACCAGCCTTGTGCATTAGATCACATGCATTACAGTGCTTTCCCTATGGAGAAAGCACCATAATGCAGTGAAAAATATTACAAAATGTCCTGTCAGCCTGTGCTGTCAATGTTTCTACTGTGATTTAAATGGTTCTGGCTGATTTAAAAATACCTGCTTTTGACACTTGGAAAAAAATCTAACTACCTGCTCCTTTACATTGAATGATGGTCACTCTGCTTTGAAACTGAAATGAGCACCTGCTTTTCTTTCTTTCCCAGAGAGAAATCTATTGTTTGCACAGCTGTGGCCATTATCGATGCTTGGCTGAGTTTCAAATGCTTTTACGTTTTAGCACAGTTACTGTTCCATTCCTCTGAGAATGAATGACAGTTTCAAGAAGCTGGAATAACATTTTGTCCCTTTTGATGTGGCTCCTGGTTTGTTGACACAAGCTAATGGGATTACAAATATCACAAAGTTTTTTCACATTGCAGAATGCATTTTTTTTTGCTCAGAATCAATGTTATGGAGGTTCTTTTATTAGATGGTGTGAGGTTTCTTTCCCCACCCCCACCCAAGGAACTTAAAAAATTTCCCTTGATGCTGCATGGAATTGGAGGATACAAACAAAGTGCAAACTGGGTGACTGACTATGCATGATCTGAAGGGGCATGTAGGTTACATGAGGATACAGATGTGGCATGGGTGATCTGAGGGGGCATAGAAGATACATGAGGGCATAGAGTTGGCAAGGAGTGGCACGGACAAGCTGGCATGGGGTGGGGAGTGAGTTTTAAGAGGCCTTTAAATACTGTTAGGGACTGGGATACTGTGTTAGAGAATAGGGGTGGGCCTTCTCATCGGCCCGCCTCCATACCTGCACTCCTCATGCACTCCAGTCAGCTCGTAAACTGCACCTGATCCTGGTGTGAAAAAACAAAAATGGCCTGTGAAGTCACATGGTTCAGGCTTGCAGTTTGTTAGCTGTGAGTTTGCCCAAGCCCAGAGAAGGATTCAGCCAATGAGGTATTAAAAATGTTCACCCTGTACATTTCTTGGGGTTTTGAGTGGTCATAAATTAATCTTCAGAACCTGCTATTAAATTAAAACTTTCCAGCAAAAGTAAACTGTGATTACAGAAAGAATATGAAACTATGAAAAACTGCAGTATGATTGTATGCGTACAGCAGGTACAGCATTTTGTAAGCAAGTGCACCGAGGCCCAATAATAAGTCATTGTTAAAAACTGTTTTATTACAGATGCATAAAGTTGCATTACAGGATGTGAATGCAAGTGTTTCCAGTTTACTTGGCCCTATTAGTAATTTCCAAAGAATTATCCAATTTACCTTATCTGTTGCTTTCACTTTTTTAAGATCCAGTTCAGTCAGTTTCTGCACCATGAAAAGGATCCAGAATAAATAATCAGGATGTTCCTATTATGAAAAAGCAACAAGAAAGAATGGCTTATTGCAAGGATTGAGTTTTAAATAGTTTCATAGTAAGTACTATATTGTACTGGACATACAGCCATGAGGTTTGCCACATGGGATATTTTTATGGTTTAATTTCTAACTTTTGAATACGCTGTGAAATTTATTTCCAAGAGACTCATTTTTCTCACTTTGCATTTTTTTTAAACTGCTGTGAGCAAGATAGTTTAGGACACCACCAAGGTTGAAAAGAATAGAAGGACAAGAGAAATCAGAAAATTTCTTGGGTTTGAAAATTCTGCCTGTTGGAGGAAAGGCAGCTCAAGGGAAATAAGGAGCTCCATAGTTTTGCGATCATGGGAAGGAACTAAATCAGAGATTGTAGAATGAGTCTCAATTCAACAGAGTGAGGATACAACAGGAGGAACAGGTTGCAAGACTTTGTATTTGCAATTAAGGGTGAAGTGCAATTCAAAGCAGTAAGTCACATAGACCTGGAAGGCCCTACGCCCAATAGCAAGTTTGATATCGATCTCGGACAGGATGGCATTGAGTGGGATTACAAATGGCCTCAGCATCACTGGATCACAGAAGAGGAATGACACATTCAAAGAAAAACTGTCCAGAAGTTCCTGAGTGCTGCCTAGTGATCCTTATTGGAAGTGAATGTGTTATGGGTGTTGAGAGGAAAATAGAAATGCGCTTAGATGGGATGCCTTTAGGGTACAAAAATAAATATAAAAATAAAAACGAAAAACTGCGGATGCTGGAAATCCAAAACAAAAACAGAAGTGCACATGTCAGCAATCTATCGTACCCTAAAGGCAAAACAAAAACAGAAATACCTGGAAAAACTCAGCAGGTCTGGCAGCATCGGCAGAGAAGAAAAGAGTTGACGTTTCGAGTCCTCACGACCCTTCAACAGAACTAGGTGAATCCAAGGAGAGGGGTGAAATATAAGCTGGTTTAAGATGGGGGGGGATGGGGGGGTTGGGTGGGGGGAGAGAAGTGGAGGGGGGCTGTGGTTGTAGGGACAAGCAAGCAGTGATAGGAGCAGATAATCAAAAGATGTCAGACAAAAGAACAAAAGAACACAGAGGTGTTGAAGTTGGTGATATTATCTAAACGAATGTGCTAATTAAGAACGGATGGTAGGGCACTCAAGGTACAGCTCTAGTGGGGGTGGGGGGGCATAAAAGATTTAAAAATAATGGAAATAGGTGGGGAAAGAAAAATCTATGTAAATTATTGGAAAAAACAAAAGGAAGGGGGAAGAAACAGAAAGGGGGTGGGGATGCAGGAGGGAGTTCAAGACCAAAAGTTGTTGAATTGAATATTCAGTCCGGAAGGCTGTAAAGCGCACTGACCTCTACCTCGCGGAGGCTGAGCGTCAACTCGCAGACACTTCCTCCTACCTCTCCCTGGACCATGACCCCACCACTGAACATCAAGCCATTGTTTCCAGGACTGTCACTGACCTCATCTCCTCTAGGGATCTTCCTTCCACAGCTTCCAACCTGATAGTCGCCCAACCTCAGACAGCCCGCTTCTACCTACTACCCAAGATCCACAAACAGAACTGTCCCGGTAGACCGATCATGTCAGCTTGCTCCTGCCCCACAGAATTCATTTCTTGTTATCTTGACTCCCTTCTCTCTCCCCTTGTCCAGTCCCTTCCCACCTACATCCATGATTCCTCTGACACCTTACGTCACATCAACAATTTCCAGTTCCCTAGCCCCAACCGCTTCCTCTTCACCATGGATGTCCAATCCCTCTACACCTCCATTCCCCACCAGGATGGTCTGAGGGCCCTTAGCTTCTTCCTCGAACAGAGGCGCGAACAATCCCCATCCATCACTACTCTCCTCCGTCTGGCTGAACTTGTTCTCGCACTGAACAATTTCTCCTTCAACTCCTCTCACTTCCTTCAAATAAAAGGTCTGGCTATGGGTACCCGCATGGGCCCCAGCTAAGCCTGTCTCTTTATGGGGTATGTGGAACATTCCTTGTTCCAGTCCTACTCCAGCACCCTTCCACAACTCTTTCTCCGGTACATCAATGATTACTTCGGTGCTGCTTCATGCTCTCGTCGGGACTTGGAAAAATTTCTTGATTTTGCTTCCAATCTCCACCCCTCCATCATTTTCACATGGTCCATCTCTGACACTTCCCTTCCCTTCCTTGACCTCTCTGTCTCAATCTCTGGTGAAAGACTGTCCACCAATATCCATTACAAACCCACCGACTCCCACAGCTACCTCGACTACAGCTCCTCACACACCGCTTCCTGTAAGGACTCCATCCCATTCTCTCAGTTCCTTCGCCTCCATCGCATCTATTCCAATGATGCTACCTTCAAAAACAGTTCCTCTGACATGTCCTCCTTCTTCCTTAACCAAGGTTTTCCACCCACGGTCGTTGACAGGGCCCTCAACTGTGTCCGGCCCATCTCCCGCGCATCCGCCCTCACGCCTTCTCCTCCCTCCCAGAAACATGATACGGTCCCCCTTGTCCTCACTTATCACCCCACCAGCCTCCGCATTCAAAGGATCATCCTCCCCCATTTCCACCAACTCCAGCATGATGCCACCACCAAACACATCTTCCCTTCACCCCCCCGGCGGCACACCGTAGGGATCGTTCCCTCCGGAACACCCTGGTCCACTCCTCCATTAACCCCTACTCCTCAACCGCCACCTATGGCACCTCCCCATGCCCACGCAAAAGATGTAACACCTGCCCCTTCACTTCCTCTCTCCTCACCGTCTAAGGGCCCAAACATTCCTTTCAAGTGAAGCAGCATTTCACTTGCATTTCCCCCAACTTAGTCTACTGCATTCGTTGCTCCCAATGGGGTCTCCTCTACATTGGAGAGACCAAACGTAAACTGGGCGACCGCTTTGCAGAACACCTGCAGTCTGTCCGCAAGAATGACCCAAACCTCCCTGTCGCTTGCCATTTTAACACTCCACCCTGCTCTCTTGCCCACATGTTTGTCCTTGGCTAGCTGCATTGTTCCAGTGAAGCCCATGCACACTGGAGGAACAGCACCTCATCTTCCAACTAGGCACCTTACAGCCTTCCGGACTGAATATTGAATTCAACAACTTTAGGTCTTGAACTCCCTCCTCCATCTCCACCCCCTTTCTGTTTCTTCCCCCTTCCTTTTGTTTTTTCCAATAATTTATATAGACTTTTCTTTTCCCACCTATTTCTATTATTTTTAAATCTTTTATGCCCCCCCCACCCCCACTAGAGCTGTACCTTGAGTGCCCTTCCATCCATTCTTAATTAGCACATTCGTTTAGATAATATCACCAACTTTAACAACTCTGTGTTCTTTTGTTCCTTTGTCTGTGACATCTTTTGATTATCTGCTCCTATCACTGCTTGCTTGTCCCTACAACCACATCCCCCCCTCCACTTCTCTCCACCACCACCACCCACCTACCCCCCGCCCCCACCTCCCCCCCTGCCACCCCACCTTAAACCAGCTTATATTTCACCCCTCTCCTTGGATTCACCTAGTTCTGTCGCAGGGTCATGAGGACTCGAAACGTCAACTCTTTTCTTCTCTGCCGATGCTGCCAGACCTGCTGAGTTTTTCCAGGTATTTCTGTTTTTGTTTTGCCTTTAGGGTACGATAGATTACTGACATATGCACTTGAGGATCATTCATTAAAAGGCAGTTAGTTGGGCAAGGTTACAAGAGTAGTTTAGCTTCAAGTGGAGCAGGAATACTGGGTTTTGAGGGCAGGGGAAGAATATACCTCGCACAGTTAATAGTTAAAATATATCTGCAACACAGATCAGAACTAAAATTAAAGAAATGCAGATGATTAATAACTTAAAATTCACATTAAGTATGTAATGCAGATGAGCTTTTAAAAACAGTTAAGCATATGTCATCGCAGACAAAAATAAAAATGTATCCTAAGTCTGAAACATGCCATTTCAAATAAATAAATATATTCATGTTATAAATGAGAACATCCTGATTTAATTAAAATATATGAGTGGAACCAAATGTTGCAAAAAACTGAATAACATTTTTAATGAAGTATTCATATGCAGAACCTAAATTCTTCTTTCTGATAAGTTTTCTTGAAAAGTTTTTCTTCAAAACATGGATTCCAGTTCCTTTTCTTTTCTGCAGCTTTGAAAAAACCTGGTTGTCCTGGATGTTTTGAATTGGTTAAGGACACTGACCTTTGGGAGACTGATTTGCTCCCTCAGCAATCACAGAGACTTGAAAAATTCTAAAAATTTCCCATAAACTTGATGAAGAACAAGGAAGAATTTGTGCTGGCTGAGGTGAGGCAGTAATGGCAAGGACAAAAACAAAAATACCTGGAAACACTTAGCAGGTCTGACAGCATCTGCGGAGAGGGACACAGTTGACGTTTCAAGTCCGTATGACCCTTCATCAGAACTAAGACATATAGAAATGAGATGAAATATAAGCTGGTAGAGGGGGGTGGGTGGGACAGATAGAGCTCGACAGGAGGCCAGTGATAGGTGGAGACCAAGAAGAGACTGCCAAAGATGTCATAGACAAAAGGAGCACAGTGATGGCAAGGCTTCGGCTCAGCTTCCCCCTAACTTATTGAACTTCACCATAGAGCTCTTCACTTACACTGACAAGATTCAAAATAGAAGCTTTTGCCTTGTAATGACAATAGTAGTACTGAAGTCTAATTAACCTTGAGGATGGCCACTGATTCCACTAGCATCACAGTAACACTTGATGCTTTTTGGCAGAATCAAAATTCAGTTTTTGACTGCTGTTTCAACAATGTAATCAAGAGCATAGCACTAATTTTGTCCCAAAGTATAGTTATTTCAAAAATTAGTGACGAACAGGATACCATAGATTTTAATATGTCCTTGCTTATCTACTTTTTATGGTTAACAATAGCAGCCTAGAAATAGCTGCTGTGATATCATTAACACCTGCTTACATCATAAATAATTTATAGGTAATACTTGTTTGAAACAGACAGCCATGATATCGGACAGGCACACTTTGGTTAAGTTATTTTATTTTTTGCAAGATACCACCTTAAGTAATATGATACCGTGAATTTAATGTCTAATCATCAACTGGAATTGAAAGGAACAATATTCCAATGAACCAGCTTTTTTCTAAACATTTTTGATCTTTACAATTAAAATGTAGAATTTGATGCAATGACAATGTAAAGATACCTGTCTCCAGTTATATGAATATACCTACATAGTGCTGAATTTTAGCCAGTTCTTCATCCACGTGGCTGGCGAAGGAAGTCAATCTGCTGAATTCCGCCCCCACACCTCCCACTGCTCCAATCACCAACTTCCCCTCTCCTTCCCCAGTACCTGTATTGGGTTCTGTAGTAGATTCAGGACTCTTAGAAGTTCAAGGTTTTGCATGTGCTTAATTTCACTCAGATCTCTGATCTGACGAGACAAAAGTCAATATAATGAACAAAGACCTATTTTTAAGCATCTCTTAGATCTTTATATGGCACTGGATGTCTTAACAGATTATCAATACTTCTATGCTACAGGTCAAAAATTATCAGCAGCATTAAGCTAGAAAAATGTTATGCTAATTGTGTTTGTTTCTAATTTGACAGAAGAATGGTCCCATCTCTTTAAGCCACCAGGAAGCTAGGAGAGGGGGTACATCAAGGACTGGATTTCGGCTGAGGTGCTGGGGCACAGCAGACAGATTTGTTTCCCACCCCAGACAGGAAGCAGATAAAGTTTCCAATTTTTCATGAAGGCAATGGGTTAATTGATGAGGTGTCAGGAGTGGGGGTGGGAATTGAGGTGGGACACCAGGGAAGCAAGCCAAGTTCTGACCCAAATCATCTGTGCACGGTTTAAGAAAAAGTGAAAGCATCTGAATTTTCAAATTGGCCAGGGCAGGTGGAGAGGTGCAGGAACCTGGGGTAGGGTAAGGAAATGTTAATGTTATTAAAATTTCCTTGCTACAGATTAGATTTTCTTCAAAATTTCCACTTTTGTCAATCAAATAAAACTTTTTTCCACACTGCCAATCCTTTTCCCAACAGCTTTACACAGCTCTCAAAGGCCACCTACCCCTGTGAAAATTTCAAGATTTTAGAAGGCGATGTCTTAAGGAGCTGCTTAATACCTATATGCACCCAATTAACAAAAAGGGTGACTTCACATTCCCGCCCTTCCCCTGCTCTCCCCACCGCCCTCGCAAAGATTAGCAGAGTAAGGAATGAAGGCGGGACGTCATCATGCATGACGTTGGCACCTTTTTTTTGTTGCCAGCCTCTGTTCTAACTCCATCCCAGCAACAAATATCCAGCCCCAGGTTTTTGCAGAAAATTGTGACATTGCAAATGTCATGAAGAGGTATTGTCTGTAACGTTATTGGAAATTATTTTTAAAATTGAATTGTAGTGGGGTCTGTGTCAATGAGTTTGACTGTGTGTGTCTTAATTGGATTAAAGCCAGATAGTCCGGGTGCTTTGATGTACAGTAGTTTTGAGATGTTAATAAACGTAAAGAGGAGAAAGTAACGTGTAAATTTGCATTTGTTGAATAAAGCATTCTAGAGTAGGGGTAAAATCTTGCACCTAGCTGGGAGATGCCAAGCAATGTGTTTACATTACTAATAACATTTGTGGAATGCAAGGATATTAGTGTTAGGAGGTGTAACATTAAAAACCTGGTGATACAATGGAAAACTTACATTCAAAGGAAAAGCTAGGTATAAACAGAAAGGAGTTTGTGTGTGTGTGTGTATGTTAGTCAAAGGCATTTAAGATCTAACCAGCCTGTAAGCCTACAATTATGTCTACAAAGGAACCAAATTGCAAGGAACCTCAATTTGAATTCATAAGGTCAAATGTGCTTTGCTTGGTGTCTGTTTAAAGCCTATGGGTTACAGTTGCCCTGGTAGAGATTTATCTGGGAGTGATTAACTTGAGAATTTGTTTAAAAGTTATTATGGCAGTAATTCATAGGCATATGTACGTGTTTAATTTGTTGTAAATTAATAAATGTTTAATTTAGTTTTAAATAAAAGCCCTCTTGATGCTCGGTGATCTTATTCCTGAATTCAGAGCTGCATCCCAAACATACCAACTGAAAATATAGATTATGACAATTGTTTCAAGTTTCCCTCTGGGATTTAAACAACTGAACCTTTACCAACTGCTGTGTCATAACACAATATTGAATTTCAGTTCAGAAAAATATTTACACAGTTGCCAGTTACACAGTTGCCAGAATATATATTTAAAGGATGATAGTAAAGACACATGTTAATGTGCCTTTGAAGACTTGTATGATGGAGGGACTGAATAGATAGGTTCACTAGATTGGTCCCTGAAATGAGAGGGTTATCCTATGATGAGATGCTGAGTAAATTGGATCTATACTCTCGGGAGTTTAGGAGAATCTCATTCACTCAGTTTAAGAGGTGATCTCAATGAAACATCCAAGATTCTGAAGGGGGTTGACAGGATATTGAGAGGTTGTTTCCCCTGGCTAGGGAATCTAGAATATGAGGGCAGAGTCTCAGAATATGGGGTCAATCATTTAGGACTGAGATGAAGAGAAATTTCTTCAATCAAATGGTTGTGAATCCTCGGAATTCTCTACCCCAGAGGGTTGTGGATGCTCTGTCATTGCGAATATTCAAGGCTGAGATAGACTGAATTTTGATCTTTCATGCGATCAAGGGATATTGGAAATGGGTAGGAAAATAGAAATAAGGCAGAAGATTAGCCATGATCATATTGAATGGCAGAGCAGACTCAGGGGACCATATCATTTACTCCTGTTCTGATTTTTTATGTTCCAATGCTTGGGGTTTGTGTTTGATCACCCACACAGATTGATAGATGAATGATTCTCCTTATTATAGGGTCCCATGTGAAATTTGCTTAGGTGGAACTGCTTTCAGTTCATATCAAGCATGGGTCCACAGCACAAGACAACTCATCATTTGGTAATAAAAACAGAAAATGATGCTTAGCAATTTTGGTAGCATCTGTGGAGGGGGAACGAGTTAACATTTCAGGTCAACGATCTTTCATCAGAACCGGGAAAAGTTTGAAGTGTAACAGGTTTTATGGAAGTGAAAGCAGAGAAGGTGAGAAAAAGAAGAAAAGGATAAGGTGGAAGGCAGGAGAGATGAAATGACAAACGGGTTCATCGTGCAAGGGCAAAGGGAACGGTAATGGGACACGTTATGACAAAAAGATATGCCTAGAGGAGGTGTGAATGGCAGACTCATGAATAGCTGCCATCCAAAAGAAAAACAAAGGATAAAAAAGAGAAATGAGTGAAAAACCAAAATCAGCAAAGAAGAAGGAAACAAAATGGATGCCAAAGTTGCAATCAAAAATTGCTGAACTTAACTGTTGAGTTCAGAATGCTATAAGGTATCTAACAGAAATATGTGTTGCTGTTCCTAAAGCTTACAATGAGCTTTATTGGAACACTACAGGATCAAGGTCAAGATCAGAGACACCAGAGTGGGAACAAGGTGGAGATTTCAAATAACTGATACCAGAAGTTCAGGCTTAAGCTAAGCTATTACATTTTCTAGCTTTCCAAGGTTCTGATGAAAAGGTCATCAATCTGAAATGTTAACTCTGTTTCTCTCTCCAAAGATGCTGCCAGACTTGTTGAACATTTCCTATATTTTCTGTTTTTATTTCAGATTTTCAGCATTCACAGTGTCTTTGGATGGGTCATCATGTGGTAATTTCATTCATAGGAAAGCAGCAATGGCAAGTGTAGGAAATTGAAATATCCTGCTGCCCGAGAGGATGGTGCTCTAGAGGTTGGAGTTATGGATCATTGGTGGGTGCAGAGCTGTAACTGGTATACTGATGTTGCAATTTGGAAGAAGCTTTAATTAGCATCTGCTTCATCATGTACTAAACTTAGAAATGTTAGATAAAAACAAAAAAACTGCAGATGCTGGAAATCCAAAACAAAAACAGAATTACCTGGAAAAACTCAGCAGGTCTGGCAGCATCGGCGGAGAAGAAAAGAATTGACGTTTTGAGTCCTCATGACCCTTCAACAGAACAGTTCTGATGAAGGGTCATGAGGACTCGAAACGTCAACTCTTTTCCTCTCCACCGATGCTGCCAGACCTGCTGAGTTTTTCCAGGTAATTCTGTTTTTGTTTTAGAAATGTTAGATGTTGATATTGAGTGACAAAAGAGGAAAGATGTTTCAGTTAACAAGACCAATATCCTTTACTTATAGAGCAGAAAATTCAGCTAAAGGAACCCACCTCATGTTTACCAAGACATTAACTCAGTCACAATATACCTATTTTTCAACGTGTGCATTCTGTAGACACCATAATGATTAGCTGCACAGGAATTCACTTACTGAGAACTGTACACAACTACGTAAATACAACTTAATTAATATATCAGGTAGGATTGGAATTCCGTAAACCTTGCATTCCTACTTTTTTTTATTCTTTCAGTGACGTGGGTGTCACTGGCAAGGCCAGCATTTGTTGTCCATCCCTAATTTCCCTTGAAATGAGTGGCTTGCCATTTCAGAGGGCAATTAAGAGTCAACCACATTGCTCTGGGTCTCGGGTTGCATAAAGACATTAGTAAACCAGATGGGTTTTTACAACAATCAATGTTGTCATGGTCACCATTATCAAGACTAGTGTAAGTTTTTACCTCATTATTCTCCAGATTGATGGTTTCCAGCAGGTTATGGTCCTCCAACCCATTCAAAGTTTCTATTTTATTGTTTGACAAATCAAGCTTGCGCAGGCGTTTCATTTTTGCCAGTCCCTTCACATTTGTGATCTTGTTACCTCGCTGTGAATAAATTACAAACATAGGAGTGGAAAATATTTGGCAACTTGAGATAATTTGTTCTTGATTTTCTGTTCCCCATGGCATTGTCAGATGGCCTGCTTTTATACAAATAGTTTTGCATCTTCTCAGGGACTCAGTTGCATAGTTACATTCAGCATTTAAAAAAGATCATAGCTATGCTCCGTAACAAAGAAATAAAAGACAAGGAGCTATTAACTCAATAACTTTTTGAATCAGGTACATCATTCTCTATGTTATAAATGATAAAATCCTAAATGGAGAAGAGGAGCAGGAGGACCTGGGGAGTGGATACACGCACAATGAAAAAGAAGCAGGCATCAAAAAGGCAAACAGAATCCCGAGTTTACAATCTACAGGCATCGAATACAAAAGCAAGAAGGTAACGTGGAACTTGCCAAGATCTTAAACAGTCGGCGTAATATTTATTGTTTTCAGGTGTTCATGGTAGGAAGACTTTAAAGCAATGGACAGGATACAGGATAGGTTCATTGGGAGAGTACCAGAAATCATGGGTTACTGTTAAGAGAGATCAGGAAGTCAGGAATATAAACAGAAAATGCTAGAAATACTCAGCAGGTCTGGCAACTGCTGCCAGACCTGTTGAATGTTTCCAACATTTTCTGTTTTTATTTCAGATTTCAAATATCCACAGTATTTTGCTTTTAAGAAGTTGGGGCTTTTTTTTCACTGGAGTAGTGAAGGTTAAGGGACAACCTGAGAGACATCCTCAAGGTTCCGAAGGGCTACAAATAAAATAAATAATAAAAGTAAAGTAAAATGAATTGCAATGAGGAAACTCAAATTTAAGATAAGCATAATAAGAATTAAAAAACTATCTTTATAGTTGGAACGTGAAACTCTGGGTCATTGTTAAAGCTGAGTCCAGAAGTAATTCTTACGGAATTTGATGGCTGCTTGAAAAAGGGGAATATTGAAAAGAAGTGGGTCAATCAGGAGAGTGGGATTAGACCAGGTAGCTTATGTGGAGAAAAACATCAGCATGGAATTGATGGGCTAAAGGGCCTGTTTTTCTGTACCTTAATAATCTATAATTCTGCGAACCATAAGAAATGTCACAATCGGTCCATGAACAGGTCAATCAACACAGCACTGCCAGTGACTTTTAAAAGTGAAAAGTGCAAAAAGACTCATTGCTGCTGTGTCATCCCAACATGTCCACTCTCACAAAATGGAATATATGTAAAGTTCCAGTGCAGAAAACTGTGTGTATTACAATATCTGTAACACTAGTCAGTATAAAAAGGGCACAAACTTGGCACATATTCAGGATGAGTGCTTACCTGTCACAATATCGAGCTCAACCATCCAGACTCCTTTGAGTCCTCTTTTTTTAAAGAGTACTTACACTTCCCTTCACTGCAGTGAACATATGGCATTATGTGGCAGCTTTCTGGAGGCTGTTTAACATGATGGCATTTCCAATTAAAAGCTTAATAAAGACTTGAATATAATAAAGGTATTTTTTCAGCACTTGAAATTTGCCAAAGGGCTCTGTGGGCCTGGACAATCTTTAATTGACACCTGAGCTCCCAATAAATTGGAAATATGACCAATCAGCAAACTATCTGAAAGTGATTATTGCATTTGTATCTTTGTACTTGATTCTTCGAAAAACTTCTTAAAAATATATATTTTCAAGGAATTAATAATTCATTAAAGATTTAGGAAATCTTTTTTCTCTTCCAGTTACATTTCTCACACCACATGGTATCTTGCAGCCAATATTTATGGACAGAATGCAATGGCACCACCGGGAGCAGGCTGGGAGGCGAGGGTGGGCATTTAATGGTGCAGGAAGGCAAAAGGTATAGAGCCATTCACTTTCCTGACTCCCATAATTAAGTCCAGGGAAGGAAAGGTCAAGTCCAGCCTTCCCACTGCTAGGCCAATTGAGGCTTTTAAGTGGCTAAAATCAAAGTACAGCTAATTGTTGTTATGATATGGGAAGCATCTGGGCTCCAAATACTGCAACATAGCATCACCTCCAACTATGGCCAAAAATTTCCCCCCATTTAGGGGGTTGTGCAGGGGCGGGCGTGAACCAATTAAGGCCCGCCCATCGTGACATGGGCCCAGAAACACTGAGCGCTCCCTGTGCAGGTGGGAGGGATTCCCTGAGTGGTTCATTGCGATCTATTGCGCACGCGTGCGAAAGAGCGCAGAGATCTCCCTGAGACACGGAGGTGCTTCAGGGAGATTTGTTTCAGTATCAAACTTTTAAATAAAGGATTTTTAAACTTTTGAAACATGTCTCCTCATGTGACAGTGTCACATGAGCTGGGACATGTTAATGAAATTTTGGAAAAAAATTTAGTGATTTTTTTAAACACTTCATGAAACCTCATACCACCTATGGATGAGGTTCCATGAAATAGGCAAAGGCCACTTGGGCTCTTCGCCTGCCCACCAACCTGAAGGTTAGACAGGCAGCTCAGTTAATTAGTTATTAACAGGCCTTAATAGGCCTTTGACAGTTCGGTGGGCACGTAGCCGACTCCGCTGTGCGTCTGCTGAACTGAGGATCAGAATGATGCACGGTGACATCGGGACATCCCCCCACCCCCCGCACTCACCAACAGGAAAATGCTGCCCGTGCATATTGGATCTGGAGGTCCCATCCACGTTAAAAATAGTATGGGAAGTGGGTTCCAAAAATGTTGCCCCAAACTGCGCAGAACTGACTTTGCGGCAATGTTATGAAACATTAGTAATTGTTAAAGTTTGCTCCCGTTCTTTTAGAAAATGCACATTTGACATTGATAGAAAGAAAAGGAGCAGATGACTGTGCATGGTGAAAATACTGACCATTGAAGCAAACAATATAAATTGGTCCAAGGGACAATTAGATGTGTTCCTGCAAATTAAAGGAATGGAAGGATATGGTGAGGATGATCAATGGAAGAGGTACTGGCTTGTCAAGCCCAACAAATTTTTAGTTTTATTAATAACACTCATTGCCTTCAGAGTATACTCTGTGGCTTCTCCCAGCCACTCTTTGCAATATCAGAAATGTCAGGAACAATGGGCAACGTTTAAAGATTGCTCCTCATACCTCTAGACAAGAGACAAGAGTGAAAGAGACAAAGAACAAGGCTAAATAAAGTCAAAACTTACTAGGCAAAGGAATTTAATTGGCAAATTGTCCAAGCCACTAACTTTCAAAAGCGTATTTTCTGCAAGGCTGAGGTACCTGAGACTTAGGCAGTCCTTCAAGCCTTCAATTGCCTGGATTTGATTGTCTGTGAACTCATAAAGAAGAATACACCAGAAATAATGAACAATTTAAATCCCAAGTAAAGCTTGCAGTCTGAGTAAATCCTGCCAGTCCAATTAATTTTATTTCATTACCAATGCTGCAGATCAGGGGAACTGCAGGGTTCGGAACTGTAGTATTCAGCTACTGGGATTTATTTCCAAAAGGAAAGGGAGAATTTTCCTCCATTTATGCCTTTTCCACAATTAGGCAGTAACTTCTGTTCTCTCTGGTAACAAGCTTGGAGGCAGGAAGGACATTTAACTTGGTGGGATGGTAGTGTACCTTAACATGGGCAAGGAAACCTCCTGCTGATTACCACGTAACCCCATGTCCCCATCCCCCTTGGCATCTACACACCACCTCCTCCCTCCATGCCCACCCACCCACCACCAACCTCCCCCACCCCTCCCGCCCCCCAACCACCAACCTCCCCCCCGACCCACCCCGCACCCCCACAACTTCCCCGTGGCCACTCAACTGAGGAATCACTACTCCTTCATGTTGAATACCACCTGGAGGAAACACTGAAGGTTGCGAGGGTGCAGAATATACTCTGGGTGGGGACTTCAATATCCATCACCTAGAGTGGTCCAGTAGCACCACAACAGACCAAGCTTGCCAAGTTCTCAGGGACATAGCTGCGAGACTGGGTCTGCGACAGGTGGTGAGGGAACATACTGGGCCTCATCCTCACCCCAACCTGCCTGCCGCAAATGCATCTGCCCATGTATCAGTAGGAGCGACCACCGCACAGTCCTTGTGGTGGCGAAGTCACATCTTCACATTGAGGATAAGCTCCAATGTGTTGTGTGGCACTACCACTAGGCTAATGGGATAGATTTCAAACAGATCTAACAACTTAAGACTCAGCAACCATGAGGCAGTGTGGGCCATCAGCAGGAGCAGAATTGTATTCAACCACAATCTGTTACCTCATGGCCCAGCATATTCTTGACCCTAGCATTGCCACCAAGCCAGGGAAGCAACCCTGGTTCAATGAAGAGTGCAGGAGGGCATGCCTAAAAATAAGGTGTTAACCTGGTGAAGCTACAACACAGGACTACTTGCGTGCCAAAAAGCATAAGCAGCAAGTGATAGACAGGGCTAAGCGATCCCACAATCAACAAATCAGATCCAAGCTCTGCAATCCTGCCACATCCAGTCGTGAATGGTGGTAGACAATTAAATAAATCACTGGAGCAGGAGGCTCCACAAATATCCCCATCCTCAATGACAGGGGGGCCCTGCACATCAGTGCAGAAGAGAAGGCTGAAGCATTTGCAACCAGCCAGAAGTGCCAAGTGGATGATCCATCTTGGCCTCCTCCGGAGGTCCCCAGCATCACGGATGCCAGTCTTCAGCCAATTCGATTCACTCCATGTGATATCAAGAAACAGCTGAAGGCACACTGGATGCTGCAAAGGCCATGGGCCCTGACAATATTCCAGCAATAGTACTGAAGACTTGTAGTCCAGAACTTGTCACAACCCTAGCCAAGCTGTTCCAGTACAGCTACAACACTGGCATCTAGCCAGCAATGTGGAAAATTGCCCAGGCATGTCCTGTACACAAAAAGCAGGACAAAACCAACCCGGCCAATTACCGCCCATCAGTCTACTCTTCATCATCAATAAAGTAATGGAAGGGGTCATCAAAAGTGCTACCAAGCGGCACTTGCTTAGCAATAACCTGCTCACTGATGCTCAGTTTGGTTTCTGCCAAGGTCAATCAGCTCCTGACCTCATAATAGCCTTGGTTCAAACATGGACAAAACAGCCGAACTCCAGAGATGAGGTGAGAATGACTGCCCTTGACATTAAGGCAGCATTTGACCGAGTGTAGCATCATGGAGCCCCAGCAAAAGTGAGGTCAATGGGAATCAGGGTAAAAACTCTCTGCTGGTTGGAGTCATGCCTACCACAAAGGAAGATGGTTGTGGTTGTTGGAGGTCAATCATCTCAGGTCCAGGACATCACTGTAGGAGTTCCTCAGGGTAGTGTCCTAGGCCCGGCCATCTTCAACTGCTTCATCAATGACCTTCCTTCCATCATAAGGTCAGCAGCGGGGACTTCACTGATTTTCAGCACCATTCGTGGCTCCTCAGATACTTAAGCAGTCCACATCCAACTGCAGCAAGACCTGAACAATATCCTGGCTTGGGTTGACAAGTCACAAGTAACATTCGTACCACGCTGCTAGGATGAAGGATAAGTATGGCAAGTTTCAGGAACCTTGAAAGGATATTGTGAGATTAGTCAAAAAGAAAAGGGAAGCATTCGTAAAGGCTAGAAGGCTGGGAACAGATGAAGCCGTGGAGAATATAAAGAAAGTAGGAAGAAACTTAAGCAAGGAGTCAGGAGAGCTAAAAGGGGTCACGAAAAGTCATTGGCAACCAGGATTAAGGAAAATCCCAAGGCCTTTTATACATATGTAAAAAGCAAGAGGGTAGCCAGGGAAAGGGTAGGCCCACTCAGGAATAGAGGTGGGAATCTGTGTGTGGAGCCAGAAGAAATGGGAGAGATACTAAATGAGTACTTCTCATCAGTATTCACCAAAGAGAAGGACTTAGTGGCTGATTTGTCTAGGGAAGAGTGTGTAGATAGCCTGGATCATGCTGAGATCAAAAAAGAGGAGGTGTTAGGCATCTTGAAGAATATTTAGGTGGATAAATCCCCAGGGCCACATGGGATATATCCCAGAGTACTGAGGGAGGCAAGGGAAGAAATTGCTGGGGCCTTGACAGAAATCTTTGTATCCTCACTGGCTACGGGTGAGGTCCCAGAAGACTGGAGAATGGCCAATGTTGTTCCATTGTTTAAGAAGGGTAGCAGGGATAATCCAGGAAATTACAGGCCGGTGAGCCTTACATCAGTGGTAGGGAAATTATTGGAGAAGATTCTTCGTGACAGGATTTACTACCATTTGGAAGCAAATGGGCATATTAGTGAGAGGCAGCTTGGTTTTGTGAAGGGGAGGTCATGTTTCACTAACTTGATCGAGTTTTTCGAGGAAATGACAAAGATGATCGACAATGGAAGGGCAGTGGATGTTATCTACATGGATTTCAGTAAGGCCTTTGACAAGGTCCCTCATGGCAGACTGGTACAGAAGGTAAAGTCGCACGGGATCAGAGGTGAGCTGGCAAGATGGATACATAATTGGCTTGGTCATAGAAGACAGAAGGTAACATTGGAAGGGTGCTTTTCTGAATGGAGAGCTGTGACTAGTGGTGTTCTGCAGGGATCAGTGCTGGGACCTTTGCTGTTTGTAGTATATGTAAATATTTGGAGGAAAATGTAACTGGGCTAATTAGTAAGTTTGCCGATGACATTAAGGTTGGAGGAGTTGCAGATAGTGATGAGGATTATCAAAGGATACAATGGGATATAGATCGGTTGGAGATTTGGGCTGGGAAATGGCAGATGGAGTTTAATCCAGACAAATGGGAGGTAATGCATTTTGGAAGGTCTTATACAGGTAGGAATTATACAGTAAAAGGCAGAACCCTTAAGTGCATCGACGGGCAGAAAGATCTGGGTGTACAGGTCCACAGGTCACTGAAAGTGGCAACACAGGTGGATAAGGTAGTCAGGAAGACATATGGCATGCTTCCCTTCATTGGCAGAGGTATTGAGTATAAAAGCTGGGAAGTCATGCTGCAGCTGTATAGAACCTTGTTTAGGCCACACTTGGAATACTGCGTGCAATTCTGGTCACCACATTACCAGAAGGATGTGGAGGCTTTGGAGAGGGTGCAGAGGAGGTTTACCAGGATGCTGCCTGGTCTGGAGGTTATTAGCTATGAGAGGTTGGAGAAACTCGGATTGTTCTCACTAGAGCGACGGAGATTGAGGGGCGACTTGACAGAAATTTACAAAATTATGAGTGGCATGGACAAAGTAGATAGCCAGATTCCCAGGGTGGAAGAGTCAATTACTAGGGGATATAGATTTAAGGTGAGAGGAGAAAACTATAAAGGAGATGTGCGGGGCATGTTTTTTACGCAGAGGGTAGTGGGTGTCTGGAATTCGCTGCCAGAGGAGGTGGTGGAAGCAGGTACAATAGTGGTGTTTAAGAGGCAGCTTGACAAATACATGAATAGGATGGGAATAAAGGGATACGGACCCTGGAAGTGCAAAATGTTTTAGTTGATGGGCAATATGATCGGCGCAGGCTTGGAGTGCCGAAGGGCCTGTTCCTGTGCTGTACTTTTCTTTGTTCTTTGTTCACACAAGTGCTAGATAATGACCAGGCCCAACAAGAGACAATTTAACCATCACTCC
This sequence comes from Carcharodon carcharias, assembly GCF_017639515.1. Lineage (NCBI taxonomy): Eukaryota > Metazoa > Chordata > Chondrichthyes > Lamniformes > Lamnidae > Carcharodon > Carcharodon carcharias. The sequence continues at coordinate 129,771,891 of NC_054479.1, forward strand.
CTGACATTCAATGGCATTACCATCGCTGAATCCCCCACTATCAACATCCTGGGTGTTACCATTGACCAGAACCTGAACTGGACCACCCATATAAATACAATGGCTACAAGAGCAGGTCAGAGATTAGGAATCATACGATGAGTAACTCACCTCCTGACTCCCCAAAACCTGTCAATGAACTCCAAGTCAGGAGTGTGATGGAATGCTCTCCAATTGCCTGGATGAGTAGAGCTCCAACAACACTCAAGAAGCTTGACACTATCCAGGACAAAGCAGTCCGCTTGATTGGCACCCCATCCACACCCTCCACCACTGACGCACAGTGGCAGCAGTGTGTACCATCTACAAGATGCACTGCAGGAACTCACCAAGACTCCTTCGGCAGCACCTTCTAAACCCACGACCACTACCATCTAGAAGGACAAGGGCAGCAGAGAGATGGAAACACCACTACCTGGAAGTTCCCCTCCAAGCCACTCACCATTCTGACTTGGAAATGTATCCCTGTTCCTTCATTGCTGCTGGGTCTAAATCCTGGAACTCCCTCCCTAACAGCACTATGGGTGTACCTACACCACATGGATTGCAGCGGTTCAAGAAGGCGGCTCACCACCACCTTCTCAAGGGCAATTAGGGATGGGCAATAAACACTGTCCTAGCCAGTGACACTCACATCCCATCAATGAATTTAAAAAATCTTCTAATTCAAGCATCTCATTTTTTATCTCCATCTCAGCCTCTCCTTCAAAATCACCGTTTTCTTTTCGGCTTTTCTCCTAAAATACCTTCCCTATTTTCCCTACTAAACTTGCAAACTAAACACCTCCTCAACGTCAGTAACTTAAACCTACACAATAATTATTCCCAATCTTTCTTCCCTGATTTCTATGCCTTCCTCTACTCAGTTAGCCTCATTCAGCCTATCAATTCCTCACTCACATGATGGAGATCACTTCAATTTCACTGTCGTTCGGACCTATACCTGGAATGATAAGACTAAGTAATAGTAATCCAAGAAAATAAGGAAATATTTCAAAATAAAAAAAGAGCTATCCTTAATATTTCTTCCAAATGTGGTAAACCAGTAAAGGATACTGTCCAAATTCAACTTGAGGAGGAAGCGATAGTCTAACAGCTCCTTCATTTCAGATATCTGATTGTAGGAAAGATCAATTTCCTGCAATGTAAAATAAACAGTGACTTTGTCTTTAATATAACTGGGTGCTGTTCATCTCCTGAGACAACTTTAAGTCAAACTATTTCACCCACATTCAGGACACCAACACTTAAACATGGCTTGACAATGTTAAAATATATATTTAATGAGCACGGAGTGTATGTAATTGTATGGCGAAAATATATTCCAGTGATAAACACTAATGAAATGTGGTAGGAAAAACTTCAACGAACAAAGAGTTAAGAAATGTTTCTTGAACAATAAGAAATTGCGAACCATCCCAGAGAATACAAGGGCAAACTTCTTGAATAAAAATATAACTGAAAACAATTTGGGCATTATAGTTGCACAGGAGTGTAGAATGGAAGATTACTATTTGATTATGAAGTACTTGACCTTGCCGTCTTGTCCTCTGAAATAGATAAACTGTTCTTGGTTCTGTTCTACTCTACACCCTCACCTCCATCACTGCTTTTTTTTATTATTTGAAGAAGGTTACCAAATTCCCAACCCATAATAATCAAATTTAGTTGTTATATTATTCTTGGTTTGCAACTTGATCGTTGCTGCATTTATTTAGGATTGAAGATTGGGAGCTGGATTAAAGCTTTGCTCCTTCAAAACCTCTTCTGGTGTCACTGGCCTTCAAGGTCAGTCTTTAATGTTCAATGCTCTGAAGCACAGTATAATCAGAACTTGTTATGCAGCCAATCCTCATGTGTATCTCAGGAAATCACAGACACTCTGCCTAAGATTTCCAAACATGTACAGCTGGTTCTTGCCAGTGGGGTAAGCTTAGCAAACTGACACAAATGTGAACTTAGTCAAACAAATATATAAAAGTATATGACATTTTTTTCCCCCCAAGTTTAAATAAAAGTAATGCACTTTTATAAACTGGACAATGCATAATCAATAGCTTCTTTATCGAATTCATTCACATCTCCTTTGTTTATATATTATTTATTTTGCCTTAATCTTTGGATAAAATCCTGCCCAAACTGGATGGTCCTTAATTTGTTAAAGAGCCACTAAATGGCTTACCTTAATAGTTTTAGGTAGGTTTAGGTCAGCAAATGAGTTCAACGCATTGTGGGAGGCATCCAGCTGCAACAGGTAGGGCATAAGACTTACACAGCGCAAATCTATAAATCATAAAAGTAAGCTCAGAAGAGAAGCAACTTGAGTAATGCATTTCACAATTAACTGAAATGGAACTCTCTTAAAATACATTTTATTAGGATTTATTTTGTTTCATTGTGGTTTACTTGCAGCTGCCTTTGAAACAAAAGCAGGCCCTATCAAAATGCATAGAAGTCGTGGTTTTATTGTAGAATTGGCAGCTCAAAGCACAGCAATCAGATCTGAATGTGCAATAGCAATCTTGACAATTTGCTCTTCATCCCCATGTATGAGTAACAGGTCATGGAAAAGGAAGCATCATATCAAATTATATTTTATTGAAAAAAATGTTTAGAATCAAGACTTCTTTCACCAACTAATGGAACAAAGGAAAAACAGAAATTGAGATGGGAGGGAACAAGCAATGTAGCATTCTTCACTGCTACTTCTCTTCCAGGGATGCCTACCTTGAAGAAGTACTGCTCTTCTCTCCGACAGAATTTCTGCTTGTCTCATTTGCCATGTTCACCTTCATTGCTTTCCATTTCTCTCCTGGTGTTTGATAAGGTGTTTCCTAAAACTCGCTTTCACAGCCATATTTCCTTCCTCAGTGACTGTCTCTGTCTCTGACTTACCCCACGTGGATTCCAACTGAAGTTCCATCCCACATGTTTCGAATCCTCCCAGGATTACAGGCATCTCTGGGACATAAAATGCTCCTCGGACTGAGATCCACACTCAGTGCCATACGCTGCTATATGAACACAGTGAACCTCTCCCTCCAGCAGCACTGACTCACCCTATCTCTAAGCTGTCCTTGCCTCCAAATTTCATTTTATTCTTCGTCTCATCGGACACCTTAACAAGAAACTTTCTCTCTTTCTTTCAGGTGCTAAGGAACGCAAGCTCCAACAACTCATTGATACCAACGCCTATCCAGAACCCTCCACCCCGCCCATCCCTCTGACCCCATCCCATCTTCTAATCCCAGCCCCCGCCGTGTATTCACCATACCCCCAGACCGCCCCCCCCTCTCTGATGCTGAACATTCAGTACTCAGCAAAGGAGTCAGTTTCATATCTGTGTGCCCTCACCTCAATGAATTCTGGGCTCTGCACGATGCTGAACTCTTCTTCGGCTGTCTTCGTCTCTGTGCTCACTTCTTTGGGCCTGAGTCCTCCCCCTGTTCAACAGGTCCTTTCATCCACCTCCAGTATTCTCCCTCCACCTGGACCCCTCCCTCTGGATTCTTACCTGCGCTTGATTTTGTCATTGAGAACTGTCGGCGTGACATCGATCATCTCAATTTCTCTCCTTCTCTCACTCACTCTAACTTGTCTCCTTATGAACTTGCTGCACTCCGTTCTCTCAGGTCCAACCCTGACTTTGTTATCAAACCTGCTGATGAGGGTTGTTGTCTGGTGTATTGATCTCGACCTCGCAGAGGCTGAGCACCAACTCGCAGACACTTCCTCCTACCTCCCCCTGGACCATGACCCCACCACCGACCATCAAGCCATTGTTTCCAGGGTCGTCACTGACCTCATCTCCTCTGGAGAATTTCCCTCCACAGCTTCCAACCTTATAGTCTCCCAACCTTGGACAGCCCACTTCTACCTCCTCCCCAAAATCCACAAATAAGGTTGTCCTGGCAGACAGATCGTGTCAGCCTGTTCCTGCCCCACAGAACTCATTTCTTGCTACCTTGACTCCGTTCTCTCTCTCCTTGTCCAGTCTCTTCCCACCTACATCCACGATTCCTTTGACACCCTACATCATATCAGCAATTTCCAGTTCCCTGGCCCCAATCGCTCCTCTTCACCATGGATGTCCAATCCCTCTGCACCTCCATCCCCCACCAGAATGGTCTGAGGGCTCTCCGCTTCTTCCTTGAACAAAGGCCTGAACAATCCCCATCCACCACCACCACTCCTCCTCCTCCGTCTGGCTGAACTTGTTCTCTCATTGAACAATTTCTCCTTAAACTCGTCTCACTTCCTCCAAATAAAAGGTGTGGCTATGGGTACCCACATGGGCCCCAGTTATGCCTGTCTCTTTATGGGGTATGTGGAACACTCCTTGTTCCAGTCATGTTCAGGCCCCCTCCCACAACTCTTTCTCCAGTACATCGATAGCTGTTTTGGTGCCGCTTCATGCTCTCATCTGGATCTGGAAAAATTTATTAATTTTGCTTCCAATTTCCACCCCTCCATCGCTTTCACATGGTCCATCACAGACACTTCCCTTCCCTTCCTTGGCCTCTCTGTCGCAATTTCTGGTGATAGACTGCCCACCAATATTCATTATAAGCACACCATTTCCCACAGCTACCCCGACTACAGCTCCTCACACCCTGCTTCCTGTAAGGACTCCATCCTATTCTCTCAGCTCCTTCGCCTCCGTCGCATCTGTTCCGATAATGCTACTTTCCAAAACAGTGCTTCTGACAATACTTCCTTCTTCCTTAACCGAGGTTTCCCACTCACAATGGTTGACAGGGCCCTCAACGGTGTCCGACCCATCTCCTACGCCTCTGCCCCCAAATCTTCCTCTCCCTCCCAGAACCATGATAGGGTCCCACCAGCCTCCGCATTCAAAGGATCATCCTCCACCATTTCTGCAAACTCCAGCATGCTGCCACCACCAAACATATCTTCCCTTCACCCCCACTGTCAGCATTCTGTAGGAACTGTTCCCTCTGGGACACCCTGGTCCACTCCTCCATCACCCATACACCTCAATCCCCTCCCGCGGCACCTTCCCATGCAATTGCAGAAGTTGCTACACCTGCCCCTTTACTTCCCCCCTCCTCATCGTCCAAGGGCCCAAATACTCCTTTCAAGCGAAGCAGCACTTCACTTGCACTTCCCTCAATTTGGTCTACTGCATTTGCTGCTCCCAATGCGGTCTACATTGGAGAGACCAAACGCAGACTGGGTGACTGCTCTGCGGAACACCTTCGGTCTGTCAGCAAGCATTACCCAGATCTCCCTGTCACTTGCCATTTCAACACTGCACCTTGCACCTTGGCTTGCTGCATTGTTCCAGTGAAGCTCAACGCAAACTGGAGGAACAGCACCTCATCTTCCAACTAGGCACTTTACAGCCTCCCTGACTGAATATTGAGTTCAACAATTTTAGATCTTGAACTCTCTCCTCCATCCCCACCCCTTTTCCGTTTCTTCCCCCTCCTTTTTGTTTTTTCCAATAATTTATATAGATTTTTCTTTTTCCACCTATTTCCATTATTTTTTAATGTATTTCCACCCATTGTTTATCTCTACCTATTAGCCCTTTTAGTATTCCTTCACCCCACTCCCATTAGAGCTATCTGTACCTTGTCCGTCCTGCTTTCTACTCTTAATTAGCACATTCCTTTAGATAATATCACCACCTTCAACACCTCTTTGCCCTTTTGTCTGTGACATCTTTTGGTTATCTCCACCAATTACTGGCTGCTTGTCCCAACAACACCCCGCCCCTTAAACCAGCTTATATTTCACCCCTTTCCTATTGTTACTTAGTTCTGTTGAAGGATCATGAGGACTCAAAACGTCAACTGTGCTCTTCTCCATCGATGCTGCCAGACCTGCTGAGTTTTTCCAGGTATTTCTGTTTCTGTTTTTGTCTTAATGGTCTTTTTCTGATTGGCAGATGTGATGAGTGGAGTTCCACAGGTTCCTGTACTGGGGCCTCAACTTTTTACGACTTACACTATAGCTAAATTTGCAGATGACACAAAGATAGGTAGGAAAGTATTTTGTGAAGAGGACATGAGGAGGTTGCAGATGGATATAGATAGGTTGAGTGAGTTGGCAAAGGTCTGGCAAATGGAGTTTAATGTGGGAAAATGTGAAGTGGTTCACTTTGGCAGGAAGAAAAAAGCTGAATATTACTTAAATGGAGAATAGCTGCATAATTCTGAGGTGCAGAGGCATCTAGGTATTCTAGTACATCAGTTACAAAAGGTTAGTATGCAGGTACAGCAAGTAATTAAGAAGGTTAATAGAATGCTATCATTTATTACGAGAGGGATTGACCATAAAAGAAAGGATGTTATGCTTCAGTTATACAGGGCATTGGTGAGACCGCACCTCAAATACTGCGTGCAGTTTTGGTCTCCTTATTTAAGGAAGGATGTAAATGCATTGGAGGCAGTTCAAAGGAGGTTTACTCGATTGATACCTGGAATGAGTAGGTTGTCTTATGAGGAAAGGTTGGACAGACTGGGCTTGTTTCCACTGGAGTTTAGAAGAGTGAGGGGTGATTTGATTGAAGTACACAAGATCCTGAACGGCCTTGATAAGGTGGATGTCAAAAGGGTGTTTCCTCTTGTGTGTGAGTCCAGAACTAGGGGGCACTGTTTTAAAATTAGGGGATGCCTTTTGGGACAGAGATGAGAATTTTTTCTCTCAGAGGGTTATGCGACTTTGGAATTCTCTGCCTTAGAAGGTGGTGGAGGCAGGGTCATTGAATGTTTTTACGGCAGAGGTAGATAGATTCTTGTTAGGCAATGGAATCAAAGGTTATCGGGGTAAGATGAGAACGTGGAAATCGAAACACAAGAAGATTAGCCATGATCTTTTTGAATGACGGAGCAGACTCGAGGGGCCGAATGGTCTACTCCTGTTCCTATTTCTTATGTTCTAACAGTGATTCCATCCACTTATCAGAGGTAGCAATCTACTGGAGATGCTTCCTGGGCATGAGAAAACGATGGTGATCTTTATAGCAGGCCACTCTCTCCCCTTTAATCTCTACTCTTCCTTTGTCAAAAGCATTATCTCATGCTATTTTATTAATATGGCTTTGGTTCTCTGAATTTTTCACTTTTGTTCCTCTTAAACTTCACATATACGTTTCCGCACATTCTTCCCTATGTCACTGCATCCTGCTCTTAAGTCCTTTTTCTCTTGGACATCAAATCTGTTCTGTGCCTTTACTCCACCCCCCAACTTTGTTTGCTTGTCTTCCTGTAATCTACAGGCTTTTATCCACATAACATCAGTCACTGCACTTCAGGGTAGAACGTATCAGAGACAAAAGTTAACTTAAGTTTTATTTTAAATCCCAAGCTTCCTGTCACATAATTGCTACTTCACAATTTATATTGTCCAAGGGTAATCAAGAAGTCATGATGCCAAGCTGGAATTTAAAGTGGTGTCATGCATACAGGTTCTAGTATGATGCATGAAGGGTCTAGTGTGGTGCACAAGGAACCTGTTCCTTCACCTCGGTTTGTCAATTAAAATGTTAGCTAACTAAACACATCTTCCCCTCAACCCCCCTGTCAGCATTCTGTAGGGACTGTTCCCTCCGGGACACCCTGGTCCACTCCTCAATCACCCCCAACACCTCATCCCTTTCCAATGGCACCTTCCCATGCAATCGCAGAAGGTGCAACACCTGTCCTTTCACCTCTTCCCTCCTCGCCATACAAGGGCCCAAACACTCCTTTCAGGTGAAGTAGCGCTTCAATTTTGTCTTCTGCATTCACTGCTCCCAATGTGATCTCCTCTACACTGGGGAGACCAAACGCAGACTGGGTGATCACTTTGAGGAACCTTCGGCCTGTCTGCAAACATGACCCAGACCTTCCTGTCGCTTGCCATTTCAACACACCATTCTGCTCTCATATCCACACATCCATCCTTGGCCTGCTGCAATGTTCCAGTGAAGCTCAACACAAACTGGAGAAACAGAACCTCATCTTCCAATTAGGCACTTTACAGCCTTCTGGACTTAACAGTGAGTTCAACAATTTCAGATCATGAACTCTCTCTTCCATCCTCACCCCTTTTTGATCCCCTTTTTTCAAATATTTATTTTAAAATTTTTATATATATTTTTTCCCCACCTATTTCTATTATTATTTTTAAAATTTATTTTCATTCATTGTTTTATCCCCACCTTTTAGCCTATTTCAATCCCCACTCCCACTTGGGCCATCTGTCACTTGCTCATCCAGCTTTCTACTCTTAATGTCACCTTTAGCACATCCTTTAGCCAGTATCACCACCATCAACACGCCATCGACACGCCATCGATTTGTTTATGATATCTTTTGCATTCTCTCCTTTGCCTCCACCTATCACTGGCCTTCTATCCAGCTTCACCTGTCCCACCCCCCTTAAACAGTATAACTATTTAGCATTGTACGTTTACCTATAATTACATGGACTCCATGGTTCAAAAATTTGGTTCACTACCACCTTCTAAAGGGCAATTAGGGATGGGCAACAAATGCTGGCCTTGCCAGCAACCCTCGTTATCCATGAAAGAATAAAATAAAAAACTCCCTGAGCAGCACTTCAAACACATAAAAATTATCATCAGCCATTGCTCAACCAGTTGCACTCTCATTTCTGAGTCAACAGATTTTGGTTTCAATTTTCACTCCAGAGACCTGAGCACATAACCCAAATTGAGGGAGTGCTGCAATGTTGAAAGTGCTGTCTTTTGGATGAGATGTAAAACTGAGGCCCCATCTTGCCTGCTTAGGTGGATGTAGAAGACCTCATGGCACTATTCTGAAGAAGAGGAGTTCTTACTGATCTTCTGGCCAATATTTGTCCCTCAAACAACATTATTTTAAAAAAGCAAATTATCTGACCATTATCACATTGCTATTTATGGACCTTACTGTGCACAGATTGGCTGCTACATTACAGCATTACTACTTGAAAAGTACTTCATTAGCTGCAAAGTGCTTTGCTTCGTTTGAGGTTGTGAAAGGCAAGTATATTTTTTCTTTGTTGAAATGGGTACTTCAGTGGATGCCCATGGAGAGGCAAGGGGAAATTGATCCAGGGTGACCTTTCCTTTTTATAAGGCCATCTTTACCTTGTCCCCACCACTTCTCGGTCTATTCTTCAATGCAGACTCTATGACACACCAATAAACAAAACCCAGCTCTCAACCGGCAGCCTTTCATGGCCTGACATTCCAGCCCTGAATCCCTTGGCACTCCCAACAAGTCATGCACCACATGCTAGAAGCGCTATTAAATTATTTAAGTGAGCTGGCTCTCTGTGCTATTGTGTAAGGCCAGTTTACCACTTAGGTGCGCAACCCATCTGGGAAGCAGCATTAGGTTGGACTGGATTATTGTGTCCCTGCAACTTCCTTTTAATCCCTGTTGTAAAATCTCCTCCAGTGCACTGTTCTTAATATTTATACCTGTTATATGATTGTAAGGAAGTTCCAACTTCTGGAGGTGAGTGTAATTGGAAAGAATAGTCACATCACGTAGTTTGCAATTCTGTAAAAGAGAGAAGAGGATTTATTTGCAGAGAACCACTGGATAAGGTGAAGTACAAACACATTCATATCTTACATAAAAGTTTAGTTTAAAATTTAAACCTCAAACTCTTCCCAACATAAGGCTGCTTCTAGCCTTTGTCCTAGGCTTTTTAGTTTTGGGTTGCGTGGAATAACTCCACCAGTCAGATTGTTAGATTACTCACACATAGGTATACATTGAACCATAATACATCACATGCAGCAATGCCAGCTGTGACTAAATCAGTTGTCAAGTCATTTTAGGAACAAGAATAAAGTGGTACAAGGCCACCTGAACCCCAATTGGCTTTTACTGAGAATGTGTTCCTCTTCAGTTTTTGTAATCCTGGAATCAACCAACACATTTATTCCTTCTGCTGGTGAATCAGTTTCAAAAAGTTACTGGCCAAGGATATGAAGTTGCATGGAATATATCAGCGCTGATAGGAAGCACTATAGGCAAAGACACTTATAATCATTTATGCATAATAAAAACTGTTTCCAATGTATTTGAGATTGGTTCAGAGTATGTTTCTCATTGTAGAGAATAATGTAATTGAACAGAAACCACAGAATCACAGGATGGTTACAGCACAGGAGGTCATTTGGCCTGTCATATCTGTGCTGGCTCTCTGAAGGAGCATTTCAACTGGTGTCACTTCCCTGTCTTCTCCCCGTAGCCCTGCACATTCTTCCTTTTCAAATTACAATCCAACTCCCTCTTTAATGCCTCGATTGAAGCTGCCTCCATGACACTCTCATGCAATTCATACCACTCGCTGCATGAAAAGGTTTTTCCCCATGTTGCCATTGCTTCTTTTGCCAATTATTTTAAAGCTCTGCCCTCTGAATCTTGATCCTTCCAACATTGGGAACAGTTTCTCCCTATCCACTCTGTCCAGGCCCCTCATGATTTTGAATACCTCAATCAAATCTCCTCTCAACCTTCCAAGGAAAACAGTCCCAACTAATCTATCTACATAACAGAGTTCCTGATCCCCGGAACCATTCTCGCGATTTTTTTTTTTGCACCCTTTCTAATGCCTTCACATCCTTCCTAAAGTGTGGCGCCCAGAACTGGATGCAATACTCCAGTTGAGGCTTAACCAGAGCTTTCACCAAGTTTACCATGGCTTCCTTGCTTTTGTATTCTATGGCCCTATTAATAAAGCCTAGAATGCTATATGCTTTATTAACCGTGCTCTGACTTTATCCTGACACCTTCAAGGATTTATGCATATACACATCCAGGTCACTCTGCTCCTGCACCTCTTTAAAGTTGTACTTTTTATTGTATATTGCCTGTCCACGTTCTACCAAAATTAATCATCTCACATATCTCTACATTAAATTTCATCTGCCACTTGTCTACCCATTCCACAAACCAATAACCATTGATGTTAATGAAGGAGGTTAGAAGGAAACTTGATTAGAGCCACTTTCTTTGTGCCATATGGACAGAGACTTCCACAAAAGGAGCAGTTCAGATACTTTGCTGAATATTTCCAGATGAGCACCAGTCTTCTTAGCTGCACTGGTGTTATGAACGAAAGTGCATTCAAATTTGCCTTGATTACAAATTGAACTTCCTTCTGTATGGCTAGATTTGCTTGGGCTCCAAGGGTGTACAATAAGGCAACAAAAACAAAAATGCTGGAAAACCTCAGCAGCTCTAACAGCATCTGTGGAGAGAAAGACAGAGTCTACATTTCAAGTCCGTATGACTCTTTTTCAGAGCCATACAGACTCGAAACGTTAACTTTGTCTTTCTCTCCACAGATGCTGTTAGACCTGCTGAGTTTTTCCAGCATTTTTTGTTTTTGTTTCAGGTTTCCAGCATCCACAGTATTTTGCCTTTATCTTAGCGTACAATGAGTCACCCTTGATATGGCTGCAACACAGAATCACAGAATGGTTACAGCACAAAAGGAAGTCATTTTGTCCAGTGTCCATGCTAGCTCTCTGCAAGAGCAACTCTTCTAGCCTCACTCCCCCATCTTTCCCCCGTTACCCTGCAATTTTTTTCTCATTGCCATGGCTGCTATTCCTGAAGGGATCTTTAAATAGGGTGGCTAAATGGTAAAGTGAGACAGTGTTCCCTTGGATGTCAACCCAGGAATGCCTGAAACCTCTGCTTGTCAGCCTTGCAGCAGCTCCTTAACGGAGAAATTTTTAGCAAAGGTCAGCTACCATAGTTGCTGCTGCAGTTCTGAAAGCAATCCGGAGCTCTGTAACCAAGTTAAGTAGACTGGACCCAGTGCACAAAAGACACTCCTGGGAGGCTTTAGTACAAGTTGGTACTGGAGTTTCACCTTCTGGTGTGGACTGGGATAGCAGGGACTGGATGAAAAATAGCCTTATCCAGCCAATCTCACCATACCATCGAGGAAACAACCAAAGATGGACCTCTAGCCAATATAGACTTGACAAGTAAAGTACTGCTTCAAGATGCTGGTGGTATGCTGGTTAAGTATCGTGATAGCTGCATGGTCATTGTATCTGCACTCTATTTCTGTTTATAGATGTACCAAAAGTATGACTAGCCAAGTCTGGATGTGGTAGCCATGGTCTCTGAAGAGCCATACTCCAAGTCTCCCTTCTCTTAACACCAATCACAGATGTTTATCTTAAAAATTAACATTGCGACTACTGCCTGGGAAGTGGATATTGACCTCCATAATATAAAACTGGTGATCATCACAGAACAGAACTCCTTTCTTTTCAGATAAGCTAATGAACTGTATTTACAGGTCAAGCTGGCCTCTTGAACTTTGGAAAATCGAACAATGCAGTGAAATTAGGAAGCAATGCCATAATGATGCTCTTGCAGTTCAGTGGGAAAGGAGATTAAAATGTTTGCTCTCCTGGATAATGCATGAGTTGCCTATTTAATAAATCTGTGCACAGTAAATTAACAATCTGGGAAGTGTCAGTGGCATAAGAGTTAAGTGACACGTTCATCTTGATCACACTAGTAGTGCCATCACTATGGTGGGGCTTGGTTCGAAACAGATGACACAGCTCTGTTACTAAAGCAGAAAATGCTGGAGAAACTCAGCAGGTCTGACAGCATCTGTGGAGAGAGAAACAGAGTTAATGTTTTGAGTCCGTATGACCAAGTTAACTCTGTTTCTCTCTCCACAGATGCTGCCAGACCTGCTGTTTTTCCAGCATTTTCTGTTTTTGTTTCAGATTTCCAGTATCCGCAGTATTTTGCTTTCAACTCTGTAACTGTCTCCTTGATGAAACTGAGCCCGCAGCACCTGCAAGGGCAGTCCTCTTCTGTCACTAGCGAATAACTGTTATCAAGAGAGCAGTTACCAACAAGTGAGAGACTCGGTGACCTTTACAGCAAGATTAGTATACTGCATATGCAGTGCATGATGACAAAGAAAAGCTCTCCCATTAAGCAGTATTTAGAAGATGGTTCACATTGCTAATGAAGGAATCCTGTGTGAGAATGCGCATGGCCAGCAGTGATTTCAAACGCATGCTGAACAGGCTGGAAGCGAGTACGTTAATGCTTTTAATGCTTAAAAACTTTTCTGGCCTATGTCAAAATTCAAAAACAAAAATTTCCTGCGCTGTTCCATGGCTAAGATGAATGGAAGAAAATGGAGACCAAATCCTAATACCACCATGGGCCCTAAAAAGTAGTTATCAATCTAACCAGGTAGTTGCAATGTAGGCAGTGCAGAGCATTATATCATATCCTCATAATTCCACAGGCACAGGTTTAATTGACCAAAAGTTGGAATTTATATTTAGGTAGACTATTGTCAGCCTATATCATCGGCTGATATCACTTTGTTATCAATAAGGGTTTGTGCCAACATACTTACCGGCAAAGAGAGATGGAGATAGGCCTGTTCCAATCCAGTTGCTGAGTGTCTCAGATTTGATAAACCTTTCACTAGTACTTTTTCTGTCAGTACACCATCAAATTCTTCCTGGAAAACAAAACACTTGTTGAAAATTTCCAGTGTGTTCTTGGGATGTACCAAATAAAGGGTTTCTGTTTTTTGGAGGAATTCACAAATAAATGTCCCATTCAGTAGAGCAATCTCAGCTGTGCTGTGATGGCAAGTTGCAAAATGGAAAACAGTCAAGGGAAAAAGACTTTAGCAGTCAGGCGTAGAATAGCATAACAAGAGACGCAGATCTACCCCTCGAAGCCCCATTAATGAAAAATTGGTTAGTCAATCATTTTAAGGTCTTGCTCAGCTCAGATTTTGAAATACAATCTATCACCAAGGGATAATTCGGTTCAATTCAGAGTTTCTCCATTTTTATTGGAGTGAGCCAGTTTCAGTTGGAAAGCAAGTTACTGCAGCTGAACTAAGGTTTTCATTAAGATAACTTGTTTCTCAAATTTATTTTTTATTCATCCATGAGATGTGGGATTTGCTGGCTGGGCCAGCATTTATTGCCCATCCCTAGCTGTGTTGAGAAGGTGGTGGTGAGCTGCCTTCTTGAACCACTGCAGTCCATGTGGTGTAGGTATACCCACAGTGCTGTTAGGGAGTTTCAGAATTTAAACCAAGCGACAGTGAAGGAACGTCAATATATTTGCAAGTCAGGATGGTGAGTGACTTGGAGGGGAACTTCCAGGTGGTGGTGTTCCCATCTATCTGCTGTCCTTGTCCTTCTAGATGGTAGTGGACATGGGTTTGGAAGGTGCTGACAAAAGAGCCTTGGTGAATTCCTGCAATGCATCTTATAGATGGTACACGCTGCTGCTACTGTGTGTCGGTGGTGGAGGGAGTGAATGTTTGTGGATGTGGTGCCAGTCAAGTGGGCTGCTTTGTCCTGGACGTTGTCAAGTTTCTTGAGTGTTGTTGGAGCTGCACTCATCCAGGCAAGTGGGTAGTGTTCTATCACACTCCTGAACTGAGCCTTGTAGATGGTGGATGTGCTTTAGGCAGTCAGGAGGTGATTTACATGTCGCAGGATTCCTAGCCTCTAACCTGCTCTTGTAGCCACAGTATTAATATGGCTGGTCCAGTTCAGTTTCTGGTCAATGGTAACCCCCAGATGTTGATAATGGGGGATTCAGTGAAAGTAATGCCATTGAACATCAGTGGCGATGGTTGGATTCTCTCTTTTTGGAGATGGTCATTGCCCAGCACTTGTGTGGCATAAATGTTACTTGCCACATGTCAGCCCAAGCCTGGATGTTGTCCAGGTCTAGCCGCATTTGGACATGGACTGCTTCAATATCTGAGGAGTCGCGAATGGTGCTGAACATTGTGCAATCATCAGTGAACCTCCCCACTTCTGACCTTATGATGGAAGGAAGGAAGAAGGTCATTGATGAAGCAGCTGAAGATGGTTGGGGCGAGGTCACTACCCTGAGGAACTCCTGCAGTGATGTTCCGGAGCTGAGATGACTGACCTCCAACAACCACAATCATCTTCCTTTGTGGTAGGTGTGACTCTAACCAGCAGAGAGTTTTCCCCTTGATTCCCATTGACTTCAGTTTTGCTAGGGCACCTTGATGCCACACTCAGTCAAATGCTGCCTTGATGTCAAGGGCAGTCACTTTCATCTCACCTTGGGAGTTGAGCTCTTTGTCCATGTTTGAACCAAGGCTGTAATGAGGTCTGGAGCTGAGTGGCCCTGGCAGAATCCAAACTGGGCATCAGTGAGCAGGTTGTTGCTAAGCAAGTGCCGCTTAATAGCACTGTTGATGACCCTTTCTATTACTTTACTGATGATCGAGAGTAGACTGATGGGGTAGTAATTGGCTGGGTTGAGTTTGTCCTGCTTTTTGTGTACAGGACATACCTGGGCAATTTTCCACATAGCTGGGTAGATGCCAGTGTTGTAGCTGTACTGGAACAGCTTGGCAAGGGAAGCGGCAAGTTGGCAAGTTCTGGAGCACAAGTCCACAGTACTATTGCCAGAAGGTTGTCAGGGCCTTTGCAAATCCAGTGCCTTCAGCCGTTTCTTGATATCAAGTGGAGTGAATTGAATTGGATGAAGACTACCATCTGTGATGCTGGGGACCTCCAGAGGAGGCCAAGTTGGATCATCCACTTGGCACTTCTGGCTGAAGATTGTAGCAAATGCTTCAGCCTTATCTTTTGCACTGATGTCCTGGGCTCCTCCATCATTGAGGATGGGGATATTTGTAGAGCCTCCTCCTCCAGTGAGTAGTTTAATTGTCCACCACTATTCATGACTGGATGTGGCAGGACTGCAGAGCTTAGATCTGATCCGTTGGTTGTGGGATCGCTTAGACCTGTCTATCACTTGCTGCTTATGCTGTTTGGCATGCAAGTAGTCCTGTGTCATAGCTTCATCAGGTTTTCACCTCATTTTCAGGTATGCCTGATGTTGCTCCTGGCATGCCCTCCTGCACTCTCCATTGAACCAGGGTTGATCTCCTGGCTTAATGGTAATGGCAGAGTGGGAGAAATGCCATGAGGTTACACAGATTCTGTTCAAGTACAATTCTGCTGTTGCTGATGGCCCACATCGCTTCATGGATGCCCAGTCTTGTGTTGCTAGATCTGTTTTGAAATCTATCCTACAGTGGTTGTGCCACACAACACGATGGAGGGTATTCTCAATGTGAAGGTGGGATTTTGTCTCCACAACCACTGTGCAGTATTCAATCACATCAATACATGGGTAGATGCATTTGCAGCAGGCAGGTTGGTGAGGACGAGGTCAAGTATGTTATTTCCTCTTGTTGGTTCCCTCACCACCTGCCACAGACCCAGTCTAGCAGCTATGTCATTTAGGAATCAGCCAGTAGCGGTGCTACCGAGACATTCTTGGTGATGGATATTGAAGTTCCCCCACCCAGAGTACATTCCCTTGCCACCCTCAGTGTTTCCTCCAAGTGGTGTTCAACATGGAGGAGTACTAATTCCTCAGCTGAGGGAGGGCAGTACGTGGTAACCAGCAGGAGGTTTCCTTGCCCATGTTTGACTTCATGGGGTCCGGAGTTAATGTTGAGGACTCCCTGGATAACTCCCTCCCGTATAACCACTGTACCACCACCTCTGCTATGCCTGTCCTGCTGGTGGGATGGTGATTGGTGGAGTCTAGGACATTATCTGTAAGGTATGATTCCATGAGAATGACTATGTTAGGCTGTTGCTCGACTAGTCTGTGAGACAGCTCTCCCAGATGATAGTAAGGAGGACTTTGCAGGGTCGACAGTGCTGCGATTGCTGTTGTCGTTTCCAGTGCCTAAGTCGACACCAGGTGATCTGTCCGATTTCATTCCCTTTTTGTGACTTTGTAGCAGTGAGTGGCTTGGCTAGATCGTTTCACAGAACATTTAAGCATCCATGTAGGCCAGACCAGGTAAGGACAGCAGATTTCCTTCCCTAAAGAGCCAGATGGGTTTTTACAACAATCAACAATGGTATCATGGTACCATTCTAGATTTTTATTGAATACAAATTCATCATCTGCCGTGGCAGGATTCGAACCCAGGTCCCCAGTGCATTACTCTGGGTCTCTGGATTACAAGTCCAGCAACAATACCACTACACCATCACCTCCCCACAATTCTAACTACATGATATGATTCCCAATAGAGCAACTCACTGCAATCAGACTGATTCAGTTCCAATTAGAGAGGACTCAATTTGCATTGGAACAACTTGGTCCTACACCCACTCAGTTCCAATGATTCACTGCTGATTGAAAAGACAAAAATTTCTATAGCACCTTCCACAACTTCAGGGAACCCCAAATCGCTTTACAGCCAACAAAACAATTTTTAACATGTAGCCATTGCTGCAATGTAGGAATTGAACGACCATAAGACATAGGAGCAAAAATTAGGCCATTCGGCCCATCGAGTCTGCTCTGCCATTCAATCATGGCTGATAAGTTTTTCAACCCCATTCTCCCGCCTTCTCCCCATAACCGTTGATCCCCTTACCAATCAAGAACCTATCTAACTCGGTCTTAAATACACTCAATGACCTGGCCTCTACAGCCCTCTGTGGCAATGAATTCCACAGATTCACCACTCTCTGGCTAAAGAAGTTTCTCCTCATCTCTGTTCTAAAAGGTCTTCCCTTTACTCTGAGGCTGTGCCCTCCGGTCCTAGTCTCTCCTACTAATGGAAACACCTTCCCTATGTCCACTCTATCCAGGCCTTTCAGTATTCTGTAAGTTTCAATCAGATCCCCCCTCATCCTTCTAAACTCCATCGAGTATAGACCTAGAGTCCTCAAATGTTCCTCATATGTTAAGCCTTTCATCCTGGGATCATTCTCGTGAACCTCCTCTGGACCCTCTCCAGGGCCAGCACATCCTTCCTGAGATACGGGGCCCAAAATTGCTCACAATATTCTAAATGTGGTCTGACCAGAGCCTTTTAAAGCCTCAGCAGCACATCCCTGCTTTTATATTCTAGTCCTCTCGAAATAAATGCCAACATTGCATTTGCCTTCCTAACTACCAACTCAACCTGCAAGCTAATCTTAAGAGAATCCTGGACTAGGACTCCCAAATCCCTTTGCACTCCAGATTTCTGAATTCTCTCCCCATTTAGAAAATAGTCTATGCCTCTATTCTTCCTACCAAAGTGCATGATCTCACACTTCCCCACGTTGTATTCCATCTGCCACTTCTTTGCCCATTCTCCTAACCTGTCGAAATCCTTCTGCAGCCTCCCCGCCTCCTCAATACGACCTGTCCCTCCACCTATCTTTGTATCTTCTGCAAACTTAGCCTGAATGCCCTCAGTTCCTTCATCTAGATCATTAATGTATAAAGTGAAAAGTTGTGGTCCCAACACTGACCCCTGCGGAACTCCACTAGTCACCTGCCGCCATCCTGAGAAGGACCCCCTTTTCCCCATTCTCTGCCTCCTGCCAGACAGCCAATCTTCTATCCATTCTAGTACCATGCCTCTAACACCATGGGCTCTTATCTTACTGAGCAGCCTTCTGGAAGTCCAAGTAGATAACATCCATTGGCTCTCCTTTGTCTAACCTGCTCGTTACTTCTTCAAAGAATTCTAACAGATTTGTCAGGCATGACCTCCCCTTGATGAAACCATGCTGACTTTGCCCGATTTTACCACGCACTTCCAAGTATTCTGAAATCTCATCCTTAATAATGGACTCGAAATTCTTACCAACAACCGAGGTCAGGTTAATTGGCCTGTAATTTCCCAATTTTTGCCTCACTCTCTTCATAAACAAGGGGGTTACATTAGCGATTTTCCAGTCCTCTGGGTCGCTCCTTGACTCCAATGATTCCTGAAAGATCACCACTAACGCTTCCACTATCTCTTCAGCTATCTCCTTCAGAACTCTGGGGTGTAATCCATCTGATCCAGGTGATTTATCCACCTTCAGACTTTTCTGTTTTCCTAGCACCTTCTCCTTGGTAATGGCCACCATACTCATCTCTGCCCCACGACTCTCTTGAACTTTGGGGATGTTACTCGTGTCTTCCACCGTGAAGACTGACGGAAAGTACCTATTCAGTTCCTCCGCCATTTCTTTGTCCCCCACTAATACTTCTCCAGCGTCATTTTCCAGCGGCCCAATGTCCACTTTTGCCTCTCTCTTACCCTTTACATATCTAAGAAAATTCTTGCAACACTGTTTTATATTACTGGCTAGTTTACCCTCATACTTAATCTTTTCCCTCCTTATTTCTTTTTTAGTTGTCCTCTGTTGGTCTTTGTAGGCTTCCCAATCCCCTGGTTTCCCACTGCTCTTCACTGCATTGAATGCTTTTTCTTTAGCTTTTATGCTGTCCCTGACTTCCCTTGTCAGCCATGGTTGCCTCGTCCTCCCTTTAGTATGCTTCTTCTTCCTAGGGATGAATTTTTGCTGTGTCTCCCAAATTACTCCCAGAAACTCCTGCGATTGCTGATCCACTCACTGTCTTTCCTGCTAGGGTCCTCTCCCAGTCAATTCCAGTCAGCTCCTCCCTCATGCCTCTGTAGTTGCCTTTATTCAACTGTAATACCAATTTGCACACAACCATCTCCCGCCGACAGAAATGTGATAATGACCAGATAATCTGTACTTGTGATATTAATTGACAGATATATATTGGCCAGGGCACTGGGGAGAACTCCCCTGCTCTACTTTGAAATAGTGCTATTGGATCTTTTATGTTCACCCGAGTAGACAAATGGGGCCTCGGCTTAACATCTCATCTGAAAGAGAGCACCTCCGACAGCAGCATTCCCTCAGTACTGAGATAAAAACAAAAAAACTGCGGATGCTGGAAATCCAAAACAAAACCAGAATTACCTGGAAAAATTCAGCAGGTCTGGTAGCATCGGCGGAGAAGAAAAGAGTTGACGTTTCGAGTCCTCATGACCCTTCGACAGAACTTGAGCTCGAGTCCAAGATTCAACTCTTTCTTGGATTCGAACTCAAGTTCTGTCGAAGGGTCATGAGGACTCGAAACGTCAACTCTTTTCTTCTCCGCCGATGCTGCCAGACCTGCTGAGTTTTTCCAGGTAATTCTGTTTTTGTTTTCCCTCAGTACTGCGCTGGATTGCCAGCTTTGATATTTGTACTCAAGTCCTGGAGTTGGACAATTGGGATAACCACATTCCTTTTTGAGGGGCTTTGTGTCCAGTTGGAATGTCTTGATGTCACTTCTTGTTGGAATGACTAATGTCACTTTGCAGTGACTTTATTCCAGTTGCAGTGGCTACAGACCTGCAGCTCCTCCTCTTCTGAGCTCTCGCATTCCTCCAAGCTGCTGCTCTCGCTGCTGCTCAGGGCGCTGTCCAGCAGCTCCTGGTAGAACTCCTCCACCACCTCCCCGCTCTCGCCGTCCAGCAGCGCCCACAGGAGAACTCCAGCCAGCTCCTGCATCCCCTCTTCCAGGGCCTCCTCGGCGCACTCCCGCAACATTTCCTCCAGCATCTCCCGCATCATGTCCTCCTCTTCCTCCATGTTGTCCTCCTCCTCCTCCTCTTCCTTTCCCTCCACCGGCTCTTCGGCTGGCATCTCGCCCTCGCTCACAGTCGCCGCCTCCATCTTCTGCAACAGCAAGTGAGCCTTTTCCCCGGCTGCAAACAGCAATGTTACCTCAATCCGACCGCCACCATTTTGTTGTTAAGGTGGTTGCTAGGAAACGGCAGGAGTGCGGGGTTGGGGGTGGGGGTGGGGGTGGGAGGCGGTGTTTTAGCCCACTCGGCCCCATGGGAGCTGTAGTCCGCCTGGAACTACAACTCCCACATTGCACCGCTTTTGCACATGCGTATTCACGTCACATTGTGCCTTGGCAAGTAGCCTTGAAGCCAAGAGTTCACTGGTTGAAAGTTATTGGATTACAAAATTGTTTTTTTTTCTCTGTAGGTAAACAGGGAGAAGAAGCTAAAAATAATAATTGATACATTGTTGGCAAGGGTTGGATAATCATAAAGAGTGAGATTGACATTACAATTGCCCTTAATGAGAGGCAGTTAACCTGGGTTCCTGCTTCTGAGATTGAACCAGGAACTCGTGTTGGAAGGTTGTCAAGGTCTTGGAGAGGGTGTAGAGATTAACTAGAATGGTACCAGGGATGTGAGATTTCGGTTAACTGGAGAAACTAGAGAAGCTGAAAAGATTATGGGGAGATTTAATACAGTTGTTCAAATCCATGAAGGATTTCGATAGGGTAAAATAAGGAGGGTCTGTTCCAAAGGATGTGCATTTAAAGTAATCTGCAATCAGTTGTTATGATCTGGAATACACTGCCTGAAAAGATTGTGGAAATAGATTCAATAGTAACTTTCAAAGGAAATTGGAGAAATACTTGAAGGCGAAAAATTACAGGGCCATTGGGACTAGGTGTTTTTTTAAATTCATTCATGGGATGTGGGTGTCACTGGCCAGGCCAGCATTTATTGCCCATCCCTAATAGCCTTTGTTCCGAGGGAATTTAAGAGTCAACCACAGTGGGTCTAGGAGTCACATGTAGGCCAGCAGATTTCCTTCCCTAAAGTGAACGAGATGGGTTTTTGCAACGATCGACAATTGTTTCATGATCATCATTAGACTTTTAATTCCAGATTTTCATTGGATTCAAATTCCACCATCTGCCGTGGCAGGATTTGGACTCTGGTCCCTGGAGCACTACCCTGGCTCTCTGGATTCCTAGTCCAGTACACCATTCTCCTACCCTTGTTCAAAAAGAATAATTGGATTGCTCTTTCAAAGAGGCTGTGACAGCCTCTTTGTCACAGAGGCTGTGTCATTGTGCTGTATCATTCTATGGCTCTAAATGCAGATCTGCATTGAGGACAGGATCAAGCTTGGCTGTGGTGGCCTACAGTCAAACACCTGGGGCACAGCAACTTGCATTTAGTGATCTTTTCACATGGAAAAACATTCCAAGTCATTTTACAGATGAATAATCAGATGCAAATCAAACAGAGAAATTTGAAGGGGTGAACAAAAACTTGACCAAATGAGTGGTGTTTAAGGAGGACTTTTTTGTTTGATCTGACTTTACTTCTTTCTATCCTTTCTTTGCTTGTATCTCTTCCTGCATTGCTGTTCCTGCTTCTCTTATTTCCCATCATTTCAGATAGGTTGAAATGGTTTCACAGTCACATTAAAAATCATCTGCAATTGGAGCCCATCTCGGCCGAAATTAACTCAGCATTCTGATAGGAGGGGTAACACTTTTTACCACATCCTTTACTTATACTTGTTCCAAAGCTCCCAACCCAACTGATTCTAAAATAAGAGGCATATTGGATATCTATATCCTTACAGGAACACAGAGAGGAGAGAGATGGACAGTGCTGACATGCAGAGACACAGATAGATGGATACAAACTCATACAGATAAAGACCAACACTGAGAAAGGGAAATAACTATTCACTAAGAATTAGAGAGAAAGAAACAATTACAAGAAGACACAAAAAGTGGCAGAGTCACAAATAAACAGTGTTAACATTGCCAAAAACTGAAACACCATTCAGATTTTACTTTTTACTATTTGCTTCTTATTGAGATTGTGAGAGACATGTTGATGACATAGGCTGCATAGAATTCAACATATCTTCTGATAATGCAATGATTTACATTTTCATAACGACTTTAATGCAGTAAAACATCCTCAGGTGCTTCACAGGAGCTTGATACTGAGCCACATAAGGAGATATTAGAGAGGAGACCAAAAGCTTGATCAGAGAGGTAGGTTTTAAGGAGCATCTTAATGGAAGAGAGAGAGAGAGGCAGAAAGTTTAGGGAAGAAATTCCAGAGCTAAGGGCCCAGGAAGCTGAAGAAACGGCAGCCAATAGTAGAGCAATGAAAATTGCAAGACCCCAGAATTTGAGAAGATCGCGGGAGGGGTATTGGGTTGAAGGAGGTTATAGAGTTGGGGGTGGTCAAAGCTATTGAGATTCATAAACAAGGATGAGAATTTTTACTATTGACACAACACAGCAATTTTCTTTTTCTGTTCCTCTCATTAAGATGCTTAGTCAGGCTGAGTTTGACCCCCTTGGGTGCCAGATATTGACTAGTATCTTATGCAAGAGGATGTGACCAAGACTCACCTCTTTGTGTGAGGCCAGACAGTTAGTATCATGGTTGACATTGACTACCTTCATTTGACATCTAGATACATGTGAAATTTACAGTAGAATCCTAATATCTCCTTCTGTGGCTTGGTGTCACACATTATTTTATAATGCTCCTGTGAAGATGTCTCTAACATAAACTGCCTTTAAGAGGAAACATAAAATATGCATAAGGGAGAAAGGAATAGAAAGTTATGAAGATAGAGCTAGATGGGCCGAATGTGCTGATTCTGTGCTGTAAATTCTATGTGATTTGATGTAATGTGGTAAACAAGAACACATGACCAGGAGCAGCGCAGTACAATTAATATCCCATTCATAGCATTGATTTTAACAAAGGCTCAGTGACCTACTTTGCTACAATCAATGGTTCTCTTTAGCTATGGTATCTGATAAGAATGTAAGAAGTAAGAAGGCCCTCTCGCTTGCTCTGCCATTCAATACAATCTTGGCTGATCTTTAGCCTGAGTTCCACTTTCCTGCCCAATCCCCAAATCCCTTGATTTTCCTAGAGTTCAAAAATCTATCTAGTTCAGCCTCAAATATACTCAACGACTGGGCATCCAACAATCCTCTGGGGCAGGCAGCCGAACTCCACTGCCGAAACGGGGCCTGCCGCCATTTTGAGTGGGCGGGCCAATTAAGTCCTGCCCAGCAGCCTTCCCGACAGGTAGCGCTATGCACTTCCTGTGTTGGGGGAGGGAGGGATCTCCATCTGTCAAAATGCGCTCTTTCGCGCATGTGCACAGCTCCCTGAGATCAAGTGTTGCCTCAGGGAGATTACTGACAGGTAAAAAAATTCCAAAAATAGAAGAATATTAAAATTATTAACATGTCCCCCTCGTGTGACAATGTCACACAAGATGGGACATGTTAATAATTTTATTTTATGTTTATGAAACTTTTTAAAAAAGGACATGAAGTCTCATCCCGCCAGTGGATGAAGTTTCATGTATAATCAGGAGCCCACTGGGGCTCCTGGCCTGCCCACCGGCCTTAAGGTTGGACGGGCAAGGTCTTTAACAATCTTAATTAGCCTGTCAATGGCCTTAATTGGCCATTGACAGGTCAGCGGGCAGACAGCTGACTTCGCTGTCCGCCCACCTTCCTGAAAATTTAAAGGGACCGGGATGACGTTGGGCCCTGACGTCATCCCGCGTCATTTTCCTGTCAGCGAGCAGGCCCCACCTCCAAATCACCGACAGAAAAATCCTGGCCCTAGTATAGAGTTCCAAAGGTTCAAAACTCTCGAAGTGAAGAGCTTCCTCTTCATCTCTGTCTTAAATGATCAGAGCCTTATCCTGACACTAATGCCCCTGTTTCCAAAATCTCCAGCCAGGGGAGACAGCCTCTCAGCATCCACCCATTAAGCTCCCTCAGAAGTTCATCTTTCAATGAGATCATGTCTCATTCTTCTAAACTGCCAGTCCAATACACTCAATTTCTCATCATAGAACAACACCCTCATTCCAGGAATCAAGCTGATGAAACTTCGCTGCATCGCGTCAAAGAAAAGTATATCCTTCCTTAGGTTAGGAGACAAAAACTGTCCACAGTGATCCAGGTGTCATCTTATCTAAGTCTTCTACAATTATAGCAAGACTTCCTTACTCCTATACTCTAGCCCCTTGCAATAAAGACTAACATGCTAATTTGCCTTCCTAATTACTTGCTGTACCTGCATGTTAACTTTCTGCGTTTCTTGTACAAAGACACCCAAATCTTTCTGAACATCAACATTTACAAGTTTGACATCTTTTAAAAAATATTTTCTATTTTTCCTATCAAAGTGAATAACCTGACATTTCCCCACATTATACTCCATCTGCCACCTTATTGCTCACTCACTTAACCTGTCCATTCGCAGCCTCTTTGTGTCCTCCTCTCAGCTTACTTTTGCAATTAGCTTTATATTGTCAACAAACGTGGATACATTACTCTCAGTACCTCTATTTAAGCCATTAACATAGGTTGTAAATGATTGAGGGCCCAGCACTGACCCCTGTGACACCAAGCTCATGAGTTACTAAGCCCACTTGTGCAATGTAAATCACATCCCAGAGCTTCTCATCAGTTCTGCCATTTTTACTTTGTCAATATTAATTGAAAGCAATTAAGGTACCGCAAAATGAACATCTCCTCCAATTTCCCAAAATAATTTAACTGGGAGATTAATGGGTGCCTGGACATTTATTGTTACTATTCAAACAAACATTTGTATAGTGCATCAGATCCACTCAGGGCCACAGTGTATGGTGAACTAGAAGATCCCCATCAACTTTCACAATTTCTTTCAATCTTTAGTTTTGGAATTCAATAGGTGAATGTTCAGATGAGAGTTCTCATCATTTTCCCTACTTAGATACCGGATTAAAATGTTCATTACTGACCTTAGATTGTTGATATATATTTATCATACAGAGAGAACATAGCACCTTTCAAGACCTCAGAATGTTCATTATAACTTTGAATTGTCACTATGCTAACCTTTTCACTAAGAATATTCCTTCCTTCTGCCTTTTGGTTCCTAGTTGGTTAAGAACGCTTAACTGATTCATCTTGATTGTGTTTCTTGTTCTTCCGATAAAACTGAAAACAACACAGCTAACATTTTAAATAAAAACTGCAAATGCTGGAAAAACTCAGCAGGTCTGACAACATCTGTGGAGAGAGAAAAAGTTAACATTTTGAGTGTGTATGATCTTTCTTCCGAGCTAAAGAGGAGTAGAAATGTGATGAAATTTATACTGTTTAAAGGGAGGGGGTGGGGGCTGGGGAGCAAGTGAAGCTGGATAGAAGGCCAGGTGTCATGGACAAAAAGACAAAGGTAGTGTTAATGATAGTGGTAAGGGCTAAAGAAGATGCTGATAGTGGCATAAAGTTAAGAAAGCAGAATGTGTTAATAGCAGAACAAGGGTGAGCACTCTGTGAAAGAATAACATGGAACAAGTATCAGATGGCCCTTTTGGGGTTGGGGTGGGGGGAAGGGGCAGTGGTTGGGGAAAAAGGATGGAAAAAGGATGGAAAAAGGGTTAAAAGGGGGATAAAAATAGAGATAAAACAATGAATAAAAATGAAAATCAGTGGATAACAAATAAAAATAAATTTTAAAAAAGGGGTGAAGACAGGGAAGAGAGAGTTCATGGTCTGAAGTTGTTGAACAGTCCGGAAGGCTGTAAAGTACCTAGTCGGAAGATGAGGTGCTGTTCCTCCAGTTTGCGTTGAGCTTCACTGGAACATTGCAGCAGGCCAAGGATGGACATGTGGGCAAGAGAGCAGAATGGTGTGTTGAAATAGCAAGCGACATGGAGGTCTGGGTCATGTTTGCAGATAGGCCAGAGGTTCCTCAAAGCGATCACCCAGTCTGCATTTGGTCTCCCCAGTGTAGAGGAGACCACATTGGGAGCAGTGAATGCAGAAAACAAAATTGAAGGAGGTACAAGTGAAGCGCTACTTCACCTGAAAGGAGTGTTTGGGCC
Organism: Carcharodon carcharias; assembly: GCF_017639515.1. Taxonomy (NCBI): domain Eukaryota; kingdom Metazoa; phylum Chordata; class Chondrichthyes; order Lamniformes; family Lamnidae; genus Carcharodon; species Carcharodon carcharias. Next base: position 129,798,481 of record NC_054479.1, read on the forward strand.
CTTGTATGGCGAGGAGGGAAGAGGTGAAAGGACAGGTGTTGCACCTTCTGCGATTGCACGGGAAGGTGCCATTGGAAGGGGATGAGGTGTTGGGGGTGATGGAGGAGTGGACCAGGGTGTCCCGGAGGGAACAGTCCCTACAGAATACTGACAGGGGGGTTGAGGGAAAGATGTGTTTAGTTAGCTAACATTTTAATTGACAAACCGAGATGAAGGGACAGGTTCCTTGTGCACCACACTAGACCCTTCATGCATCATACTAGAACCTGTATGCATGACACCACTTTAAATCCCAGCATGGCATCATGACTTCTTGATTACCCTTGGACAATATAAATTGTGAAGTAGCAATTATGTGACAGGAAACTTGGGATTTAAAATAAAACTTAAGTTAACTTTTGTCTCTGATACGTTCTACCCTGAAGTGCAGTGACTGATATTATGTGGATTAAAATCTGTAGATTACAGGAAGACAAGCAAACAAAGTTGGGGGGTGGAGTAAAGGCACAGCAAAGATTTGATGTCCAAGAGGAAAAGGACTTAAGAGCAGGATGCAGTGACATAGGGAAGAATGTGCGGAAACGTATATGTGAAGTTTAAGAGGAACAAAAGTGAAAAATTCAGAGAACCAAAGCCATATTAATAAAATAGCATGAGATAATGCTTTTGACAAAGGAAGAGTGGAGATTAAAGGGGAGAGAGTGGCCGGCTGTAAAATTCACCATCGTTTTCTACACCCAGGAAGCATCTCCAGTAGATTGCTACCTCTGATAAGTGGATGGAATCACTGTTAGAACATAAGAATATAAGAAATAGGAACAGGAGTAGACCATTCAGCCCCTCGAGTCTGCTCCCTCATTCAATAAGATCATGGCTAATCTTCTTGTGTTTCGATTTCCATGTTCTCATCTTGCCCCGATAACCTTTGATTCCATTGCCTAACAAGAATCTATCTACCTCTTCTGTAAAAACATTCAACGACCCCGTCTCCACCACCTTCTAAGGCAGAGAATTCCAAAGTCGCATAACCCTCTGAGAGAAAAAATTCTCATCTCTGTCCCAAAAGGCATCCCCTAATTTTAAAACAGTGCCCCCTAGTTCTGGACTCACACACAAGAGGAAACACCCTTTTGACATCCACCTTATCAAGGCCGTTCAGGATCTTGTGTACTTCAATCAAATCACCCCTCACTCTTCTAAACTCCAGTGGAAACAAGCCCAGTCTGTCCAACCTTTCCTCATAAGACAACCTACTCATTCCAGGTATCAATCGAGTAAACCTCCTTTGAACTGCCTCCAATGCATTTACATCCTTCCTTAAATAAGGAGACCAAAACTGCACGCAGTATTTGAGGTGCGGTCTCACCAATGCCCTGTATAACTGAAGCATAACATCCTTACTTTTATGGTCAATCCCTCTCGTAATAAACAATAGCATTCTATTAACCTTCTTAATTACTTGCTGTACCTGCATACTAACCTTTTGTAACTGATGTACTAGAATACCTAGATGCCTCTGCACCTCAGAATTAAGCAGCTATTCTCCATTTAAGTAATATTTTGCTTTTTTCTTCCTGCCAAAGTGAACCACTTCACATTTTCCCACATTAAACTCCATTTGCCAAACCTTTGCCCACTCACTCAACCTTTCTATATCCATCTGCAACCTCCTCATGTCCTCTTCACAACATACTTTCCGACCTATCTTTGTGTCATCTGCAAATTTAGCTACAGTGTAAGTCGTAAAAAGTTGAGGCCCCAGTACAGGAACCTGTGGAACTCCACTCATCACATCTGCCAATCAGAAAAAGACCCATTAAGACAAAAACAGAAACAGAAATACCTGGAAAAACTCAGCAGGTCTGGCAGCATCGATGGAGAAGAGCACAGTTGATGTTTCGAATCCTCATGACCCTTCAACAGAACTAGGTAAAAATAGGAAAGGGGTGAAATATAAGCTGGTTTAAGGGTTTGGAGGGGAGGTGGTAGGGGTTGTTGGGACAAGCAGCCAGTAATTGGTGGAGATAACCAAAAGATGTCACTGACAAAAGGGCAAAGAGGTGTTGAAGGTGGTGATATTATCTAAAGGAATGTGCTAATTAAGAGTAGAAAGCAGGACAGACAAGGTACAGATAGTTTTAGCGGGAGTGGGGTGAAGGAATACTAAAAGGGCTAAAAGGTAGAGATAAACAATGGGTGGAAATACATTTAAAAATAATGGAAATAGGTGGAAAAAGAAAAATCTATATAAATTATTGGAAAAAACAAAAAGGAGGGGGAAGAAATAGAAAGCGGGGTAGGGATAGAGGAGACAGTTCAAGATCTAAAATTGTTGAACTCAATATTCAGTCCCAAAGGTAGTAAGATGCCTAGTTGGAAGATGAGGTGCTGTTCCTCCAGTTTGCGTTGGGCTTCACTGGAACAATGCAGCAAGCCAAGGAGAGACATGTGGGCATGAGAGCAGGGTGGAGTGTTGAAATGGCAAGTGACAGGGAGGTTTGGGTAATGCTTGCGGACAGACTGAAGATGTTCTGCAAAGCGGTCACCCAGTCTGCGTTTGGTCTCTCCAACGTAGAGGAAACCGCAGTGGGAGCAACAAATGCAGATGATTAAGTTGAAGGAAGTGCAAGTGAAATGCTGCTTCATTTGAAAGTTGGTGGAAATGGGGGAAGATGATCCTTTGAATGAGGAGGCTGGTGGGGTGATAAGTGAGGACAAGGGGGACCCTATCATGTTTCTGGGAGGGAGGAGAAGGCATGAGGGCGGATGCGCGGGAGATGGGCCGGACACGGTTGAGGGCCCCGTCAACAACCGTGGATGGAAAACCTTGGTTAAGGAAGAAGGAGGACATGTCAGAGGAATTGTTTTTGAAAGTGGCATCATCGGAACAGATGTGAAGGAGGCAAAGTTTAATTGACTGCCACTTCTCTTCAAGAAATGCCTACCTTGAAGAGGTTCTGTTCTACTCTCCATCAGGATTTCATATCTCTCTTTTGCCTTGTTCACCTTCATTGCTTTCCATTTCTCTCCTGGTGTTTGACAAGGTGTTTACTAAAACCCACTTTCACAGCCATATCTCCTTTCTCGATGACAGTCTCCGTCTCCGACTTACCCCACGTGGATTTCAACTGAAATTCTAACCCTCATGTTTCAAACCCACCCAGGATTACAGGTATTTCCGGGACATACATCATTCCTCGGACTGCTGTTCCCCTCGCATTCTGAGATCCAGACTCAGTGCCATGCGCCGCCATACGAACACACTCGATCTCTCCCTCCAGTAGCACCACCGCACCCTTTTTCAAAGCTGCGCCTGCCCCCAATTTCATTTTATTCTTTGTCTCATCCGACGCATCAACAAGAAACTTTTTCTATTTCTCTCAAGTGCTAGGGAACGCAAGCTCCAACAACTCATTGACACCAACACCCATCCAGAGCCCTCCACCCCTGCCTGTCCCTCTGTCCCCATCCCGTCTTCCAATCCCAGCCCCGGCTGTGTATTCGTTATACCCCCTGACCTTCCCCTCTCCGACGCTGAATGTTCAGTGCTCAGCAAAGGACATAGTTTCATACCCTTATGCCCTCATCTCAATGAATTTCAGGCTCGGCACGATGCTGAACTCTTCTTCCGCCGCCTTCGTCTCACTTCTTTGGGCAGGCATCCTTTCCCTGTTCAATAGATCCTTTTACCCACCTCCAATATTCTCCCTCCACCTGGACCCCTCCCTCTGGATTCTTACCTTCTCTTGATCTTTTCCTTCAGAATTGTCGGCGTGACATTAGTCGTCTCAATTTCTCTGCTCCTCTCACCCATTCTAACCTGTCTCTCTCTGAACTTACTGCACTCCGTTATCTCAGGTCCAACCCTAACATTGTCATCAAACCCGCTGACAAGGGTGATGCTGTTATTGTCTGGTGCACTGACCTCTACCTTGCAGAGGCTGAGGGTCAACTCGCAGACACTTCCTCCTACCTCTCCCTGGACCATGATCCCACCACTGAACATCAAGCCATTGTTTCCAGGACTGTCACTGACCTCATCTCCTCTGGAGATCTTCCTCCCACAGCTTCCAACCTGATAGTCGCCCAACCTTGGATGGCCCGCTTCTACCTCCTACCCAAAATCCACAAACAGGACTGTCCCGGTAGACCGATCGTGTCAGCCTATTCTTGCCCCACGGAACTCATTTCTCGCTATCTTGATTCCCTTCCCTCTCCCCTTGTCCAGTCCCTTCCCACCTACATCCGTGATTCCTCTGACATCTTATGTCACATCAACAATTTCCAGTTCCCTGGCCCCAACCGCTTCCCCTTCACCATGGACGTCCAATCCCTCTACACCTCATCCTCCACAAGGATGGTCTGGTGGGTCTCCACTTCTTCCTCGAACAGAGGCCTGAACAATCCCCATCCACCACTACTCTCCTCTGTCTGGCTGAACTTGTTCTCACACTGAACAATTTCTCCTTTAACTCCTCTCACTTCCTCCAAATAAAAGGTGTGGCTATGGATACTCACATGGGCCTCAGCTATGCCTGTCTCTTTATGGGGTATGTGGAACATTCCTTGTTCCAGTCCTACTCCGGCACCCTTCCACAACTCTTTCTCCGGTACATCAATGATTACTTCGGTGCTGTTTCATGCTCTCGTCGGGACCTGGAAAAATTTATTAATTTTGCCTCCAATCTCCACCCCTCCATCATTTTCACATGGTCCATCTCTGACACTTCCCTTCCCTTCCTTGACCTCTCTGTCTCAATTTCTGGTGATAGACTGTCCACCAATATCCATTACAAGCCTACCGACTCCCACAGCGACCTCAACTACAGCTCCTCACACCCCGCTTCCTGTAAGGACTCCATCCCAATCTCTCAGTTCCTTCGCCTCCATCGCATCTGATCTGATGATGCCACTTTCAAAAACAGTTCCTCTAGCATGACCTCCTTCTTCCTTAACGGAGGTTTTCCACCCACGGTGGTTGACAGGGCCCTCAACCGTGTCCTGCCCATCTCCCGCGCATCCGCCCTCATGCCTTCTTCTCCCTCCCAGAACCATGATAGGGTCCCCATTGTCCTCACCTATCAACCCACCAGCCTCCGCATTCAAAGGATCATCCTCCCCCATTTCCGCCAACTCTAACATGATACCACCACCAAACACACCTTCCCTTCACCCCCCCCCCACCTCTCCGGCAGCATTCCGTAGGGGTCATTCCCTCCATGACACCCTGATCCACTCCTCCATCACCCCCTACTCCTCAACCCCCTCCCACGGCAACTTCCCATGCAACCGCAGAAGATGCAATACCTGCCCCTTCACTTCCTCTCTCCTCACCGTCCAAGGGCCCAAACACTCCTTTCAAGTGAAGCAGCATTTCACTTGCACTTCCCTCAACTTAGTCTACTGCATTCGTTGCTCCCAATGCGGTTTCCTCTACATTGGAGAGACCAAACGCAGACCGGGTGACCGCTTTGCAGAACACCTTCGGTCTGTCCACAAGTATTACCCAGACCTCCCTGTCGCTTGCCATTTCAACACTGCCCGCTGCTCTCATGCCCACATGTCTCTCCTTGGCTTGCTGCATTGTTCCAGTGAAGCTCAACGCAAACTGGAGGAACAGCACCTCATCTTCCAATTAGGTTTACAGCCTTCTGGACTGAATATTGAATTCAACAATTTTAGATCTTGAACTCTCTCCTCCATCCCCACCCAGCTTTCCGTTTCTTCCCCCTCCTTTTTGCTTTTTCCAATAATTTATATAGATTTTTCTTTTTCCACCTATTTCCATTATTTTTAAATGTATTTCCACCCATTGTTTATCTCTACCTTTTAGCCCTTTCAGTATTCCTTCACCTCACCCCCACTAGAACTATCTGTACCTTGTCTGTCCTGCTTTCTACTCTTAATTAGCACATTTCTTTAGATAATATCACCACCTTCAACACCTCTTTGTCCTTTTGGCTGTGATATATTTTGGTTATCTCCACCTATTACTGGCTGCTTGTCCCAACAACCAGCTTATATTTCACTCCTTTATTATTTTTATTTAGTTCTGTTGAAGGGTCATGAGGACTCGAAACATCAACTGTGCTCTTCTCTGCCGATGCTGCCAGACCTGCTGAGTTTTTCCAGGTATTTCTGTTTCTGATTTTGTTTTGGATTTCCAGCATCTGCAGTTCTCTGCTTTTGTAAAGACCCATTAAGGCCCGCCCAGCATGACGCGCACCCAGAAGTGCTTAGCGCTCCCTGTGCAGGCAGGGGGAGGAGGGAGAGTTGGGGCCTGCACGCGAAAGAGCGCAGAAATCTCCCTGAATTTTAATAAAACATTTTATGTGATTTATAAACTCTTCACGAAGCTTCAACCCACCTATGGATGGGGTTTCATAAGAATTGTAAAGGCCACCTGGTCTCTTTGCCTGCCCGTCAACCTTAAGGTTGGACGGGCAGCCCAGACAATTAGTTTCATTGGTTGTTAAATGGCCTTAATAGGCCTTTGACAGTTCGGTGGGTGCGCAGCTAACTCCGGTGCGCGCCTACCGAACTGAAAATCGGAATGACGTGCGGCGACATCTGGACATACACCCGACGTCACTGCAGGTCATTTACGTGTTTGTGAGCGGGGCCCACCCCCACATGCCAACCAGAAGATTCAGACCATTGAATATTTCCAGCATATTTTTGTTTTTTTATAAAATGAACAAAAATAAGAGGCTATTATGTAAACTAGAACAGGTTTCCCTTTTTTCCCCCAAGAGCAGATGTTAACATTGACAACTGGTAAAACTAATGTATCAGCCCCACTGACAGACGATTAAGGTAAAGTTATAGAAAAGTACTTGCATTTATATATTGCTTTTCACAACACCAGGTCGTCCCAAAGTGCTTTACAGTCAAGGAAGTATTTCATGAGGTGCAGTCATCATTGTAGTATGGGAAACATGGCAGCCTTTTTGCACACAACAAGCACCCACAAACAGCCATGTGATGATGAGCAGATAATCTGTTTTAGTGTTAATTCCCCTGCTCTTTAAATAGTACAACATCTACTTAATTGAGGCCATGAAAGATGGTAGCTTTGACAGTGCAGTGCATACGAAAATACAAATTAGGAGCAGGAGTAGGCCACTCAGGCTCTCGAGCCTGCTCTGCCATTCAGTGAGATAACTGATCTGACTGAAACCTCCCACCTACCCTGATAACCTTTCACCCCCTTGTTTATCAAGAATCTATCCACCTCTGCTTTAAAATATTCAAAGACTCCCTTTCCAATGCCTTTTGAAGAAGGGAATTCCAAAGACTTACGACCCTCAGAGAAAAAAAATCTCTTCATCTCTATTTTAAATAGGCAACCCCTTATTTTTAAACAGTGACCCCTAGTTCTAGATTCTCCCATGAGAGGAACCATTCTTTCCACGTCCATCCTGTCCAGACCCCTCAGGATCTTAAAAGTTTCAATCAAGTCGTCTCTTATTCTTATAAACTCAAGTGGATACAAGCCTAGCCTTGTCCAACCTTTCCTTAGAAGACAATCTACCTATTCTTGGTATTAGTCTAATAAACCTTCTCTGAACTGCTTCTAATGAATTTACATCCTTCCTTAAATAAGTAGTACTCTACTGCATTGAAGTATCAAGTCTCAGGAGTGAACGCATAACCTTCTGACTCAGAGGTGAGAATGCTACCATCGGAGTCATGATAGCCTTGACATCAGGGGAGCTAACACAGCCGCCCTATCTATTCCTTGTAGAGGGTTGGTCAAAATTGGACTGTTTGAACCCTTCTGGGCATTCCAGAAAAAGAAAGGCTTTGTAACCAATAAAATGTGGCTGAAATTTAACTGGGCTCACAGCCCAGGTATGAGTCACCTTCTTCAGGACACAAGAAAAGAAAGTTGGGAGGGAACAAAACACTTCCAATCATGAGTCTCAATCAGAGCTCATTGATTATGAACCTGCACCTTCTACTTGTGCATTTATTGTCTACATCATTTATGCTTTTTAGTATTTGAAAAGGTTTGACCTCTGCCAGCCACTCCCTTACCCTCACAAACAGACACATTTTCATTTCTTCAGTGAAAGTAAGTTCATAGAATTGATGTGTTGTGGGGTATCTAAAAGATACTTGACATAGAGTCGACCGTAGGTAGACTCAGCAGCAGTCCTTCATTTAGTACAATGGGAAATGCTCTTTTAGAATGCTCTAAAAGGCAATTCAAAGTTATAGTTTCTGTCGGTTATATATACCACCTTTTGGGTAACTCATCATTAACTCACAATGTTCTCATCTGGTCTGTCTAATTGTTACATCCTTAATCACAAATGAATTTACAACATAAACACAGAATGAATTGTTCACCACCTCTGCTGTTCCAGAGGAATTTGTAAAACAATCATGAATGACCTGACTGTTAGACCAAACGATACTCCAAAACATGTACTTTGCTTATCTATCTTGGTGTTTCACTGTAGTGCCTAGCATTCTGCATATCTTGACACTGAGGTTAAGCTATCAGTTTTTTACAGTATAACTCATAGACCATTCATCAACTTATTTTATTCTGACCCAAAAGTCATGTTTCTTAGCTTATTTTGGACTGATCCATAGGCTAGTCATCAGCTTCTGGGCCTGGCCAAAGGTATATGAATTCTAATTTTTTTTCTAACTACAAACACTTAAAACCTACATCCGCAACTTGGCCAAGCCTGGATAATCCCATAATGCCTCCTGATATGCCTCTTCAGATGGAATTTATAGCACAGAAACAGGCCATTTGGCCCAACTGATCGATGACGGTGTATCTGCTCCATGTTAGCCTTCTCCCATCTGTCTTCATTCAATCCTGTCAGCATATCCTTCACAAACATAACTTAATTTTTGTGTCTCTCTTCAATAATGTGGATTCTTAATCCTGTAATTATCCTTGTTGCTTTTTTTTAAGACCGTCTTTAATCCTTCTAAAGACACATTAACCAGAACTGCACACAAAATATTAAAGATCTTAACTTCGTGCATTGAGCCCCAGGAAGTCGGCAGCCCATTTTACATCGCACCCCAATTTTATTTCCTTTGCGTTCAAGTCCTGAGTCTCTTTTTTTAAAAAAACTATTAAACCATTAACCTTTAGCTTCTCACTGGCCAAGGTAAGCAGTCGGGCTTACCACGTGGGCTGCAGGTTATCTTCCATTCCTTATTTTTTAATTCTTTCACAGGATGTGAGCATCACTGGTAAGGCAAGCTTTTATTCTCCATCCCTATTTGCCTATGAAGGTGGTAGTGAGCTGCCTTCTTGAATCGCTGCAGTCCATCTGGTGTATGTACGCACACAACACTGTTAGGAAGGAAGTTACAGCATTTAGACCTTGCAACAGTGAAGGAATGGCAATATAGTTACAAGTCAGGATGGTGTGTGACTTGGAGAGGAACTTGCAGGCGGTAGTGTTCCCATGCATCTGCTGCCCTTGTTCTTCTAGGTGGTAGTGGTCAGGGATTTGGAAGGTGTGTTGAAGGAGGGTTGGTGTGTTGCTGCAATGGGTCTTGTAGATGGTACACACTGCTGTCACTCTGCAACAGTGGTGGAGGAAGTGAATGTTTAAGGTGATGGATTGGGTGCCGATCAAGTGGGCTACTTTGCCCTGGATGGTGTTGAGCTTCTTGATTGTTGTTAGAGCTGCACTCAGGCAGGCAAGTGGAGAGTATTCCATCACACCTGACTTGTGCCTTGTAGATAGTATCATTTTCATAATGTTATTAAGATTTATCGTAAAGTAGGAATAGTGAGGTCTGGATTGTGTGTGTGTGTGTGTGTGTGTGTGTGTGTGTGTGTGTGTGTGTGTGTGTGTGTGTGTGTGTGTGTGTGTGTTTGTGTGTGTGTGTGATTTAACTGAATTGAACACAGCTGGTCTGAAAGCTTTGATGTATCAGAAGAGAAGCTAGGTTTGAAATGCTAAATAAGTAACCATGGCTTAAGTTTTAGAATGTAAAGTTTCAAGGAAGATTTGCATCTTCAGATAAACTAGAGTAATTTGAATTTCAAAAGAGAGGGTAAAATGTTACACTTTGCCAGAAAAAGCCAAACAGTGTGTTTATTTTTCCCAAAGCTTACTGATAAAATTGGTACCATGAAAAACTTTTATTCTTAGGAAGGTAAAGTCCAAAAACATATTGAAATGCTGAAATTTGCATTCAAAGAAATATGTATAAAGGAGAGAAGGCTATGTGTAAGCAGAAGACATTCTAATATCTAACAAATGTGAAAAGCCTCCAGCGTCTGTGTACTAAGCTGCTGCCTATAAGAACTGAAGCTAAGAGAATTCACTGTGAATATCCCTGTCCGGGGTTGTGTGCTTTGCCTGGGTCTGTTAAAATCTATTTTGTTTTTACTGTTGCCTTAACGGAGGTATAACTGAGAGTTAGATTAATTAGGGGAACTAGGAGTTATCATAGTAGTAATTTGTAAACCCATGTATGTGCTTAAAAATATTTATTTTATTAATAAATATTTAATTTAGTTTTGTAAAAAAAAGAACATAAGGTTCGGTGGGCTTATTACTACTGAATTCAAGGCACGTCTCAAAATAAAAATACAAATTGCAAAACAGTTGTGGCAGCTGTTTCAAGTTTCCCTCTGAGATTTGAGCAGCTTAGTATTTACCATCTGCTGTGCCATAACAACAGTGGACAAGCTTTTCAGAGTCAGGAGGTAAGTTACTTGCCATGGAATTCCCAGCTTCTGACCTGCTCTTGTAGCCATAGTATTTATATGGCTAGTACAGTTCAGTTTCTGGTCTATGGTAACTCCTAAGGTGTTGATAGTGGGCGATTCAGTGATGATAATGGCATCGAATGTCAAGGGGAGATGGCTAGATTCTCTCGTGTTGGAAATGGTCATTGCCTGGCACTTGTGTAGCCATGTAAGTTATTCCTGTGCTCTCCTATGGTTTGGTGTAGGTGTCAACCTGCCGACAGGTTTATGTAACCATTTTACCACAGAGCTGCATTGCAGTCAGATTACTGGGAAGGATTTAATCATCCAACTAGTAATGGAAGTAAATTCAGCATGTTAGGGTAGTGTGATTCAGTTGAGTACATGACTATCGACCAGAAGGCTGTGAATTGGAGTCTGGGGACTCACCTGTCACTTCGAGTTGCCTTGCCTCAGTTGGGTGAGTTTTCTTAGATCTCAACCGAGCTGCTTGATGGATTGCCACAGAGAAGAAGAACACAATTCAAAGCTCTGTCTAGTCTTATCACACTTGAATTGTCCCAGCCGCCTCTGATGGTGGGAACAATTGGTAGCAGCTGTTGAGGAATCTGTGACCCAAAGCAGCCTCTCTTGAGGTCATCAACATTTATGCAAGAACAAAAAATAATGAGGGGAAGCAGAATATCACAAAGCCCCATTCAATGGTGCAGAAAACTGTAATTGTCACAACAGTTCCAATAAAACTGGAAAAGGGTCACATTTATTGTTGAAGATAAATTACTTCATGTCAGGGAGAGTTCTTTTTTGGGAACCGTAAAAGACCAGCCGAGAAAGTATTTTTTTTGACTGAACTCACCGCCAGCTAGCCATATGCTGTCTGCACTTGTTGGTAATATATGCCACAAGTCTGTTCCCCTCAACATCAGTAAAACACATTACTTGGTCATCACCACACTGCTGTTTGTGGAAGCTTGCTGTGCAAAGATTGGCTACCATGTTTGCCACAATATAACAATGTTGTCACTTCATTGGCTGCAAAGAGCTTAGGGATGTCTTGAGGTGGCGAATGGCACTATATAAATGCAAGTTCTTTGTGTGTGTAAAACAAATTCCATTCGAGTTTTTTTAAATCTTTCAACTTGTGACCCCTTGTGAACAATTTGTCTTGATAACTTTGTCAACCCCTTCATAATCTGGAAATCCTTAGACAGAAACGTCAAAGTCTTCCCTTTTTCAAGCTCGATTTCCTTAACCTTTCTTCATAAATTAAATCGCCTCATCTTGGTTCATCTGTATCTTGTCAAAAGCAGTAATTAGCTGATCAGAACTGCCTAAATATTCCAGATGGTGTTTGACCAACTGTCTGTTCTTTAAATAGTTTTATCTTTCTCTAAGTTCTTAATATTTTAAAATGACATATCTAATGTGCATTTCTGTCCATCAAAAAGAAACAATTGCACTCTTTTCTCAAAATAGAAGCCACAATTGCTGTAAACTCTCAAAGAATTAATCAAGACATTTTAAAACAATGGGAGTCAGAGAGTTAAAAGAACACGAGAAGGGGGGAGACTGAGAGTGGAGCCGGAGAGTTAAAAGAGCGCGAGAGGGGACGAGACTGAGATAAACACAGTAAATTGTAGTATACATAGGAATTATTCTAAATTAAGATAATAATTAAACTAAATTAGTAAATACTGTGCTAAATGCTTTATATAAAGTATAAGGTATGTCAGTGCAGCTTGGCCATGTGGGATGTGCATCCTGGGGGATGTGGGAAGTCATGCAGGCACAAAGTGCCCTCCATGACTATGTGTGCAGGAAATGTCACCAGCTTCAGAAACTTGAGCTCTGAGTTGTGGAGCTTGAGTGGCGGCTGGAGTCACTCTGGTGGTGGCAAGGCTGAGGATTACATGGATAGCATGTTTAAATAGGTGGTCACACCACAGCTAAAAAGTACACAGGCAGAGCGATTGGGTGACCATCAGAGTATCCAACAGAAACAGGCAGGTAGTGCAGGAATCCCCTAAGGCTATCTCGCTCTCTAACTACTTTTCCAGTTTGGATGGTTGTGAGAGAGATGGTTCCTCAGAGGACTGTAGCAAGAGCCAAGTGGCACCACAGGTGGCTCAGCTGCACAGGAGGGGAGGAGGAAGAATGGAAGTGCTATAGTACAATGGGATTCCATAGTTTGGGGAGTAGACAGGCGTTTCTGCAGCCATAGATGTGATTCCAGGATGGTATATTGCCTCCCTGGTGTCAGGATCAAGGATGTCACGAAGCAGCTGCAGGACATTCTTTTGGGGGAGGATGAACAACCAGAGGTCGTGGTCCTCATTGGGGCCAATGACATAGATAGGAAAAGGGATGAGGTCCTGAAAGCAGATTTTAGGAAGTTAGGAAGGGAATTAAAAACAGGACCTTGAGGGCAGTAATCTCAAGATTACTCCCAGTGCCATGTGCTAGTGAACATCATCGGAAGATTAAGCAGTTCACCACATGGTTAGGGAAATGGCGTAGGGGGGCTTTAGATTTCTGAGGCATTGGGATCGGTTCTGGGGCAGGTGGGACCTGTACAAGAAGGACACGTTACACCTTAACAGGGCTGGGACTAGTGTCCATGTGGGGAGCTTTGCTAGTGCTGTTGGAGAGAGTTTAAACTAGATTGGCAGGGGGATGGGAACCTGGGGGTGGGGAGGCACGGAATTCAGAGTGCAGAGGAGAAAAACTGGCAGTGGGAAGTAGTGAAGAATCAACTGATAATGTGGATATATCAGAATTGCAGCAAGGTAAATAGAATACTTGGAGAGTTTGATAGAATTACAGTAGACAACAGTAAGTCATTAGATAGGGTCAGAACAAGCAGGATGAAGAGCTGTAGCCATGAGGATAGATTGGAGAGGTTGGGACTGTTTTTCCTAGGAGAAAAGAAGGCTGAGAGGAGACTTGATAGAGATATTCATGATCCTGAGGGGTATAGACAGGGTAAATAGTGCGAAACTGTTCCAAATCAAGAGAACACCTAGAACTAGAGGGCACAGATTCAAAATAATTGGCAAAAGGAGTCAATGTGATGTGAGGAAAAGTTTTATCACCCAGAGGGTGGTTGGAGTCTGGAACAAACTTCCCGAAAGGGTGGCGGGAGGCAGGTTCGATCGAGGTATTCAGAAGGGAATTGCCTTGCTACCTGAAAAGAGAGAACGTGCAAGGTTAGGGGGATAAGGCAGGGGAGTGGGGCTAGGTAGAGCGCTCTTTCGGAGACCCAGTGCAGACTCAATAGGCTGAATGGCCTCCTTCTGCACTGTAAAGAGACTGTGATACCCTGACAGTCATTTGACACAGGCATTTTGGCCATAACCTCTGAATGACCTTTCAAATCACACTTGAGAGAAAGAGGACTGAAGGGTTGAGATTTCAGCTTCAGTAACAATTAAACTCTACCCCATCCAGCAGTTCCTTAACAGAAATTAGGCTTCGTAACATGATTTCATCTGGCTTCAGAGCAGATTAAAACCTTCCCCATTATCTGGTTCTGACGAAATATACAACACCTTGCTTACCCTGAGCAACAGTGCTGTAAGCCCAAGTGTGTATGTATAAGAGGTTTGTGTTCATCACACGCCACATGTGACACTTGAGTTTATGAAGGGAAATTAAATGAGAAAGGAAGGAGGGCAGTCATTTTCAGTTTGTTTTTCTAACCTCAAAGGAGCCATTTTGCCTTTAGCATTCAGATATTGTTCAAGCTTAGCAAAGGGTTCCAGTCAAGTAAATAAGGAGAAACTGTTTCCACTGGCAAACCGGTTGATATAACCAAAGGCCACACATTTAAGATAATTGGTAAAAAAAAAAGAGTGTGTGGATGAGAATTATTTTTAAGCAACAGGTTGTTGTGATCGGGAATCACCACTTTAGCAGTAAGGGAATTGGACGCGTACTTGAAGGGAAGAAAATTTTAGGCTAGGGGAAAGAGAAGTGGGGTGGGACTAATTGGATATCTCTTTCAGAGAACTGACACAGGCGCAATGGGCTGAATGGCCTCCTCCTGTTCTATAAGATTTTATCATTCTAGTTGTGCATGGTCTCATGGCCCAGCACTGAGAAAACAGTAAATCCCCTGACATAGTGCGAGCAACACTACTGTAGATCAGAAAACATTGCATCAATCCTGTTCCAAGGAACAGAGCTTGGAGGAAATATTATCTCAATCCACTGTGTATTTCATAATGTTGAGCGACTACTGGATGAATTTTTGTTTGGCTCAAGTTACAGCTGGAATGCCAATTATAATGATCACAATTGGGAATCCTGTCACTAAACTGCCAGTAATACCAGTGCCAATACATCTATTTTGCAAAACACATGATGTTGCCATTCTAGGTATGTGCCTGCTTTGAAAGCACCTTCTGCTCCTTTAGTACAACATCAGGATATGTAGTAACAAAAATGAATTCGCAGATGATGCAGGCTACTGTTTTGGGAAGGAGTTCAGGAATCTAGTATTTACTACTGAATGGACAGCAGGATAGCGGATTGAAACGTATACATAACCTTTCCAATGATGGTTGAGCTTACACACTCACCAGGACCTGGGCACAGGGTCGATCCTTAGACTGTGTTGCAGATGTCTGCAACCTTAAGGACAAGCAGAGCCATTTTTTAAAGTTTAGTCAGAAATGCAGTATCTGAAGTGCTGCAATACTGTGAGTCAATAATAACTAAAAACAAGACAGTGACACATATATGGAGTTCTATGCAATACCGTTTTACTGATGCTCATAAACGTACATGTATTAATATCAATGAAAGAATATCTGAATATCAACAACATTTTAAATATTTTGATTAAGTTGCTAAGTGAATGATTCTGCCTCACAAGCACAATGCTACTAAAAGTTTAAAATAATTAAATAGCCTTTTCATTAAGATCAATCCCTTCCTTAAATGAAAAAAAAACATTTACTCTGAAGCTATTTCTGCTGCTGGGTTTCTTTGGGGAGTCGTTTGCTATCTGGACATTATTGCCCAGAACGTCCAAACTCTGGATGGTTGTACCCTGGATGCACCCCCTAAGATGCGCTGGGAGTTCCCTTGGAAGGCTGACGCACTGACTGCTTGGGAATTGCAGGTTGGAAGTTTGAACCTTTGATGGGAAATTCCCCTGCATCAGGAACCCTCTGAAAAGGTCTCCAACTATGAGTTAGAGTCGGAGACTGCAAATGGTTCCAACTTACTTACCTCAAACGCTTGGGGGATTAAAACCTGTTCTAACTCCTGGAGAAGTATAATACTGATCCCCCGACCATCCAACTCATCCCTGACACCCCGACTAAACCCCCGACTACTCTATCTCTCTAGCCCACCCATCCACCTGCTACCCTACCCACTCACCCACCCACCTGCTACCCTACCGACTCACCAAACCGCTACCCCAACTCCCTCACCCATCTGCTACACTACCCACTCACTCACCTGCCACCCTACCCACTCACCCACTTGCAACCCTACCCACTCACCCATCTGCCATCCTAACCACTCACACACCTGCCATCCTACCCACTCCCCCACCCACCTGCTGATAAGGGAGGTGATGGCATAGTGGTATTGTTGTAATCCAGAGATCCAGGGTAATGCTCTAAGGACCCAGGTTTGAATCCCTACATGGCAGATGGTGGAATTTGAATTCAATAAAAATCTGGAATTAAAAGTCTGATGATGACCATGAAACCATTGTCGATTGTTGTAAAAACCCATTTGGTTCACTAATGTCCTTTAGGGAAGGAAAACTGTCATCCTTTCCTGGCCTGGCCTACATGTGACTCCAGACCCACAGCAATGTGGTTGATCCTTAAATTGCCTCTGAAATGACCTAGCAAGCCACTCAGTTGTAATGAACCGCTAGAAAGTCACAAAAAGGGAATGAAACCGGATGGACCACCTAGCATCGACCTAGGCACCAGAACCGACAATGGCAATCTCAGCCCTGTCGGCCCTGCAAAGTCCTCCTTACTAACATCTGAGGGCTAGTGCCAAAATTGGGGGAGCTGTCTCACAGACTAGTCAAGCAGCAGCCTGACATAGTCATCCTCACAGTATCATACCTTACAGATAATGTCCCAGACTCCAACATCACCATCCCTGGGTATGTTAGTCCCACCAGCAGGACAGACCCAGCAGAGGTGGCATCACAGTGGTGTACAGTCGGGAGGGAGTTGCCCTGGGAGCCCTCAACATTGACTCTGGACCCCATGAAGTTTCATGGCATCAGGTCAAACATGGGCAAGGAAACCTCCTGCTCATTACCATGTACTGCCCTCCTTCAGCTGATGAATCAGTGCTCCTCCATGTTGAACACCACTTGGAGGAAACACTGAGGGTGGCAAGGGCGTAGAATGTACTCTGGTGGGGGACTTCAATGTCCATCACCAAGAGTGGCTCGGTAGCACCAGTAATGACTGAGCTGGCCAGGTCCTGAATGACATAGCTGCAGGTGGTGAGGGAACCTACAAGAGGGAAAAACATATTTGACCTCATCCTCACCAACCTGCCTGCTGCAGATAGCAGTGTGTACCATCTACAAGATGCACTGCTGGGATTCTCCAAGGCTCCTGAGACAGCACCTTTCAAACCATTACTATCTCGAAGGATGAGGGCGGCAGATAGATGGGAATTCCACCACCTGGAAGTTCCCCTCCAAGTCACTCAACATCTTGACTTGGAAATATATTGCCGTTCCTTCACTGTCGCTGGGTCAAAATCCTGGAACTCCCTTCCTAAAAACACTGTGGGTGTACCTACACCACATGGACTGCAGTGGTTCAAGAAGGCAACTTACCACCACCTTCTCAAGGGCAACTAAGGTTGGGCAATAAATGCTGGCCCAGCCAGCTAAGCCCATAATCCCACGAATGAATAAAGAAAATCCACCCACCTACCACCTACCACCCTATCCACTCCCCCACCCTGCCACTCTACACCCTCACCTACTTATCTTCTCTCCGTAGCTTCTTAATGTGCCGTTGGGACCTTCAAACTTGCTACTTACAGGATTACAACAACTAGTCCCACAAAAAGGGGTCTGGCTCCTACAATGATTCACTCTGCTGCTCCCTGCGAAGATTGCTGCGCTGCCTGAGTTTGGAAAGATCCCAACAGAAGATAGGCCTGAAAAAATTCATAGGAAGGCAGGTAGGTAACTTTTTGCCTCATCTGGGTGGAAAATAGGAATTCCGACCCAGTCCGGAAGTTCTGGCCCAAAGTTGTCATTTTAATTTTCATGCAGGTCGGCAAACTTTCACCAATTGGCTTCTCAATCTGCTTTTTATGAAATTCACACTTGAAAACACATGCTCACCACCCTGGAGCTGAATTTATATCCTCAATCTGCTGCCAGGTGATTATCTATGGCCCTTTTCATTGTTCTATCCCTCAGCCTTTGTAGATAAAGGCGTTCTTTCATGTTTCTGAATAATTTCAGTTTTGTTTTTAAAATCAATGTACAGCTGCTCTGATACTTTGATACAGAAACTCTTTTACATATTCGCCATCTGTGAACAGCTTTCCTCATTTCCCAATCTCTTGAGCTGCCACAGAACTCGCAGTGGTTTAGCTACCCACTTAGCGAATGCGTTCCTTGATTTCTCTGCCTTGTTCTTCTGCCGCTACACCGCTTTCTTTCCGACTTCTCCAGCTGGATAACTTCTGGCTGAGGCACTGTACTTTTTAGTTTAGTGCCTCTCAAGATTTAATTTCTCGTTGTTGGTGAAATTCTCATGCAAATGAGACCCACAGGGAGACCAGCCGAATTTGGGATATATGTGAGTGAGTCAGCCTGTTCATCTTGAAATTCTCGATTTTCCTCTTCACTTCTCTGCTTCTTTGCAGCCACTTCCAAAGCAGCCTCAAAAACAAGGAGCTGAAGTAAGTTTGTTCCTTCGGTGATTTATCTGCCTGAGCACCAGGGTCAGAGTGAGTGTGCTCTTTTACTGATGAATGTGTCTGTCTGCACATGCCTACCAACACAGCATGGCAACCACCAAGAGGACTGCTGTTACAACTGAGCGCCCAACTGAAGAAAGCTAACCCATTAATATCAATCAATCAGGTTCCAAGTATGGCAACCAATCAGAATGTGCTATTTTGGGAGAGTTTCTTGAGCACCAGGGTCAGAGTGAGTGTGATGTTTACTGAGTAATGTGCCTTCCTCCACGACCCACATGATTGGATGGGGTTAGTAGTGCAGGGCGGCATTTTCTTGATGGAGCGTTCAACAGTCAAGAATTTTTAGCTAACTGCTGATGCCATTTTTATGCTTCCGTATAGGGAGGACATTGGGGGAAGCAACATATGAATTAGGAGCTCGAGTCGGTCACTCGGCCCCTTGAGCCTGGTCCACCATTCAATAAGATCATGGCTGACCTGATTGTAAACTCAACTCTTCATCCCCGCCTACCCCGATAACCTTTCACCCCCTTGTTGATCAAGAACTTGTCGACCTTAGCCTGAAAAGTATTCAAAGATTCTGCTTCCACTGCCTTTTGAGGAAGAGAGTTCTAAAGTCTAACAACCCTCTGAAGGAAAACATCTCTCCTCACCTCTGTCTTAAATAGACCATCCATTATTTTTAGAAGTGACCCCTAGTTCTAGATTCTCCCACAAGATGAAACAACCTTCCCACATCCACCCCGTCAAGACCCCTCAGGATCTTAATGGTTTCAATTATTCAGTTAAGTCACCCCTTACTCTTCTAAACTCCAGCTGAATCAAGCATTGCCTGTCCAACCTTTCCTCATAAGACAACCCACATACTCACACATTAGTCTAGTAAACCTTCTCTGAACTGCTTCCAACGCATTTACATCTTTCCTTAAATAAGGGGACCAATACTGTACACCAGATGTGGTTTCACCAATGCTCTATATGACTGAAGCATAACCTCCCCACTTTTACATTCAATTCTCCTCGCAATAATATTTGGGGAGGCAGTGGTATAGTGGTACAGCAGTTGGTGGGATTTGAATTCAATAAAAATCTGGAATTAAAGGTCTGATGATGACCACAAAACCTTTGCCAATTGTCTTAAAAACCCATATGATTCACTAATCCCCCTTTAGGGAAGGAAATCTACCGCCCTTACCTGGTCTGGCCTACATGTGACTTCAGACCCACAGCAAAGTGGTTGACTCTTAACTGCTCTCTGAGCGAGGGCAATTAGGAATGGGCAATAAATGCTAGCCTAGCCAGCAACACCCACATCACATGAATAAAAAACTTAGCTTTCCTAATTACTTGCTGTACCTGCATATTAACCTTTTGCAATTCATGCAGCAAGACACTCAAATTCCCCTGCATCTCAGGGTTCTGTAATCCCTCCCCATTTAGATTATAAACTTTTTTTTATTCTTCCTGTCAAAATGGACAATTTCGCATTTTCCCACGTTATACCCCATTTACCAGTTCTCTGAAAACTCATTCAGTCGATGTTTGAAAGGTGAATTCATTCAGAAGTCGCTTGGGAGCCACATATCAGATCTCTGGGGCAGCATGCTGTTCCAGAGTTGCAAGTTGCCGACCCTGCAGTAGGTGATCTCGGTGAAGGGAATTACAATTAGCCTCACCGTCAGATTAGGGAGGGGGAATAAACCAGCTCAGGTTTCTATTCTAGATCATGAACAAGTGCTCCCTGAGAGAGAGAGAAAGAGAGAGAGAGAAATATATGTGTGGAAATAGATGGTCTGCTGATAAAGAAAGAAATTGCACTTATATAACACCTTTCACATTTTCAGAACATCCCAAAGTGCCTTACAGTCAACTAAACACTTTTGAAGTGTAGTTGCTGTTGTAATGGAAATACAGCAACCAAATTATGCGCAGCAACTCCTACAAACAGCAATGTCATAATAATCAGTTAATCACTTTTATTGACATATGTTGAGGGATAAATATTGGCGAGGACTGACCATCTCAGTTCATACAAATGGTCATTTGGCAGTATCCTGGAGGTGTTAGAACAGATGACAAGTTAGACCAAGGACTGGTGGAGTGATGTCAGGATTTGATTTTGAATATTAACAGGAGCGGGAGGAACACTAAAAATTGTCACTTTTCCCCAAGACCATCAAAATGAGAAGAAAAATTTTCAATTCTGAGAGAAATTTTGACAGTTAAAATGGGAAGACCATTAAATTTCCTGGGAAGCAAAAGAAAACAGTGACCAAGAGAAAGCAACTTAAAGCTCAGGTCATTGTCTAAAAACTGGGACAAGCTAATTGTCAATTTCGAGTCAGTACCTCCTGATATCATCTTAACGGTCCCTGGGTGTGTTTAACAGAGACCACTGGAACTTCCAGGATCTTCCAAACATTTATTAACCATGTACAACTATACACAGGGATAGATAAGCATGAGGCTTCTTTCAGAAGCATCTCTCCCTGATTTCCAGTGACAGTTAATCTGACAACACTGATGATGTATGTTAGCTATTAGTATAATGGCTATTAACCCCTCATACCACATCTCCTCCAGAGTCTTTCATTCGACTAATTAAATATTTACACATCCTACTTCCTCCGCCGCAAATCATTGTCACTATCCCTGAGTCATTGCGAAAGGTGGTTTGACCAGTCTGCCAGATTGTGTCTGGTTTGACCGGTCTGCCAGATTGTGTCTGGTTTGACCGGTCTGCCAGATTGTGTCTGGTTTGACCGGTCTGCCAGATTGTGTCTGGTTTGACCGGTCTGCCAGATTGTGTCTGGTTTGACCGGTCTGCCAGATTGTGTCTGGTTTGACCGGTCTGCCAGATTGTGTCTGGTTTGACCGGTCTGCCAGATTGTGTCTGGTTTGACCGGTCTGCCAGATTGTGTCTGGTTTGACCAGTCTGTCTTGTTTCCTTTGGAGGAGGCCTAGAATTCAATTTCTTCCTGTGGAGAGGCCTGTGAACCATCTAGTAAGTTAGGCAGTTTGTCTTTGTCTGGGGAGTCCCAGACCTGTAAAGGCCATCTGCTGGTGGATACCAGTGCGTATCTGTTCTGCCTGGCGACGCTGTGGTCAGTGTGCACAAGATTGGAGCATAGATGAATGGACCGACTGGCTGGGCTGGGCTGGTTCTGATCTTGGACCCAGACAGACTCCCCTGGCGAGAGAGTGCTGGTAGATCCTGTGCTTTGTGGCGATGGTTGGATGTCATGGTCTGGTTCGCAAAATAGTGGTCCTCTTTTTCCTGCACCTTTTCTCTCCCTGTCGCCTTGAGACATGGTTTCAAAAAAAAAATTACCTCCCACTTGACTTTTTACTCCTGAAACTATGAAAGGACATTTCTTCACAGTTGTTACCATGAATGTGCCTGGGTCTTGGTTGGTGCAACCAATCAGGTTTTGCCAAATGTGTTCTTTTTGTTATTCATTTTTTGAGATGTGGCCATTGCCCAGCTCCCTATTTTGGTACCACTGAGTAGCTTAACAGGCCACCATTGCGGGCAATTAAGAGTCAACTGCATTGGTGTGGGATGGAGTCACATTGAGGCCAGGCCACTTTACTTCCCTCGAGGACAGTCCCATTTTTATCTGACAGCCTCATGGTCACTTTTCTTGATATATTATTTTTTTATTTCCAGGCTTTTCTCAAACTACCAAGGTGGTCCTTTTTCAATTTTTCTTTATTTGTTCATGGAATGTGAACATTGCTGGCAAGGGTAGCATTTATTGCCCATTCCTAATTGTCCTTTAATTAATACAACTGAGTGGCTCACCAGGCCAATTCAAAGGACAGTTAATGGCCAACCATATTGCTGTGGGTCTGGAGCACATACAGGCCAGGCTGGGTAAGGATGGAAGATTTCCTTCCCTGAAGGGCATTAGTGAACTTGATGGGTTTCTAATGACCATCTGTTAGCTGTATTACTCAATAATCACCGTGACTGATGCTAGTTTTTTTATTACGCTTACGATTCCAGCTGATGTTAATACTGTACAAGTAAGATCCCAGAATGAAACCTGGCTTGATCGATCTGAACTTTAATTTTTTTTTAGAAACCTTGGAGGTAAGTTATTGAACAAATTCACAGGAGTCTGCTGATGAGCTTTTAGCACAAAGAGTAAAACATTTATTAAACAAGAAAAGTGAAGTATATTGCACAAGACAAAAAGGTTGGAAAGATCTCAATACAAAGAAAATGATTCAAATATTCGCTATTCCTTCACCCAGGAAAGATAGAACAATTTATCATATCTATCTTATACTCTAATATTCGGTCTAAGTATGGAGTACATGTGAACCAACTGGCGAACTGTGGACAGACACACCCCACTCCAAAGTAAATGCAGATGTGACCAAAACGGATTCTATGGGTTTCTCAACAACCCATCCAGACGCTGTCACACTGTGAGCCAATGGTCTCACTGAAACACTGTATTTCTCATGAGGGTTTCCAATCTCCACGTTTGAAGATCTCGCCTTGGGGTTTTCTCCAAATGTTGCTTCCACTTGGACAGCTTCAACCAGGATCCACCTCCAGGGTTTCAATCTCACCTTCTGAGATTCCTTTCACCTGGATCTCCGAGTACACTCAAGCTTCACCTTCCAATCTCAGAACCTTGGCTGTGCCAAGCAGAAAACCACAGCTCCAAAGGGTACCTTTGCCCTAACGGTCCTCAACACAGAGTCACCAACCTCCAGTTGCCCTCTCAGATCTTCAGGGCTTCTCTCGAGCCTATTTTGCTTCAAGTCTGCTCCTCACAGCTCTTTGTTTAACTTGGAGCCTTTTCCTCTGCTCCTTCCTCTCAACTTTTTGCTGATCTCTGCCCTTGTCCCTTGCCTGGGACTGCCTTCTGGGGCCTGTTTCTGCCCCACTCTCTGGTTTGGGATCTCCGTTGTTTGGGACCTTCTCCCTGTCCCCCTCTCCGTATCCAGCTCCCTGGGATACCTTCTCTCAAATGGCATGCCTGTTCAGGTCACCTGACCTGCAGTTTCACACTGTTTCTTGTTCTTTTTCTTCTGCGCATGTGCACAGGCCCGGTTCCTGGCCTGAAGAAATAAAAAAAAACAAACTACGCATGTGCGGCCATTTCCAGGCTGGTGCATGTGTGAAAGGCCTGAGGGCTTCAGGGAACTGTCGTTCTTGTTCTCCAAACTCCTGATCTCCGATTTCTAGCTGAAGTAAGTTCCTCAGGTTTCGTCACAACGCACTTATTTAATCTGTAATTGAATAATAACGGAATTTAAATTTCCCAGCTGCTGTGATGGGATTTAAACTTCCGTCTCCAGATCATTAGTCCAGTCCTCTGGGTTATTGGTCTGGTAACATAACCGCCACTTTACTGTACATGTTACCGTACCAAATCCAGTTCTAGTGATTCTGTTATTGGGGTGTTTTCAAAGGGTCATCCAGCATGAAAGGAAGCTCATCAAGGTGAGGAATGTTGGTGGTGGTGAATGGATTATACTTCAGGGACTGAACGGCAGCATCAAGCAACCCAGGTCGGGTCCAGTGCAGCCAGGTGCTTTAAAAATGGGAAAGCCTTAAAAATATCATGTATGGTGCAGTAGAGGCTGTTCCTATGAGGCTGCTGTTGAGACACATTGTTCAGCGTCAAAATAGAGGAAGCTTTAGTTTGCATCTGGCAGCATTGTGCCTGACCTGGGGTGCTTGGTGCTGACACTCAGTCCCTGAAATGCGATCAATTTACTACCAATAACACCTCACCTTGATAAGCAAACAACTAGTGATGGACTCCCAGTGTTATGTGCACAAGATGCAAGTGGAGCGTAACAGACATTGAAATCAGCTTATGAGGGTAGAATTGTGGTTACTTGTGTCTTACGTTATTCATTGATGTTGTTGCAAATGTTAATTGCAGTTACATTTTTATAGGCATTGTCACTCAAACATTATACCTGCACATTGACTTTACAGCACCTCATGTGATAAATTATGAGGTTCATTTGTACAATGCTACAGTCTGTTTGCATCCATCAATATGAATCATGAAAACAAATTACTCCGAACTCTCTGATTCCCACTAGATGGTCCTCGTGGACTTTTAGATACAGCATTGTGCACTCCTACCCACCCCCCCACCCCCACCCCCTCCATTATACCTTGGCTGTGAGTTCAGGTGACCATATTTTCTATACTTAATTGACCCACTGCAGGGCAGCTCAGGCTCAAGTGGCTCCTGATTTGAACTGGGCTGGCTGTATAGTTCGGGTATTTATTCGGGAATGAATTCTGAGAAGCAGAGACTATTGTTTGCATGGGGACACAATACCTTATGTGTGGACTCTCCCCGTAACGTAGGGATTTATGGCTGCCCTACCCTGAGCAAGACATCATTTTAATTGTGATAATAAGATGCTGTATTTAATTCCCCCCCCACCCCACCACTCACCACCACCGACCCCAGGAGCAGGATGGGGAGTTTGTTGGGGGTGGGTGGGGAGGGAGGAATCAGGAGGGAAGGAGGCAAGGCTTTCCACCTTCCAGACTGCAAACCCCACCCCCCATCCCCCATCCCCGCCGATTAAGTCCGAGATGGGGAAGGTTCAGGATTGCCTTCCTGTCCAGAGGCCAATTGAGACCCTTAAGTGCCTCATCCTGCTATCATTGGTACTCTAACAGCAGTTGTAGGGGGAGGGGCGGTGGGTGGGTGGGGTCATGTACTACATAGGCTGACCGCCAAGTATACCCTAGCAACCTCCCGATGGGCTTGGGGGGGGGCGGGGGGACCCGACTGTTTGGGCACCCTGTGGCCCACAGTGGAAACCCTGGTGGCAAGGGCTGTCAGTCCTGAAAGAGCCCTTCCTTCCCTCCACAACAATGTCCCCCCCACCCACCCGCCTCCCTCAAAAAATCAGGGCCTGCCAAAGTCTGACCTACTCACCTGTCTTCTAAAGCCTCCTCCGTGGTTGTTGCTCTGGGACTGTGCATGATCACCCCCGAGCCATTAAATTCAACACAAGTTGTGCTCCAGTGAATTTGGGCACCAATCACAAGATATAAAAAGTGCCCTGTGCCTCACTCCCTGTTATTCTCTTGGGGTCTGACCCTGTCTTCCATCACAAGCAGGCATAGAGCTGCCAAATATCTGCCTTCAGTCACTGTTTTACATAGAAACATAGAGACTAGGAGCAGGAGTAGGCCATTCAGCCCTTCGAGCCTGCTCCACCATTCATTATGATCATGGCTGATCATCCAACTCAATAGCCTGCTCCCGTTTTCTCCCCATGTCCTTTGATCCCTTTTACCTCAAGAGCTATATCTAACTCCTTCTTGAAAACATACAATGTTTTGGTCTCAATTACTTTCTGTGGTAATGAATTCCACAGGCTCATCATTCTCTGAGTGAAGAAATTTCTCCTCATCTCAGCCTTAAATTGTCTACCCCATATCCTCAGACTGTGACCCCTGGTTCTGGACTCCTCCACCATCGGGTACACCTTCCTGCATCTACCCTGTCTAGTCTTGTTAGAATTTTATAGGTTTCTAAGAGATGCCCCCTCATTCTTCTGAACTCCAGCGAATATAATCCTAACCAACTCAATCTCTCCTCATATGTCAGTCCCGCCATCCCAGGAATCAGTTGGGTAAACCTTTGCTGCACTCCCTCTATAGCATCCTTCCTCAGATAAGGAGACCAAAACTGCACACAATATTCCAGGTGTGGTCTCATCAAGGCCCTGTACAATTGTAGCAAGACATCCCTGCTCCTGTACTCAAATCCTCTCGCTATGAAGGCTAACATATCATTTGCCTTCTTTACCACCTGCTGCACCTGCATGCTTACCTTCAGCGGCTAGTGTACAAGGACACCCAGGTCTTGTTGCACATTCCCCTTTCTCAATTTATAGCCATTCAGATAATAACCTGCCTTCCTGTGTTTGCTACCAAAATGGATAACCTCACATTTATCCACATTATACTGCATCTGCCATGCATTTGCCCACTCACTCAGCTTGTCCAAATCACACTGAAGCATCTCTGCATCCGCCTCACAGCTCTCCCTCTCACCCAGCTTTGTGTCATCTGCAAGTTTGGAGATATTACATTTAATTCCCTCATCTAAATCATTAATATATATTGTGAATAGCTGGGGTCTCAGCACCTATCCCTGCGGTACCCCACTAGTCACTGCCTGCCATTTGGAAAAAGACCTGTTTGTTCCTACTCTTTGTTTCCTGTCTGCCAACCAGTTTTCTATCCATCTCAACACATTACGCCCAATCCCATGCGCTTTAATTTTACACGCCAATCTCTTATGTGGGACTTTGTTGAAAGCCTTCTGAAAGTCCAAATAAAGCACATCCATTGGCTCCCCCTCATCAACTCTACTAGCTACATCCTCGAAAGATTCCAGTAGATTTGACAAGCATGATTTCCCTTTCATAAATCCATGCTGACTCTATCAGATTCTGCCACTGTTTTCCAAGTGCTCAGCTATTAAATCTTTTATAATGGACTCTAGAATTTTCCTCACTACCGACGTCAGGCTGACTGGTTTATAATTCACTGTTTTCTCTCTACCTCCCTTTTTAAATGGAGGGGTTACATTAGTTACCCTCCAGTCTGTAGGAACTGTTCCAGAGTCAATAGAATCTCGGAAGATGACCACCAATGCATCCACTATTTCTAGGGCCACTTCCTTAAGTACTCTGGGATGTAGATTATCAGGCCCCAGGGATTTATTGGCCTTCAATCCCATCAATTTCCCCAACACTATTTCCCTACTAATACTGATTTCTTTCAGTTCCTTCCTCTCACTAAACCCTGTGTTTCCCAACATTTCTGGTATGTTATTAGTGTCCTCCTTTGTGAAGACAGAACCAAAGTATGTAGTTAGTTGGTCAGCCATTTCTTTGCTCCACATTATAAATTCCCCTGTTTCAGACTGCAAGGGACCTACATTTGTCTTCACCAATCTGTTTCTCTTTACATACCTATAGAAACTTTTACAGTCAGTTTTTATGTTCCCTGCAAGCTTACCCTCGTACTCTATTTTCCCCTTCTTAATCAACCCCTTGGTCCTCCTTTGCTGAATTCTAAAGTGCTCCCAATCCTCAGGTATGTTGTTTTTTCTGGCCAATTTGTATGCCTCTTCCTTGCATCTAATAGTATCTCTAATTTCCCTTGTAAGCCATGGTTTGGCCACCTTTCCTGTTTTACTTTTGTGCCAGACAGGAATAAACAATTGTTGCAGTTTACCCATGCGCTCTTTGAATGTTTGCCATTGCCTATCCACCGTCATTCCTTTAAATAACGTCTCCCAATCCATCATAGCCAACTTGCGCCTCATACCATCGTAGTTTCCTTTATTAAGATTCAGGACCCAAGTCTCAGAATCAACTACGTCATTCTCCATCTTGATGAAAAATTCTATCATATTATGGTTGCTCATCCCCAAGGGGCCTCGCACAACTAAATTGCCAATTATCCCTTTCTCATTACACAATACCCAGTCGAGGATGGCCTGTTCTCTAGTTGGTTCCTCGATGTATTGGTCCAGAAAAACATCCCGCATACACTCCAGGAATTCCTCCTCTACGGTATTGTTACTAATTTGATTTGCCCAATCTATATGCATATTAAAGT